>NC_067400.1:494725211-495334100 GCF_016432865.1 Antechinus flavipes
ATAGTCAAAGGATATAAAGAAACAATTTTCAGATAAAAGAAAATAAAGCTATTTCTAATTGTATGAAAAAAATGCTCTAAATCATTATTGATTAGAGAAATGAAAAGACAATTCTGAGATTCACATCTCTTTGATTGGCTAAGATGACAGGAAAAGATAATGACGAATTTTGAAGGGGATGTGGGAAAACTACGACACTAATGCATTGCTAGTGGGGTTGCAAAAGGATCCAAATGGAAAGCAATTTGGAGCTATGTCCAAAAGATTATAAAACTCTTTGATACAGCAGTGCCTCTTCGGAGTCTTCTTATCCAAAGAGATGGCAAAGGAGAGGAAATGACCCACTTTTGCAAAAAATGTTTGTAGCAGCCCTTTTTGTAGTGGCAAAGAAGTAGAAATTGTGTGGATGCTTCTCAATTAGGGAATGGCTGAATAAGTTATAGTATATGAATGTAATGGAATATTATTGTTCTGTAAGAAATAATGACCAGGTTGATTTCAGAAAGACCTGGAAAGACCTACATGAACTGATGCTGAATGAAGTCAGAAGAACCAAGAAACATTATACACAGCAACAAGATTATATGAAGATCAACTGTGATGAATTTAGCTCTTTTCAACAATGAAGTGAATTGACACAATTCCAATAGACTTGTGATGGAAAAGTGCCATCCATATCCAGAGATAAAATTATGGAAACAATGTGGATCAAAGCATAATACTTTCACATTCTTGTTGTTATTATTTGTTTGGTCAAATGTGTTTCCTTTTCCTTTCATGTTTTTTTTTCCCTTTTGATCTTTACTTTTGGTTCATCATGATGAATATGGAAAAATGTTTAGAAGGATTGCATATGTTTAACCCATATTGGATTGCTTGTTGTCTTGGGGATGGTGAATGGGGAGAAGGGGAGAAATTTGGAACAAAAGTTTTGCAAAGGTGAGTGTTGAAAACTATCCTTGCATGAATTTGGAAAAAGAAAATACTATTTTAAAAAAAGACAACCACAGCAAATGGTGATCCAACCCCTATTTGATGACCACCAAACATGGCAACCTCACTGCCTCTGAAGCACTTCACTCCATTTGTGGGTAACTATAATGATTAGAAAATTATTCCTTATATATTTACTTGTCCTTCAATTCTTCAGTCATGTCCTATTCTTAATAAGTTTATGGATCATGCATTGATAGTACTATCATGTAGTTTTCTTGGCAAAGATTGTGTAGTGGTTAATTAGACTGAGAATCAGGAACTTGGATTCTTTTTCTGACTCTTCCACTAACCATTTGAATTTGTGATCTTAAATAATTAAATTTTGGGAGGCTTTAATACTTTCATAAGTGTTTGGGTTCAATGGTCATTGAGGTCTCCATGTTTGAATTCCTTATCTTTAACTTCAGTAACTATTAAGATCTCAATCAAATAAATAAAAATTTAAGCCTATAATAGACATCTCTTGAAACAACAATCTTAGATTTTGGAAAGAGCCATGGCACCTTCATGTAATATCCACTATGAGCAGATAAAATTAAACCTAGGTTTAAAATTACAACTCTTATCTTTGCTGTATGTATATTAACAAATTAAATAATCTCTCTGAGCTTCAAATTATTAATTTATAAAATTTGGATATTTGCATTATTTATGTCACCTTTTAGGAATAATAGGTCAAGGTGCTGAAGAGCAGATTTAAGCTTAAGAGAAGTGGGTCACTATGAAAGATTTTCTCTCACTAGAGGTTTTCAAGAAACGGCTGGTTGTATTAATGAAGAGATAGTTGTTTAATTGCAAGGTAGATTAGATGGCTTCTGAGTTATGTTCTAATTCTGGTATTCCGGTATTTTATCCATTCATTCTACTTTAGTCCTCTGCAGCTATTTATATAAGGAATTCTTAACATTTTGAGAAGTCACTGATACCTCAAATAATCTGCTGAAACTTACAGACCTTTCTCAAAATGTCTTTTCAATGTATAAAGTCAAATATATAAGATTACAAAAGAAAGCAATTACACTAAAACAGTTTTCAAAATGTAAAAAAACGGACAAAATTCACTAACCACAGATTTAAGAATTTAATCCATATACCTTAACAGTCTAATACTTAAAGATAACAATATTTCATAAAAGTCATCTTTTCTCCAGGCTTGCCTTGGTTAGTTTAATTGAATCTCATATGTCATAATTTTTAGAACTCTCAGCCTCCTATTTGCCCTGCTTAAGGTGTTCTGCTATTGTCCCTTTAAAAACATCTTATCCAATCATAACCTAATTTCAAAACCCACAAGTTATAGAAAAACTATTTAAAAGCAACAAGAAAAATTTCAAATATGGCAGAGCCATAATTAAAATCACACAAGATCTAACAGCAACTACATTAAAAAAAAGTACAGATTCCGGAACTCCTTATATATTGAAAAGCAAAAGAACAGGGATTGCAACCAAAAATATCATACCCAGAAAAATTAATCATAATCCTAAATGAAAAGCAAAAGGATACTCAATAAATTACAAGACTTTCAGGATTCTGTTATCAAAAGACATGAACTTAATAGAAAATCTGACATACAAAGTCCAAGAGAAATATAAGGTAAAACATCAAAGACTATAAGGGACTCATTAAGGCAAACTACTTGTTTTATACCTGGAAAAGCAAACCATATATCTAATGTCATTAGTAATTAGGTAGTTCAAATGAAAGATTGAGGTAAAGCTTCGTATGATATTATTCTAAAAAGCAAACTGGGTGGGAAAAGGTAAAAAGTGTATCTTATACAAATGAGGTGCAAAAGGAAAAAACTGACACAGGAATTAAGGGGGAAAGAGAGTTGGTAGTTCTAGTATCCTACTCTCATCAGGTATAGGTTAAAGAGGGAACAATAGAAATGTCTCCAAAAGGGTATAAAAGTCTTATAAATTCATACAGAAACAAGATAGCAAAGAAAAAGGATGCAGGAAGAGAATAAAAGGATTCTTGGAGATTGGGGGTAGGTTAAGCAATAGGAAGGGAAGGTAATGGGTAAACAGACGAGTCAGGGGGGATAGGAAGTAAAATACAAACTAAAAAATCAAGAGTAGAATTTGAAAAAAAACAGGGATAGCAATCATGAGCTCAGACGTTAAATGGGGGGGGGGTTAATATATATATATGTCCTTCTTGGGAGATGGGGAGAGGAAAGAAAAAAAAGTAAAACTACACAGCAGAGAACAAAAGAAAAGCAGCAAGAAAGCAAAGATGGACAGTTCTCCACATACTATGTAGTATTTATTTTATAGATTTCTTGAAATGGAAATTTATTGCTTTATACTTTAAATCTTATCTTATGTTCTACTATGCACATGGCAATTTTTTTCTTTTCTTTGTATTTAATTTTAAAATGAAAATAATACCAAAAAATGTAATGCCAAAAAAAAAAAAAAAATCTTGTGCAGAACTGAACATAAGAATGTATTTAAATTAGTCTATAATGGTCAATTTTAGGTGGCTCATATTGTCTTAGATTTGAAATAACTACTTCTGCATATATAGTAGAAAAAGAACAAACTTGATAAATGTTCAAAGTCAAGGGGGAAAAAAAGATTCAATGGCTGCATAAAAACATTGTAGCCACCTGGGGGCAGAAAATTCAAAGACATACTCACTGAGAGATCAACATGCACATAAAAAAACCTAGTACTTTCATTGTAAATATCACATCTGCTTTTAATCTGCTCATTCTAAATGACTCAAATTTGATATGCTCATTACATTTAAGTCTTTAAATCTGGAGGCTTCAGATTTGGGCTTTTTGGTGTGTGATTTTGTGAGTCTTAATGATGAATATAACAAAATTCTGCTGAGTAAAACAGAAAGGGCTAAGGTAAAATATCTTTGAACTTGTAGCTGAGTGAAAAATTGTAGTCTTTTTCTTATTCTGCATGACATATTAAAAGAACCCTGTACTATTGGGAGTGAATAATATTTTATCCAAAGAGTCCATCAATGAGGTTATTAAGTAGTTTTCTATTTTAAGAGCTACATTTCAATATTTAGTAGAGAGAAGCTCCCCCTTTCCTCATTCTAATAATTAGTCTGAATACCTTTCTGGGTAATCCCTTCACCTTTGATGCTCTCTTAAGTGAGATACATTTAAGGATAGATAATATCCTGTTGTTTTAATAAGTATTTCTTAAAGATTCAATTTCCTTTGATTTTATACCCTAAATGATAACTACAAAATATATAGTGATAGGTATCAATTAGACACCTTGCCCCACTCAAATTCTTCATGGAGACACATTTTAGGACAATAACAAGTTTTAGAATTCAGTCTCTGTAAAAACAGAGTTAAATCTATAAACAGGATAAGAAATATCTGATTTTCTGTAGGGATTTAAGTCTGTCTCCCAGAAAAAAAAAGTTTTTAAAAATAGTGCAATATGATACACTCAACTAGAAAAAGGCAGTGAATATGATGGAATAAAGAGGTTAATTAGTAAGGTTGCTTTAAGAACCTGAGGGGGGAAAATAGTTTTCAAATATTCTATTTAGCCCTGTAGAAACTTAAACATCATATTGTATGGCAGTTTAAGATGGGAGTTTTAAAAGACATATAATTTCAAAATTGATTCACTTTGGTTTTTTTATCTCTGTAGGAAGCTATGTGGTACAATAGATAGGACATTATATTTGGAGTCAGGAAAACCTGAGTTCAAATCCATCCTCAGAACTTTGATAAGCTGTGTGACCATCATCACTTAATTTCTGTCTACCTTAGTTTCCTCAACTAAAAATTGGAGTCAACAACCTTTCATGGTTGTTATAATGACCAAATAGATAAATATCATATAAAGCACTTAGTATAGGGCCTATCTATGCTCTAAAAATACTGTTCCTCTCTCCATTTTTTCTCTATGTGTGTGTTTTTGTATACAAGGTAACAAAAAAAAATGAGCCTAACAAGTATGATTAGTCAACACTGGAATGAGTTGCTTCATGAGGTGGTGAATTTACTGTCTCAAGACATTCTCAAATGGAAGCTGAATAAGCATTTGATGGGATTTAGGCTTCCCATAAGATTGAGATGCCATCCATCTGGGGGGGGGGAGAAGGAGGGGAAATTTGGAACAAAAGGTTTTTCAATTGTCAATGCTAAAAAATTACCCATGCTTATATCTTGTAAATAAAAAGATATAGATAGATAGATAGATAGATAGATAGATAGATAGATAGATAGATAGATAGAGATACCACTTCCAATGTAATGTGATACAGGTTTTTATTCAAGAGTAACACAGGACAAGGAGCAGAGACAAGATGGCAGAAAGTAGAGAGGCATTGCCTGAGCTCTCCCCAACTTCCCTCAAATCGAAGCTAGATCAAGCCTCTGAACAGATTTTGGAGCAACACAACAAACAATCATTTAGAACATAATAATACTTTATACCCACTGCACCTCAGAACTTCCAAGGAAAATGATCCATCAGTCTCAATTACCTCAGTAACAGGATTTATAAGCATATACCACCATGCTTTGCTCTGTGTCCTTTTCTCCAGGGTAGACCCTTCCATTGATCTTCATACAGAATATCTTATGAACCCTACAATATCCAACATCCTGTTTACCCTCCAATTGATATGCTGTATTTTTGTCAATGTCATAACTAAACTATGAAATAAATAACTAAATACTATATTTAAAAAAAAAAAAGTTCTTGTCACCAAAATCTTTGCCATTGTTGAATAGTTTAAGATCAGAAAAGGATATAATCATATCAGTAAAAAATGAAATTAATTAATCTGCTTTGACAATGCATCCTAAGGACCATAGAACCTTTCCATCTGATTTGAAACTAACTTGCAAGTGTTATCTCCATAATTAGAATGTGAGTTTCTGAAGAGCAGAGCCTGGCTTATTTGTCTATTTTTAACCCCAATGCTTTGCACTTAATTGACTAAATACTTGTTATATTAATTCATTTTTTTTTCTGCAGGAGCTTTTTTTGATACTAATTTCCTTGTCTGAAGTGTCTTCCCTTCTTTATTTCTACTTATCCATTCCTTTCAAAGTCCATCTTATCATGATCTCCTCAGCTGGAAATAATTTCTCTTTTTTGCAATCCATACTACTATTTTGTGAGAAAGTGAAACATAGTGAATAAAAACAATAAATAGAAGTCAAGAAGATCTGGGTTCAAATTCTGTCCCTGACATTTGTTACCCTCTCTCTGCCTGAGTTTCCCTTTTTATAAAAAGGGATACTCTTAAATAGCTATTATCATTATTTTCTTTTTTATCATACTTGCTCATCCTGCTTTCTTTAATGTCATTTGTATACTTTTCTCCTAGCTGCAAGTCCCTTGTGAACAATGACTGTTTTTCATTCTTCATATCCTATGAAGTATTATATCCTATAGAGAGACACACAGCATAGGGTGCTCATCAAATATTGTGCCAAAGTGACAGGTGAATATGGAGAAATTTAAGGAATTGAAGTTTGACTATTGACTTCTTATTGGCCATATATTAAGTTCCACCTTATCAGGATGACAAGATTTTTATCTAGGATTTTAACGGATATGGAATAAATGCTTTCTTCACAGATATTTACCTCCTTGGGAATAATAATTCAATATTATTGATTTAAAATGAAATTTAATTTTGCTTATCATTCTTAGTTGTTTGTTCCTTCATTGAAGAAATTTTTATGCATTTCCTGCACTGTGGTAGGCACTAAAGTGATGTAAGAAGTAGAAGAGGCATCTACAACTTCAAAGTGCTTAGAATTTTGTCATGGAGAAAAAAGGATGGATATATTAAGTTTAGCAAAGTAATGCTAGGATTTCATATTCATGGTTGATGATTGTATTGGTTTACTTAAACTTTTCCAAGACAATATTATAGTCTTCCTCTAACCAGATGAATATGCAAACAAACTAGCAATTCTTTGTGAAGAAAAAAAAAGATTTTCATATTAAGAGAATCATCTAAAGAAATCATGAAATTTTACTTTAAAACTATTGATATTATCCAAAAGACATTTCTATGCCATGATGCTCAATGTCTTGTTCAACGTTTATCAGAGCAGCATGCTCTAGGAAGTTCTGGAATGCTGTGGGGGAATCTTACTTTCTACACTCCTCCACAACTATTTGCTCCAATTGTTTGTCTTCCACCAACCAGAGGATGGTTACTACTTACTTAATAATAATTGTTTTTTACATAGTATGGTCCACAGCTATTAGTGTAATAAAGCTTAAAACTGAACTAAGATTTGTAGGATACCCTGGATAACTTTAAAGTTTACAAAGTGCTTTATATGCCTTATCTTATTTGGGCTACACAACAATCCCATAAAGGTGTGTGTGTATGTGATATTTACTCCCATTTTAAAGATAAGAAAACTGAAACTTAGAGATTAATATCATACTAACCATCACACATATAATGAACATCTTGGACAGGAATGAAATCCTTATCTTCCTAATTCTGAGTCCCAGCCTTATCTATCTACTCTTTCCCACTGCCTCCAATGTGATTATTACTTGTATTCTCTAATACCTCCTTAAAACTGACACAAAAAAAAGTTTCAGACCATGAGAAACTATAGTTCTGCACCCAGTTACAAAGAAAATAAGTGCCCAGAAATATTAGAAAGCAGTGTCCCATGGATCACATTACCAAGTTAAATTGCATGGTTTAGCTCAGTTATAAACAGAAAGGTGTCAGGTAGTACCTCTCAATTCACACTTGGGAAAATCAGGCATCATTTCCTGAGGGGATAAACTTCAAAGAATGTTTCTATTTAACTCCAATCTTTTCAAAATTATTTTTATTTTATCAAATATTTCCTAATTACCTAAATAAAATTTAACAGTCTTTTAGACTTTTTAGAAAATTTTTGAATTCCAAATTCTCTCCTTTCTGCCTTTCCCCTCTCCTTGAGAAGGCAAGCACTTTGATTTCAATGATACATGTGAGATCATACCAAACACATTTCCACATTAGCCACATTGAAAATCAAAACCAAAACAAAATAATAAAAACAGCATTTAAAAAAGAAAGTTATAATATTTATTCAGAGTCCATCAGTTAGTTCATCCACTATCTCTGGAAGTTGATAGGACATTCATTATCATCCTGGATCATTGTCTTGATAAGAGTAGCAGTCTTTCACATTTTGTCATCCTTATAATATTTCTATAATTGAATACAGTTTTCTCCCGCTTCTGATCACTATATGAGTTCATACAAGTCTTCCCAAGTTTTTGTGAAACCATTCTCTTTGTCATTTCTTATAGCACTAAAGTATTACAGCACAATCATATACCACAATTTGCTCAGCCATTTCCCTATTGACAGATATTCCTCAATTCCAATTTCTTTGCCACCACAAAAAAAAAGAGCCACTTTTCTTTGATCTCTTGGTTGGATTAGTCCATAACTCTACCATAACTCAATTTGTCCATATCCCCTCCAGCATTTGTCATTTACATTTCTATCAGGTCACCAATCTGATAAATGTGAGGGGGCATCTCAGAGTTTTTTCGATTTACATTTCTCTAGTAGTGATTTAAAGTACTTTTCATGTGATTGTCATTAATTTTCATTTCTTCTGAAAATTTCCTGTTCAAATACTTTCATCATTTATCAGTTGGGGAATCACTTATATTTTTATACATTTGTCTCAATTCCATGTATATTTGAAAAATAAAGTCTTTATCAAAGAAATTTATTGCAAAAGATTTCACCAAGTTTATTGTGCAAAACCCTTTTAATTTCATGTAATCAAAACTATCTGTTACCAAAATCTCCTCCATCTGTTGTTTTTTCATAAACTCTTCTCTTTTTCATTGCTCTGGCAAGTACCTTTCTTCATGCTTCTCTAATTTACTTATGATATTAAACTTTAAATCTCAATAATTTAGCCATTTTGACCTTGATATTTTGTATCAGATTTTAGTTTGTGCTTGACTGTGGTCAAACTATTTTCAAATTTTCCCAGCAATTTTTGGTAAATGGTGAGCTCTTAGTGTAAAGGTTTTGATTTTTGAGTTCATCAAACACTAAATTACTATGGTCATTTATTTATATTTATTGTATACCCAATCTATTCACTAATCTAGCATCCTATTTTTTAGCCAGTATCAGATTGTTTTGAGGATTATCACTTTGTCATATACTTTGAAATTTTCAACTGCTAGACCACCTTCCTTATCATTTCCCCACACTGATTCCCTTGATATTTGACTTTTTGTTTTTTCAGAGTAATTATATTCTATGAAATAATTCTTTAGTAATTTGGCATGGCATTCAAGAAGTTAACTTAGGTAGAATCATCATTTTCGTATATTGGCTCAGCCTACCTGTGAAGAATTAATATTTCTCTCATTGCTTAGACCTGTCTTTCTTTGTGTGAAAAATGGTCCATGACTATATTTATATGATTCCTGGGTTTGTATTGGTAGATAGACTCCCAAATATTTTATTTTGACTGCAGTTATTTTAAATGGAATTTCTCTTCTTTCTTTTCCTGCTGTTTTGTTGGTAGTATATAAAAATGCTGATGATTTGTGTGATTTTATAGGCATAAAGCCTTGAGAATGAAATGTCAAATTACTCCAATATCTTTGCCAAGACAACCCTATGAATAGAATGATCCATAAGATCATGAAGAGTTAAATATAGATGAATGACTGAGCTCCTGTCCAAGAATAAAAATTTTATATTCTACAACTTTGCTAAATTTGATTGTTTCATCTTTTTTACAGTTGATTCTCGAGAGTTTTCTAAGCATATTAATATATCATCAGCAAAGAGTGATACTTTTTTTCTTCATTGCTTATTTTTATTTAATTTATTTATTTAATTGACCAATTTCCCTAATGAATATTGATGCAAAAATCTTAAATAAAATATTATCAAAGAGATTACAGAAAATCATGCCCAGGATAATAGACCAAGACCAAGTAGGATTTATACAAGAAATGCAGAGCTGGTTTAATATTAGGAAAACTATTAGCATAATTGCTATATCAATAACCAGATTAACAAAAATCATATGATTATCTCAATAGATGCAGAAAAAGCATTTGATAAAATCCAAAATCCATTCCTATTAAAAACAATTGAGAATATAGGAATAAATGGACTTATCCTTAAAATAGTCGGTAGTGTCCATTTAAAACCATCAGCAAGCATTATATATAATGGGGATAAACTAGAACTATTCCCAGTAAGATGAGGGTTGAAATAAGGTTGCCCACTATCACCATTACTATTCAATATTGTATTAGAAATGCTAGCTTTGGCAATGAGAAGAAAAAATAATTAAGGAATTAAAGTAGATAATGAGGAAACCAAATTATCACTCTTTGCAGATGATATGATGCTATACTTAGAGAATCCTAGAGGATCAATTAAAACATTATTAGAAGCAATCCAGAACTTTAGCAAAGTTGCAGGATACAAAATAAATCCACATAAATCATCAGCATTTTTATACATCATTAACAAAACCCAACAGCAACAGATATAAAGACAAATTCTATTTAAAATAATTGTCTTTAGGATAAAATATTTGGGGATCCATCTGCCAAGGGGGAATCAGGAATTACATGAGCAAAACTACAAAACAGTTTTCACACAAATAAAGTCAGATCTAAGCAATTGGAAAAATATCAAGTGCTCTTGGATAGGCCGAGCAAACATAATAAAGAAGGCAATACTACCTAAACTAATCTATTTAGTGCTATACCAATCAAACTCCGAAGATATTATTTTACTGTCCTAAAAAAAAATTCATCTGGAAGAACAAAAGGTCAAGAATTTCAAAGGAATTAACAAAAAGAAAAGCAAATGAAGGTGGCCTAGCTGTACCAGATCTAAAACTATATTACAAAGCAGGAGTCATCAAAATCACTTGGTACTGGCTAAGAAAAAGAGCCAGTTGATCAATGGAATAGGTTAAGTTCACAGTACAAAATAGTCAATGACTATAGCAATCTAGTATTTGACAAACCCAAAGACCCCAGCTTTGGGATAAGAATTCACTATTTGACAAAAACTTCTAGAAAAATTGGAAACTAGTATGGCAGAAACTAGACATTGATCCACACTTAACACCGTGTACCAAGATAAGGTCAAAATGGGTTCATGATCTGGACATAAAGGATGATATTGTAAACAAATTAAAAGAACATAGAATAGTTTACCTCTCAGATCTGTGGAGGAGGAAGGAATTTGCAATCAAAGAAGAACTAGGGATCATTATTGATCACAAAATAGATAATTTTGATTATATTAAGTTAAAAAGTTTTTGTACTAACAAAACTAATGTAGACCAGATTAGAAGGGAAGCAATAATCTGGGAAAATATTTTTACATCCAAAGGATCTTTTAAATGTTTCATTTCTAAAATAGAGAATTCACTCAAATTTATAATAGTTCAAGCCATTCTCCAATTGATAAATGGTCAAAGGATATGAATAGACAATTTTCAAATGAAGAAATTGAAACTATTTGTAGTCATATGAAAAGATGCTCTAAGTCATTATTTATCAGAGAAATGCAAATTAAGACAACTCTGAGATACCACTACCCACCTGTCAGATTGGCTAGAATGACAGGGAAAGATAATGCAGAATGTTGGAGGGGATGTGGGAAAACTGGGACACTGACACATTGTTGGTGGAACTGTGAATGGATCCAACCATTGTAGAGAGCAATCTGGAACTATGCTCAAAAAGTTATCAAACTGTGCATACCCTTTGATCCAGCAGTGTTTCTACTGGGATTATATCCCAAAGAAATCTTAAAGGAGGGAAAGAGACCCATATGTGCAAATATGTTTGCAGCAGCTTTTTTGTAGTGGCAAGAAACTGGAAACTGAGTGAATGCCCATCAACTGCAGAATGGCTGAATAAATTATGGTATATCAATGTTATGGAATATTATTGTTCTGTAAGAAATGACCAGCAGGGTGATTTCAGAGAGGACTGAAGAGACTTACATGAACTGATGTGAAGTGAAATGAGCAGAACCAGGAGATACATAGCAACACATACATCGACCAATTTTGATGGCCATGGCCCTCTTCAACAATGAGATGATTCAAACCAGTGCCACTTATTCAGTGATGAAGAGAGCCATCTATACCCAGAGGACTGTGGGAACTGAGTGTGGACCACACCATAGCATTCTCACTCTCTCTTTTGTTGTTTGCTTTCACTTTGTTTTCTTTCTCAGTTTTTTTCTTCCTTCTTAATCTGATTTTTCTTGTGCAGCAAGATAACTGTATAAATATGTATACATATATTGCATTTAACATATATTTTAACATATTTAATATGTATTGGACTACCTGCCAGCTAAGGGAAAAGATGGAGGGAAAGAGGGGACATTTTGGAACAAAAGGTTTTGCAAAAGTCAGTGTTAAATATTTACCCATGCAAATGTTTTGTAAATAAAAAGTTTTAATTAAAAAAAGATAATCAGTCAAACAAAACTTTAAAAAAAGAAAATGTAAAATGCCTCACTGACCTGCAAAATAGATCTAGGAGAGACAAAGAATTATTGGACTACCACAGAGCCCAGACAAGAAATCACCAAGGAAACCTGTCCTGCTATCCTAGAACCAAAGAGTAAAATAGCCATTAAAAGAATTCACTGTTCATCTTTTGAAAGAGATCCAAGGAATATTGTAGCTAAATTTCAGAATTATCAGTTCAAGGAGATAAAAGTGCAAGCAGCCAGAAAGAATTCAGATATCAAAGAGCCACAAGCAGGATTACCCAGGACCTCACAGCTTCCACTTTAAAGGACTGAAGGGCCTAGAATATAATATTCCTAATGCCAAAGGAGCTTGGACAGCAGCCAAAAAATCAACTACCCAGAAAATTTAAATATTATTTTACAGGGCGCAATGGATGTTTAATGAAATGAGGGATTTTCTCTTATTTTTGATGAAAAAGATCAGAGTTGAACATAAAATTTGATCTTCAAGTATAGAATTTAAAAGAAGCAAAAAAGGCAAAAGGGAGAAAAAAAAAGCTATGTTTCCTAAAGATTAAAATATTTGCATTCCTATATGGGAAGATATGTGTAACTCTTGAAAAGTGTATCTTTGTTAGGGTTTATACTTAAAGCATGTAGGTATAATTTGACTGTATTGTGAAGTTATTTTAAAAAAACAAATGGAAAAGGTATTATACAGGAAGAATGGAAAGGATAGGTAAAATGGACTAACTTACATCACATGAAGAGGCAAAAAAGACTTATTACCGTTGAGGTAAAGAAGGGAGAGGAATAAGCATTATTTGAACTTTAATCTCATTGGATTTGGCTCAAAGAGGGAATAACATATACATACATATATATATATATAGAAAATTTTCTCACCGAGACTTACATTTACATGGCTGAATAATTACTGATGCTGAGTAAAAATGAGCAGGACCAGGAGATCATTATATATTTCAACAACAATACTATATGATGATCAATTCTGATGGATGTGGCCATCTTCAACAGTGAGATGAACCAAATCACTTCCAATAGAGCAGTAATGAACTGAACCAGCTACACCCAGTAAAAGAACTCTGGGAGATGACTATGAACCACTACATAGAATTCCCAATCCCTCTATTTTTGTCCGCCTGCATTTTTGATTTCCTTCATAGGCTAACTGTACATTATTTCAAAGTCTGATTCTTTTTGTACATCAAAATAACTGTTTGGACATGTATACATATATTGTATTTAACTTATACTTCAACATATTTAACATGTATTGGTCAACCTGCCATCTGGGGGAAGAGGTGGGGGAAAGAAAGGGAAAAGTTGGAACAAAAGGTCTTGCAATTGTCAATGATGAAAAATTACCCATGTATATATCTTGTAAATAAAAAGCTATAATAAAAAAAAAGAAAATTTTGTCACTCTACAGAGAAGTTGGAGGAGAAAGGCTAATTGAGGAGAGGGCAGAAGTAGAAGAGGAAAGATATAAGAAAGGGAGCAGGGGCTGTAAAAGGGGAGGGCTATTTAAAAGAGGGGATGATCAGAAGCAAAACACTGATGAGGAGAGAAAGGGGGGAAAGAAAAAGAAAAGTATAACTTGGGAAAAAAAAGGATGGTGGGAAATAACAAAGTTAATAATTTTAATTGTGAATATAAATGGGTTGAACTCTCCTATAAAATGGAAGGGGATAGCAGACTGGATTAAAAACCAGAATCCTCTAATGTGTTGTTTACAAGAAACATGTGTGAAGAAGAGAAATACATGCAGAGTAAAGTTAAAAGGCTGGAACAGACTCTATTATGACAGCAGCTGAAGTAAAAAAAAAAAAAAAAAAAAAAAAAGCTGAGGTAGCAATCCTGATTTCAGATCAAGCAAAAGCAAAAACAAATCAATTAAAAGACACAAAGAAGGAAATTACATCTCTCTAAAGGGTACCAAAAATAATGAAACAATATCAATACTAAGCATATACTAAATGATATAGTATTCAAGTGCCTAGAGGATTACTTAAGAGAGTTGTAAGAAGAAATAAGACAAAATTATTCTAGTGGGGCATCTCAACTTCCCTCTATCAGAATTAGATAAATCAAATAACAAAATAAATAAGAAAGAAATTAAGGAAGTAGATAGGATTTTAGAAAAGTTAGGCATGATAGTTCTTTGGAGAAAACTAAATGGGGCCAGAGAGGAATATACTTTTTTCTTGCCAGCATATGGAACCTACACAAAAATTGAGCATGTATTAAGGCATAAAACTCTCAAAATCAAATGCAGAAAGGCGGAAATAATGTATCTTTTTCAGATCATGTTGCAATAAAAATTACCTGTAATAAAGGGCTGAGAAAAACATACCAAAAATTAATTGGAAACTAAATAATTTAATCCTACAGAATGAATAGGTGAAACAACAAACCATACAAACAATTGATAATTTCATCCAAGAGAATGACAAGAATGAGGTAATATACCAAAATTTATGGAATGCATCCACAGCAGGTTTTAAGGGAAATATATTTCTAGATGCATGTTTGAATAAAAAGAATATCAATAAATTGGGCATGCAAATACAAAAGTTAGAAACAAACATTAAAAACCCAATTAAATATCAAATTTGAAATTCTGATAATAAAAAAGATTAATAAAACTGAAAATAATAAAACTATTAAACTAATAAATAAAACTGAGTTGGTTTTATGAAAAAAATTAACAAAAAGACAAATTTTTAATTTAATTGGAAAAGGAAAGAAGAAAATCAAATTGTCAGTATCAAAAATGAAAAGGGTAAACCTACCACCGAGGAAATTAAAACAATAATTAGGAGATATTTTGCTCAACTGTATTTCAATAAATCTGGTAATCTAAGTGAAATGGATGAATACTTACAAAACTATAGATAGCCCCAATTCATAGAGGAGGAAATAAATTACTTAAATAGTTTCATCTGAGAAAAAGGAATTGAAGAAGCTATTAATGAACTCTCTAAGAAAAAGTCTCCAGGGACAAGTGAATTCTACTAAACATTTAAAGGAAAATTAATTTCAATACTGTGCAGACTATTTGGAAAAAGTGAAGTCCTACCAAATTCGTTTTATGACATATAGTGCTGATGCCTAAACCAGGTAAGGTCAAAATAGAACAAGAAAATTACAGATCAATTTCCCTAATGAATATTGATGGAAAAATCTTAAATAGAATATTAGCAAAGCGATTACAGCAAGTCATCCCCAGGATAATACACCACTATCAAGTAGGATTATACCATGAATGCAAGACTGGTTCAATATTAGGAAAACTGTGTAATTGACTATATCCAAAACACAAAACATATAGTTTAGATGCAGGAATATGCATGTAGATGCAGAAAAAGCACAAAAATCCAACACCCATTGCCATTAAAAAAACTAGAGAGCATAGAAATAAATGGACTTTTTTCTTAAAATGATGCATCTAAAACCCATCAGCAAGCATTATATGTAATAGGGGAAAAGATAGAAGCATTCTCAATAAGATCAGGGCTGAAATAAGGTTGCCTACCATTACTATTACTATTCAGTATTATATTAGAAATGCCAATTCTTGCAATAAAATAAGAAAAATAAGTTAAATGAATTAAAGTAATGAGGAAACAAAATTATTACTCTTTGCAGATATGATGGTATACTTGGAAAATCCTATAGAATCAACTAAAAATCTACTAGAAATGATAACAACTTTAGCAAAGTTTCAGGATATTGTTGGCCTTGTATATGTTACCAACAAAGTCCAGCAACAAGAGATAGAAAGAGAAATTCCATTTAAAATAACTATAGATAATATAAAATATTTGGGAGTCTATCTGTCAAGAAAAGGGCAATAACTATATAAGCACAATTAGAAAATACTTTTCACACAAAGTTAGAACTAAACAATTGGAGGAATATCAAATACTCATGGATAGGCTGAGCTAATATAATAACAATGACAATTTGGCCTAAATTGTTCTACTTATTTAGTGCCAAACTAGTCAAACTACCAAGAAATTACTTTATAGAAATAGAAAAAATAATAACAAAATTCATCTGGAAGAACAAAAGGTCAAGAATTTCAAAGGATTACTAGAAAAAAATTTAAGCGAAAGTGGTCTAGTTGTACCAGGCCAAAAACTATATTATAAAGCAATAGTCATCAAAAACATTTGGCTAAGAAATAGAGTAGCTGATCAATGGAATAGGTTAGGTTCATAAGACACAATAGTCATTAATTATAATAACCTCATACTTGATAAACCGCAAAACCCCAGCTTCTGAGATAAGAACTCTATTTGACAAAAATTGCTGGGAAAATTGAAAAACAGTGTGGCAGAACTAGGCATTGATCGACATCTAACACCCTATAACAAGATAAGCTCCAAATGAGTTCATAAAGAGGGATACTAGAAGTACATTAGAATTACAAAAGATAGTCTACCTCCCAGACCTATGAAGAAGGAAGGAATTTATGGCCAAAGAAGAATTAGAGTACATTATGAAATGAAAAATGGATGATTTTGATTCCACTAAATTAAAAAAGTTTTTATACATACAAAACCAATGCAGCCAAGATTAAAAAGGAAGCAGAAAACTGAAAAAAATTTTATATCCAAGGGTTCTGATAAAGACCTTATTTCTAATACATAGAGAGAAATTATTCTAATCTATAAGAATATAAGCCATTCTCCAATTGGCAAGTGGTAAAATGAGATAGACAGACAATTTTCAGAGGAATAAATTACAACCATTTCTTGTCATATGAAAAAATGCTCTAAAATCACTTTTAATTAGAGAAATGCAAATTAAGACAACTCTGAGGTATTACTACACACCTTTCAGGTTGACTAAGATGACAGGAAAAGATAATGGTGAATGTTGAAGGGGATGTGAGAAAACTGAAACACTAATACATTGCTGATGGAACTGTGAACAGATCCAACCATTCTGAAGAGCAATTACTCTGGGTACTGTGCCCAAAGGGCTATAAAATATGCATACCCTTTGATCCATCAGTGACTCCACTGTGTCTGTATCCCAAAGAGATTGTAAAAAAAAAAAAAAAAAAAAAAAAAAAAAAAAAAAGGAAAAAGCACCTGCATTTGCAAAAATGTTTGTAGCTGCTATTTTTGTAGTGATAAGAAACTGAAAAACAAATGGATGCCCATCAGTTAGGGAATGGCTGAATGATGTTATGGAATCTTATTATTTTTCAAGAAATGATCAGCAGGCTCATTAAAGAAAGGAGAAACTTACATGAGATGTTATGTGAAGTGCATAAAATCAAGAGAACATCATACAGATCAACAAGATCATGTGATGATCAGTTCTGCTGGATGTGGCTCTTTTCAACAATGAAGTGATGCAGGCTACTTCCAATGAATGGTTTTGTGATGGAAAAAGTCATCCAGAGAGAGAACTGTGGAAACTGAATGTGCAACACAACAGTTTTTTCACCATTTTTGTTGTTTGATTTTTTTTTCTTTCTCATTTTTTTCCTTTTTGATGTGATTTTTCTTGTGCATCATGGTTGTTGCAGCCATCTTGGGAGCTCAAAGCATATGAGCCCTTTGATTGTCATAGCCTAGCACATGATAAATGTGGAAATATGTATAGAAAAATTGTACACGTTTAACATAGATTGGATTACTTCTATTATGGTAAAGGGGTAGAAGGAAGGAGGGAGAAAACTTTGGAACACAAGGTTTTGCAAGGGTGAATGTTGAATACTATCTTTGCAAGTGTTTTGAAAATAAAGAGCTATTATTTTTAAAAGATTATTATCAAAGAGGGAACAGTCTAATTATATTTTGCCAGTCAGAATGATTGCTGATAAATAAGCAAAAGAAAAAATCTGGGTGTTTTGTTGGTTTTTTTAAAGTTAAAATTAGAGGAGAAAAGGAAGATTGAAGACAATGTAGGACCACTGCTTGATGACATAAAAAGAATGATCCACAGAAAGCAAAGCTACTGATGGCTTATTTCCTTGTGTTTTTTATTTCCCTCTAAAGAAAATAATTGAATGGAAAAATATCCAAAAAAATGGGTCAGCAAGAGACTGAATCTCAGGATAAGTAAGAAATCAATTACTTACATATAATCCCAGACTATTAGAAAAATTGCCTGATGGGATTAATGAGTGTCTTTTAATGATCTCTCAGAAAAAAAAAAAAAAAAAAAGGAAGCAATCCGGAAGAATTAGGAATTGTCAATGTCATAATGATTGTTTTAAAAGAGAATAGAGTTGACTATTTGAAGTATTGGCCAAATGAGTTAGACTTGAATTCCTGGCAAAAATCTAGAATATATGATTATAGGAATTGTTGGTATATACTTTAAAAGTAAATGCTAATCATTAAAAACTAAAATGGCTTGATCAAGAATAAGCCATGCAAATAACCCCATTTTCTTTCTTGATAGTTACTTGCTCATGTTAATGCTATGAAAATAGTATATCCATATTTCAGCTGAAACTTTTGAAAATCACTCAGGATACCTTTGTGACAAGATGGTGATATCAATGGAAAGACTATAGAGGCAGTTGATTTTTCTGCTGCAGTAGGTAGTAACATTATATAACTTAGTACTGTATGTCTTTAAGGGAACTAGATGACTATTTTGGTATATTCTTATAGAATTGATTCTTATCCAATAATGCATCAGAATAGATAATTTCTGGATCTCTTTTCTACTCTGAAGTTCTATGATCATGCTTTAATTCTTCTTCATTTACTTTGACCATGAGAAAATAAATTTGTATGGGTTCTGGTTTCTATTTTAGATAACATCCAGGTGATATAGGGGATAGGATGCTGTACTTGTATTTGATAAAACCTTAGTTCAAATTCTGCCTCAGACATTTATTCATTATATCTGTGTATGTGGGCAAGTCAATTAAATTCTGTTTCTTGCATTTTTCTAATCCTAATCTAATCTTTTGCATTTCCTAATAAAATAGGGGAAATAATAGCATTCACCTCCCAGAATTGTTGTAAGAATAAAATTCGATAATATTTGTAAAAGATTATGTAAATACTAGATATTATTACTGTGTGTAATATGGGGCAAATTTACCCAATAAACATCACAAGTTTAATGTTGTAAAGAATGTTATGGGGTTTTTTTGAATAGCCATTAATAGAGTATTTACATTTTTAATTTTAATTTTTCAATTAATTAACTTCATTTATCAGTATATTTTTTCCTTGCATGAAGAAGCCTATCTGTTTTTCACAAAGGAGATTATTCCAAATGTGTTATTACTGAGGAGAAAAATGGTCATTTAATTATTATTTTCACAACTCATTCAATGTCCAACATAATCTGTTCTTTGAAGAAATTTTTTTTGCATTTTTAACTTTCATCTGGAAGAATGAAATTTAGATTTCTTCCATGCACTAATTGATTTATTTTAAATTAACTTTTCCCCCAGATACCTTAATTGTATGTTAATTTGTCTCATTCCTTAATTTTCTGATTGCATTTCTATATTCCAATCTAATCCATTTAGAGTTGATTAGATTATTTTTCTCCTTTTCACTGATATTGTTAACACTATCCAGTTTTGCATGGCTATATTTGTTCTTCCAGCTCATTAATAAAAAGTCTAGCTAGGATTTTACTGGACATTTATTCACAGATGTTCAGAGTTTGTATGTTGCCTTCCCATAATTTCCTTTCTTCCCTCTCTTTCTATAAATTGCTCATAATATCCAAAACTTTTTGAAATATCTTCTATATTTATTAACTTTTAAGATTAAAGGAATTCAAGCCTCAAAAGCACATCTGTCTTATCCCTCTAAAAAGGCTTAATCTAATTCCTATTAAGCAATACTGCTGCAGAAGAGACTCATATCCATCCTTGAATGAAGCTGAATATACTTTTAAAAAAAGTTTTCAGGGATTGAGCTCATATACTCACTCTTTCAATAGCCTGTTCAATTCTTTATTGACATATAGCTACCTTAAATCTTTATTTCTAGGTTCCTACTACTAATCTTTCTATTTTTAATCAAAATGGAGGCCATTTGGAGACTATCCTCCACTTAACTCTTTTTTGATTGGGAGTGTGTGTGTGTGTGTGTGTGTGTATGTGTGTGTGTGTGTGTGTGTGTGTTCTATTTTAAAATATTTATTTAAAAAAATAAACAATAAAAAAACAGAAAAGGAATGCAAAACAAAACGAAACCAAAGAGAACATTGTCACATGCCAACTGAACATCAGGGAGGATTTAAAATATATAACAAATTACCAGATCAAGAAAGTTCCCCTCCCCCAAGCAAGCTATAGTTAAGAAAAATTAAAGGAAAATGTATTTACATATACATATGTACATCTATAAATACACACATGCACATATACACACATGTACCCCCCACATATATATCTTTCCTATCCATGTTGACTTTGCTTTAATTCTTCTTCACTTGTCTTGTTTTACTTAACCTCCCCCGCATCCAGAGAGCCTTCTTATATTTTCTTTCCCCACCCTTTGCTTCCCTTCTACCTATCCTCCCTGCCTTATTTCTTTATAGATTTTGAAAGGTACTAAATCAGGGATCTATGTAGTGTTGCCCATAGGAATTCAGAACTATCAGCCCTCCTCCCCCGGTAATGTCTTTGTGTCTATTCTTCTTCTGAACCTTATTTGCATAATTACTATTTTTACCTTAATTCTGCCAATCTTTGTTTTGAACTACCCTATTGTTAATATGAATTTTAAACATATAGAGTACATTTCCCAAGTTTAAAAAAACCATAAACCATTTGTCCATGTTGAATTCCTTGAAATTATTCTTTGATATTAATTCTTATACGTTAAATTTTCTATTAAGTTCAGGTTTGCTTTAATAGAAAGTCCTGAAAATCTGCAAGTTCATTGAATGTCCATTTTTCCTTGTTCAACATTATAAATATTTTTCCTGTATGTCATATTTTTGGTTGCACACCTAGTTCTTTTGATTGTTGGTAAATATAATTTCAGGACCTGTGGTCTTTTATTGTAGCTATGGATAACTCTTGTATTGCTATAATTGTAAATCCAGCATAAAATTGCTTTTTTTTGTTTGTTTCTTACAAATTTTTTTCTTTGATCTGGGGGTTTCAAAAATTTGGCAATAATATTCCTGCACGTTTTTCACAAAGTATCTAATTGAAGTAGCAAGTGGTGATTTTTTTCTATTTCTACTTTCCCCTCATGTTCTATCACTCCAGGTTAATTTTCTTAGATTATTTCCTGCATTATTTTGTCAAGGTTCTCTTTTTGGTCAAAACTTTCAGGCATTTTTATTATTCTTATCTTTTTTTCTTCTTGATCTGTTCTCAAGATGTGTCATTTTTCTTAAAAAATGTTTCACATTCTGCTCTGCTTTCTCATTCCTTATAATCTGTTTTGTTATTTCTTGGTCTTTCATAGCTTTTGCCTTACCCCTTACCCAATTTTAAATTGTTTTCATCTTTGAGACTCTATCACCTTTTGTAATTGATTACTTTTTTTTCATAATCTTCTTGTTTTTCTTAGATGGTTTTTATTTATCTATTTTAAGTTTTTCCTCAGTGTTTCTCATTTGATTTTTTAAAATTCTTCTTCGAGTTCTATAAATTCTCTCTGAACAGGGAGCCATTTCACATTACTCTTTGGAGTAGAAGCTTTTTTTTCCTTCTGATTCTTCCTCTAAAGATGAACCCTACTCTTCCTGTTTCCGTAGTAGATTTCTATGGTGTGGTTCTTTCTTCTTAGCCATTTCATTTTTTAAAAAACGAAGAGGTGTCAGTGTAAGCCCCTCTGATTGTGGGGTGGGGGGGAATGATGTCTCTAGCTTCCCTTCAGCTCTCCACTCTGACCAGGAACGCCACATCAAGAGCTCCACCCTCTTGCAAAGTGCCCACTGCCAGCAGGTCCTTGCTCTGTTGCTTTTATACTTATCAGATACTGGTTCCTTCTTGTCCAGAGCTGTGTTTCTGCAGCTGGGCCTAGCATTCCCAAACAGCTGATATTCACCTCAGTCGTCTTGGCCTCAGACCTGGACTCTACAAATAGTTTGGGAGGCCAAAAACTCTGTGGTTCTTGCTGAGACTCCAGACACACCCAACTTGCCTCAGAGCTCCCCACTTGGTGTTTCTGTGGAGCTATCCCAGAGGTGTTTGTACTTCATACAGGTTAATTGGGGCCTAGGATCTTTCTTCAGATTTTGTTGGGTATTACCTGGAAGACCCTTTGTTCTGCCCCAAATCATCTTGATTTTTCATTAGTCTGTTTGCCCTGAAGCACAAATGTGTTCTATTTGTGGGGGAAATCTGAAGAGCTTGAAATTTACCAACCTAATCTGCATCTTTCCAGAATACTCCCAATTAACTCTTTACCTCCTTCATTTATATGCTCTCGTTCATTTGTCCAAATAATAAGCATCTGTTTTGCCCATGTTCTTTATCTAAAATTTTGTAAAATTCTCAGGGAATATAAAAGAAATGGAAGTAACTTTAAAGCTTAGAATTAAAATAGAGAGATCAGGTTTATTTATCAAATCACTGAACACTTGTCATTCTGAAATTCTCTCTTCTAAGGAACTAAGACATGTTAAACAACTTTAATTTCATGAACCATGTAAAAAATGCTGTACTCTCTGTATTATAATGTTTTTGGTTTCTATCTTGAGAGATGTTGGGTTTTTTTTTCCGGTTCTCTAAATCTTTCATGATTAAGAAACTTCGAGTGAATTAAGTATGTAAGTGTTCTAATCGGTATCTTAGGTAGTAGAGTCTGTAGTTGGTAGTTTGGTCCAAGAAATCACATCCCATTACTGCTTTCCCACTGACAAAGTTTAGTCAATTGTTTGGAAAAAATTATTTCAGCCTAGTCTTTAAGCATATAACTAATGATTCATGATTCATTTATCACATCTTGCACATATATAACCCACAACAAATGTTTATTGAATTAATGACTGGGGATGAATTTGCCCCATTATTTTTTTCAGTTGTATAGCTTAAATAATTCATTTTATTTTATTTTTAATTTTCAAACACCTCTATATCTTTCTTATAAAAATTTAGGGACACTATTTTTCCTTTATATTGCGACAATGTCTTGTCTTCAGAATCCTGAATGCTATTATTTCAGGAGGTGTCATCTCAAACTTCACTCAACTGTTACCTCAACCAGGCCTTGGTTAAATTCTAAATTAGGTCTCAAGTACACATCTGTTCTTAGATTCTTCATTAAATTAGCTGAAAATATAAATGTTAGCAATATGCTGCCAATAGACTCTAAGCAACCTGAATATTTCTATCAAAACTAAGTCAGAATGGAGACAGCTAAGACCTAGAAATTAGA
This sequence comes from Antechinus flavipes, assembly GCF_016432865.1. Lineage (NCBI taxonomy): Eukaryota > Metazoa > Chordata > Mammalia > Dasyuromorphia > Dasyuridae > Antechinus > Antechinus flavipes. The sequence goes on from NC_067400.1 coordinate 494,749,049, forward strand.
CTAACCCTTCAGGGCAAAACATTAGGACAGAATAGCATTAGCCAAGTGTAGCAGAAAAGTAGCAGAATTAAGCCATAATAACCTCAAGATAAAAAGGAAGGAAGGAAAAGAAAACATTATATTCCAGACACTATGCTAAGTCCTTTATGATATATTTGATCCTTACTACAATAAATCTCATTTTGAGCATAATAATTTAAATTGATGAAACAAATCAAGCAAATAAAGGTTAATTGACTTCTTCAGAGTTACCCAACTAGTAAATTTCTGAGGCCAGATTTGAAATCAGATCTTACTGCTGTCAGGACCAGGACTAACCACTGTGTCCTTTGGTTCTGTGCCATGTTCTTAGCTCTGTTTGGCAAGCCTATGTCTATTAAAGCTAACCAGAAAGGCCAAGATGAAATGACCAAGCCAAGGAAATTGATGCCAGATTTATGACCAAAACCTCCAAGAATAACTGGACTACATACAAGTGAGAGAACCAAAGAAAGAACTTGAGCATGGTGATGAGAAGAAAAAAAGGAAAGAAAGGAGAATAAAAGGAAGACCCAGGTTTGTTTTCATAAATAACAAGAGAAGAGTCCAGGAACCAGGGCACAAGGTCATCACAAGCCCTGCAATGTGTGACTGAATGCTAAAGAACTCAGCTATAGAACTGGCTGCATACTTTGCTTGCCAAGGGGCTAGACTGGAAGCAGCAGCTGGGGGCTAACTGGGTCTGGCAATGAGAGCTGGACAATGTAGAAGCAGAATGCTGGCCACGTCTTAGAGGCTTCATCCAAAATGTATATGGTCCAGATGCCCGAGATGAACATTGTTCCTAATGTTCATGATTACAACCACCTTCACAGATGCTCTCTTTTTTGTTTGTTTATTCACCGCTAAACAATTTGAGCTAGGCAATAATAACATGTTCTGATGGGGCTTTTTGTGCAATTTAAAGTGCTTGCCTTGCTACATGTTTGTGGAGCAGGTAGTACAAGATTTTATTCTGGAGAGATGGCTTAATGAAGTGAAAATAGAGCTAGATCTAGAGGTAAGAAAAAGTTGGGCTCAAATACTGCTTCTGACACATCCTAGTCATGGAATCATCTGCCTCTCTAAGCCTCAGTAAAAAAGTAATAGAACTTTCCTCACAAGATTGTTGGAAGACAACAAACTCTTAAACATTACAGAAATGGTAATGACTATTATTTCCATTTTCTATATGAGGAAATTTAGACTTGTGCATGATCTCATAGCCAGTAAAAGTGATAGTTGGAACTTAAACATGGAGCTCAGCATTGGTTCTCCTATATAAGATTGCTTTTAAAGGCAAATCACATGAAAATTTCTTTAATTTTCAGTTTAATTTGTGACCTCATTTGCGTTTTTCTTGTTGTTTCTTGGTAAAGATACTGAAGTGATTTGCCATTTCCTTCTCTAGTTTATTTTAGGGATGAGGGAACTAAGGCAAGCAGGGTTAAGTGACTTGCCCAGGGTTACACAGCTAGTATCTGAAGCCAGATGTGATTTTAGGAACATGAGTCTTCTTGACTCTTAACCTGTCATCTATTCATTGTATCACCTAGTTGTCCTGGTAATTTCTAGATTTCTTTAATTTTAATATTGGATGCTGATCAATTCAACACATGTTTATCTCACTCTCTTATAACTACTTTCCCATAATATGCCTCCTGAAATGGTTTCATATCATAAGGAATTATCTTTAATTAGGAAGGTCTGCTGATTTGTATGTTTTCACATTGAAAACAAAAAGGCTCTTGCCTGGTTTTTGACAAGTGATGATTTTTTAAAGTCTTTCTAATTTGATGAATTAACTCGTTCATCTTTTAAAGATCAATTTTTGTATGAGTTCAATTTCTTGGCCATTTGCAATTATTATGAAATTAATTTACCTCTAGGCTTTCATGATGCATTTTAAAAGGATTTTTTATCTAATTCTCCAGCAAGTTATAATGAAGCTAGAACATTTCTATTGGGTTTTTCCTTTTGCATTGCCTTGACCACTTGATTCATTTTCTTTTTTTCAGAGTGAAACTAAAACTGAAATAGAAAACAGCAAGCTTCCATTATGTGAGGCGACAGCAGGTAACTTCATGCCATTTGGCTCATTAAGTTTTGTTAAGTGATAGATCTAGGAGAACTCTCAAAGGCAGTAAATACATGCTGTCCCAAAAGTCTTAAGCTTTGATAACATAAAACTGTGGTAAGACTTTGGAATAATTTGTACTAGCAAAATTATTGTCTTAAAGTAAATACAGAACTGTTTTGAAAGCTAAGAACACTTGGGTTTAAGCCCTACAACATACTATGTGACCTTGGACCCATTGTGGAAGCTCTCTTCATTCACTCTAGGCAACTATCTAAGACTGAGTTTCAGAGAAGGTGCCAACCAAAATTAGTAGAATTCACTTGGCAATTCCCTATATAAATGAAATCACAGGTCAATTTCCTAGCTCTTTTTAGTTTTCAACATGCTTTCATCACAATTTCATTTAAATCCCACTCTCAACATTTCTGTAAGGTAATATGTATACACACACACACACACACACACACACACACACACACACACACACATTTTCTAGATGAGAAACCTGAGGTATAAAGTTAGATATTTTGTCCAGTTACATAGTAAATGGCAGTGATGGGATTGTTACATACAGTCTGTTGCCAACCTCTCTTTTATTCACTCAACACATAGAGACGTAACCAAATTACAACCTAAAACAAAATTGTCTGTTTGATTGTCAGGGATTACAAAGAGATGAACCGCCTAGAAACGGGAAGATACAATTAAGCACCTTTTATTGTCAGGCCCTTTAAAAAGTATGGTAGCAGCATAGTTAAGAGAGGTTCTCTCTGTTAACCTTAAAACAGGAACAGAATATCATCACGTCCTAGGAAGGATATGTTTATTGTCTTTCTAATATCCATTTTATCTGATAAAAGGAACTGATCATCATGAAATAAATTTGATCCTGCAGCTATACTTTGTCCTCTTTTGCTCTATAACCTATTTTTCAGGAGAAAAAGGGAATCTTAGCCTTTGAGTTGGAAGGAATCTTAGAATTCATCTTAACTAAATACCCACTTGTAGTTGGAATATTTTCAACAATACTTCAATCAAAGATCAACCAGCCTTGCGTTGTCTTTTATGGTGATCTGAACACTATCCTTTCCTTACAATAATTTAAGAACATATTAGCCTTTTAATAGCCACATGAGATTTGTATTTGGCGTCATAGTTCTGGAACTGGAATGTGCAAAGAATTTATTTGGTCTAACCTTTTTGTTGCACTTGTGGCTGTTACTGCTGCTGTTGCTGTTTACACCTGAGGAGACTGAAACTAAGAAGGATTAAATGACTTACCCAGGAACAAAGTTATTTAGTGTATGAGACTAGAATTAAGACCACATTTTCCTGATTCTTAAGTCAGATGCTTTACACATAATGCAATGTCCCCTCTCAAGATTTCCTGTTTTGCCAATGTCACTGAAGTGGGATTTTATCTTAAATTCTCTGATTCCAGAGCAAGTGCTTTCTCCAAATCACTTTTCTAGCATATGGGCATTTAAAGCAGGGCTAGACTATTGGACTTAAAGGTAGAAAGACTGGGGACGAATTTTGATTCAGTCAATTACTAGCTATAAGATCTAACAGTAGCATACTTAAGGAGAGTTCTTTCACTTGCAAAATTAAAATGAAAAAGGGCTGAATGTGATGACCCTTCCAGACCTAAATTTGTCATACCATGAAAGCTTTCAGCTCATTTCCACACTTCTTACTGCCAAACCAGGCCTTTCACACTTAGGGTTTATGGCATTTTTTTAAACCTTTTATTATAAAAGCAAATCAACTAAGAGTCTTACTATATAGTAGAAGAGACTGCCTCCATGATATAGAAATGATACAGAAAGAGTGTCCTGTTTATCACAGTATAGTAATAATTGATCTTGTTACCTCTTTTACCTGATGAATATACAATGTAACATCTTACTTTTCTATGACTCCTTGACCATTTCTTTCTTTTAAACTAAAAATTTTGTCTATTTTTCTCAGTTTACGTATACTTCCCTTGACAAAACAACTACATATATTTGGAGTACAGACAATAAGTTGGTCATATAACAGTTCTTTTCATGGACAATAGTAATGAAAGCTAAATGCCTTTGAAGAATATAAAAATGTTCTTCAGTAGAATCAGTTTGAATTACCTTGTTCATCTCTGCATCTTCCTCAAACCCTTTTTTATGACCCCAAAACAGCTGAGAAATCCATTTTTTAAGTTTGAGTAAGAGATAGAACAGGGACTTTGGACTTGGTACCAGGTTGAAGGGAACAGGAAGTGTTCGTCCCTCTTCAAAGTAGGAAAACCAAAGTTTAGCCCTTGCAAACTTCCATTCCACATCAGCATCATCCTGTAAAACACAATGTAGTTTTGCAAGGGAATTTACTCACACAATCATTAAGATACTTCTACCAATAATTTACATATGGACTATCACTTGCAACCACTTGCAAAATAAACAAAATGGGAGAAGTCATTTCTTGCTTTCTTAAAATACATAAGAAAAATCATTTTATATTTCTAAAGCATTTGTATGATTACATATTAGTTTTTAGCCTTTCATTTTTGTAAACACAAAAAGAGCATTTTTTACTGGAACACATGAACAATATTGGAAAAATACTACGTCATCTTTAAGATGTTAAGTGTTAGAGGGAAGACCTTTAGTTTCTACCTGTTAATCATGGTATCTTACATAAAATATATGGCCTACCATCATGACATATCATTTTAAAAGAATTAAAGAATTCCAAAATTAGACTTCCAGTACAAAAATAAACACTATAATGTTTTGTGGTAACAAAATAGCTATGCAATCATAGGCAGTTACAGTATTTAAATAATATATCCTCCCTTTTTTTTGCCTCCATATTCAAACTTTTGCTAACTCCTGTACAGTCTGACTGTAATATTTCTTTCATCCATCATATCCTGAATAGACTATTGAAGTAACCTTTTCAGAAAATTTGGTTCCTTTACTCAAATATATCTAATATAGCACTGTCACGTTATTTTACTAAATACACATCTCTGATCATATTATTCCACTACTGAAAAACCTTAATGGCTCCATTATTCCTATTGAATAATGACTAAACTCATTATCTTAACATTCAAAGCCATCTACAATTTGCCTCCAAACTACCTTTGAAGCACTGCCTCCCATTATTTCCTTTCTCACATTCTCTAATTTTGCTAAATGGAACTCTTTGCTATTGCCTGAATTTCCCCATCTTTCATGACTCCCCTTTGTATGTGAGATGCAATAACCACCATCTACCTGTTGGGATACTAATTACTCTTTAAGACCCAATGAAACTGCCACCTTCATAATTTTTCTTCATTCTGCAACTCTTGATAATATTTTATTTTTATTTATATTATAAAAATTTGAGTTAATGTCTTCTCCCACTAGATTGTTAGTTCCTTGAGAACTGGAACTATTTGTCATACTTATCTTTGTATCGCTCTCCACAAGAAAACCCAGTGCTCTGCTGATAGGTGCTTATTAAATGTTTGTTGAACCAAATTTAATTAAACAACAGAAATGAGGCAAAGCATATCTATCTTCTTTAACTCTTCCTTCCCCACTCTCTTATTTTGCATAGCTGTTAATCAAATAGGGTTCATGGTTCTAATCAGTCAAAAGTATCAAATAATTAAATAAACCCAAAGGAGAAATTATATTATTTTTACCTTTTTTTGATTGATGATTCAGTAAAGATTTTTTTTAAATCAAAGTGATTAGTATATTTAAACACCAGTTTAATTAAAAGGAAATAGGGTCTTCTAGTGATGATTTTACCTCAATTTCCTGGAATGAGTTATTGATCATTGCTATGAGCATATTTAGCAAAACAATGACCATGGTCACATTATAGACTCCATAAAGAACATAACCAGTATTCTCAATGAATTTGTGGTTAGAGTTTATGACAACGGATTTCACTTCAGAGAGTCCAAATATAGCCCAGAACAATGTCTTAAAGCTTTCTTCAACTCTGAAAAAGAAGTAAAAATAAAAATCACTATAGACAATAATGACATTCAAGATATCAAATCATATAGACAATAATGACATTCAAGCTATCACAAGCAGTTACTAACAGTTGTCCATTGATAACAGTTGAATGATATGAGTGCATGCCTTTAATTCTATACAACAAACATTGAAGTCCTTTTTATTGCCAGACCCTATTATAGGTCTTGAGCAAATGCAATCTACTATGACATCAAGGAGCTTACATTCCACTGGAGAAATACAGCATGTACATGGAGAAATAAATATAAATTCTATTTGAAATAATGTCAAAGAGAGAGCACTCTCAACTGGGGATGGGAATTACGGGGAAAAAAAGACAACTTATTGTGGGAGGCAGTACCTGAGCTGTGCTTTGAACAATTTAGAAATTTGATTTGGCAGAGTTACAGAGTGAGTGCAATTCAGACATGGAGAAATCATCTATGCAAAGTTGGGACAGAATGAGATGTTAATAATCAATTCAATTGAAAAAGAGAGTGTATAAAACACAGAGTAATATGGAATAAGATTGGAAAAGTAAGTGGAAGCCATAATGTGGATGGCTTTAAATGCCAGTTTGAGGGTTTTGTATTTTGTATTGTAAACAGGAAGGCAGTGGAGATTCATTGGCTTTGTGGAACCATGTTTTCATCTTTGTACCCATTGGATAATTTTGTACATAGTGGGTACTTGAAAACATATTGTTGAAATAGTTATAATATCTGCACTTGAATCCTGGCTTCCTTAACTTATTAGCAGAGTGATCTTGGGCAAGTCACTTTCTGGGCTTTAAATTTTGCATAAATGATCTCCAAAGTCTCTTCAAATTTTAAATCCCAGGATCTCATCTTTTTCCAGAAATGCATTGCTCCTTGGCAGTGTCCTTAGGAGAGATTTAACTTAAAAAAAATTTGGTACTATTTCATAATCACAAATATTAACATTTTGATAATATCTGTTCAATAAAGTTATACTAGAATAAGAATTCTTAATTTTGTGTCTTCAATACACTTACCAATCTAGTGAAGCCTATGAACCTTTCTCAGTTATTGTTAAATTAACAAAGTAATACTAAATTTTAGTTAGAGATTTGTGAAAATAAAAGAATAATTTCTTTCCACAAGTTTATAGCTCCCCTGAAATCTACCCAAAGAACTCTTAGGGGTCCTATGAAATCCAAGTAAAGAATGCTGCACTGAACAATGACATTTCTAAAAGTTTGGGGTACTCACATACAATCACCTCAAGCAGAATTGATGATAAGAAAAATATCAGAGAAGATTAATGAAGTCCCTGAGCTGTGTTTGAGGATTGCAATGCTTTGGCTATAATTAATAATTAAAGTTAATTTTATCTATATTAATTCATCTAGTTACCATAGGAAATTTTTTCCTAACAACGAAATATTTAGTTTTTACTTTTTGGTTTTCATTGTTAAATCTGACATGAAATTTAAATAATTCATTAAAATAATTTATTTTAACCATTACTACAATTATTTTATTCTTTCATTAAAGTTTTTCCAATGTTTCATTATGGTATGAATGCTCTTAGAAGCAATGCCAAATGCCTACTAACCAGGAAGGATTTTGAATTTAAGTCTCCTGTTGGACTGTATGCCTCTCACCAAAAACCAGGTTTTCTATTCTGAATTGGGCTCAGATTTAAATTTATTTATTTGTTTTTGATATAACAACCATGAATATCATTTACTATAGCAAGGGAGGACTATTGCCCACATCAATAGAGAAGTCATCAACTATAATAGAATCATCAATATTTAAGTGTGTTACTTTTATGAGGTACAAATACTCTTTTACTCCCTACATACTAGTGGATTATCTCAGTGAGGAACAGAATTATTAACTCTACAAACTCCCAAATGAGAAGATCATTTGCTTTTATTCTATGTATCAATTTAAAATTAGAGTATGTGAGAGATGGAAGAGACTTCAAAGATTATCTTATCCAAACCTCTCTTTCCACAGCTGAAGAAACAGGAAAGTAGAGAAGTTGGTTTTGTCAATCTTTTTATCACTATATATTTCACTGGCTAATTGTACAAATAATTATTAAAATATATCTTTAAATTAGGATCACAGGATCAAAGACTTAAAGATTGAAAGAATCTTAGAAATCTTTAAGAACAAATCATTCATTTTAGAGATGAAGAAACTAATACCAGAGAATTGTGCAGGATCACATATAACTATTAAGTATCTGAGGTAGATCCTTCTAAGTTTAATTCTCTATTACACCATACAATGAAACAAACAGACCAAAAAAACAAAAAACAAGCAAAAAAATCCCACAGTCCTGTAGTACTTACGTTGTGAAAGCTTCATTTTGCTTTGCTCCATAGTAATAGGAGTAGAGGTTAAACATCCCTATCATGAAAGCCACAAATACCATGATGAATATAACCATGAATTTGAAGATGTCTTTTACGGTTCTTCCCAAGGATATTTGTAGAGGCCCAAAGCTTTCATTAGCTGGTAAGATGTAGGCAATTCTAGAGAAACTTAAAACTACAGCAATGGCATATAGGCCTTCAGATATGATTTGAGGATCAGATGGGTCCCATTTTATCCTGGCTAGGAAAAGAACAATAGATTTGATGAATGTATTGAAGTTGTTTAAATGAGCCTAGACCGTCTCTTTTCCTCTTTGAGATGTTGGGGGGGCGGGGAAGGGAGGGAGAAAGAGGGAGAAAGAGAGAGAGAGAAAGAGGGGGGAGAGGGAGGGAGGGAGGTTACAGACACATGTAGCAGAATCCTACCTCATTTTAATTTTGGATCAAGGTCCAACCTCCAAGGGAAGAAATGAGGGAGGAGTGATATCTAATGGTTCAAATGGATAATGTTTTACACAGTGAATTTATTGCCTCATGCTACCCAATTTCTTATCTCCTCTGCTGTGAATAATAATAATAGTATAATTTCTATATTGCTATATTCTTTGCAAAATATTTTCTTCACAATAAATTTGTGATTTAGGTAGTTCAAGTGTCATTATCATCATTTCACAGATGGGAAAACTTGGGCCACATGTGGTTAAGTGACTTGGTGAAGGCTACAGTTAGTAAATGTCAGAGCCAGTAATCCTAGAACTGGAAGTTACATTAAAATTCATTTAATTCAACTTCTATCAGAAACATGTACTCCCTCTACAATATCCCCAATGAGAAGTCATTCAGCATTCACTGGAAGACAAGCATCAAGGCATTCATCTGTATATGAAACAATTCATTCTATTATGTGTCAGCTCTAATTAGTAGGAAACTCTCTTCATTTGAGGCACAATTCTATTTCCTTTGACTTATGACCATTAATTCTAATTTTACATTCTGGGGCCAAATAGAATATAAATATTATTTTTTTCATATAACAATACTTCAAATACTTGAAGATCACAATCAAGTGTTCCTTTCATCAAAGTAAACATCCCTAGTTCCTTCAATATAATCTCATGTATTGTGATTTTTAGTTTCCTCTTTATTATCATTATCATCGTGAATGAAGAGGTTGTAATAGATGGCCCAATCACAGAGAGTCCAATTCCAGCTTTAAATCTATGAGCCTGTGTTCCCATCATTCTGGCCACCCTTCTTCACACCATTCATTTTTCATTGTTTTTCTCCAAAAAATTTGATGCTCTGAACTAAACATGTCATTCCCTATGGTCTGATTAGAGCAGATTATATAAGGGCCATGCACATGTGAGGCACCATACTTTTAATCAGGAAGACTAAGATCATATTAACTTTTTGATTGTCATCTCACATCTTTGCATCATATTAATGTTGCAGTCCATGAAAAGTGATAACTTTTTTGAAAAATTAATGGATATTTAGCCTTTTCTTTTTCTTTTACCTTGACAATATATTTTTGGGAGGAGTCAGTTTAGGACTTTACATGTGTTTCTATTAAACTTTATTTTATTAGTTTTACTCCATCATTCCAACCTTGTGAGATATTTGGATCTTGATTGTGTCATCTACTTTATTGACTTTTCTCATCTTTTTGTCAGCTTGATAAGCATTCTCGCAACATGTTTTTTTTTTTTGTTTGTTTTTTTTGTTTTTTTTTGTTTGTTTGTTTATTTTTTTAGCTAAGTAATGGATAAAAAGTCTCTGTAGCTTACTTTATAAATATGTCTGTCTAGGTTGACAATAATCTAGGTGTCTGGCCTTGTTAAGAGCAATACATCTTGCTACATTCTGTTTTAGTTCTTTTTGATTTCTCAGCATTTTCTTTTCAATCAAGAGCCCAATTCACTTCCTACTTAGTTCTTCCTGACTTAAAGCCTGTCTTGACTGTCTACACCCTATTGTGTCCAGATTTAATAATGACATGGAAAGGATGAACAATATGTTAGGACAACCTATCCTTGAATTCCAGAAAGGTTTTTCTTTATAGTACCTATAAAGCTATTCTATAACAATTAACACCTCTTTTAATAGGCACAATATAACTGTAATAATTATTGACTTTATATCACATACTAAACATAAGAATTCTAGATTTAGAGTTGAAAGAGACAAAAGTTTCTTCAATGGTATCCACTGTGATTAAAAATTATGTTCATCTGAATCCAAAAGACATCAACCTGATCTTTCAACTTAAGAAGATCAAGTAAGTCTGCCAAAAGACTTTTGCATTATCCTCAAAACAAAACCAAAAAGTCCTCAAAATTACTAAGTATGGCTCCTATTTCACAGAGAAAAATTTATCTAAAAATCCTGATTATAGCTCTTTTCTCATTATCTCTAGCATTACTCAGATTGCTTAAATGCTTGGACTTTGTTATATCAACTGAACATAACTTCACACTTTACTAGCAAAGACCTTCTTTGACCAAGTTTCTGTTCCTCTTTCTCCAAGGTATTAACAAGTCAAACCAGAGTATAATATCTGACCACTCTTTAAATTTAAGGCCAGAAAACCAATCTTGACAATTATGCCCTCTCTGTGGGGTCCCCAAAAACATCCCACTAAAAGCTCTATTGTTATAACCCTACCAGCACATACAAAAGATGGAAGTGGTTTCAGAAGGCAATAATTTTTTATGTCATTTTTTTTTCTGTATTTGAAAGCATCTTTCAATGCAAGAGCCCCATTTACTTCATTTTTGCCTCTACAGTTTGCCTATCCTGACTTCCCTTCTGTGTAAAACTTTTTGCTCTACCACTAGGAATGTGTGTGTGTGTGTGTGTGTGTGTGTGTGTGTGTGTGTGTGTATTATCACTTTCCTGTATGTGTGATAGGAAATCAGTGCTCCTACGAACTAGTGATCCCTCCATTTGATCTGAAGATATATTTTTTGCTTCCAACTTTTTGGAAAGGATAAGAGATAAGGGAATTGAAGAAACCACATAATGGAACTCTTCTGTACCTTTTATGACATTCTTATACACTCTTGGCTACCTAGACTTGTGTCATCTATCATATATTTCTTTTCTATTAGATTCAATGCCCTTCATCCTACTAGCTGCCAAATGATATCCTTCTTTTTAACAAGGGTATATAAAGCCTTAACACTCAATCCAGTCATTTCTCACTCTAACACTCACAGTAACAGTAAATAACAGACAAGTGGCCAAGAATGGAGAAGATTATAGGGAGTTGAAGCCTTAGAAAAAAATTTGGACAAGACATTTGATCAAGTAAGAGTAAGAGATGAGGGAAATATAACAAAAAGTTTTGCATGTGTGTGTGTGTATGTGTATGTTTTGTTTGCAAAGAAAAGCTTCCTAATCAATAGTATCTAAAAGGGGCATAGGTAGGCTAATTTGAGAGATCAGCTACTCTTCATCAGGAATCTTCACGCAAACTCTTGGTGACCATTTAGTCAAAAATGTTATAGAGAGAATTATTGATCAAGTTTGAATGAGGACAGCTGGGGACATAGTAGATAGAGTGATAGACCTGGAATCAAGAAGTCTTCTCTTCCTGAGTTCAAATCCAATCTTAGACGCTAACTGTGTGACATTGGTAAGTCACTTAACTCTGTTTATCTCAATTTTTTCATCTATAAAATGTACTGGAGAAGGAAATGGCAAACCACACAAGTATCTTTGTGAAGTAAACCCTGACCAAGGTCATGAAAAGTCAGACACAACTGAAAAATGACTGAACAACAAAACTAATTGTATTGGGTTGGCTTTTAGGTTCATTTGAACTCTGTCAACATGTGATTCTGTTTTGTAGGGTACTGGCCCTACTTAGGTGATACTTGGGCCAAAGAGACTGAAAACCCTTGATTTTAGAAGTGTTTCTAAATGTTACATAAAGTAAATAATTATAGGAACTAGCACAGAGTCAGGGCAGAAGGCAAGACCTTAATTAAAGTTCTTTTTTCTCATACATAATTGTTGTGTCCTTCTGGCTGTCCTTGGTGAGGCACCATATGTTGTGATACAGGAGTTACCTGTCAGTGACTGCTGGAGGTCTAACTCAGACTTATAGAATGGATCTCTTACTATAAGAGGATGATGATGACACAAGGAGACTGAGAAGTCAGAGAACAGCAACTGCCTCTCAGTCTCCTTGTATCATCATCATCATCCTCTCACATGAAGAGATCCATTCTACAGGTCTGAGTTAGACCTCCAGCAGCCATGGCAGGTGGCTCCCGTATCACAACACATAATAGATGTGTCTTCTTGAACAAATCACTTAACATCTCAGTACACTCAGAACTAACTAAAACTATTAATTTACAGAAGAATTGCCAGTCTTCTTTAGTGGAGAAAGTTTCCACACTGGAATTTTCTAACTGATAAAACCATCGGTACTCTAATCGTCACCCCTAAATCAAGAAGAAAAATAGTACTAGAATGAATGAATGGATTTAATGAATCGAATTTAATAATACTTAAAAGGAGCAAGCTACATCAATCAAATCAGTGGCTTTTCTTATCAATTTGGCAAAGAAAATAGAGAAAGCAGGATAAAAGTTTTTATTTCAAAGTAAAATTTATATCATTTGCATTTATTGATATGCTTAATGATTGAAAGTCTAATTAACAAATGTGCTATTACCAGCTAAACTTAAATATTTAACGCTACCAATTTGGAATATGTGTATATTAGAGAAGCCAAGCCCAATGAAATTCACAACAGAAAAAGATAGACAAACATTATGTGAATTCATTAGCATTTGAAAAGGCAAATTTTAGAGAAGAATATTTTACATTTATCTGGACTAATATTAATTTTGTATCATAAACTCACCCAAAGTGTAGTACTTCACATTGTCTCCCACAGAAGTCAGGTCTTTCAAAGTATCATTTGCATCTATGATGCTCTGGGCTTTGGAAGCATGCCAAAATGCCATGAACCTAGCAATGAATGATGCTGCAAAAATGGCTAACATACCAAAATCCAGCATGTTCCATAACTCAAACAAATATTCCTTAGGTCCTTGGGACCAAATTTCTTTACATTCAGCCCATATCATTCCTGTGAATGAAAAGAGAAAAAATCACGTTTACATTTTTAAAAAGTAAACACTGACTCTTTAATGCTGCTAGTAGGGTGAAGCTCTTTTGATTATCAGTAGAACACTTCAGTGAATATTTTATTTTCTCAAATCATCTTCTGAGGAAAGTAAAAAATTATTTTTGAACTTTAATTCATATAAGCTTGGAAGCAAAAATAAAATAAAAATTGTTTATTTTCTTCCAGTATAGACAGAAGAAGGAGGTAAAAGTTCAAGTGTTCAAGTCCAAGACTCTCCTTTTATATAGTTAAAAATAAATTCCTCAACTTAGAGAAATGGCTCTAAACCAGGATAGTCATAAAAAGAGACAGCTTTTGAAACTAGATCTCTGACGTCAGCTAGGTGAGGCAATGAATAGAGTTCCAAACCTGGAGCCATAAAGACTCATCTTCCTGAGCTCAAATCTGGTCTCAATCACTTACTTCTTGTGTGACCCTAGGCAAGTCACTTAACCCTGTTTACCTCAATTTCTTCTGCTATAAAATGAGCTGGAGTAGAAAATGGCAACGTACTCCAGTATCTTTACCAAGAAAATCCCAAATAGGGTCATAAAGAGTCATAAATGTCTGAAAATGACTGAATAACAACAATCTCCAACTACAAATCCAGTGCTTAGTAATACAACATTATATGTTCAGGACTTGAAGAATGGAAGGCAGAATCCCCAACTGATAGATCAAAAGAGTGCCAAACCAGAAGCCATAAAGACTCATCTTTCTGTGTTCAAATCTGGTCTCCATAACTTAATTGCTGTGTGACCCTAGGCAAGTCACTTAGTCCTGTTTATCCCAGTTTCTTCTGCTATAAAATGAGTTGGAGGAGAAAATGGCAAAGTACTCCAGTATCTTTGCCAAGAAAATCCCAAATAGGATCATAAAGAGTCAGAAATGTCTGAAAATGACTGAACAACAACCATCTCCAACTATAAATCCAGTGTTTGATAATACAATGTTTAGGACTTGAAGAATAGAATATCAAAAGATATGAGCTATCCCCAAAGGGCTATAAAATCATACATATCTTTTGAACTAACAATATAACTAGTAGGCATAAATCCCAAAAGAGATTTTTTAAAAATAGGAAAAGAACTGACACCTACAAAACTATTTAAAACATCTTTTTCCCCTTCAAGCCATAGAATTAGAAGTTGAGGGGATGCCTATCAATTGGAAAATGGCTGAATAAATGGTGGGAGATAATTATGATGGAATATTATTGTTCCATGGGAAATGATGGGCAGGATTCTCTCAGAAAAACATGAAAAAATTTCTATGAACTGAGAAAAGTGAAATGTGTACAAAGTAATAGCAATGTTGCGAATGACTTGGCTCTTTTCAGCAATACAATGATCCAAGACTACTCTGAAGGACTTATGATGAAAAATGCTACCCATATCCAAAGAAAAAACTTATGTGTCTTAATACAGATTGAAGCATAGTTTTTTTTTTATTTTTCTTGAGGGTTTTTTTGGTGGGGAGGGAAGATTGATGTTTCTTTCACAATATGACTTTTATGGAAATGTTTTGTATGACTTCACATGTCAGTAGGGAGAGAGAATCTAGAACTCAAAATTAAAAAAAAAAAACAAATGTAACTGTGGGAAATAAAAACTTTAAAAAATATTAAAGGAAAAATAAACAAATTAATCACAAGAAAGAAAAGAAAATATACTCACTTTCTGTTAAAAAAAAAAAAGACAGCTTTCCTTTACCTGGGTTTTGAAAGTTACCCTCAAAGGTGTGCTAGAGTGTATGTATGTGTGTATATGTTCTTGTGTGACCCTAGGCAAGTCACTTAACCCTGTTTACCTCAATTTCTTCTGCTATAAAATGAGCTGGAGTAGAAAATGGCAACGTACTCCAGTATCTTTACCAAGAAAATCCCAAATAGGGTCATAAAGAGTCATAAATGTCTGAAAATGACTGAACTCAAATTAATCACAAGAAAGAAAAGAAAATATACTCACTTTCTGTTAAAAAAAAAAAAAGACAGCTTTCCTTTACATGGGTTTTGAAAGTTACCCTCAAAGGTGTGCTAGAGTGTATGTACACACACACATACACACACACATATATATATATATATATATATATATTATATATATATATATATATTCTCTTTGCCAAAGAGAATCTTAGTTGTGAGGAACCCTACATATTATCTAGTCCAATCTCCCATCAAATACAGGAATGATTCACACAGTTCTCTGAAAATGTGTTCATTGTTCCGCAGTTTGAATCTTCTAGGGGTGGGGAGATTACTATTTCACATCACAATCTCCTTTACTGCTAGAACTTTATAACCCTATTTGCTTTAGAAAAAAATTCTCCTCTATATGACAGACTTTTGATTATTTTAAAACAGAGATCTAGATCTCTAAGTTTCTCTTCAGTCTAATATCCTCTTAATTTATGTTCTTTAGTTAAGCTTTTAAAGAGCAGTTCCCTATAATTGAACCAGCATTTTAAATATGTTTTGGCCTTTGCTAAGTTCAGAAGTATTGTTATTCATCTAGTTCTGGACATTGCTTTCTAATACAACTTAGTAATGTATTCATTTTATTAAAATTTACATCACGATGTTGGCTATTATGGAGCATGATTCATATTTTCAAAAACAATATTTCCCTCTTTATTTATAATATTGATTTCACATCATTGTTGGGCCTTCACATTTATATTTGTTAAAGTTTGTCTTCATAATTTTGGATATTTTAGTCTATTGAATTCCAGTTGAATTCTTCTATATCTTCTACATGGACAATAAATTCTCTTTTTTGACATTTTTACACACAGATTTAATTTATCTTCTATATTCAAATGTTCAATTCAAGTCAACAAAAAATTAATTCTGTCCCTAACATTTAAAATGTACTGTTGCACACACTATGGGTAAAAATTAGGTTATCAATCTGGCAAAGCATATAGATGATAAATGAATTCATGACAACTATTGAAATCACCATCTGAAAGAGCATACAGAGAAAATACCGTATCTATAACAGTGTCCAAGTAGAGAGCTCATAGTTAATGTGAATGTCATGGATTATGATCTTGTAAAAGAGATTGAAGAATTGTTCAGAATATAGGAAAAGAACCAGAATGAGACTCATGTCATTAAAAAAAATAGAAAGAGGATAGTATCAAATAGGAGAGGGTCATAAATATGTTAAAATGATGCACATAGGTCAAAAAAAGATAAGTATTAAGAAGTCATTGGATTTGGCCTTCAAGAATCATTGATAACTTTCTGTTAAGTGATTCCATTAGAAGTCAGGTTACAGAAGGTTTAGGTGTTTAGACAAAAAGTTTACCATTAGCTTCTTTTTTTTCCATGTAATTTTACTGGGAAAGGGAGAAGAGCTACAGGAGAGAAGTTAGCCAAGATGATGGGTTCTAGTGAGGGTGTTGTATTAGAAAAGGAATCAATAAATAGTTACTAAAGAGTAAAGAGAAAAAATTAAATTCTGTTATATTAAGATCTTAATACTGATGAAAACATATCTTTGTACTTGACTTGAGCACTAATTTTGACCAAGGGGAGAATACCTACAAGTCTATTTAGATTGGCTGAGGAACATGTTCACACTTTCTAGATCCCATATAAAACTAGTGAAGATTTTAAAGAGATAGCAGACAAAGTTCTTTTTGGACTCCTGAATGACTAATGTGAGCCCTCAAAGCTGTAGACATATAGACCAATCCCAATACTTTCTTTGACTTTCAGTGCTTACTACTCTGGAAACTGTTAATAGTGAATGCTCCATCCAAATCCTAATCCAATAGTGATACTGTTATCTTTTTTTGCTTGAGTGTAGGTGTTTGTTTATTTTATGCTCAAGCCAAAAAGTTCCTTTACTTTTATGGGTTCTTTGATCTGTTCTATTCTATAAAATTTCCTAGATTTCCAAGATTCTAGACTCTAGGTTTCTATTACTTTAAAAAAAAGAGATGAAATATCTATTTATGATAGTCTTTTGTGTTTGGAGAGAGAGAGCTAGAAATGACAAGTTAAGTGCTACCTTAACTTAAAGGTTATTAAGTAATACTCCCTAACTTAGGTAACTCCCCTAAACTTCCCCCTTGTGATAAAGAAATGAAGGCACAAACACCCTTTTATAGTTTTTTGTTCCCCACAAAGGTTAGAAATCCATAATATCTCTTGAAGAGGACAGATCCTTTATTATATATCCACCTATACCATGAGAAATCTAGCCATGGATATGTATGTTAAACAAGTTTAGATATTATCCACATTATCTACATTTATTTTCCCCCATATATCTTACATTGAGAGTTTTTTTACAGAAATATTTTTGTACAAATATTCTTAGTTATTTCTCTTGCAAGAAATTTTCTTTTGTTTTTCTATTTTCTTTTTAAAAACACACTAACAAATTAGAGATATGTTCAAGCTGACTTCCCTAACTTCTGCTTTGAGGGCTCCCAATAGCTATTTAAATGTCTATTCTTGCCTCTCTTAAACCCATTATTCCAATTTGCTTCGTGGTTTTATATAGTTCCCCAAAGGATACGATCAACTACTTCAACCAATCTGAAGAGACTTCTCATTATTAGTGAACAATATAAAGATATGTTCTTACATGATAAATAAATCAGAGCTAGTTGGGGTTGCGTGATTTTGAACTTACCCTTACAATTAAGACAATATGTTGAAGAAAATGGAAGGGGGTGGAATCAAAATGAAAGGTAGAAGATTGGAATTGATGTCAATAAAGGTGCACCTCTCCATCAGATCAATAGTAAGAAAGTAAATGAGAAATATGAGAAAATAAGTGCCTTTTTTTCTCTAAAATTTAGTAGAAATATTTGTAGGTTTATATCAGCCTGTTATCCATTGATCTTTATTGAAAGAAGCAATCTTTCACTATTCCTGCAGGGAGATATAACAGTATTTTTGCAAGAATAAACATTAATGAGTAAAACAAATATAGGTTTCAGCAATTGATCTTAGAGTTTTACTGAACTATGGTGGAAAAATATTAATAGTAAATACTTAGTTAACAGTACTTCCTATATACCATTATTTAAAATGATTTGAGAAAATTCTCACTGAAATCAAATACAAAGGTCAGTGAACTGATATTTTCCTAGTAAAATCTTTTTATTCCTCCACAAATAAAAAAGACTAAATAAATATTCATTGACCAGAAACATCCAGTGTAGCAAAATGCTACACAGTTCAAATTCCACTAACACATCTAATTTACGGAAAAGGTATTATTTATGATGGGATAGCTGTACAAGAGTGAAAAAAGACAAACCTATAGACAGTGTTTGAATTTTTGGTGAAGTAACTCTATGAAATATTAAAGAACCAGATAAGGTCATTTTCCTGATGGATATGACCTTGATGGAAGTTTTATTTTTTAAAAGCACATATGAAATATTTTTTTATTTTATAATTGTAAAAAAGATTTATTTTTAAAATGTGAGTTTATGGTGCAATGGAACATTACTGTGTTGTAGGAAACAAAAAACATGATGAATATACTACACAGAAATACAATATACACAAGGATATACAATGATATAAATAGAAATAACAAAAACAAAACAAAATAAAATTCTGCAAAATTAAAGTGACTAAGTTTCATCTCAAATAAAAGATATGAGAAGACAATTACCCCCTGTTACAGTGAAGAAATGGAGTGTGATGGAGGCAAGATACTGCATGTAGCATCAGACATTTTTTAACATAAACTTTATTTTCATGTAAGGTTTTTTTTTCATTTTTTCCCACATTTTATTGCAAGGAATGATTTTCTGAGGAGAGAGTTGAGAAAGAATACAAAATTTACTTTTAAAAATAAATGGGTGGCCAAGATAAAGTCAAAATGAGTACATGATTTAGACACAAACCAAATTAGTAAATTAGGCAAATTAGGAGAATAAAGGATAGTTAACCTGTTAGATCTTTGGGGAAAGGACACATTTATGACCAAAGAAGAAATAAAGAAAATTATAAAATGTAAAATGGATAATTTTGAATATATTAAATTAAAAAGGGTTTGCAAAAACAAAATCAATACAGCCAAGATTAAAAGGGAAGCAGAAAGCTGAGAAATAGCAAGTGCTTTTGATAAAGTTGTCATTACTAAAATATATGGAGAATTAAGTCAAATTTATGAGAATCCAAGTCATTTCTCAATTGATAAGTGGTCATAGGATATGAGCAGATAATTTTTAAATGAAGAAATCAAAATCATCTATAGACACATGAAAAAATGCTCTAAATCAGTATTATTAGTGAAATGCAAATTAACTCAACTCTGAGGTATCACCTCATACCTATCATATTGGCTAAGATGACAGGAAAAGATAAAAAGAATAATGATAAATTTTGGAGGGCATGTGGGGCACTAATGTATTGTTGGTAGAGTTGTGAACTTATCCAGTCATTCTGGAAAGCAATTTGGAATTATGCCTAAAGGGCTATAAAACGTTGCTCATCCGTTGATCCAATAGTGTCATTACTGGGTCTATATCTCAATGAGATCATAAAAAGAAGAAAAAGGACCCATATGTGCAAAAATGTTTATAGTAGCTCTTTTTGTGGTGGCAAGGAATTGGAAAGTGAATAGATGCCCATCAAACGTGAAATGACTGAATAACTTAAGACATTTGAATATAATGGAATACTATTGTTCTATATGAAATGATGAGCAGGATGATTCCGGAAAAGCCTAGAGAGACTTACATCAACTGATGCTAAGTTAAGCAAATATAATCAGGAAAACATTGTACATAGTAACAGCAAGATTGTATGATTTTTAATTTTGATGACTTAGCTCTTCTCAATAATACAGTGATCCAAGACTATTCCAGTAGTATAGAAAATGCTATCTACATCCAGAGAAAGAACTATGAACACTGAATGCAGATCAAAGCATACTATTTTCGTCTTTTTTTAATTGTTTGGTTTTGTTTTCCTTTTTATGTTTTTTTCCTTTTTGTTCTGATTTTTTCCCAACATGACTCATATTGAAATATATTTAAAATGATTGCACATAATATAATCTATATCAGATTGTTGTCTTGGGAAGAAGGAGGTAAAGGAAGTAGGAGAAAGAAAAATTGAAACTCAAAATCTTACAAAAATGTATGTTGAAAACCATCTTTACAAGTAATTGGAAAATTAATGTGTTATTAAAAATTTTTTAAAGTGGGTGAGGATCCCTCTGAAAACAATGGTTAGATTGTGAAGTACAGTAGTGAACAAAACATTCTTATACATAAAATAATTTATCTATTAAGTCACTGAAAACATTACTTCTTTTCTATCTACAAATCATATTTATTTCTATAGCTAATCTTAATGTTAGCCTTAAAAAAGACCTACTTTCTGTTTCTTTATCTATAAAATGAATGATTCTTAAGGTAGCTTCTAGCTCTGTGATGGAAGATCACAGGGATTAGATCAACTCTTCTCAGCTAATTGGTTACATTGTAAAGAACAACTTTAGGATTATAACTGCACATAATAAAAACAATGTGACTTGGGAAAAAGTATAAAGATTGAAGATAATTTGCCATAAAACATGTAGCTATAATATAACAAAAAAATTGTGAAAAGTCATGATAACTTCATGAAATCATCTAGATTATTCCCTGAATTACAGAAGTTTCCTGTTTAAAACCATCTAGTGTTTTCCATTGTTGTCCTATATAAGATCACCACATCCTTAAATTGGTCAAGAAAATTCAAGGTTTCTGATTCCTATAGCACATGTTAATGAGCCTATAGGAGATTTTAGGTTGCTCTGGGACTGAAGTCCTGACTCTTCTGAATGTTAATAGCAGCTTTGTGAAATTATGATCAGCAGGATTTGGCTCATAATTTCCTATTGAATTCCCTTTTTATACATTCTTTAAATATATGAAAAACATAACTCATGTGAGGAGAATATGAAGCTGGTAATGAACACAAAACAACAGATCCTTAAAGACACAAAAGAAATCATAGCATTTGGTGCATTTTTCCCCTTCATATGGCATACATTTGTATGCGTTTAGTCTGAAGGAATCAGTGTCATTCAGTCCAACTGCTAGGGCTGCAAAACTAAATTATAATGGAAAATTAGACTTTACCTATTACCCAGGATATAATGAGCATCTCCATCCATGAGAAGCAGGATGTTTTCATCCTGAACAGCTGTTTTGCATTATCTGTGCTAGTTTCATTAGGGAGGAGTTTGGTGCCTTCAAATCTGTCAGCTGCATTCATGACTAGAAGTCCCAGGAAAATGGTGAAAGAGGCAGCATGTGCTACAAACTTCATGAATGGTCCACGCATTATCCTCCCCATCTGTAGCATATCACAGAACACACACCAAGACAGAGTCAACTAAATTTTATATACTTAAGGGAAAAAAGTGAAGATGTTACACTTACATGCAATAGTGTTTACAAAATTCATCTGTATGGTGCTTAAATTAAACGCAGAAATATAAAGGATTATTTTTCTGGAACTTCTTTCTTTACTTACATATAATTTTCTGTGTTTGAAATATTGAGAATTTTTTTTGTTAAGGCAAATCTTGATACTATTACTATGTATTTCAAAAGCATTCTTTATATAGTAGCTTTATTTTAAAAATGAACACATATAATTGGATGCAGGCATGAAAATAAGCCCACAAATATTGATCTAGTTATATGAAAATGTATAATTGATTGATCATTATTTGATTTATTTGTACCATTTCATTTATTTAATTTTCATATATGGAATTCAGGCCACAGATGAAGAAGATATTTTGTTCATATTTCAATCATTTTTCCAAAAATAATTGTGATTGATACCATCCTATCTCTTTGGCAGAGCACCAAAACATATAAAAGCAAAATACTCTTGTTTGTGGCAAAACATTAATCTTATCTTGTCAGACAATTGATACAGAAGTGAGATGTTTTAATGATATGCATAGTTATTTTTCCTCCTCCATCTCATTTGGCAATAGAACTGACTACATCATAGTAAATTAGAGCTAGAAAAGGCAATTCAGTACAACTTCCTCTTTTGATAGGTGAAACAGATACAAATTCCCAGGCTTCTCTATATGCTATAAAATACTCAATTGAAAATAATGTCTACCATTTTTTATTCCATTTAACAATATCAATAGCATGAGAAATTTGCTGCCTGTTAGTTTAAGTAAAAGATATGGTGGGAGGAGAAACTGGCTGAAATGAAGTCTTTTGATATGTAGAAATACTATTAATTCACAAACATTTGCTCCTTATTACAAATAATCAGGAACTATGTATTTTAAAAGATATTCTTGCTTTTCTGACTTTCAGTGATCTTGGATAACATATTCTAGGTCTTTATTTGCATGTCTTTGGCCTCCTACTTCTGTCTATTATAGAGCATAAACATCATGATCAAGTAAATTAATATGGAGAGTTTATCTAATAAACTGGGGAAGATTTCTTTTTAAATATTACTCATGCCTATACATATGTATATAACACTCACTTATATGGAATATTTATAGCACAAAATGCTTATATTAAAATAATGCATTAAAAATGTGACCTAAAGCAAATATGTAGCCCACCATACTCGCTTCCTGAACCAGATTAAAATTTAATTGGGAAATTTTTAACAACACAAATTAAAACATGATAGAGTATAAATAATGTCAATATGTGAGTTTTTAAGTCAATATGCAGTCCATAGTGTTCCCTATTATGGATTAGTGACATTATTTCTATTTGAGCTTGACACTACTGTAAATACAACTATGGTATGATCATAAATATATTCATAAGTTTCAGGGAAGAATGATGGAGGAAATTCCTCACTGGGAATTTCTTACATCACTAAAAACACAGTTCATCCTCCACTCCCCAAACACACACACACACACACACACACACACACACACACACACACACAGCCAAAGTCTTACTCAAATGAAGATTGCCATTACAAGGCAAGATCTGGGAAAACCAAGTAAGCCAAAAAATTTTTAGGTAAGAGCCTATTAATGGATTAAATATGACCCAACAACCACCTGACTAAATTCAGAAAGATTTTAACAGCAAAAACTTTAGGTGCAAGTTAATGAATTTTTTTTAGCCATTGTAACTCTCTATGGCCTAATAATAAGGCACAGAGTAATTCTGATATATAAGTTCAAGGAATTTCTATATTAATGCAATCAAAGGTCATTAATGTACTCTAACATATAATGTAATGTGTATTATTTAATAAAATAATATTTTATTAGGTGCTCATTCATAAGTTAATCAGGATTTGTTAATACAGGTAATTCTTAGCACCAGACCTTTCACATGGATGGAATGGAAGGAAATCACTTTTTTCTAAAATAATTAGAGAACAAAAAGCAATAAATTTTGTTGGAGAGTGACAGATTGTTTTTATTAGGTATTCAGGGAAAAAAGAAAATAAAGAAACAAGATTGATTTTTAAAAGTTAAGAATAACACTTTGGAAGAAAATAAAGTGTTATTTAAATAAGAAAAGAGAAACTGTCAAGACGAACAGGGATATAGTTGACCTGACATAATTTTCATAGTTATTATGGTTAATGCTATAATTTATTAATAATTCATTTATTATAAAAATATGAAAATATTATTCTTCAATCTACATTCCATCTCCATAGTTCTCTCTCTGTAGGTTGATGGCATTTCCCATACCAAGTGTGTTGGAAATGTTTTGGATCAGCAATTTGCTGAGAAGAGCTAAGTCTATCATAGTTGGTCAACACATAATTGTACAGTGTTTTCTCTGAACTGAAATGTTTAAGTTTACCAACTTACCCTACTGCATGGAGCAAACCAGTAAATCAGTGCCAGGAAGGGCAAGCCAACTGCCACAGCAATGACCACTAGAAATTTGACAGCAATTGTCTGCTGCCTTAAACCTGAGAGATTCTCATACCAAATGGAGAGAAGCTGTTGCTGGCAGTTTGGATGGGCTACGAACTGGAACAGAGATAAAATGAAAGGAAATGATTAATAGAAAATGATTTTAGAAAATAATAATAGAAAATAAACATATCCTACATTTTTATTTAAATATATCATTTTGAACTCTCTAAGGAGAATTATACTATGTCATATACAAAATGTGAAAAGTGACCACATGAGAACTATCATATAATAGTGATTCAAAAAGTCACAGTTTTTCAGAGTTGAAAGGCTTAGGGTAGATTGAATGAATGAACCAATCAATCATTCCAATTCATTTAAAATAACTCCCTTAATCAGATGAGAATACCTAAATGCTGGGGATACAAATGAAAGAAAATGATCCCTGCTTTGTAGGAGCTCACACTATAATTATAAGAGATAACATATCCAGGAGAGTTAAGGTGCAATGCATATAAAAAGGCCCAGAAATCCTTAGGCTCTATTGAGTTTTTATAATGATACTGACAATGGGAAGAGGGAGAATGAGTTCTGAGGACATCTGTAAACTTCAAGGTTTACAGAGGCCTTTATAATCATAACTCATTTGATCATTACAACAATCCTGATGCTGGTACAAATATCCCTGTTTTCAGAGGAAGAAACTCATGATCAAATAATGTAAGTAACTTGTCTATGATTTTAAAGTTAATTAATGTCAAAAACAGGATTTCAATTCAGATCTCTCCTGACTCCAAGTCTAGCATTCTAACTACTATCATATGCTGTCTTTCACTGGCTTTCTCTGTTGATTAAATGCTGCCCATTTAATCATTGAGGTTAGAATTCTACCTGTTAAACATAGTTGCATGGAAGTGTGGGCTTTGACTTTTTTAGAGGGGATAATGTTTAAGCTATCAGTGCATCATCTCTAATCAGCATCAAAACAAACAAATAAACAAGCAAAGGAAACTGGGCTAAATGCCAGAGCTTACTTTTTTGACTTCATATTTAATAGCGAGTTTTAAACGACTAAGGCTTGGACGCCCATGATCACCATTATTAGGGCTCGCTTCAACATCTCCATTCAGAATGGCCTCCACTTCTTCTGTATTTCTGCAAAGATCAAGAAGTCCGACAACAAAATCTTTGCACTGCATTGACAATCTTTTGTAGTCATTCTAGGAAAAGGAAACATAATAACAGAGCTGATTTTACAACTTCAGACTCAAGGAGAAAATTTTCTTGGACCAGAAAATCAGTGAACAATTTCAAAGAAAAAAAAATTAATTCTTTTAATTGCTTTAATATTTCTTACTGAACTGCTACATTAGAATGGCAAAGCATAAAACTTTACTATTATTCTATAATAAAAAATGAATTTTTACCAGCATCTATGTAGAATTGGGGTATATTCTAGCAAAAGTAAACTTTATCAAAATCACAGGATGAGTCAATAACAGGAAAAAAAAGAATAATCTGTGTTCAGACTTTCTCTGGCATTATAAAAATGATTTTATATGAATTATCTCATTTCTTTTCAAATCTCTGTTAGAAAAGACACACATTTGATAAATTCTCACAATATCAACATTTCCAATCTACTACTATTATTAATATTACCACTACAATATCCACTCACTTTTTTTTAGTTTTCTAGTTACAAAGAACGTAATATTTTTTCATTAGCTTCTCACAATCAAACTGAAAGATAAACAATTCGAGTATTTTAATTATTACTCCCATTTGACAGATGAGAGTGCTAAAGCACAAAAAGGCTAAATAATTTAAAACTACATGGATAAAGCACAAAATAAATAAGAAAGAAATTAAGGGGGTAAATAGAATTCTAGACAAGTTAAGTATGATAAACCTTTGGAGAAAATTGAATGGAAACAGAACAGAATATACTTTTTTTTTCAGCAGTACATGGAACCTATACAAAAATTGACCATATATTAGGGCATAAAAACTGCAAAATAAAATGGAGAAATAGTAAATGCATTTTTTTCAGATCATGATGCAATAAAAATTACATGTAATAAAAGGCCAAGGGAAAATAGACCAAAAATTAATTGGAAACTAAATAATCTAATCCTAAAAAATGAGTGGGTGAAACAAAAAATCACAGACACAATCGGTAATTTCATCCAAGAGAATGACAATAATGAGACAACATGCCAAAATTTGTGGGATGCAGCCAAAGAAGTTATGAGGGAAAATTTTATATCTCCAGATGCTTACTTGCATAAACTAGAGAAAGAGCAGATCAATGAATTGAGCTTGCTATTTAAAAAGCAAGAAAAAGAACAAATTAAAAACCCTCAATTAAATACCAAATTTGAAATTCTGAAAATAAAAGGGGAAACTAATGAAATCAGTAATAAAACTATTGACTTAATAAACAAAACTAAGAGTTGGTTTTATGAAACAAATATTTAGTTAATTTGATTAGAAAATGGAAAGAAGAAAATCAAATTTTTAGTATCAAAAATGAAAAGGAAAAACTTTCCACTAATAAAGAAGAAATTGAAGCAATAATTAGGAGTTATTTTCCTTAACTATATGTAATAAATTTGATAATTTAAGTGAAATGAAGGAGTACTTACAAAAATATAGATTACCCAGATTAACAGAAGAGGAATAAATTACTTAAATAGTCCTATTTTAGAAAAAAGAAATAGAACAAGTTATTAATCATCTTCCTAAGAAAAAATTTCCAAGACCAGATGGATTTACATGTGAATTTTACCAAACATTTAAATAACAATTAATTCCAAAATTATGCAAACTATTTGAAAAAATAGGGAAAGGAGTGTGGAGTTCTTGTTTTTCTTTATAATATAATATAATATGATGGTTCTCTCTAGGAGAAAGCAGGTTTTTCAGGGGAGGTTTTCTGGAGGCAGCCTTAGTTGCAGTTGAAAGTAATAATCACCTCAAAATGCAGCCAGGTGATAAAGGTTCAGATCTTTTATTGCCTCCAATATAGCCCAGTTAGCTTAGAGACCTATCTCTCTGCTTGGTTCCAAGAGCTCCCTCTGAATGTCTTCAAATCCAAAGATTTGTCCTTCAGCCCAGCCAGCACAAAGGTGAATCTGTCTTGCCTCTGAGAGGGAGCTTCTGGCTCTTAATCTCCCAGAGTGCTCCTCTTCGATCCCAGTCAATGTTCCGAAGTAAAATTCCTCACTCAGAGAGAGCTTCTGGCTGAACTCACTTGACGTTCCCCTCTCAATCTAAATTCAGCTGAACTCTCTCTCTCTTTGGTTCCAAGAGCTCTTGAAGCTTTGTCCTTTGCTTCTGCCTCTGCCTCCAGCCAGCACCAAGGTAAAAGTTGTAATGAATCTTTCTTGCCTCTGAGAGAGAGTTTCTGACTCTTCCAGAGTGCTCTGTGTCTGGCCCAGAGTGCTCCTCTCCAATCTAATTCAGCTGAACTCTCTTGAGTGGGCTTATATATGACTCTTCTGAGAGAATGGGATTATGGGTTTTCTCCCAAAGTGCTCTCTGGCCCTAAGACCTTCAAGGGAGGTGTGAATTCACAAAGTTACAAAGTTTACTTTGTGAATCTCCCATACTTGTGAACTCCAATGAGTAAAGGTGTGAACACAAGTATTATATCAATTAGTTCTACTTAGTACCTTGTTTCAGGTTCTGGCCCCAAACATCTCCTTGTAAGATCACATACTGAATCATGCTAAATTAGATAATTATTGTCTCTATCAACTCTAATGACTTAACAGTTTGTAAAGATTCCAAAAAAGGAGTCCTACCAAATTCCTTTTACGACACAGATTTGGTGTATTAATAGCATTTTACTTTTCAAAATACATGTATTTCAATATTCATACTTGCAAAATCTTATGTCTCAAATTGTTCTCCCTCCCTCCGTCCTATAGGAAGCAAGTAATCCAATATAGGCTAAACAAGCAATTCTTTTAAACATATTTCCACATGTATCATTCTGCACAAGAAAAATCAGATTAAAGGGGGGAAATGAGAAAGAAAAAACAAGGAATCAAACAACAACAAAAAAGTGAAAATATTATATTGTGATTCACATTTCATCCCCACAGCCCTCTCTTTGGATACAGATGGCTCTCTCCATTACAAGTCTATTGGAATTGGCCTGAATCACCTCATTGTTGGAAAGGCCCAAATCCATCACAGATAATCATCACACAATCTCATTGCTGTGTACCATGTTCTCTTGGTTTTCTTCACTTAGCATCACTTCATGTAGGTCTCTCCAGCCCTCTCTGAAATCATCCTGCTGATCATTTCTTATAGAAAAACAATATTCCATAACCTTTATATACCATAATTTATTCAGCCATTCTCCAACTGATGAGCATCCACTCAGTTCCCAGTTCCTTGCCACTACAAAAAGGGCTGCCACAAACATTTTTGCACATGTGGGTCCTTTTCCCTTTTTTATGATCTTTTATCCTTTGTTTTCAAAGACAACCAAAATGACATCACTATATTAGAATTGAGTAACAGTATGTCTGACTGTGGTCGATCAGACCAGTGTGAGCTTAGAATGCTCTGCCACAGATCAAGAACAAATAATCCATATGAACATCTGAGATGGCTTTTCTAATTTAGTATATTTTGTGTTTCCTTTGAGATAATCCAATTCTGCTTTGCTCATAGCACATAGCACCTTCTCTGATGAGATTACACCATGTCAGTCAGTCCTGGTCAGTGTACTCCATGTCATATAATCAATTCTAAAGTTCTTCAGCGATACCTTGAACGTGTGTCCTTGTATCACTTTTTCCGACCACCTTGAGAGTGCTTGCCCTGTGTGAGTTCTCCATAAAAATAGTCTCTTTGGCAAGCATATATTTGACATTCAAACAATGTGGGCAGCCCAACAGAACTGCACTCTCTGCAGTAGAGTTTGAATGCTCTGCAGTTTATTTTGAGAATGGACCTCAGAATGTATTTATCTTATCATGCCAAGTGAACTTCAGCATCCTACTAAGACAATTCCAATGGAAAGGATTCAGTTTCCTGGCATGGTGCTGGTATATTGTCTAGGTTTCACAGATATTAAACAATAAAGTCAGCACAACAGCTTTGCAGATCTTCAGTTTGGTAGTCAGTCTAACGCTTCTCCTCTCCCACACTTTCCTTTGGAGTCTCCCAAACACTGAGGTACCTCTGGCAATGCATAAGCCAACTTCATTATCAATGTGTACATCCCTGGAAAGTATATTGCCAAATAGCAATTCAGAACTTCTCCACTTGCTGGCACTGATGATTCCACATATGAAAGACAGGATGCTAACTGACATCATATATCTGTTTTCTTAATGCTAATTGTCAGGCCAAAATTAGCACAAGCAGTAGAAAATCTTCATCAGATCTTGATCAGATCTTGGTCAGATCTACAGATGTTGTATACAGAATTCTGTTCTGCATTTCTCCTGGAGTTGCTGAGCAGTAAATACTATATAGACTCTTCCTTGGCCCTTCTGAAACCAAAATGGCTTTCAGGTAGATGACCTTCTTCCCACTGTATTAAGGAGGATTCTAGGAAAAAAATTTTGCCAGCAGTGGCTTTTGGAGAGCACCCAATCTATGATTGTCACAGGACAATCTTTTCCCTTTTCCTTTATAGAAATAGACAACAGAGGTATCGTTGAACTCCTGAAGTATAATCGCCTCTTGCCATATAATCTAGAAATTTTCAATCAATTTTGGAGCAATGAACCCTTCTTCTCTCCCCCACCAATCTTGTAAATTTCAGCTGGAATAGAATTAGTGCCAGGTGCTTTGCCACAGAAAAATAACCTAATGGCATTCAAATCCTTTTTTTTCCAGTTGGAATGTTTGTATAACATGAGACTCACTGACCCAGGATTACTCAGCATGGCGTGCTTTCATCATAGAAGGTGCTGTGTTCTATGAGCAAAGCAGAATTAATTTAACTCAGGAAAATAAAACAACAAAAAAAAGATGCACAAAGAGAATCAACCTTAAATGTTCATAAGGACTATTTATGTCTGATCTGTGGCAGAGTATTCTGAGCTTCTATTGGTCTGATCAAACACACTAACTTGACTTTAACACAATTAGGTCATTTTGGTCCTCTTGAAAAAGAAGGACAATAATCAACTAATCAAATGGTTGTCTTCTAGGGTTGTTCTGAGGATAAAATGAGATAATATTTCAAAAGTACTTCAGCCACTTTCTCCTTGGAGCATATGTGTACTTGGACTATGTGTGCATTATATACTCTATGTATAGTATGTACCCTTAGTAAATGCTTGTTCGTAAAAGCTAATTAAGTCACACTGCCTAGTTGCTACATAATTATGATAAATCTATTATCCAATGACTTGATAGTTAATGGGAGGGAGGAAAGAGAAGCACACTGGTAGGGATTTATGATGTAGTATTAGAACTTTACCC
This sequence comes from Antechinus flavipes, assembly GCF_016432865.1. Taxonomy (NCBI): domain Eukaryota; kingdom Metazoa; phylum Chordata; class Mammalia; order Dasyuromorphia; family Dasyuridae; genus Antechinus; species Antechinus flavipes. Next base: position 494,779,974 of record NC_067400.1, read on the forward strand.
CTGTAGCACAGCTTCCTGGTCACACTTATTTCTATGAAATTATTACTTCCTTATACTTGAAAGCTATGTCTTACTTTTTTTAAAAAAAAAAATTTCCCCCAATTTCATTAAAACTATTTTTACATTTGTTTTTAATGTTTTGAGTTCCATACTCTTTCCCTTCCTTCCCATGCCCCCCCCCCATTGAGAAGGCCCATATAAAGTTGTGCAAAAATTTCTGTAAAAGTCATGTTGCAAAAGAAAACAGATTTCTCCCCAATAAAACCCTCAAGAAAAAAAGTTTAAAAAATACACTTCAGTCTATATTTAGACAATCAGTTCTTTTTCTGGGTATGGATACCATGCTTTTTAAATCATAAATCCTTCAAAGTAGTCTTAGATAATTGTATTGTTGAGAATAAATGAATCATTCACAGCTGATTATTCCACAACTTTTCTATTACCATATACACAATACATTTGACTTTGCTTGAGCTCATGGAAGATGTTCCAGATTCTTCTGATAGCATCCTGCTCATCATTTCTTATAGAACAATAATATTTCTTCATAATCCCATACTACAATTTATTCATTCAATCCCCAATTGATGGGCATCCCTTCAATTTCCATTTTTTTCCCTGAGAAAAGAATTCATGCTTCACTTTTGAAGAGATTACAGGCTAACTCAAAGTGCAACCACTGATGATTAGAAATTTTCTCTCAGGAGTAGGGAAACCTGGGGGAATTATTATCAACTACTAATTTGTTCATACAAGGATAGTCTACCTCTCAGATCTGTGGAAAAAAGAGGACATTATAGCCAAAGAAGAACTAGAGAACATTATAAAATGCAAAATGATTAATTTTGATTATGTCACACAAACAAAACCAATACAGTCAAGATTAAAAGGGAAGCAGAAAGCTAGGGAAAATGTTTATATCCAGTGTTTCTAATAAAGGCCTCATTTCTAAAATATAAAGAAAATTGACTCAAATTTATGAGAATGCAAGCCAATCTCCAATTGATAAATGGTCAAATGATATGAACAGACAATTTTCAGATGAAATTAAAGCCATTTCTACTCATATGAAAAAATGATCTAAATTACTATTGATCAGAGAATTGCAAATAAAGACAACTTCACACCTCTTAGATTGGTAAGATGATAGGAAAAAATAATGATAAATATTGGAGTGGATATGGGAAAACTGAGACACATACATTGTTGGTGGAATTGTGAAGTGATCCAACCATTCTGGAAAACAATTTGGAACTATGCTCAAAGTGCTATCAAACTGCATATCCTTTGATCCAATGGTCTCTTCTGGATCTGTATCCCAAAGAGATCATCAAAAAAGAAAAAAAGATCCACATGTGCAAAAATGTTTGTGGCAGCCCTTTTTATAGTGGCAAGGACCTGGAAACTGAGTGGATGCTCTCATTTGAGGAATGGCTAAATAAATTATGGTATATGAATGTTATGTGAATGTAATGGAATATTATTGTTCTATAGGAAATGATGAGCAGGGTGATTTCAGAAAAGCCTTGAAAAATTTACATGAACTAATGCTGAATGGAGTGAGTAGAAACAAGAGAACATTATACACAACCTCAAGATTGAGTGGTCAATTGTGATGGATTTAGCACTTTTCAACAATGAGGTGATTCAAATTACTTCCAATAGGCTTGTGATGGAAAGATGGAAATCTGCAGCCAGATAGAGAACTATGACTACTGACTATGGATCAAAACATAGTATCTAGCACCTTTTTTGGAGGTGGTGTTGTTTGTTTGCTTATTGTGTTTTCTCCTTTTCATGTTTTTTTCTCCCTTTTAACCTGATTTTTCTTGCACAACATGACGAATATGGAAGTATATTTAGAACTGCACATGTTTAATCTACAATATATTGTTTGCTTTTTAGGGTAGAGGGAAGGAAAGAAAGGAGGGAGAAAAAATTGGAACACAGGGTTTTGCAGAGGAGAATGTTGAAAACTCTGCCTGTGTTTGAAAAAATAAAAACTTAATAAAATTATTAAATTGTTATCTACATTGGTAAAGGGGGTTTCTTCAATTGGTAGCTCTTAACTTGATCAAAATAACTATAATAAAAAACCCTTGGTACAAAAGAAAAAGCAAACTCCACTTCATAAATCTTGACAGAAATAAAATGATTACTCTTGAGAATAGATTTTTTTTCCCCCAATTCATTTCCTGGGATCTGACCTTGTTCAACTCTGCAGTGTTACTGCCAGGACCTTTCTCTCATAGTTACAGAAGACATCAAGAAAATAATACTTGAGTGGATGAAAGGCCAATTTGTTATTCCCAAGGACATTGCTTTTAAAATAAATCACAGCTGGAATGTCTATGTGTTCTCATGATAGATAGAGGCTAAGTTATGACAGACTGCATGTAGAGATACAGACACAATGGGAGATCCACCTTTACCTCCACAGTGATGAATCTTTATGAGGGTGATTACTTTTGGACACAGGATAAAAATAATAGGTAAGATTTATATGATACTTTAAAGTTTGCAAAATATTTTATATGTTGAATTTACGATCATAAGTCTAGAGCTAAAAGTGATCTTAGATTCTTTTCCTTGTTAATATTCTTTCTTGTAAAACTGAAATAGGATATTATGGGCTTTGAGGACCAAGTGAGATGACATATCTTACCATTTTGCAAACCTTAAAATTCTGTTATTTTGAGAACCCAACTGCCTAATTTAATTTAACCATGCTGATCATCATATCCATATAGCAGAAGTCCCTAGCACCTCATGTGTCCTTCTTCAAAATGTTTCCTAGTTTACTGAAATAGGGAGAACACATTTTGATCTCCTAAATCAGTATCTACCTTCTGATCATTAACTCCTTTCTCTCTCCATTTCCCCCTATATTTTTCCTTCTCTGTGTTCTTTTTGCCTTCTTGACACTTTTAAAGCATTATAAAGACCTGGTCTTAAATGACTTTGGGTCAAAGTATTAATGAAGACAAGAGAAGGAGAAAGGAGAAACAATGCAGAAGAGAAGTAGAAGACAATTGGTACTACATTAAGTTGTCTGAAGAGAGTTTTAATTTAGGCCCTCAGACATAGATTTAATCCAAACTTTCACTTTATATTTAATGAGACGTGGCTATGTCCATTAAGAGCTTCCAACAGATTATCAGGGAAATGATATGTATATATATAAAACTCTCTCAGCCCCCTTTCCCAGAGAGCCATCTATATGTGATAACAAAATAGTTCAGCAAAATTAACCCAAATATCTATCAGGTTTGTCATTCAGATAGTGCTACAAATCTATTTCCCTATCTCTGCAAAGAAGAGAAAGTTTAGGTCATATGGTTTCAGGGAAACACAAATTTCATGGAAGTACAAGAAATCTCCAAGTCCTTTAAGTTTAATTCCATCAAATGGTCATGTGATCTTTGCTTAAAGATCTCTAGAAATTACAGGATAGTTGAGGTTTGTGGTCTTCAAGGTAGAAATTTCCTTACTGGTGATTTTAAATTGTAGGCCTAGTATTTAAATTCTCACTTCATAGACTAAATTTTTTTTCTTTTCTTCTTCCCTGTCAGTATCATTATGTCAGTCAAAGATTATTTAAATAGATTTTAGGATAGTTTTTTTAGTTCCATATCTTAACCCTAACTTTTTGACAGCATCAGCAGCCACCAGAACCACTAAACTAGAGGCACTAGACCCTTGAAATATAGATGGTGGGGAGAAACACAGAAAAACTCTTGGTCCCAAAATGTGCTTCTTATATCTACAGATCACAGAATAGTCTTTGTGGTTTTATTTTCTGTGAGGGGAAAGCTAGTCAAATACTAGCTAACTAGTTAGTTACTACTAGATCGCGTTCAATCATAGAATTTCAAAACTGGAAAGAAGGTTAGTGGTGATATAGCCTAATCTCTCTAAATTTATGCTATGTGGATTCCTGGTTTCTCAGAAAACTATACAAGAGATTCTGATAAATCAGACTGTGATGACAAACTCACAATAAATCCAGTTACTTTTCTGTCTGTAAATTAGGTTCATTGTGTATGTTCCCATGACATGGAGAACCAGAATCACATTATCACATAATTTGAGTTAGAAAACTTGGCAGCCACCTAGCTCAATCTGAAAATTAAGAAATCCAAGGAATCCACAGACTGATTGAAATATGACTTCTTATTTGTCCCGGAATCCATTACTGAATACATTATAATATATATTACACTTCTATTTGGTCTATCTCAATAGAGAGTATATAAAATAACCAGTGATTAATTATTTTTATAGGATTCTACATTTACAATGTGAAAGGTTTGGAGGTTTTCTGGTTCAACTCCTTCACTTTAAAGCTGAGGAAATTGAAGCCCAGAAAAAATACATGACTTGACCAATGGCATATAAGTATTAAGTAATAGAGCTAAGGAAATTCAGTCAGGTCCCATCTGTAGTTCCAAGTTCAGTATCATTTTCACTGTGCCAAGCTGCTTTAGGTGACTTATGCATAGCACACAACAAACACAAAAGAGTATTGAAACCAGTCTTCCTGATTTGCAAATCAACTTTTTATGCCACATTATTTCTCATTATGTCATTCTCATTCATAATGATTGAGCACTTCTCACAAAATTAATTATTGGTAACATTGCTAGATTTCAAACAGATTTAACAGATCTATTTTTAAATATTTTAAATTACTTTTTTGTTCTTTAGTATCACTTAGGAATTCCTCTAATTAATTAGCTATTACTATTGATTGTTGTTAGTGAGTTTGATTTTTGTTTTTTTCTACAAGGCTTCTAATGAAGTTTGGTTTAAATTGAAGGGTTCCACCACTGAGGGGAAAAGTTTGAGACCCATAGTTTTAGTTCAACTTCACCTTTTTACATATGGAGAAACCAAAACAAAGAAAGGTTTGTCCAACATTCATTTGCTAATTTTAAAAAATATTTGTAGCAAAAGATTTCATCTGAAACAATCAAGATGCAGATAGAAACCATTCGTGAAATTCAAGTATTTCTTATTAAACTTTTTGATTCATTTACAATCCATTAAAAATGTCATATTACAATTGCAGAATATTGAGAAAACAATTACAATAGGCAAATATTTATAGATTTAAAATTTTGTAATAAATGAATTAAAACAGATAGCTGTCTTTATATATATTTAGATATAAATTATATATATATATGTATGTATACATATACACATGATACATGTATTCCTACACATACATATGTATACTTATACATGTATGTATATCATGATCAAAATGCAAGTGAGAACCCTGGAATATCTGAATTTTCAATTTATTGGTTTTCCAGTTACGTGACTACATTTCAATTCAGCCCACTTATAGTGTGTCTTTGCTTGATAGGTACTACTTCACCAAAGGTTAGACAAAAATCTTTAGGTATGCTTAAAATTTATGTTCAGCTATTTCTTCCAGATGAAGATCTGTATTAGTAGTAAGGAAGGCTTCCCATGTGGCAAGGCATTATTCATAGTAATTGATATTTTTCTTAGACATATCTGTAAATACCAACTTGATATCATTTTGCATGTTTTGTTTCCATATTGCAGTCAGATTTCTGAGCATTATTAACACATTCCATCTTATCTTTTAGTTTTCAGATTTTTTTCTTTAAATAACTCCTTTTTAGCATTTTTGGAGGAAAATCTCCAACTGGAATCTAGTTCTGTTTGAATTTGGTCTCTTCATAACTTCCATTAATATTTTGCCATAAAAAATGCATTTATATATACCTGGAGGATCAAATATTCATCTTTCAATGGCCTTACAACTCTTGTCAATGCAGCTGACCATACCTTTAAAGTAAAACATTCTCTGAATGCTGATCTCCAGGTATAGATTGTTCTATATTCCTTTATTTCCTCAAAATATATCTTTTCTTGCTTGTAAATCCTTTGAGATAATTTGTCGATTAAGTTTTTTCCTGGCTAAATTTTCCTATATGATTATTCATTTCAGTGATTTTTCTCTGGGCAGTTTTTAAACTCCTCTTGCTAAGTATGCTATAGCTTTCTCTGTCTGCCCAATCCTGCTAAGCAATCCAGGACATTGTTTCTTATACAAAGAGAATTGTCAGGCTTGTGTAGTAAGAAAAACTTTGAGATCTTCATTAAAAGTCAAAGTTGGATGATCAGCAATTTGGTTTAAGAATTTATTCAGAAACTTTTTTTCAATTATCATCATTAAAATGTTCCACCATATCTTTCATTATGATTTTTTCTGGCAAAGGAAGAATAATGTGGCTGGGATATGCTTCTTCAAGTTTTTCCCTTTAACCAAAGGAAATATTGATGATATCTTCAAACTTCAAATTCATTAAAATCAAATTTATCCTGAGATATGTTAACTGTAACTCTGCAGGTAATGAAAGTTTCAGTTGTAATAATGCAGCTTTGGGGAACAACAACTGTAATAAAAAAGGTCCTTCAAGTCTGGATCACCTTTAAACTTGTATTGGTTTATCATGGATAAAGGAGACATTGGCATCAAAGGACTAAAGTGGTTCATATCCATCAGGGAGGAATCCTCGCTGATGGTCATTTTTGTCATATAGTTCCAGGTCATTCTTGTCTTCGTCTAAGTCCAGCACTTTGGGCTGCAACAGGACTGAAGCACAGCCACCATAAGGGATCTTACTACTGCTGCTGCTCCTGCCCCAGCAGGAATTTAGGGGAAAAGGTTGCATTACCCAGTTCTTACCATCCCTCCCACCTCTATGTGTAATAACATTTGTTTTTATGAGACGTAATAATAGATGCTTTTAATGTCTTTTTTCTCCATTAATTTTGAAATTTCCCAAGAGCAGGAAATTTACCTATTTGTCATTAATGACAAAATGGAATAATATAATTAGAATAGAGAATTGGTCTTAGCCAAGAAGACCTAGGGTCTGAGTAAATCATATAGTCTCTCAATGATTTGGTAACTAACACCAGCAAACAGGTTATATATCTGCAGAGGTGGAAGATGTTCCCATGACAACAAAAATCACAGGTCTATACAACAACAGTAACAAAATAGCAACAATATATCACACAAATTGCAATGCTATAATGATGTCAACAATACCAGAAATAACAATGATTCTTTACATTTTACAGTGATTTCCTTTATTACTCTTTCAAAGTAGACTTCTGATAAATGTTAGTGGACCCAAAAGCTACTTTGCCCAGGAGTAAAGCCTACAGAAATAAATTGGTAAATCAAAGTGTGGCCCAGCTTGCTGAGTGGAGTTCAATTATGCAGCTGCTAATCAGGCAGCTGCTCCAAAAGTGTAAACAGGGCCACCAAGAAACAGCCATGTCTGCATAACCCCATCTGTCTGTTTTTAACAATATGAGCAAAGTCAGCTAACTTTCAGGCATGTCACAACCTCAAGAGCCATCTGAGGCTAGTTTCCTAAAAGGAGATGCTGAAAGGTCCATTCCCTATGAGCAATTTCATGATATGCATACAAAATACTATGGAACTCTGAAGGGACTTAATGTATTTGGCTTCTCATGGAGAATGCCAATTGTTTGGTGGAGAATATAAATTCCAGAATGGAAGTCCTCAAATCTACTCTTTCTTAAAAAAAAGTAATACAGTTATAAGAGTGATCTCTGATATCTGGAATTTCACTACCAGAAATATAGGACCATACAAATTTACCTTATTCTTCAAGTTTAACATAATCCCAAAAGGGCATAAGAACATTTTTAGCAACTCTTTTTGTGGTAGCTCCAAAAGTAAAAACTAAGGGAATTCACCACCTAGGGAGAAGTGACGGAGCAAACTGTGGTTGTGAATGGAATGAAATATTACTATGATACGAAGAATGATGAAATGGAAGTTTCAAAAGAAATTTGGAGAGTGAAGAGAGTAGAACCAGGAGAACAATTTATACCATTAAAAAATGTCATGAGCTGAAGAACGGCATTAGAAACCTGAATAATGCAAGGATAAACAAATTAGGAGGACTGATTATGAAACATGGCATGAAGGGCAATGTACTTAAAATGCAAAATGAGAAATATATTTTTTGTATATGACTTATAATTTGTTTGACTGGATTATACATGTATGTTTTGAGGACTGTTTTTCATTAGTTGATTGGGGAGGAACAGTGGGAATGAGAGATGTTAAATGTTTGTTAAAATAAATAAGTCAATAAAGAAGGAAAAACTAAAATTAGAATTTTTTAAAAATGTCTAGGATAAACCTCTGGTCTTTATGAATAAAGAGGCTGTGTTTGTGAATGTAGATTATTTAGTGTTCAAAGTTATTCCAGACTAAATGATGAGAGCATCCTCCCAGAAGTAATCCATACTAAAAACAACACAAATTATTTCTTTTTTATCATATGCATACTTTTCCTATCTAGGAAATCAATGTGTATAGTTTTAAATCTTTCCCTCCCCCAAATTCACATGACAACATTTAGAAAACTCAACAATCTAGTAATTTGTGTACAGTATGGGATTTTGAGTCCTTTAAAAGGAAAAATGTAATTGATCAGATATAAGGATTTTTTTTTTTGCATAGGACCTTCATTTCTAATTTTTTAAGGAGATGCACTTTTTCAAGCAGTGATGTTTAGAATATATGTGAAACAGCACACAGATCACAGAACTAATTTTTTAATAATAGTTTTTTTATTTTTAAAATACATGTGAAAATAGTTTTCAACATTCACCCTTGCAGAACTTTGTGTCCCAAACTTTTTCCCTCCCTTTCCCCACCCCCCAGAGAGCAATTTGTGTTAAACATATACAATTCTTCAATACATATTTCCACATTTATCATGCTACACAAGAAAAATCAGATCAAAAATGGGGGAAATGAGAAAAACAAAAAGCAAGCAAACAACAACAAATAAGTGAAAAAACTATCTTTTGATCCACATTCAGTCCTGACAGTTCTCATTCTAGGTGTGGATTGGTTTGAGTCACCTCATTGTTGAAAAGAGCCATGTCTATAAGAATTGATCATCATACAATCTTGTAGTTTCTGTGTACAATGGTCTCTTAGTTCTACTCACTTCACTTAATTTCTGAAATCATCTTGCTAATCTTTTCTTATAGAAAAATAATATTCCATAATATTCATATATCATAACTTATTCAGCCATTACCCAAATAATGGGGATCCACTCTGTTTCCAGTTCCTTGTCACTACAAAAAGGGTTGCTATAAACGTTTTTGCATATGTGGGTCCCTTTGCCTTTTTTATGTTCTCTTTGGGACACAAACCTAATAGAGACACTGCTGGATCAAAGGGTATGAACAGTTTGATAGCCCTTTGGCAATAGAGAACTAATTTTTTAAAAAATTATCTCAATGAAGTTTTTTGTATAATATTATCTAGCATAATATTGTTCTTTTGCTTTTCATATATCATCTCACAACCACCTCACATATATCCTCATAACAAGCCTGTGAGTTAAGTATAGTTATTGCCTCAATCTAACAGATGAGAAAATGAAGTCTAAGAAAAGCCAAATGACTTGACTAGAGTCAAATAACTAAGTATCTAAAGAAGGATTTGAATTCGTGCCTTCCTTAATTCCAGCTTCAGCACTCTATCCGTTGAGAAATCTAGGAGTACTAATGTCCTTTTGAAATTTTAATTCTTACCAAGTATAAATAGTTAAGTACAATTATTATCAAGTTTGGCAGTCTTGCTACTTTGTTACCAATGTCAGGCTTTCTTCATATTCATTTGGCTTAAGTTTGGTGTTTTATGTGTAAAGATATGAGGAAGAGGAGAATTTTATCAGTATTATGAAGAAGTATATTCAAAAAATTGAAAAGAAAAAACAAGTCCTATCTGCTGAATATATCTTGTGACTTGGTGTATCATGTGAATTTGGTGCAAAATAAGTGCTTTAAATGCTCTGAACTAAAGAATAAGCAGGGAGATTGTTCAGTCATAGACTCCTTTCCCAGAAAAATAATTTTCATTATTATATGTATAATAATTTGTTTACAAATTATTATTCTCTCTACTAAAGTATAAACTCCCTAATGGCAGGGAACCTTTCCTATTCTTCTTTGTATCTCCCCTCATACATAAGACAGTGTCTTTCATAGTGTACTAAGTACAAAAAAAAAAGTGCTCAATTGAATTAAACATATTCTTCAAAAACATTTGACACTCTTGTCCTTTGTCATATTTTTTACCCTCATTAGTATTAACTTTAATCTAATATTCTTCTTCTTATCTGAAACCTCTGATGAAATTCACATCATAATGATGATGGTGATGATGATAAAGATGATGATGATGGTAGCTATTTATATAATGCCTACTATGTGCCATGTTACTATGCAAAGTGCTTTATAAATATTATTTCATTTTATCCTTGTAGCAACCCTGGAAGATAGATGTACTTAATATACTACAGAGGATAATTGGAAGTTGAGGAAATTGAGGTAAGCAAAGGTAAAGTCACTTGCCCAAACTATCACAGTTAATAAGTGTCAGATATGATATGATATGATATAATGTGATATAATAATAAAAGTCATTTGTGGACTCAGGGCCTCTGGACTCCGGGCAATCATTCTTATCCACAGCATCATCCAGAATCCTCATGCAAGTAACTTGTTACTTATTGCTGGTTCAGATTCTCCAGGGCACATCAGATATTTTGTGTTGTTATTCACATTTTAGTGATTTTCTGTTTTTACATGATAGTTATTTTCAAATTTATTCTCTCAATGCCTCTAAAAGAGAATTCCCTTGGAATAAAGGGAAGCAATTAAGCAAAACCAACTGACAGAGTGTACTAATCATTCTGTATCCATAGTGTGTCACCTTTCAGAAAAGGATAAATATTTATTTCCTCATCTTTTCTGTAGAGACAAAGATTGGAATTGGTCATTACAGATATGTGGTATCTGGCTTCCTTTTAATTGTGTATTGCATATATACAATACACGTATTGTGTCTAATTGTGTGTATATGTACTTATATGTATGTATATCATATATAAAAGCATATACATGATATAATGTAGAAAATATATACATTGTTTCTATAGATATATACATATAGTTATATGTCTATATGATACATTATAATACAAATGTATCATATGTATCATGTGTATATATATCATGCTGTACATGTAACAATTGTGCACATGTATATTACAAATCATCTATATGGCACATATACATGTGTGCATTTACATATGTATTTACATGCATATGCATACACAGGCAGCTAAGTGGCGCCATAATGCACAGAGTGCCAGGCCTGGAGTCAGGAAGACTCATCTTCCTAAATTCAAATCTGGCCTCAGACACTTACTGATTAGCTTTGTGACTCAGGATCAGTCACTTAACCCTGTTTCTCTGATTGCTCATCTGTAAAATGAATTGGAGAAGGAAATGACAAATCCCTCCAATGTCTTTGTCAAGAAAACTTCAAATGGGGACAAAAAGAAGTAGACTTAGCTATACAACAACAAATGCATACACATACATAAAATGCATGCATATATACAGGCATGCATATGCACATACAGAACCAGGAATACATGGCAGAAGATCAGGGGTGAAACAAGGACACCCATTATTACCACTATTATCCAACATTGTACTAGAAATGTTGGCTTTAGCAATAAGAAAAAGAAATTAAAAGAATTAGAATAGGTTATGAGAAAATAAAACTATCACTCTTTGCAAATGATATAATGATATACTCAGAGAATCCTAGAAAATCATCCAAAAACCTCCTGGAAACAATTCACAGCTTTAGGAAAGTTGCAGGGTATTAAATAAACTCATACAAATCATCAGCATTTCTATATATTACTGACAAAGCCCATCAATGAGATAGAAAGAGAAATTCCTTTTAAAATTACTGTAGATAAAGTAAAATACTTAGGAGTCTATCTGTCAAGACAAACCCAAGAACTATATGAACACATTTACAAAATATTTCTCACATAAATAAAGTCAGATCTAAACAACTGGAAAAGTATCAATTGTTCGTGGATAAGCCAAACTAATATAATAAAAATGACAATTCTGTCTAAATTGGTCAACTTGTTCAGTGCCATATCAAGAAAAATGTCAAAAAAATATTTTATAGAAATAGAAAAAATAATAACAAAATTCATCTGGAAGAACAAAAGATCAGGAATATCAAGGAAATTAATGAAAAAAAATACAAAGAATGGTAGGTTAGCAGTACCAAATCTAACACTATATTACAAAACAGCTATACTCAAAACTATTTGGTACTAACCAAGAAATAGAGTGGTAGATCAGTGAAATGGACTAGATGCATATGATACAATAATCAAGTACTATAACAATCTAGTATTTAATAAACCTCCAAACTCCAGCTTCTGGAATAAGAATTCCCTATTTGACAAAAATTGTTGGGAAAATGGAAAATAATATGTCAGAAACTCAGCATAGACCTACATCTTATACCCCATACCAAAATAAGGTCAAAACAGATACATGATTTGGGCATAAAGGAGGATACCATAAACAAATTAGGAGAACAAGACATGTTTTACCTATCAGAGGAAAGGAGGGAAAAAGACCCACATTTGCAAAAATGTTTGTATCAGCTCTTTTTGTGGTAGCAAAGAATTGGGAAATGACTGAACAAGTTGTGGTATATGAAGGTAAATGGAATATGACTGTTCTTTAAAAATTAATGAACAAGCTGATTATAGAAAGGCCCTGAAGGATTTACATGAACTAATGCTGAGCAAAACAAGCAGAACCAGGAATACATTGTACACAATAACAGCAAGACTATGTGATGATCAACTATGAAAGGCTTTGTTCTTCTCAGTAATTCAGTGATCCAAAGCAATCCCAACAGACTTTGGACAGAAAATACCATTTGCATCCAGGGAGGAAGGGGGACGAGGAGGGGGAACTAAGCAGACACAATGTAAATCAACACATGCTATGTTCACTTCTTTTTTCTGTTTTTTTTTTATCTCTCACATGATTTTTCCTTTGTACTCTAAACTTTTCTCTCATGAAATGATTCATAAAGCAATTTGTATTAAAAATAAAATTATTACAATAAGAATTTTAATAGGAAAAGAAAAAAGAAACATCTACTCTTTTAAAAATAACATTATTTTTAAACATGCATACCAGAATCTATCAGCCCTACATTTAACCCTATACTGAACCAAAATGTTGATACATTGAGAAAGAAAAATATAATAGAGCAGGGAAAAACATAAGAAAAACCCATATCTCAGTACAGAGAACTTGAAGGGATTTTCTGAAACTTTAAAGTAGGAAATGAAAGGAAGCACTTATTTATGCCAACAGCAATAAACATAAGACATTTTTAAGCTCATTATAAAATAAATAAATGGGTTCAAATAAGAATTTATAAGAATTTAGTTGTAATATATGTATAATCACATATAGAATATTAAGTAATAGCTTACTCAGATGCCTTATTGATATATCTAAGCAATTTTAAATTCTCAAAATGTTAGTAGACTATTTGGTTCCAGTAGATTCTCCTAAGATGTAAAGTTTCTTAAGCAAGAGTATCATACCTTCGTGAAAAAGTCATTTCTGTGATTTGAATATATTATTTTGGCAACTTGGATGGATGATGGATATGAATGGAGAAATAGAGCAACATGGATCCTTATTAGGAAGTTATTCTAATAGTTTAGGAGAAATTGTATGAAGAATTTAAATTGACTTGATAGCTATGTATGATATCCATAGTAGAAAGAAAGAAAGAAAGAAAGAAAGAAAGAAAGAAAGAAAGAAAGAAAGAAAGAAAGAAAGAAAGAAAGAAAGAAAGAAAGAAATGTAAGAGATATAGAGATCAAATTCATAAGACTTGGCAGCTGAAGGATATGGGAGCTAAAACAATAAAAAGAAGTAAAGGGCATGTTTCGTGATAAAGATAATGAGTTCTGTTTTGGACAAGTTGCATTTGAAATGTCAATGGGATATCCAGATGGAAATGTCTTGCAGATAGCTGCAGATATGTGACTTAAGCTCAGAGAAAAAATGAGGTTTAGAGTTATATATTTGAGAATTATTCGAAGATAGATGTTAGTTCAGACAGTATTTAGAGAGGAGAAAAGGTCCAGGATAGAAGCTTAAGATATGTTCACATGTAGATAATGATTTCACAAATTTAGCAGTCAAATAGATAGGAGAAGAATGCATAATGAATAATATCACAAAAATTGGGGGAAGAGAGAGACTAGAAGAGAGTAGCTAATGCTGTTAAGGACTATAGAGAGGTCAAGAAAGAGAAGGGCTGAATTCTTTGTTAAATGGGTTCAATAAAGTGGGGCAATTAGGTGGTGCAGAATTCTGGATCTGGAGTCAGAAAGACTCATTTTTGTGAATTCAGATCTAGTTTCAGATATTTACTACCTATATGACCCTGGGTATTCAATCCTGTTTGCTTCATTTTGCTTATCTGTAAAAATGATCTGGAGAAGGAAATGGCACACCACTCTAATATTTGCCAAGAAAAACCAAAATTAGACACAACTGAAAAGCAATTAAATAACAACAACAACAAAACACATAAGAAATCACAGATAACACCAATGAAAAAATGATACTTGAATTTGGAGGTGAGAGGTAGAATTATAAAGGATGAATAAATGAATTGGGGGGAAGAAGATGAGGCAATTTAAGCACACTACTTTTGCTAAGAGGTAAGCTGAAAAAAAAAGGAGAAATTACATAGGAAAACAGCTTGAAAATATGAAAAAATGAAGTTATGTTTGTTTGTGTTTGCCTCAAGTTGGAGGAGACCTATGCATGTTGACAGGCAAAATGAAAGAATCCATTATCTGAATGTCTGATAGAACTTTTTCCCTGTTAAAGGAATAACAGATCTGAAATTCTTGACTTTCTTATGATGATAATTTTATTCTTCAAATGGTAGAAGAGACAAGGTAACTATTATTCTGGATCTAGTTCTCCTGGATAAGGAGAAAGTACTTGAAGAAAAAGAAGTAGAAGTAATGGGATCTTCAGGAGGAAGTGACCACATCTTAAATTTCTTGAAAGATAAGAAAGGGGAGACCAATCATAATTTGATGCATAATGCTATATTTAGGAAGAGTGAATTTTTTAAAGTTTAGGTTATGTAGACAGTTCTGGTCAGGAATTTATAGGGGAATTTGACTATAGATAGTTGGTAAGTTCTCAAGAACAAATCTTTGATGGCTGTAACTACATTTTATTCTAATAAGAATAAAAATGGAGAAGGATGCCTAAAGAAACTCTTGTCAAAATACAGGCATCTCCATATAAGAAGCAGCATGATATAAAACACAGGACCTGAAAATCTGGGTTCAAATACCATTCCAGATATTTATTGGGAGACCCCGGGCTTTTAACCTCTTGGGGCATTAATTCCTGATTTATAAAATGAAAAGGTTATCTCTCTGACCTCTATTTTTTTTCCATCACTAAATCTATGATCCTATTAGCTCACCAATCACTTTGAATTGTTTTTAAAGATGTGTAAAGTAGGGGCAGCTAAATGGCACAGTGGATAGAGCATCAGTCCTGAAGTCAGGAGGGCCTGAGTTCAAATCCGACCTCAGACACTTAACACTTCCTAGCTGTGTGACCCTGGATAAGTCATTTAACCCCAACTGCCTCAGCAAAAAAAAAAAAAAAAATGTAAAGTAGCTAGTGGCAAAAGATAGTAACTGAAAATAAATAATAAATAAAAAAGTTCCATCTGCATTCAAATGAGGAAATTGTGGAGACTGAAAGTAGATCAAAGCATAGTACTTTCACCTTTTGTTGTTGTTGCTTGTTTAATTGGGTTTTTTCTTTCTCATCTTTTTTTTGTGCAGCATGATGAATATGGAAATATATTTAGAAGAATTACACATGTTTAATCTATATTGGATTGTTTGCTGTCTTGGGGAGGAGACAGAGAGGAAGAAAGGGAAAAGAATTTGAAATACAAGGTTTTGTAAAAGTGAATGTGGAAAACTATCTTTTCATGTATTTGAAAAAATAAAATACCATTAAAAATAATTATTTTTAAAATAATTATGCCAAGAACAATGCAGACTAGAAGGAAACAAGGCCATGATGAAATAAGAAAGCTTTTTTACTTGTTGCTAAAGGAAGATCAAAAATTCAAAATAACTTTTAATAGAGATAACATAGAATGACAAAAGAAAGGAGGGAGAAAGGAGAATGGATTTTAGACTTGGAAAAATAGAACAAAATTGATTACACGTGATTAAAAATCCAAGATAAGTGAAAAATTGGCAAGACAGAATGTTCCTTTTTGGAATTAGTTTAAGTCACCATGATTAGAAAAAAAATTACAGGACACCCAAAGAACTCATGAAAGTATTTGCAAAGCCATTCTTAGTGATTTCTGAAAGATACTAGAAAGGTGAGCCAATATAGTCCTGCTTTTCTCAAAAGGGAAAAAAAGGATGCTCTAGGTTGGTGACCTTGACTTTATATCTTGGCAAAATTATAGAAGGCATTAATAAATAGAAGAATTGAGACTTCTTAGAATAGAAATACTCTACTTTGTAAATATCCTTCCGGAAATGTAGGAAGTGGTAAACATTTTGAGCCAATAGAGATTCATCAAGAACAAATCATGCCAGACTAAATTAATTTCCTTTTTATTATAGGTTATTAAATCAGAAGATTATTATAGATTTAGTATAATATATTTTAACAAGGCATTTGATAATGGTAGCTATGATGGAGAAGTGTTGGAATCTTTACAAACTGCTAACTAATTAGAGTTGATCTGACCTTACAAGAAGATGTTTTGGGCCAGAACCTGAAACAAGGTACTAAGTAGAACTAATTAGTACAATGCTTGTGTTTACACCTTTACTCCTCGGAGTTCACAAGTTTGCCAGATTCACAAAGTAAACTTTGTAACTTTGTGAATTCACATCTTCCTTAAAGCTCTTAGGGCCAGAGAGTACTATGGGAGAAAACCCATAATCCCATAATCCCATTCTCTCAGAAGATATAAGGCCAATGAAGAGAGATCTATTCCAGAATATATTCCACTTGGCTGGCTGGTTGCAGAAGAGAGTTCAGCTGGATTGGAGAGGAGCACTCTGGTGCAGACAGAGCACTTTGGGAGATTGAGAGCCAGAAGCCCTCTTTCAGAGGCAAGGCAGATTCAACTTGGAACTGGATTGAAGGCTGAAGAAAGCAGAGGCAGAGGCTGAAGGACAAAACCCTTGGGTTTGGAGATATTCAGAGGCCTCTAAACTAACTGGGCTATATTAGAGTTAATAATCTGAACTTTTATCACCTGGCTACATTTGGGAAGAAGATCACCACAGAGAGGGATAAGCTAACAATGGTTATATTGTAGAAAAAATTCTTGTTTATGTTTAAATTTCACTAGATGGCCTTTAATGGTTATTCCATCCTTTCTCAATGAGAAGTCAAAAGAAGACAAAATGCAAAAAAAAAAAAAAAAGAACTTCCAGAAATGTTATGGCAACAATTTACATTTAGTATGATATTAATTAATATCATTTTTCCATTAATTAATTAATATTATATTTGAAGATAATTTTTAATGTAAAACATTTCCATATTAGAAAGAAAGTGGAAAAATAGCATGTTTAATCTGTATTCAAACAATATAATTTCTTTCTCTGAAGGCAGATAGTATTCTCTTAATTAATTCTTTGGGATTGTCTTTGATTATTGCATTGATGAAAATAACTAAATCATTCACAATTCTTCATTCGACAATGTTGCTGGTTCTATGTACAGCATTTTTCTGATTCTGTTCACTGCACTATGCATTGGTTCATGTAAATTTTTCCAGATTTTTTTTATCAATAATCCTGCTTATCATTTTTATTTTCCAATAATCACATACTACAACTTGTTTAGCCATTCTCCAATTGAGGGTCACCCTTTCCCTTTGATTTCCAATTCTTAGTCACCACAAAAGAGTTGCTATACAAAATAAATAATGTTTTAAATGTTAATTAACATGTTAATTGATTACTTGATCAATTATTGAAACTAAGATACAAAGTAAGGCACAGAAAAGATTATGGGAAAGGAAAAGAAAGATGTATTTCTTTGCTTTTAACTACTCTATAATTGCTAAATGAACAAGTAGAAGGTTATTTATCCTCTGTCTCAACAGAGCAGTAGGAAGTACATGTTTTAGAGGTACTTTAATGGATCATTTCCTATCTCTCTTCTTTTATTCCCCCAGGAATATGTGCCCAAAATATATGAACTTAGTAAATATCATCCTGAGATGAACTGTGCCCAATTAAGCTACTATTCTTATCTCTGACAGTCAAAATGAAGAGCACATGATAGGATAATATAATTGCTTTCCATGATGTCAAATTTATAAGGTTAGAAACACACTCTAAACAAATATACACATCATTATCAAGAAAATTATCTAAACACATCTTAAAGTAAGTTAATAAGCTCTATGTATTGACTGAAAATTATGTCTGTGTAATTTCCTGCCTTTATTCCTAGCTTCAAAGGATTCCCCCTCTAGCTTCATCTTCCTTGACTCTTGTGGCTTTGGCACTACTCCCTTCCTCAAGTCTTGAGATTTCAGTTTAAATAGTCTTTTTTAAAAAAGAGTTGTCTTCATAGTGAGGGGAGAGTAGAGTTAAGATGCCACAATGAAACAACTGCCAGACTTTACCCAAAACCTCTCCTACAAAATAAAACACAATACCAAACAGAATTCTAAGTAGAAAAGCTAAAAATAAAAAAAAGTCATACTGCATCTAATTTTTTGTAGCCCAGGAAAGCTTATAAGTACAAGAAGAAAAGTTTGTGGATACTGGAGTGGGTGCTAGCTGAGAATGCAGTGGTGGGAATAACACTGGATGGTAGCTATGTCCGAATGCCTGGTCAGAAAGAGACCCCAAGTTACCCCTATTCTTAATATTAAGCACAGGATCTAGTATCACTTGATAGTTCTTTTATCCATTACCAAGTTTTGGGACACAGTTCCAGTTCATAGATAAGGGGTCAAACTCACTAAGGAGTTAGTGGGCAAGGAAGTTCTATAGACCAGGCAGGCAGTAACAAGTCTCTCACTATAACACACTACTTTTGGAGACACCAAAAACCTACAGGTTTCCAAATTGAGTTGTGAAAGCAGAAAGACATAGACAAAAGCTCAGGCTAATCAATCCTTTACTGCTTCCTGCAAGGTGAACAGAGCTCAATTCTAATATATTTAAGTTTAAAGTAAAAAAGTAGGCTGCAAAAATGACCAAACAACAACGAAAACCAATTGTAAAAAATACTTTGGTGATAGGGAAATTAAAGACATAAACTAAGAAGAAGAAAAAGACTTGGAAAAAAATCTATAAGCAAAGTCTTAAAGACAAATGCAGAAGGGAGACAACTCCTGCCTCCCCCCCCCCTCCCCACCCTGGGCAAATTCTTAAGAGATAAGAAAGAAAAAGAGAAAGGAAAAAAGAAGAAAGAAAGAGGAAGGAAGGAAGGAAGGAAGGAAGGAAGGAAGGAAGGAAGGAAGGAAGGAAGGAAGGAAGGAAGGAAAAAGAAAGGAAGGAAGGAAGGAAGGAAGGAAGGAGGAAGGAAGGAAGGAAGGAAGGAAAGGAAGGAAGGAAGGAAGGAAGGAAGGAGGAAGGAAGGAAGGAAGGAAGGAAGTAAAGGAAGGAAGGAAGGAAGGAAGGAAGGAAGGAAGGAGGAAGGAAGGAAGGAAGGAAGGAAGGAAAGGAAGGAAGGAAGGAAGGAAGGAAGGAAGGAAGGAAGGAGGAAGGAAGGAAGGAAAGGAAGGAAGGAAAGGAAGGAAGGAAGGAAGGAAGGAAGGAAGGAAAGGAAGGAAGGAAAGGAAGGAAGAAGGAAGGAAGGAAGGAAGGAAGGAAGGAAGGAAGGAAGGAAGGAAGGAAGGAAGAAGGGAGGAAGGAAGGAAGGAGGAAGGAAGGAAGGAAGGAAGGAAGAAGGAAGAAGGAAGGAAGGAAAGGAAGGAAGGAAGGAAGGAAGGAAGAAGGAAGGAAGGAAAGGAAGGAGGAAGGAAGGAAGGAGGGAGGAAGGAAGGAAGGAAGGAAGGAAGGAAGGAAGGAAGGAAGGAAGGAAGGAAGGAAGGAAGGAAGGAAGAAGGAAGGAAGGAAGGAAGGAAGGAAGGAAAGGAAGGAAGGAAGGAAGGAAGGAAGGAAGGAAGGAAGGAAGGAAGGAGGAAGGAAGGAAGGAAGGAAGGAAGGAAGGAAGGAAGGAAGGAAGGAAGGAAGGAAGGAAGAAGGAAGGAAGGAAGGAAGGGAGGAAGGAAGGAAGGAAGGAAGGAAGGAAGGAAGGAAGGAAGGAAGGGAGGAAGGAAGGAAGGAAGAAAGGGAGGAAGGAAGGAAGGAAGGAAGGAAGGAAGAAGAAGGAAGGAAGGAAGGAGGAAGGAGGAAGGAAGGAAGGAAGGAGGAAGGAGGAAGGAAGGAAGGAAGGAAGGAAGGGAGGAAGGAAGGAAGGAAGAAAGGGAGGAAGGAAGGAAGGAAGAACAAATCAATGATAATAAAAATCAGAGTGGGGGTGGGGATTGGCCAAGAAAATGAGAGGTGAGTGGGAAAATTATGAAAAAGAGAATCAATATCTTGGTAAAAGAAGCACTAAAAAATATTCCTTAAATGTATTTTTACATTTAACATAACTTTTAAGATAACTCTTTAAAATTAAAAATTGACCAAAAGCTCACTAAAGAACCTCACTCCTTAAAAATTAGAATTGGTTAAATGGAAGCTAGTGACTCCTTTTAAAGTCAATTTTAATGTCAATGAAACAAAAGTAAGACAATGAAAAAAAGTTTAAAAGTGAACAACAGAAAAGATTGAAAAGGTAAGAAATTACCCATTATATGTATAAAGTCATGCAAAACATTTCCACATTAGTCTAAATCCAGGCAAGTTAAGTGACTTATTGAAGAACTCAAAGGGATTAAGTGGCAAAGGTTACATTAGTGTCTAGAACATTTTGCTGTCTTCTGTACACTTTGCCTCTCCTAAAGGCCACATAGGTAGTTAAGAGGCAGAAACAGAATTTGAACCTATGTTTTTTGACTCCCAATCTTTTATTCTTTCCACAATACCACACTAATGAGGACTTGTTCTATATAGTTTCAGAAAGTAGAACTACAAAAAATGAATATAGGTTTTCAGAGTGACAGATTTGGGCTCAAGGCAAAGAAATTATTTCTAACAATTAAACATCTAAAAATGCAATAGAATGATAAATGAGGTAAAGGCTTCTGTATTACTACTAGAGAAATTCATCATCACCAAAGGGTTTATAGAATGGATTCATTCATCAACTCCAAGAATTTGTGGGGTTTGAATTCTGCCTCAGTCCATGACCATTCAAGTCAAGTCTAGGCTGTTTTCTTCCTCACTGCATCCCCTTCCTTTTTCCCTAAATGAAGCCTATCTCAAAATTGAAGGTTGCTAATAGCATTAACATTGTTAATCTTCCAAGAGTTTATTCCTATCATCTCAGCGATTGGTGATTTTTTTTCATCTAGAAGTTGTTTCCTGTTAGCTACAAACCAGGATATTTTGTTATTTATTCCCTTTCCACTTTGTCATCTGCTATTCATGGGCCATCACCTTTCTCCATTTGCAGAAGTAATTGTTCTCTAGCACTAATAACACTGCTTGTCTAAAAAAAAAAAGAAATTAAAAACCCCCAGCCACATGACAACTTCCCATTGTAACTCAATTGTTATTTTTTAAAAGTTTTTCATATACAAACTTTTCAAGATTTTTTTTTAAGTTTGAGTGTATAAAGGCTATTTATACTAACTTAAATGCTTGTTGATCCTTTAAAAAATGTAATAATTTAGTGAGGAATAATTTTCCCATTTAGAACCAATGTGATCTTTACCTCAAGCAATAAGAAATCCTGGAGACAACTTAATACAACCATTTTACATATGCAAAAACTCAGGCTAAGAGACATAAATAGCTTCTCCAATATTTCTTAACTAATTAATTAAGTCTTAGAACATTGACATCGTAACTCCTACTGTAGAGTTTATTTGTTCCCCTCCATCATGCTATGCTTTCTGTTTGCTGATTCTGCTTTATTATTCTTGCCATACCTTTCCAGATAGAAGAGTGACACTCATCTGTCTATTGCCCTTAGAGTCATCTTCAGAGTTCTCCTTATAATTAGAATTACACTAGCATATAACCTTCTTGAAGCAGCCTAAGTTTATATGCTGGCATAGTAGAAGTCATATCTAGGGTAAGAGGAGGTATTGATCCCTTTTGTTCCTTGGAGAGACTGTGAAGAATAAACCTAAACTGGATTTTGCAGTGTGGAAGGAATACTTGCGTTATTAAAAAAGAGGACTAGCTTCAGAATTCTAGGGCTGGGGATCAAATGCTTCTTCTTAGGCTTAATATTCATGTGGCATGTTACCTAATCCCTGTGGGCTTCACTTGTAAAATAAGAGGTTGGATTTCATGGTTTTTAAATTCCCTTTTTACTCCAAATCCATGATCTTATAATTTTAGTTGGAGTGTTAGTCTATGACAGAATAACTTGAGAATAAGTCTAATCCATTTGACATCCAATTTGTTTGCTCATGAAGAAGCTATCAGAATGGGGCTTGGATTCAATGTCTAAGCTTACCATCAATGGTTACTTTGCAGACAAGCCCTTAATTTACAATCTGAAGCAGCTACTTGGAGATCTCATCACCACCATAAGTTTATCAAACTAGCAGAGTAGTCTGGGTAGATATGTAGTTTGAAACTAACAGATTCAAGTTATTCTCATGTATAGAAGTTAAGCTAACCTATTCCACAGGTTAGGATTTCTTCTCATCCTTTTTAACATGTATCCATATTAGTCCTCTTCTGATTTTTCAAAAGTATCACTGGCTCATATACAATCAAATTTCTTAAAGAAATTTTATATATATATATACATACACATATATATATGTATATAATTTATATGTAAATTTATATATAAAACAGCAGACACTCCCTCTCCCAATCATGTTCCTTTGTACAAAGTAGTTTACCAAGAACACTGTTCCTCTTGTTGCTAAGCCTATGTTTAGCCTCTAGCCTACATGGCTCTCCTTTTTTATATTTCACTTAGTTGAATACATGTTACTTCCCCTCCCAAACACTAGAATGAACAATGTAAAAGTCTTCACTTCAACAGACATATGATGAAATCATTCCTCCCTCCTTAATTTTATTATGTGATTATGATTTTTAGATTGAATTTTAGCTCCTGTCCACTTAACTTTTAAGTCCACTTAACCACTTAGTCTGTCCACTTAACCATTAACCATCATGTCACTCCCTTCCTCGATATTAATAAGGATTTATGAGAACACATACAAATTCCTCAATCTGAAATTCAAGGCCCATCATCATTAGAACCTACCTTAGCCATATAGTCTCATCTCCCATCAGTCCACAAAACCCATTCACACTGAACTCCTTTCTGGTCTCTATACCTACCATTTTCCTTTTTACTTTTGCTCATTGTTATTCCTTTGCTGAAATGTGTTCCCCTTTCTCATTACCAGTGCAACTTCTACTTACCATTAAGTCTAGATGAAGGTTTACCTTCTATTAAGCTTTTTCTAATTCCTTTAGATCATCCACATTCATCAACAGAAGGATAGAATTTAGAGCTAGAAATAACTTTAGACATCATTGAACTGATTGGATTCCCCATTTTAAAATTCAGAAATCCAGGCCTGAAGTGCTCACAACCACACAGATTGAAAGTAGGAGTGCTTGGATTTGAATCCAGGCCTCTTGATTTCAGGCTAGGGCTTTTGTCATTGTATTTTACTGATATTTCCATTCTGTAAACTCCCATAACATTTTTCACTTGCCCTATTCAACAATTGATCCCAGATTGATGGATTCTCTTTAATTTTTTTCAATAGTTTTGATCATCTACTATGTGTAATGAACTGAACAAGATATTATGAGGAATATAAACGAAAATATGATCCAGTCTGGCTTTCTTGGAATTTGTAGTCTAGTACTAACTGTTCTATGTGTATATACCTCTTATCTTTCCTGCTATAATGTAAGCTCTCTGAACTTAGGGACCATATCCTGTCCTCAGTTTTCTCACTTATAAAATGAGGGAGTTACATTTGTTAACCTCTAAAGTCCCTTCTAACTAAATCTATGATTCTATGATTCTTGGAGGCTTATTATTTTATCACAGAATAAAATGTGAACCATATATTGGGCCCAAATAATTTGACATCTATCTTATCCTCATAATGAATCTATAAGAAAGGAGTTAGGATAGGATATCTGCACTTGCCAAGAATGGCTATGTTGCATAGGAGTCTTGACAACTTATAGTAGTTTTTAATTCTTCCACAGTTACCAGCACAGGAATAAACACACAGAAGGACTCAGTAAGTACCTTTGACCTTGATTCTTTCAGAGCATATATCACCTATTGATGATGCACATACCTTAAATTCCTTTTCAATGTTTGCCAGCACTGCCAGCTCATTGCTGAGTTCTAGGGCTGTCATGACAGGATCTTCACTAGACAATGACAAATAAGCAGGGCTTGCCAGACCTCTGTAAGCATTAATTCTGGATCTTGAGTGACTGAAAGAGTCATGTTTCTGCTTCTGATTGCATTCACTACACTTGCAGAAATAATCATGAGGTCTTTCAATTCGGGCTCCTTTCCTCAAAAGAGTGTGCACAATTTCATACTCCTGGCAGTGAGCAGCCAGAATGATGGGGGTAACATCATGAGAGAACCGGGTTCCATCTTCATCATAGGCATAAAAGTCATCATGCTGGAGTTCTGACTGGCTAGGGCTTGTTGCCAGTCTCTTGCCCTCAGCAAAAGCAGGATGATTTAAGATTGCTTCGACAATCCGAACATAACCTTTGCTAATGGCCAAGAGCAAAGCATCCCCAACTCGGGACAAATTTTCTTTCTTAAGCAAAAGTTCAGTAATTTCCAGGTGCTCATTGGCCACAGCCAGCTGCAAAGCATTCTGGCCCATGTAATCCACACAGTTCACATTAAGTGAAAGGCATTCTTCTAGCATTTTTCGTACTACAGGAATGTTGCCATATTCTGCTGCATCTAAAAAGCGTTCCTCCTCAATGGATAGACTTGTTGAATGGTCATTGAACATATATGCTGGTCCTCGATTTGCTAACCTTCTCCCCTTCTCTCGGAGGATGGTTTGTCGACGATGGGCCAGTCTGTTGTCAGTGCCCCGACTGCATCAAAAGAAAAAAAAAATGCAAACAAATTAAATTATGTGTATTTCAGTGTACTGTGTGACCTGAAACTTATTTTGTAAAATCCTGAAGCATTTTAGACAGTGCTATTATCATATCTGGACTAACTCTATTATTAAATTAAAATGCAGTAATTTGTTAATGGGTTGATAGAGAATTTTCTTGAAGATTTGAAGTAGTTTGTTAATTTTAAAGAGCAAAATCGAAAATGCCATCAAAACCCACTACATATATATTTTTTTGATATTAGATGTTACATAATGACATATATTACATATCATATATCACATATCATTCCTGGCACTGCAACCACCAGTATATAAAATGTATTATTTATTTTAAAAATTATTGTTTTATTAGTATGAATTTTCTAAATAATTTTAAAATGAATATCATTCCCAATAAAAACACTATCCCAACTCACCTCTATAAATCATGAGGGCATTTATAAGAGGCCAAGATGGGTGTAAGAAGTTTGCAACAAATAACACATACAGACCTACAAAGAAGAACTGGAGTAAGAATGTTATCAAAGAAATGTATAATGGGAAAAAAAAGAGGACAGAACGACCTCATAGTGAAAGAAATGGATAGCCTATGTACTTCATTGGTATCTTGATAAGATCAAGAAAAAGAATGGCCTCTAGTATGTTGGATGAAGTAATTTTGGTAAACTTAGAAAATGTAGACAGGAGTCAGAATGCATATGTATTCTTGAGCCATTTAAATTCCACACATTTATGAAGAATGCTCAAAATAATGAGATACAAATTCACTTGAATATTTATTTATAAAAATCACATTTATATCATGATTTAAATTTTGCAAATAACTTTATATTATCTTTTATATTCTTTCAACTTCAGTAGATCAGGAAGAAGAATTAGTATAGAATTTTAAAAGTAGGCAACTTTGGCAGCTCCAGGTAATTCAAGGATTAACATTATAATAGTATCTAGGATGAGTAAGGAATTAATATAGAGAATTTCAATGTTACCAGGGTCTTCAATGGATATAATGTAACTCATACCTATAAAAGAATTCTTTCTAAAATATTATCTGACAAATGATGCTCTAATCTTTACTTGGAAACTTCCATTGATGGAAAAACCACTTCCTTTGATTGTTACCCAATTTACTACTGTATAGTTCTAATCACTGGAAAATGTTTTCCTTTTGTAAAACAACAATTAACTTCTGAAACATTCTTCCTAGTTCTGCCTTTTTAAGCAGACAGGGAAAAAAAAAAAACAAGTATACTTCCTCTTCCACATTCCTTCTATATTGCAAAACTGCACTGACTGGGTCCACTACAGATGTTACATAATCTCAAGTGGCACATTATTGTGTCAGGACAAATCTTTTGCCTAACTCATTCATTCTCTCACTCACCAGAGTAATTCTTTCAAATCTTTTCATATACCTCGAGTCTCCTATGGCTTTCCTGCCCCTTGTCCTCCCAGCTAACAATCATGGCTCATACATCACTAAAATATGGGGGCTATTCATTGTGAGTTCCCTATTTACTTCCCCTTATCATCTCATACCACTAATATGCTTTATTCACCTTTCTTCTCCTTCACTCTTGTTTTACAGAAAAAAAGGTGCCCTTCTACCCGAGGAAACCCTCTCCATGTATAAGTAATTCCATTCTGTGCCATTTTTATCACCGAATTGCCTCATTTATCAATCTAATCTCACTTAGCTTTAATTCTTTCCTATCAGCTGTTTCTCTGTTGCCTGAAAATATACCCATATCAATCTATCCTCAAAAAATCCTTACTTAATTCATTCATCCCTGATAGCTTTTGTCTATATTTCTTTTCCCTTTTTTTGTATTAGAGAGGACTGTCTACAATCTATGCCTTTCCTCTCACTTCTTAACTTTGTAGTCTGGATAATCAATCAACTGAAATAACTTTCTCCAAAGTTACCAAACATCGTTTAATTTTCTAATCTAATGGACTTTGCTTGATCTTTATAATTCTTTACTTCTCTGCAACCTTTGATGCTATCACTCACACTGTTCTCCTAGTTATGCTCTTCTCTCTAAATTTTCATGATGTGGCTTTCTTCTGGTTTATCTTTTCAACTGTCTCTAAGTCTCCTTTGCTGAATTTTCATCCAGCTCATGCTTGATAATTCTGGATGTCCCTCAAAGCTCTGACTCTTTTCTCTTCCCTCTCTACACTATTTCACTTAGTGATCTCATCAGTTTCCATGGCTTTAACTATTATATCTATGTAGATTGTTCTCAGATTTATTCGTTCAGCTACTTCTTTCTTGATCTCTAGCTTCACATTTCTGACTGACTATAGACAAACTAAATGTTTTGTAGATATCTTAAACTCAACATGCTTAAAACTGAGCTCATTATATTTTTTTCAAACTGTCCTCTCTTTCTGACTGCCCTATAAGTATGGAGAGTGCTAACTATCCAGGATGGCAAATTCAGTATTATCTTTGTCTTTTCATTCTCTCACCCTTTTATGTTAATCAGTTGCTCGTCCTGTTTTTTATCCCCTTCACAATATCTTATGTTCTTTTCTTTCCTCTGACACTGTCACCACCCTGGTGTAGGCTGTCATCAATTTACCATCTAGACTATTACAAAAATCTGTTATTGCTCTCTCTACTTCAAATCTCCCCTTATTATATAGTCCATTCTCCATTCAGCTATCAAAATTTTCTTCCCAAGATGCAAGCTTGTCCATGTCATCCTCCTCTTCAGTCTATTCCAGTGTTCTTCATTGCCTTCCAGGATCAAAAATGCAATTCTCTATTTTGGTTTTAAAGCCCTCCATAAACTTTCCCCCTTCTACTTCTCTAATCTTCTTACTTCTTATCTTTCATGCCTTCCCAAATATCCTGCAAGCCAATAATATCAGCCTCCTTATTGCTCCTCATTCTAAACAATTTATAACTCAGTTCCAGACGTTGTCATTTTGTATCCTCTATATCTGGAACTATCTCTCTCTCTCTCCTTATCACCATCCTCTAATATCCCTGGGTTCTTTTAAATCTCAGCTAAAATTGCATCTTCTGGAGGAAAAAAACATAAGAAAATTGATAAATCATTGGGTAATTTGATTTTTAAAAGAAAAAAGAAAACAAATTACCAATATCAAAAATGAAAAGAGTAAATGCATCATTAATGAAGAGAAAATTAAAGCAATTGTTTAGAGCTATTTTGCCTAGTTATATGACAACAAAATTTACAATCTTGCTGAAATGGTGAACGTTTATAAATATATAAATTTCCCCTACTAACAAAAGAGGAAATAGAATGTTTAAATAACTCTTATCTTAGAAAAAGAAATTGAAAAGCCTTCAATAAGTTCCCTAATTACACTCCCTCCTTCCCCCCCCAGGAGCAGATGAATTTGCAAATAAATTCTCTCAAACATTTAAAGAAAAGTTAATTACATTACCAATTATACTTTTTGAAAAAAAATAAGTAATCATACCAAATCCTTTCAATGAAACAAATACGATGTTGATACTTAAACCAGGAAGAACAAAATTATAAGCTAGTTTTCCTAATGAATGTTGATGAAAAATGTAAATGGGATACTAGCAAGGCGATTACAGCAATGTATCACAAAGATCACTATGACCAATTGAGATTTATACTAGAAATGCAGAGCTGATTCAATAGTTGGAAAACAACAAGCAGAAATCACCATATTGATAATAAAAACAAAAATATCATATGAACATATCAATCAACAAAAATTTTTTGACAAAATAGAATACTCATTCTTATTAAAAACACTGGAAAGCAGAGGAATAACAGGAGCTTTTCTTAAAATTATAAATAATATTTATCTAAACCCAAAAACAAGCATTATCTATAATAAGGATAAACAACAATTTCCCTATAACATCAGGGGTGAAGCAAAAATGTCCATTATCACCACTATTATTCAAAATTGTATTAGAAATGCTAGCTAAAGCAATAAAAAAAAAGGAAATTGAAAAAATAAGAATAGACAATGAGGAAATGAAATTATCACCTTTAGCAAATGATGATTTAGAGCCCCTTTGAAAATCAACTAAAAATTAGTTGAAACAATTAACAACTTTAGCAAAATTGGAGGATATAAAATAAACCTCCATAAATCATCAGTATCAATTCCAGTATCAGATCCAAAAACTGATGCAAGGAGTTTTCTCACAGTTGTATATATTAAGCAACCCATAGATTTATCTGAAAACTAGCTGCATACTGATCAATTAGTTATTGTTTCTGTGTTCCTTTTTTGTTTATAGACCCTGGGGGGGGGGGCGGGCATGAGACACCATTTTTTCTGAATTCAGAGAATTTCACCTGTTTGCCCCATCCCTCCCAACTTGGAAATCTCTAATCTTTCATCTAATTAAAATCAGATTGCCTAATGCTATATTTTTATTGTAATTAATTGGCCTTATTTAATTAATTGTTCTTAATGTATAAAAGTCAGTCTCCCCCTCCCTGTCTTGAGTATCCATACCTAAGCTGATGAAGGGAACTGATTCTTGTTTATTGGGTATTAGAACAAGCATCAAAATGAGAAGCCAAAGAAAAGAGACATTAGCTGTTATAAATGCCTGAAATGATTATTTGGTGCAGAAGATTGTTAGTTGATTATATTCTTTTCCTGCTTTTCTTCTTTCTAAGAAGGACATTGATTTCTAATAGAAATAGGTTTCTAAGAAATGTATTACAATAATTTCCATATGAAAATATCAAAATATATATTGAAATAAAATTGCATTCATTTCAGTGGTAGTCCAGAAATAATTTCATAGAAAATAACTTGCTCAGTCCCCATACATTATATCTGGGACAGTTGACAAAGCTAGGGAAAGAAAAGATGTATACTTTGGAAAAGAATTCTATCTGTTATTAAGAAGCAATTTCTAATCACTCTTTCCTCTAGTCAATCTGGGAAAACATTTTATATGACTGACATATATTTTAAAACATGTTGATATACCCATGTCTATTAGTATAGTTTTCAGGACATGGAAGACATTAAGAATTGTCCTGATGATCTCAGAAAATTCTGAGTTCTACTAAGAAAATAAACAGTAGATTTCACCTACCTCATTTTTCCAGTCCTTTTCATTCTGAAGAAATAGATCTGATAAATCTCTGTATACCAGGAAAGCAAAAGTGAAATAATCCATTTCTTTCTGAGAAGCCAACAAGGCAAATTAGTTTGAGACTGGGATGGACTAGATATGCTCTCTTACTTGAGTCCAGAGCACATGCTGTAATTTTATCTACTTCCTTTTGGAAGAAAAAAAAATGTACCTCTTTTAAATGTAATTGCTGGTGTACACATTAAGCTCACTGATTAAATACTCAGCCTAACTATTGAATTGTCACTGAGAAAAATATATGTAAATCCTCCACGTCAAACAAAGTTATATCAGGACATTATGGTGTGGAAATGGCTTTGATTATTGTAGTTGTAATAACTGTCTCAGATACCTTGAAGGAGGAAGGAAGGGTTAATGTCTTAAAATACATTTGAAACAGATATCGAGCTATTTGAGTCAATTTTTTATAGGCATGAAGGAATAAACAGAATTTCCTTTTTCTTTCCTCCTCTCACGGTTTTTCATATGTATATGGGGCAGAGGGGTTGGGGGATCAGGGGGGAGGGGAAATTTTGTGAGAGGGAAGGGTAAGTCTGGGTTACATGGCCCAGAACAAAGTCATATCTTGACAACAAGCATTCAATTAGCACCTACTATATGACTCATTTTGTTTTAAGGATTGGAATAGAGATTGAGTGATTTCCCTGTTGAGAAGACCCCCCCATAGAATAGGTACAGTACCTTCTCTGCGATTTACAAATCTTAAAAGCCTGCTTGTATCATTAAGAAATTACTTAACTTACCCTTGATCACATAATCACTATGTTTCAGCGATGAGACTTGATCACAGACTTTGCTGTTACTATAAGCCCTGCTCTCTATCCTTTAAGGCATGTGGATTCCCTAATATTTTATGTTAGAGGCAATGTTAACATTATCCTTATAAACTGGTTCATTCCAAATTTTCAAAGAATTCCCTTTAAAATTTATTTCTAATGTGTCTGTTTTGTGATAAAATTCAATGAATTAACTTTGGTTTGCCTCAAGAACTTTCCTTTTTGATCTTTTTCACAATGCAACTTCTGTAATAGGCAAATGACACTATCTCATAGAACTTGAGGGCCCTAGACTTGCCTTCTAGAGAATCTTTCAGCAATTATGCCTATGATGTTTCATCTGGAATATTTTTGCTTGACCTTGGCCATGCTTATTATTTTTGTTTTGTTCACTGCTATTTGATTTCATAATTCAAACAGCCACGTATTTTTGGAAAATGAGTACAGCTTTATAATTTTGAATTTCAAAACAAAATGAGAGCCTCTGAAAATGTTTTATAAATATAATTAACAGTAGCCTCTCTAAGATATGGTAATGTTTCAGTCAAATTTACATATTAGAGCATAGAAGAAAAATATAAAAATAATATTGAAAAATTCTCTAGATTTTTTTTTAATTACTAATGCCAATAATTGTTTAACAAAAATAAGTTCATGGAATAGAATGTGTAGATGATATGAAAATTGAGAAGGATTGTTATGAATGAAAGGGTAAGGATCCTAAAAAGTCTCAGGGGACTAGAATGATGGATCAAATCTAACAGGATTAGATCAATTAGTCAAAAGGAAAAGTTTACGACATAAATTTAAAAAAAAC
Source organism: Antechinus flavipes (assembly GCF_016432865.1). Classification (NCBI taxonomy): domain Eukaryota; kingdom Metazoa; phylum Chordata; class Mammalia; order Dasyuromorphia; family Dasyuridae; genus Antechinus; species Antechinus flavipes. Next base: position 494,811,983 of record NC_067400.1, read on the forward strand.
TAACTTCAGAGTTATAGATTAGTTGAGATAAGTAGTTATGAGAATGACCTTGGTTTTGGTGGCATAGTAGATGGAGTACTGAACTTAGAATTAGGAAGACTCAACGCCCTGAGTTCAAATTTGGCCCCAGACACTTACTAGCTGTGGGATCCTGAGCAAGCCACTTAGCATTTGTTTGCCTCAGTTTCCTCATCTGTAAAAAGAACTGAAGAAGGAAATGGCAAACCTCCTCAGTCTCTTTGCCACAATAAAACCCCAAATGGGCTCACAATGACCCATACATAATTAAAATGACTGATTTCAATATAAGCTGATTGTGATGTGGGTGCCCCCCAAAAAATAAATACTTCTACCTCATGGCATATTTGCTTTCTCATGGTTAATTGTAAGTTCCGCCAGAGAACTTGTTTTTTCCATTATTAATTGTTAAAACCACTTTCCTCTCCCAAATCTATTTCATATTTACCATTCTTGGTGTCTATTTTTGTCTCTTTTCATAAATAAATTCGCTTGGGGCAGCAAGGTGGCACAATGGATAGAGCACCAGCTCTGAAATCAAGAGGACCTGAATTCAAATCTAGTCTCAGATACTTAACATACCTAGCTGTGTGACCCTGGGCAAGTCATTTAACCCCAATTGCCTCAGCAAATAATAATAATAAATTTATCTTTTGCCAAAGAGAATGGCCATTGTGAATTCTTCATGTGATCAAACTCCAACATTTGGTGATTACATCAATTTTATCATTGGTGCTGAACCTCAAACACATTGTGTGTGTGTGTGTGTGTGTGTGTGTGTGTGTGTGTGTGTGTGTGTGTAAAATGATCTTTATACTACACTCTGTCCTGTCTTGGAGTGACATTTCTAGTTTAAGGTACATATTTGCAAACTTTAAAGAGAAGGAAGATTAGGATGTTGACAAGATGAAAACCATATCATATAAATACTGGTAGAAGGAAATAGGGTTTCTATACAAAAAAAAATTAGAATAGATGTTATCCAATATCTGATGTATCATCATGTGCACAAGGGACTAAATTTTATTTTGTGTAACTCTGAAGAGAACGAGGAGCTAGAAGGAACATTAGAAACTATCTCATCCAAATCCTTTGGTTTATAAATAAAGGACATAGGGGGATAATGAGCTATGACAGTTGGCCTAGACCATGGGGAGCGCAGGAGCAGTTTTCTATTTTGTAAATAAGTATAGATAGATAGATAGATAGATAGATAGATACTATATGTGATGAATTCAGTGAGCAGTGAATGTTCTTGGAGCACAGGACAAAACTCAAATTTGAACCACATAGGTGACATTCACAGAAAAATATCAACTTTCCTCAAATGATCTATGATAAGAATGATCAGAATTTATTCTGAAGACAAAGCTAAACACCTTATGGAAATAACAGGGAAAAACCAGAATAAGTCCATAGTGACTCCTCATGAAACTCAAAATCTTATAAAAATGAATGTGGAAAATTATTTTTATATGTAATAGGAAAAAATAAAATACTAGCTACAAAAAACAGAGATAAGTGTCTATTCTTTTTTATAATTTATTTAATATTTACCCCAGTTACATTTTAAACAATTTTTAAAATTTGTTTTTAAATTTTTTGAGTTCTAGATCCTCTCCCTTATTCCCATCCTCAGCACCCATTAAAAAAATCACATGTGAAGTTATACAAAACATTTCCATAAAAGTCATGTTGTGAAAGAAAAGATAGAGCTCCCACTTTAAAAAAAAAAAATAAGACAGAGAGAAAGAAAGAGAGACATGGGGAGAGGGAAAGAGAGAGAGAGGGAGGGAGGGAGAAAGAGAGGGAGAGAAGGAAAGAGAGAGAGATAGAGAGAGAATAAAAGAGAGAGAGAGAGAGAGAGAGAGAGAGAGAATATTTTAATCTGTATTTAGACACAATCAGTTCCTTCTTTAGGTATGGATAGAATTTTTCATCATAAGTCCTTCAGAGTAGTTGTGTATCATCGTATTGTTGAGAATAGCAGAGTCCCAGAACATTGACATTGCTATTATTTTGTACACAGTACAAAATACACAAATACTTTGCTTGAATTCATGGAGGATTATCCAGGTTTTTCTGAGAGCATCCTGCTCATCATTTCTTATAGAACAATAATATTCCATCATAATCACATACCACAATTTATTCAACCATTTCCCGATTTATGGGCAGCCCCTCACTTTCTAATTTTTTGCCCTGAAAAGACAACTGTTATAGATATTTTTGTATATACAGATCCTTTTCTTTTTTTAAAACTCTATTTTGGGAATTATGCCTAGGTATTGTTAGGTTAAAGGATGTACATGAATTTATAGTCTTTTGGACATAGAGGTATGGCTTTTATTTTATGTAAATTTGATTCAGTTCCCTATAGTTTTAGAATATCAAGATTTTTTTCTTTTTGATAATTTCTTGAAAGATGATGTCCAGGCTCTTTTTTTGATTATAACTTTCAGGTAGACCAATAATTTTTTTAAGTTCTCTCCTAGATCTAGTTTCTAGGGTAGTTGTTTTTCCAATGAGAGATTTCACATTTCTTCTGTTTTTTTTTTCTTTTTTTGGTTTATTATTTTTTTATAGTTTGATTTCTCATTAAGTCATTAACTTCCATTTGTTTAGTTCTAATTTTTAAGGAATTATTTTCCTCAATAAGTTTTTATACCTCCTTTCTCATTTGGCCAATTTTGCTTTTTAAGGAATTCTCATTAGTGTTTTTTTTTTAATTTCCTTTTGCACCACTCTCCATTCTCTTCCTAATTTTTCCTCTGTTACTCTTATTTGATTTTCAAAATTCCTTTTGAGTTCTTCCATAGCTTGAGACCAATTCTTTTTATCCTTGGAGGCTTTGGATGTGAGAACTTTGACTTTGTTATCTTCTTCTGAGTGTGTATATGTTTTGAGCTTTCTTGTCACCATAGTAACTCTCTATAGTCAGAAACTTTTTCTATTGTCTGCTCAGTTTCTCAGCTCATTACTTGGCTTTTAACTCTTTATTAAAGGAGATTCTATTTCCAGAATGGAGGGTATACTGTCCCAAACTTCTTTATTAAAGGAAATTCTATTTCCAGAATGGAGGGTGTACTGTCCCAAACTTCGGGGGTTTTATGCAGCTGTTTCCAGAGATCCTTTTAGAGACCTGACCACAAGTCATTTTTTCTTTCCTGAAATTGTTAAAGAGTGTGGCTGCTCTTTTGTGGCTAAGATCTAGTGTGCTAAAGCAACAGAGTCCTTCTTCAATGCTAGTAAAGAGATTTTCTGTGAGCTGAGGCCTCTGTAAGCTGCCACTATCAATGCTGCCCTCACCTACTACTGGTATGCTGGTTTCCCAGGTCCTCTCACCTGATGATAAAACATTCCTTCCAATCTTGCACATAGTGTTTAATGTCTCTTGGCTGAGAGGTCAAGAAGCCAGTAGTACTGCAGCTGATTCAAAGGTTCCTAGACCCATTACTACTTTGCTAGTATGGGGCTAGAGAGGGGGCTGGCCTGCATTGAGACTGCACTCTGGATTCCTACTCTGGTGTCACAGAAATTTCCTATTGACTTTCTAAGTTGTCTTCATCTGAAAAATGTCTTTTTGAGTGTTCTGATGCTCTAAAATTTGTTTAGAGTCACTATATAAAGGAATTTAGAGCAGTTGGGGAGGGGGGAGAAGAAAAGGTCAACAAAGTTCCTGTCTTTACTTCTGCCCTCTTAGCTCTGCTGATATAAATGTCCATTTTTAAAGCTCTTTCATGAACCTCCAAAAGCTTCTTAAAGAAGACTGATTAGACTTTATGTGATATAAATAAAATAAATCTCAATTATTTCACCAAAGCTATACACAAAAATTTTAATTGCTCTTTAACAAGAGCTGCCATCATTCTGTGGATTGCACAAATTAGTTTCCTTTTCATTCTCCAAGCTATTTCTTGAAAACAGATACACTTTACTTTCATTTGTTTTTTCTAAAAATCACCTGATAAAATAAAGGACACACCCATAAAATGGCCAATTATTTGATTTCTCACTCTGAATTTACACATTATTAGCTTTTAATCTGATTTTGAGGGGTTTTTCTTTTTTATATATAAATAGTATCATATTGTGAAAGACATTCACATTTATTCTTATACAATCAGCTATTTTAATATCTATGTAAAATCTATCAATCTGCATTAAAAGTTAATACTCATATTCATCTTATGTCAAACAATTATAGATATGCTAAAAAATTTTCAAGGAAGGCATACTTATGTCATGGAAACATTTGACATGATTACAGGTTCAGCAAGAAAGTGCCAGCTGAAGCTAGAGGAGCCAAATGTGATCATACCTCCCAGGTTTCCCCCTCCTCTAATCTCTTAACTGAGAACCCTGCCCCATATTTCAGTGAAAAGTACTTGGGGCCATTCAGTGAGAACTCCTTTTTTTCCCCCTCCTCTTTATCTCTCTTCACTCAAATGTCCTTCCCAGTATATCCTCTTTACTCCTGTCTCACATAAAGAGTAGTCTTTTCTCCTTGACAAAGCAAACTCTTCTGCATGAATAAATGATCCCATTCCATCACATTTTCTCCAGCAGATTGCCCCCGCTCTCATCACTACTCCCACTAAACTTCATTTTCTTCATATCTACTATTTCTTTCTCTGCTGCCTACAAATAGGCTCATGTCTCTATGATCCTTGAAAAAAATCCTATTTTTGATCCATCCATCCCTGATAGTTATCATCCTGTAGCTGTGTCTCCTCCCTTTTTTGGTTAACTTTTTTAGAAAGGCATCTATAAGCAGTTGTTTCACATAATTTCCTTTCCTCTCACTCTCTTCCAAGCCCCATTCTGGTTTCCAACTTCATCATTTTACTGCAATAGTTTTGTCTAAAGCTACCAAAGATCTCTTAATTGCTAAGTCTAATGGCCTTTTAAAATTTGCATCCTTTCTCAGTTCACATTCTTCTTGACCTTTTTTGCATACTTGGACACTAGTGATCCTTCTCTTCTCCATAATATTCTCCCTTCTAGGTTTTCACAACACTGCTCCTTCCTACATCTCCCCTTAGCTCTCTGACTATTCCTTCTCATTCTCCTTCGTTAGATTTTCACCCATGTCATGCCCACTCACTCTTGGATATCTCCCAAGACTCTCTCCTATGATTTCTCCTCTTCTACTACTATACTTTTTGCCTTGATGGTTACATCAATGCCCATGGATTCAACTATCATCTCTATGTAGATGATTCTTTGATTTATATATTTAGCCCTAACCTCTTGAACTGCCTTTTGGATATCTCATATTCCATAAGCATTCCACTCAAGACATGTCCAAAACCAGAATTCTTTCCCTAAAAACCCACCCTTTTACCCAGTCTTCCTATCCCTTTCAAGAGCACCGCCATCCATCCAAGCACCCAGATGTTCAGCTTCAGCATCATCTTTGACTCCTCACTGAGACTCTCCTCCCCATACCTATTCTGTTATCAAATATTACATTAACTCTCATAGCTTATTGCTATTAACACAGCTGTCATCCTTATGCAAAACCACATTGCCTCTCTCTTGGATTATTGAAATAAACTTCTAATTATTCTCCTTGACTCAAGTCTTCCTACTTCAGTCTATTTTCTACTTAGTTACTGAAGTAATTTTCCTAAAGTTCAGATCAGATCATGTTACCTTCCTGCTTGATAAACTCCAGTGACTTCCTCCAATTAGCTTTCTCCATATTTTTCAAATAGATCTGCTCCTTCAAAGGAGTAAAACTCAAATTGAGGATCATCATACATTGCATAGAATATAGAACGCAGAGAGTGAGATATTTCCTTTATGTTCAGAGACAACAGAAAAGTAGACTACAGACTCTCAAAAGAAAATAAATACATGGTCCTGAGAATATTTGAAGAATTGGGTAATATAGTATAAGGAGGCAATAAAATCTCCTTTCTCTTCAAAGCTTTCTCTTCTTCTGATTAGGCATAAAGCTGTATTGCCTTATTTTTCCTTCCATGTCTTTTCCCCCAATCCTCACCATCCTATCCCTGTTCCTAGTTTGGAACTGGCATACTATGTGACTTCATATCAAATAAGTCCAATGCTATCCTAAGAGAGAGATCATTATCTAATCTATTTTCACTCACTTTACAAGAATGTTTGTCGAAACATAGCATTTCCACTCTTTCTGTTATTGTTTACTTGAATTTTTGTTTTCCTTCTTGAGTTTTTTCTTTCTTTCTAGATCTGATTTTTCTTGTGCAGCAAGATAACAAGATAACTATAAGCAAGGAAGGATAGGATAGGAAGGAAAGATATAGCAAGATAACTATAAATATGTATACATATGTTGGATTTAACATATACTTTAACATATTTAATATGTATTGAGCTACCTGCCATCTAGGGGAGAGGGGAAGGGGAAGGAGGAGAAAAGTTGGAACAGAATGTTTTGCAAGGGTCAGTGTTAAAAAATTACTCATGCATATGTTTTGTAAATAAAAAGCTATAATAATAAAAAAAAAAGAATGTTAGTGGGTCTGAAATTTTGGAGTTATTGCTAAAATTACATTATCATTAAATGACAAAAATTTTTGAAAGTTTTGCATGTTTGTATTGAGTTAGAAATTTCACTGGAAGCTTCTTTCCTTTAAGTTTCCCTTCTTTCTTTAAAGAAAATTGTTTCTATTTTATTGAGTAAGATTTGGCCTATTTGTTGAATACCCTAAAAGTCGGTGGGCTAAAAGGATAACCAACTGGGCCTCCAAATATATTCTCAGAGTAGTGTTTCTTAAAAAAGAACTGATGGAAAATTTGGGTACAATTTTCATAATAGATTGATGGAAAATACAGGCACAATATTTTAAATAACTGACAGACATAGGAAACAAAATAGTACTTAGGCAGAAGAATTAATTGGAATAAGTCTAGTATGGGTTTCTATATAGTTTACAGATATAGTATGTTGTACATGTTATCTTTGTCATCAGAGAGTTAAACTTTGAGTATGAAGTACATTCCTGTGTTTATCGAGGGAGCTTAGCTTTTTATAATGACAATTGCATTACTCAGGCGTCAAGACAGCAATGAAGACAGACTGTACTGTAAATTAAGCCATATTTATTTCACTTTGCTGATAAATGACAGTCAATTCATTTATAACTTCTTCTACCAGAAGAATGTAATCTAATCAATATTATAGCCATCCTTTGTTAATGGACAATTAAATAATTCTAGATCTCAAGGCAAAATGATCATGAAGTCTAGTAGATGAGTCCCAGAAAATGTTGCTGCTCTCAAAGAGCTCCAGCACCAAGTAATAAACTGCATTTGAGCAGTGGAAAAGAACTTTCAGATGTAATAAGTGGATTACTATTAGTGAGTTTATAGAAATTTTTGGAAACAAGAGGTAGACGAATGTGATTCTAATTTTCATAAAGTGGGAGTGAAGTAGATTGTTCATACTTTGACTGATGCCTAAAAAAAATTCTAGAATCTTGTTTAAAGATATTGTTTGTTAGCACTGAGAGAGAGAGAAGTGATGGTTATTCTAGGAGTTAAAATCCCTTCATAAAGAAGAAATAATGTCAGACTAATTTTCTCTCATTTGGGTAGTTATTAGGCTTATCAATCACAAGATTGACATCACCTGATATACCTGGGCAGTTAGGTGGCAAAGTGATTAGATTGCTGGAATTAGAATCAGGAAGAACTTAGTTCAAATTTAGCCATATATTTACTAGCTGTGTGACTCTGGCCAAATCCTTTAACCCTGTTTGTTTCAATTTCCTCATCTATAAAATGAGCTGGAGCAGGAAATGGCCAACCATTCCAGTATCTTTGCCAAAAAAAAAAAACCCAAATAGGGTTACAAAGACTTGGATATGACTTAAAACCAACTGAAAAACAGCAAGAAAAACAACATACATGTATATTGCAAGAATAGCAAAATGTTTGATTAGGTCTAATCCTAATCCTTGTGGACAAGGTGAAGAAAGATGTTCAGAGAATAGTGCAGGTAGGAAATCTCATTACTGATTGACTGGCTTCATCCAAATAGTAGCGTTAAGTTCTTGAATATATTCCTTTTCATTTCTACATCTTTAAATCTCTGGTTCCCTTCAAAACACAGCTGGAGTGCCCCCCCCACATGAAGCCCTTCTCAATGTTCCCAATTTGCAGTGTCCTCTACTTCTTGAAATAATTATGTGTATAATTGTACATACTTCCTCTAGTTTCATAAATGGATGAATTGTGGCACAATTCATGGAATACATGAAGTTGATTTGAGTATCTGGTTATTTCTAATAACACATGTATTAGCCTTGAAGGACTTTTACTTTGGGATAATGCATTGAACTTCCACAGGTTTCCATGAATTTAAGTTGTGGAATGATGAAACAATCCTCTTATTAGTCTCTTAGTCCCAGATGGCAGTTAGATGGAGGAGATTGCCTCAGAAATTTGCCATTGAAGAGGAAATGCTGCTCACTTACTACTCTTTTTTAAAAGGGAGAAAGTGATAGAAAGTATGGATACTTAGTAACAGTATGTAAATATATTACATGTATAAATTTACATATATATACATATATATAAAAGAGAGATATTCATATAAAGAGAAATATATAAATAGAAACATTTTAGAATTGCTAATGTTCAGCAATTCACCTAATAATTACTTTAAGGGAAATAAAAACTACTTTTAAGCTTTCTTCTTAGTATGGGCCAGTGACATTCAACCTGACTAGATAACTTTGGAACCTGATGTATTGTTAGTAAATTTCTCTCTCTCTTAATTAAAGATTCCATCTACAAAGTGGGCTAAAAAGTTAGAAAGATTAATAGATGAAATAAACAAACACACAAGACCACAAGTAGAAAAAATAACAACAAAGTAATTTTGTTATTTTAGTGGACCTGTGATCTCATTGTATAAAGTGATAATGGATTCTTTTGAAATTATAACTTTAACACAATGAAAAAATGTGCATTTATATCATACATTGATGGGAATGAGATAGAGTTCTTCATATCCTATGCCTATATAATATTACTAATGATTTTAAATACATGAAGTATATTGTGGATATTATAAAAAGATATATGAATAAAATATATTAGAAAATATATTCATTGGTACATTTTTGAGAATATAGTTTATATTCTGTAACATTCCATAATGTAATACTCTGTCTTCATATGTGGCTACATCCTAAGTGGGCTTTACACATTATTACTTTAGATATAAGAAATTTGGTATTAACTTTGAATTTTATAAATAAAACAAGAGAGATTAAGAAGATGATAAGGGGAAGAAGAAAAAGCCAAGTAGCAAAACAACATTAGTTAAACATTTCTAACTCTGATTCTATTTTCACAGTAAGATAAAACTATGGAAAAATCACAAGATATGTTGTTGGAAGGAAAAAAGACTGCCATATTCTGCTAAATTATATAATTTACCACAATCGTGTAAGATATGTTGTTTTCTTGTTTTAACTCTCACCATATCCCTCATGAGAGAGGAGATTCATGCTCTCCAACACTTCTTTATTTTTCCCTATCTTATTCAATGCTAGCATTCATAAACTCTCTTCATAGATCCCACTCGATAGCATTTTAAAATAAGGAACTAAGAAATATTCATGTTAGTTTCTGGAATGGCTTACATTTAGTAGAGCCTGCCTCTCAACACAGATACTTGTTCAAAATTCACATTCATTCTAGACTTATAACCAAAGTGTCATTCATTCATCGGCCTTCACCACACATATCCAATCTGTTGACAATTCTTTTCCTTTCTGTCTTTACATCTCTCCTCTAGCTCTCCTTTCTATTGACATAACCACCACCCTAGGTAGATCCTAATTCCTACATACTTGAACTGCTAATTCTGGTTAATATCTCTGTCTAAAGTCTCCATCCTTCACTCAACTGCCAGTGATGTGATAGTCTTTTGTTCTTAGATTCTGAAATAAAATATAGGATTAAAATGACATAACATTTTTGCAAAAGATCATGTGATAGTCTTTTCTTCTTAGGTTTTTAAATAAAATATAGGATTAAAATATGAACACTAACAATATGACTAACATAGAGATATATTTTATATGATTGCTTATGTATAACCTATATCAGATTGCTTGCAATCTTGGGGAGTGGGAGGAAAAAAAAGGAAGAAAAATTTGGAACTCAAAATCGTATAAAAATGACCATTGAAAATTTTCTGTAAAATTAGGCATGGACCCACACTTAACACCATATACCAAGATAAGATCAAAATGGGTCCATGACCTAGGCATAAAGAATGAGACTATAAATAAATTAGAGGAACACAGGATAGTTTATCTCTCAGACTTGTGGAGGAGAAAGAAATCTGTGACCAAAGATGAACTAGAGACCATTACTGATCACAAAATAGAAAATTTTGATTATATCAAATTAAAAAGCCTTTGTACAAACAAAACTAATGTAAACAAGATTAGAAGGGAAGCAACAAACTGGGAAAACATCTTCACAGTTAAAGGTTCTGATAAAGGCCTCATTTCCAAAATATATAGAGAACTGACTCAAATTTATAAGAAATCAAGCCATTCTCCAATTGATAAATGGTCAAAGGATATGAACAGACAATTTTCAGAGGATGAAATTGAAACTATTACCACTCATATGAAAGAGTGTTCCAAATCATTATTGATCAGAGAAATGCAAATTAAGACAACTCTGAGATACCACTACACACCTGTCAGATTGGCTAAGATGACAGGAAAAAATAATGATGAATGTTGGAGGGGATGCTGTAAAAAGTTACCCTGGCATGGGTTCTGTCAATAAAAAGTTATTTTAAAAAATAGATAGATAGATAGATAAATAGATAGATAGATGGGGATGTGGGAAAACTGGGACACTACATTGTTGGTAGAGTTGTAAACTTATCCAACCACTTTGGAGAATAATTTGAAACTATGCCCAAAGGGCTATCAAACTGTACATAACTTTTGATCCAGCAGTGTTTCTACTGGGTTTATAACCCAAGAGATCATAAAGAGGGGAAAGAACCCATATGTGCTAAAATGTTTATGGCAGCTCTTTTTGTAGTGGCTAGAAACTGGAAATTAATGGATGCCCATCAATTGGAGAATGGCTGAGTAAATTATGGTAATATGAATTATTGTTCTGTAAGAAATGCTTTGCAGGAGGATATCAGAGAAGTCTGGAGAATTAATGCTAATAGAAGTGAGTTGAAGAATAGCTGGGATCAAATGAGATATTTATAAAGTGCTTATCACAGTGTCTGGCACATGGCAGACACTGTATAAATAATGATTATTATTATTATTTAGTGGAAAATAATTCCCATGGTACTTTTTTGCATTCTAATGCATAGAAATTATTAAAGAGCAATAAGATAACCAAAGATCCTTGAAAAAAAAGGATTTTAGATCAACAACTCAACATGAATATTGACAGAATGATAAGGCAATCAAAAAAGCTAATACATTGTTAGAATCCTTACAAAGTGTTAATTCATTAGAGTTGATAGAAACAATGCTTATGTAATTGGTTCGCACCTTTGGAGTTCACAAGACAGGATTCAGTATGATATTCACAATGTATTCACAAGTTTACACCTCCCACAATACCACTCTCTCAGAGGAGGAGTTCATCTTTGGGTTCACACCTTTAAGAGATCATACATAAGAAGCTCTTAGAGCTTCAGTCAGGGAAGAGTCATTTGAGGAGATTGAGAAGCTAGAGACTGCAGTCGGGCAGAATTGGGGATTCAGAAGAGGAGAGACTGAAGCTGGCAGAAGCAGAGGCAAAGGACTAGCAACAAGAGCTGTTGGAACCAAGAAAAGCTTACAGGGCTATTTTGGAAGAGACAATAAAGAACTACTTTAACAGCTGGCTGCATTTGAGGTGATTAGTGATTTGAACTGAAATGAAGGGTGTCTCCAGAAGCCCCCCAAGAAACCTGCTCCCAGAGAATGCTCATATATTTTACAAAAGAAGAGAACACCACAATACATTATCAGGGTGAATTAAGAAAGGTAAAGTTTAGGATTAAGGACTAATGGCTTCCAGAAAATTTGGATGAAAAATTTAAAGTTTACTTGATGACTAGCCAGTAGTACTAAGTTTTGTCAATAGAAGAAAATACCGAGAATTTCAGATTATAAACAACCACATGAAAGAATGTGTCAATCACTAATAATAAGAGAAATGAGAATAAGAAAATGAAAAAAGAGAAGAGAAATCAAAATTATCTCTGAGATTCTACTTCACACATAGAAAACTGGCAAAGGTAATAAAAGATGAGCATAGTCAGTATTGGAGAGATTGTGGAAGATGAGCACACTGGTGCATTATTAGTGCACCTGTTAATATAGCCATTTTAAAAAAGCAATTTGGAATTATGGAAACAAAATGTGGATAACATCCATATCTTCTGACTCAGAGAGCCAATTATAGGGCTTATACTTAACACTTAAGGAGGCGATGGATAAAAAGAAATCCCCATATATGTCAATTTTCTTATAGCAGTACTTTTTATGATAGCAAAGGATTGGAAAGAAAGTAGATGCTCATAGATTGGGAAATGGCTGCAGAGATTATGACCATGAATGTAATGGACAAGTACTATGTTTTAAAAATATAATAATATTCTTGGAATAAGAAATAATAAATTTGATCAGTGCAGACAAGCATAGAAAGACATAAATGAACTGATGGAGAGTAAAGTAAACAGCCAACAAAACAATATGCATGACTACAACATAAACAGCATAAAGAGGAAGCATGAAAAAATAAAAAATGAATTTTGCAAATTACAAATAAGAAAAACTCTAGAGAAATTTTATGAGAAGATAATCCCATCCCACTCTCCTATTAAAGTCAGACATCTTTAGATATGTTACATTGTATATATTTTCAGACTTTTTTAATGCATTGGTTCAATTTTGCTAATTTTTAATTTTCTTTTTTTCTTTAAACTTTTATTTGTTTTATGGGATGACTTCTTAGATATGGTGCAGTATACATGCTGAAAGAATTTTAGTAATATAAAAAAATCAATGAAATTTATTTAAAAAAAAGAAATGTGGATTTTCAACTTGAATAAAAAAAGAAACACTATCTAATGCAATGGTTTTTGTACTAGGATTCTCACTTTTACATTTTCTTTTATCTTGAATTTGGTGTATTTATTTTTGGTTAGTTACTACTACAAAGAAGTGGCCATTTCCACTGAGGTTAATATTTTTCATAGTAAATAGTTATTCAGTGGAACGAAGAAATGTCATAAGGATTAGGATGATATGTTGTTGGTTAGGAGTTGAATGACAATGGTGACTGTGGTTGGTAACTATAAAAATTTGACTGACTTAATAGAAGTTTGAGAAATGATGGTTTTTGAAAGTTATTTGGGGAACTGAGATAATTTAAAGTAATGGGAAGAAAAACTATAAAATGTTACAGAGGAATTCTTATCTAAAACCACAACAATAATTCCTTTCCTTTCAGCCCTTTATAATTTAGTATCAAATTAGTAATGGATTGTTCAGACATATTAGCAGGAAGGGAGCAAGTGCTGTGTTCCCCACTTACCTGATAAGGAAATGACCACAAGTTACACATGAAGGATGATAGCAGGCTTTTCAGACAAGCACTAAGCCGCTCACTCAGTTCCTGTGTGTTTTCAGACAGCTCAATGATCTCAGCTGGATTTGTCTCAGCCTGAGACACAAGATTTCCAAAATTAAATAAGGGAGTTTAGAAAAAGCATTAGAACTTCACTAAGGGAATAGGAGGGCCATATATTGGTGGAAGATTAAGTTCATAGCCTGGCTAAAGGGTAATTAGGCTAGGAACATGATAATGCACACATATATTCATAACTAAGAGAAAGACAATGAAATGAAGGAAGTTGAAACCTAGACTTAATTCCAAGAAAACTTCCGGTCTATAAAAAATATTGCATTTTGGAATTATCTCTCAATGAAAACAGGGCCAATTCTTCTCACTGAAGGTACCTTGACAAAATACATGAGATCACATGATTATATCTCTCCTTCCTATGAACAAATAATTATAATTATGGCTTTCTCATCTAACAAATGTTTTTATACCATGGCTATCAAGTAATATGAGTTATTAGTTGTTACTATTTTACATATGAGAAAACTGAGGCTTGGAATTTATTGCCTGTGCCACTCAAACCATGCTTACTTTTTATTACCATTAATCCCTTTTCCTCTTGACCCATCTGTCCTGTCTGTCATCTAGGCTGTGCTCAGAAGCCACAATTTTATTGCTTTCAATAATATCCTTTCCTTGAATTTCATTGTGACTTTCATTGAGACTTAAGTTCCAGGCTGGATCAAAAATAATAAGAGACTGATCAGTCCTTAGGAACCTACATACTTCTTCGGCTAATACAATTCCTCACCTGGAAGAGACTGGGAAGTCTGATTCCAGGAAAGCTGTGATGATAAAAGCAATTTGGAGAGACTTGGAACACATGTTGATATCCTGTATCTAGCTCTGGCCAGCTAACTACATAATAAATAATAGATGGCTCTTTGGCTGGCTGCAATGGCATTCAAAGGGCCACTCTTCCCTCTCTCTTAGTTGGATTGCTTTATATCCAGGCCTCCTTAGCTCATTGCCTCATTTTGAGTTAGTTCTTTTGTTTTAGGAAAGGAAGTTAGAGGTTACAATCTTATGAGTTTTAAAAGGTCACTAGAATGAGCTATCTAAGAGTCTAGGAATCTAAGAATGTGAGAAGAATAAGAAATAACTTTCGGGACCTAACATAGCAATAGTTAAAGAAAGAAATTATCTAGCAGATACCCCATTTGGACATGAACTTGGTGAGATCAAAACTATGTGGAAACTGTGCTAAGTCTGAATTTACTCTCTCTAAACACTGATGTTTTAAGGAATATGTCCTTAAAGTACTGGGAGAAGATATTTGCACTTCTGCTAAATCTTCTAAATAAATATTGCTTTACAAAAGCTAATTGATTTTAATTGGTTAATTGGACCGATCACTATAGCAGTAATCATAACTACCTAATAGTAGGGAGAATAGGCATATGGGGGGTCTAAGTGATTAGCATTATAAAAAGACTCCAAAGAGTCAAGGAGTACTTCTGAGTGAAAGATGTAGCCACCTTGTACTGGAAGAGATACTTTCTACAACATAATTTTTGACTTGGAGCTTCACGACATGATCATTCCAACTGTGAATATCTCCAGTTAAGACACAGGTAGTTTTGATGACTTCCTCAGGATCACTCAGCTTTGATAGCTACAGAGCTGAGATTAGAGTACAAATCTCTTTTCTGGGCAGTGAAGTCTTAAAACAGCTCCTGCTGCTGAAACCCAGAGTGCTGGTAAATGTTTATAACCCATTCTCTGAAAACAGAGAGAGAGAGAGAGAGAGAGAGGAGAGAGAGAGAGAGAGAGAGAGAGAGAGAGAGAGAGAAAGAGAGAGAGAGAGAGAGAGAGTTCTTTTGCCTCTTCAAAAATAAAAAAAAAATACAATAATAAGTATTATATACATACACATAACATACTTTAGGGTTTGATCTGCAATGTAAAATTTTCTCTATCATCTTCTTAAGTGTAAACAACCAACAAAATAATAGATTATGGCCTTGATTTGGAGTCACCCATTTCCAAGATGGAAATGCTCACAATGAAAATTTGGCCCTCAGTGGTTCAAATTGGCTCTAGCACATGCTTTCTCAGTTCACAGCCATTCTGTCTGGGGATATTTGGGGTAATGTTAGCAGGACCAGAAGAAGGTTAGTGAGTCAGAACAACAGAATAACAACTAAATGTTTATCATTGCATATATTGTAGAAATTAGGCAGATTTATTTTTCTTTTACTGTTTTTATCTAATTACCCAATGTTAGCATTTCATTCACCAGCCAGGAATTGTACATATTTCCTTTTGCTTCTGCTTTTCTTGCTCTATACTGATTCATAAAAGTCTTCCCATATTTCTCTGAAATCTTTATTTTTTTTAATTTCTAATGGCACAATAATATTTTTCACCTTAATATTCACAGGAAGAATTACTTTCACATATATTTTGAATGGAATGTAAAATTATATTACTTCCAACATTCAAATTCTGTGAGTATTTTCTGTTTACTCATGTTTTCAACATCTGTAATTTTCAATGTAGATAGGAGTTTGAGTACTAACAATAGCTAATATTGATATAGAGCTTTTTAATATGCTGTTCATATTTACCACAGTAGTTTCAATCATTTTTAATCATCACAATTTATTTACAATTGCTGATACTGTGAAAAGTTATTATTTATTGTTCAGTTATAAAGTTATGTTTAACTTTTCATGATCTCACAGACCATAGCATGCTAAGTCTTTCTGTACTCTACTACCTCCCAAAGTCTGTTCAAGTTTGTGTTTGTTATTTCCATGACACTATCTATTTATCTTGTCTTCTGTTATCCCTTACTCCTTTTGCCTTCAATCTTTCCTAACATCAGGGTCTTTTCCCATGAATTTCGTCTTCTCATTATGTGGCCAAAATATTTAAGCTTCAATTTCAGTATTGACCTTCCAGTGAATATTCTGAATTCGTTTCTTTAAATTCTGACTGATTTGATCTCCTAGATATACAAAGGACTCTGAAAAATCTTCAGCACTATAATACAAGAGTATTGATTCTGGGGTGTTTAACTTTCCTAATAATCTAACTCTCACAGCCATACATACTGAGAAAAAATATATAGCTTTGCCTATATGAACCCATATCAATAAGATGATATCTCTGCTTTTTAATATGCTGTTCAGATTTACCAAAGATTTTCTTCTAAGGACCAAGTATCTTTTAATTTTATAGCTGCAGCCATTATCTTCAATGATCTTTGAGTTCAAGAATATAATATCTGACATTTCTTTTCTTTCTTCTCTCCTGATTATCTAGAAAGTGCTGGGAACAGTTGCTAAGATCTTAGGAGTTTTTAATTGTAGTTTTTAATGTTAAGTTTCAAGCCAGATATTACATGGTCCTTCTTCAACCTTAGGAGGCTTCTTAATTCTTCACTTTCTGCCATCAAAATGGTATTATCTGCACAACTGAGATTGAAGATATTTCTCTTGGATCTTTTCAGTCATCCAAATTGGATTTTTACGTGATGAAATCTGAATATAAGCACAATAAATAAGGTGACAATATACAGCTTTTTCATACTCTTTTCTCAATCTTAAGTTATTCAGTTGTTGTATGTTTGGTTCTAACTGTTGCTTCTTGGCCTGCATACAGATTCCTCAGGAAACAAGTAAGGTGATTTGGTATTCCCTTCTCTAGAAATTTGCCACATTTTGTTGTGATGCACACAGTCAGTGTAGTCAAGGAAGCAGAAGTACATGTTTTTCTGAAACTCCCTTGCTTTCTCCATAATCTAGCAAAGTTGGGCAATTTGGATTCTAGTTCTTTTGCCTCTTCAAAAATTAGCCTGCTCTTGGGCTAATTCTTGATTCAGATATTGTTGAAGCATAACTTAGAGAATGTTAAGCATCACCTTGCTGGCAAGTGAAATGAGTGCAATTGTTCAGCAATTTGAACATTTTTTGGCGTTGCCCTTCTTTAGGTTTGGGACATAAACTGATCTTTTCCAGGCTAGTGGCCACTGGTGAATTCTAAGTTTACTGGCATATTGTATGTAGCATATTAACAGTATCATCTTTTAGGATTTTAAATAGTTTCACTGGGATTGTGTCATCTCCATCTAGCCATATTGTTAGTAAGGCTTTCTAAGGGCTCATTTGACTTCTTTCTCCAAGATGTCTGGCTCTAGATCAATAACTATATCATTGTGGCTATTAGTAATCTTTCTTGTATAATTCTTCTGTATATTCTTGCCATATCTTCGTAATTTCTTCTCCTTATGTTAAATCCCTAGCATTTTGTCTTTTATCATTCCCTTTTTAGCATAAACCATTGCTTTGTTATGACTAATATTCTTTTTTTTAATTTAAATTTTATTTTATTTAATAATAACTTTGTATTGACAGAATCCATGCCAGGGTAATTTTTTACAACATTATCCCTTGCACTCGCTTATGTTTTGTTTTTTTTCCCCTCCCTCCCTCCACCCCCCCCAAGATGGCAAGCAGTCCTATATATGTTAAATATGTTGCAGTATATCCTAGATACAATACATATTTGCAGAACCGAACAGTTCTCCTGTTGCACAGGGAGAATTGGATTCAGAAGGTAAAAATAACTCGGGAAGAAAATCAAAAATGCAAATAGTTCACATTCGTTTCCCAGTGTTCCTTCTCTGGGTGTAGCTGTCTCTGTCCATCATTTATCCATTGAAACTCAGTTAGGTCTCTTTGTCATAGAAATCCACTTCCATCAGAATACATCCTCATACAATATCGTTGTCGAAGTGTATAATGATCTCCTGGTTCTGCTCATCTCACTTAGCATCAGTCCATGTAGGTCTCTCCAAGCCTCTCTGTATTCATCCTGCTGGTCATTCCTTACAGAACAATAATATTCCATAACATTCATATACCACAATTTACCAAGCCATTCTCCAATTGATGGGCATCCATTCATTTTCCAGTTTCTAGCCACTACAAACAGGGCTGCTACAAACATTTTGGCACACACAGGTCCCTTTCCCTTCTTTAGCATTTCTTTGGGATATAAGCCCAATAGAAACACTGCTGGATCAAAGGGTATGCACAGTTTGATAACTTTTTGGGCATAATTCCAGATTGCTCTCCAGAATGGTTGGATTCGTTCACAATTCCACCAACAATGCATCAGTGTCTCCGTTTTCCCACATCCCTTCCAACACTCATCATTATTTTTTCCTGTCATCTTAGCCAATCTGACAAGTGTGTAGTGATATCTCAGAGTTGTCTTAATTTGCATTTCTCTGATCAATAATGATTTGGAACACTCTTTCATGTGAGTGGTAATAGTTTCAATTTCATCATCTGAAAATTGTCTGTTCATATCCTTTGACCATTTATCAATTGGAGAATGGCTTGATTTTTTATAAATTTGAGTCAGTTCTCTATATATTTTGGAAATGAGGCCTTTATCAGAACCTTTAATTGTAAAGATGTTTTCCCAGTTTGTTGCTTCCCTACTAATCTTGTTTGCATTCGTTCTGTTTGTACAAAGGCTTTTTAATTTGATATAATCAAAATTTTCAATTTTGTGATCAGTAATGGTCTCTAGTTCATCTTTGGTCACAAATTTCTTTCTCCTCCACAAGTCTGAGAGATAAACTATCCTATGTTCCTCTAATTTATTTATAATCTCGTTCTTTATGCCTAGGTCATGGACCCATTTTGATCTTATCTTGGTATATGGTGTTAAGTGTGGGTCCTTGCCTAATTTCTGCCATACTAATTTCCAGTTATCCCAGCAGTTTTTATCAAATAATGAAATCTTATCCCAAAAGTTAGAATCTTTGGGTTTATGACTAATATTCTTGAAGAGATCACTTGTCTTTTCCATTCTATTGCTTTCTTCCATTTCTTTACATTGTTCCTTTAAGAAAACATTCTTTTTTCTCCTTGTTATTATTCTCTATGATTCTGCATTCATTTGGACATCACTTTTCTTTTCCCCTTTCCCTTTCCCTTTCCTTCTTTATTCAGCTACTTGTAAAGCTTCATTGGACAGACATTTTTCCATCTCTTTCTTCAAAATGTTTTTTTTTTGTTGCTGCTTCCTGTACAGTATTACAAAACTCTGTGCATAGTTCTTCAGGCATTCTATTAAGTCTAATCCCTTAAATCTATTTCTCACTTCCACTTTATATTCATAAGGGATGTTATTTAGCTCATATAATATATATATATATATATATATGTGTGTGTGTGTGTGTGTGTGTGTGTGTGTGTATGTATATATATATATATGTGTGTGTGTGTGTATATATGATGGTTTTCTCTACTTTCTTCAACTTAATTCTGAAATTAGCTCATATTATATATCTGATAGTTTTCTCTACTTTCTTCAACTTAATTCTGAATTTTGTAATATGACATTCATGATCCAGGTCTTGTTTGAATTGACTCTAAAGAGTTTCTCCACAAAACATATAATCAAACTGATTTTGATATTGACCATCTGGTGATGTCCATGTATAGAGTCACCTTTTAAAAATTGTTGTTGAAAAAGAATGACCAACAAGTTATCTTGTCAAAACTCTATTAGTCTCTGTTCTGCTTTATTTTGCCCAAAATTCTTTTGATTCCTATTTTAACATTCCTATCCCCTATGAGAATGTAATATCTTTTTTAGTATAATTTCTAAAAAATGTTGTAGGTTTTCATAAAACTGATAAATTTTGGCCTCTTTGGCCTTAGTGGTTGGGCCATAGACTTGTAGTACTGTAATGTTAAATGGTTTGTCTTGGATTGAAATAGATCTCATTCTATCATTTTTGAAATCTTACCACAATATGGCTTTTCTCATCCTTTTTTTTTTTAACCATGAAGACAACTCCATTTCTTCTAAAGGATTCTTGCCCACAGAATAACCTCAATTAAATTCACCCATTTCCATTTATTGACAATATCAATGTTTGAATTTCCCTTATCTTATTTTTACCAAATCCAGCTTACCCTTGGTTCTTAGGTCTTACATTTCATATTCTTATATAATATTGATCTTTACAACATCAGATTTTCCTTTCATTATCAGACACAATCTTAGCTGAGCTTCCTTTCAGTTTTGGACCAGCCCCCTCTTTAGGATTGAAGATATTGTAATTCTCTACTATTTGCCAATGTTATGTTGGACACTTTCTGATCTGAGGAACACATCTTTCAGTGTCATATCTTTTATCATTTTAATACTAGAATCTTCTTGGCAAAGATATTGGAGTGCTTAATCATTTCCTTCCCCAACCTTCAAAGTAGACAACATATTAATACTATCTCCCATTTGAGACAAAGATACAAAGAAGTCCCATCTGTCCCTAAAACCCTTTGTCAGGAATCCTTTTCAGAGCCTAAAGCTCTCAACACACTTTCCTTTTCAGAGTCTTATCCTTCTCATATGTAAAATGAGGAAAATGATCTTTGAGATCCTACTCAGCTACCAATGTAGGTATGATCCTACATTACAGGTGTGATACACCTATGGTACAGTACAGGGGCTTTTATATTCCTTTGTCAATCAACAAACATTTATTAAGAATTTAATATGTGCCAGGCACAATATCACTAGAATGCCACAAGTATAAAGGAAAAGTCAAAAACAGTCCAGAAGCTCACATTCAAATTGGAGGAGATATGTACATCATTAGGAATGTATAGAAATATATATGAATATATATATGTGTAGAATATATATGTATATAGAGAAACATATATATAGAATACATTCATATGGAATGCATGTATAGAATTCTATGTCTAGAAATCTATATGTATAGAATATATGTATAGAAAAACATATATATAGAATACATTCATATAGAATGCATATATAGAATTCTATGTATAGAAATGTACATGTATAGAATATATATATGTATACAGAAAATGTATATGTATAGAATACATTCAAATTGGAGGAGATAAGTACATTATTAGGAATGTATAGAATATAAACAATAGATAAAAGGCAAATGTAGAGGTGATGTCACTAGGACCTAGTAGCAAATGGTCAGCATTGTAGAGAAAAATGGGGGATTTCAATATCTCCTAATTTCCTAGAGGCTAATGTTCTTAATAGAATATTCAAGGTTTTCTCATTCCCCTTGTACAAACATCTCATCCCTCATCATTTTTATTAATCATAATACTCATATTCCTTCAAGGCTCAGCTCAAATGCTACTTCCTTACAGTCTTCTCTGATCTCCACAAGTTATCAATGCTTTCTGTCCAAATTAGCTTGAATTTTTTGTTCAAATTATGTATTCCTAAGTAGGATAAGTTATTTAAGGCAGAGACAATCTTGTTTTGTTTTTGTATCCCCAAAAGATATTTAATAAATGTTTTATCAAATTGAATTGAAGTTAATTATAACAGTTCTAGACTCAAGATAATTGTATCATGACTCTTTTCTTCTGTCCCAACTTTTTTTTTAAAGGCAGGTGAAAATGCAAATCAAGAGAGGTGTTTAAAAAGCTTAAATCTCACAAAAGGAAAACTTTTTAGCCCAAGTATAGAGTGAGGGGAGAGATGGAAAAAGTAGGGTAGCAGTGTAGATACATAAGCTTTAGGTGTCTTTTTAGCACAAAAGAAGTAAGTACACTTTAGTTCCTGTCCTGAGTTACCCGACTACCTGGCAATAGCAAAAGGATTTTCCAATTCTTCTCCCTCTTTCCCATAAAAAAAAAAGATAGTTAGAAAAGAAAGAAAGAAAAAAAATAAGGAACACAACCTGAGTCAGTCATACTGATTTACCTTTGCCTCATCTCCTAATGGTATTTGTAACCAAGCAAAACTTGATTGCAGTCCCATTTTCAATATGTGATGGAAGAAGAGGGGTCCAAAAATGTGGAACTTTGTATATGATTCAATATTATATTAAAAATGTCAGCAAGAGAAGAAAAAGAAATTGGAATGGGCAATGGGATTATAAAACTATCTCTTTTGCAGATGATATGATGATATACTTGGAAAAACCTAGATATTTAACAAAAAAAGCTAGTTGAAATAATTATTTTAGCAGCATAGCAAGATGGAAAATAGATCCATGTAAATAAATCATCAGCATTTCTATATATAACTAAGAAAGTCATGCAAGAAGAAATAGTAAGAGAACCCTATGTAAAATAATTATAGATAGTATAAAATATCTGGAATTATACTTCACAAGACAAAGTCAAAAACTACATTAACATAATTATAAAATGCTTTTTATACAAATAAAGTCAGATTTAAATAATTGGAAAAATATTGTTCATGGGAAGGCAGAGCCAATATAATAAAAATGAAAATTCTACCTAAATTAATCTATTTATTCAATGCTATACCAAATCAAGTCATCTGGAAGAACAAAAGATCAAGAATATTTAAAAAATTGAAAAAATATAAAGGAAGGAGGTTAAAGAGTACCAGATCTTAAACTATATTATGAAGCATTAATTATCAAAAATATCCAGTCCTGGTTGATAAATAGAAAATGCATAGTAGTAAATGATTTTAGTAAACTTGTGTTTGACAAATGTAAATATTTCAGTTTGGGGGAATAAGAATTCACTGCATTCTAACAATTATTGGGGAAAATGGAAAGCAGTATGGCAGATATTAAGTACAGATAAAAATCTCATGGCATATATCAGGGTAAATGGATACATGACCTAGATACAAAAGAAGATGTCATAAGTAAATTAGAAGTACATGGTACACATTACTTATCAGGTTTATGGGCAGGAGAATATGAATAAACAAGCGATAGAGAGCATTGTAAGGTACAACATGAATAATTTTAATTACATTAAATTGGAAAGATTTGGTATAAATAAAACCGATGTAACCAAGATTAGAAAAAGGCAAAAAATGGGGAGGGATTATAGTTTCTCAGATAAAAGTCATATCTAAAATATAGAAAGAATTCTGTCAATTTTATGAGAATATTCCAATCGAGAAATCATCAAAGGATAAGAATTGGAAGTTTTGGGATGAAATCAAAGTTATATAGTCATATGAAAACATGCTTTTAGTCATTATTGATTAAAGAAGTACAAATTAAATCAACTTTGAGATATCTCACTCCTATCAGAATGGCTAAAATGATAGAAGGAAAATCTTAGATCTGTTCAAAGGTGTAATGGACTGCCTTAGAAGATGGTGGGTTTCCTTCCATTGGAGTTCTTCTAAGAGAGGGTGGATAACCATTTGTTAGATACAATATAGTGAGAATTACTTCACAGATAGTTTAAATGAGATCTATAATTATGCCCCTTTTAATTCTCAAATTTTGTGATAATTTTTTTAATAGCTTTTTATTTACAAGTTTTATCTGTGATAATTTTTCATTCATTCACTCATTTTTTTCAATCTGGTAACATTCTTTTTCTGAGATTATCCTTATGGGGAGTTATTTTTCATCCCTTCCAATTACTGGTAATGTTTTACTTTATTTAATGCTTTTCTTATTTTAAGATGAGGAAGAGGTGGGGTTAATACTTTGTCAAATCTGACTAGGAAGTTTTTGGTAAAATAATTTTATAATTTATAAGAAATTTGATACAAGAATTTCCCTCAAATATTTGTTAAAATCCAGAAAATTACCCTATGTTATAAATATAAATTATATAAAATATCCCTTCTATCTTCTAAACTACAGTTTGCTTATTTTAAATTGGGAGCAATCAGACTATCTGTGAAGAAAATGCTTTATGTAGCCTAATGAGAGCTATTAATATTTATTGGATGAAGTCTAAGTTGGACATAAGGTCAGATTTCAATGAGGCTCCAGTAATTAATTGTTGAAGTGCACTATACTAAAGCAAACAAGTTAATAGATATATTTCAATGCTGAGAAAGCAATAGAAATCCAGTTCGTTAAGCAATACCACTGGCAAGAGACCCGCAAATCAACATATTTCTAATCTAGTTAAAGGAAAGCTTTAAAAAAATCACTCATGGCAATTTGGAACTATGCCCAAAGGCATATCAAACTGTGTGTGCTGTTTGAGCCAGTAGTGTCTTTACTAGTTCTGTATCCCAAAGATATCACAAAAGAGGGAAAAGAATCCACATGTGCAAAAAAAAATATTTGTAGCAGCCCTTTTCATAGTGGCAAGGACTACAAATTGAGTGGATGCCCATCAGTTGCAGAATGGCTGAATAAGTTGTGGTATATGAATGTAATGGAATATTATTGTTCTATAAGAAACAATGAGCAGACTGATTTCAGAAAAGTCTAGAAAGACTTATATGAACTGATGCTAAGTGAATTGAACAGAACCAATAGAACATTGCAAGTACCAAGAAGATTATGTGATGATCAGTTGTAATGGATTTGGTTTTGTTCAGTAATGAAGTAATTCAAAACAATTCCAATAAACTTGTAATAGAAAGTACCATCCACATCCAGAAAGAGAATTCTAGGACCTGAATATGGAACAAAACATAGTATTTGCATCTTTTGTGTTGTTTATTTGCCTGGTTTTTTTTTTTTCCTTTCTCATTTTTTCTACTTTTGGTCTGATTTTTCTTACACAGCATGAAGAATATGGAAATATGTTTAGAAAAAAGTGCATATGTTTAACCTATTTCAAATTATTTGATGTCTTGGAGAGAGAAGAATGGAGAAGAGAGGGAGAAATTTTTGGAACACAAGATTTTGCAAAGGTAAATGTTTAAAACAATCTTTATGTATTTGTAAAAATGAAATACTATTTAAAAAAGAGAGATCACTCATGTTTATTGAAAAGTATCAATTCATTTGGAGACACACATTTTACATCTACCTCTTTTTGTGCAGCAGTCTGATTTTCTAAGTCTATCTCTTTATATCTAAGTATAGTTTTAATCCAACACAAGCTTTCTGAAATTAAAGAGGATGACTTGGTAAGCTATACCTGATAGTAGGATCCTTGGAAATTCTATCAAGCAAAGCTAAATGTATATAAGAAAATGAGCATACATATAAATGAGTTAGGGAATCAAGGCAATTCAAAAGTATATTTTCACATTAAAAATGAATATTATAATTTGTGTGTGTATATGCATGTATGTGTGCATGTTCATTGTTTGAATACACTGATCAGATAACTCCAAGAAGTTATATAAATGACTATTTTAGAATGAAGCTGTTACTCCAGTCTCTTTTGAAACATTCAATTTGTGTTTCTCATTTCTCTAGTTTATCTGGTGATAGTGTGTGCCTCACTGTTTCCTTCCTCATTTTAATCTGTTGTTTGACTCTATCTAGCTCTTTCCCTATGGCAACAATTTGCTCAAAATACAGCTATTAATTAACAGCCCATTCATTTGGATTTGCAACTACTAAATTTTACAATCACCAGAAAGAATTAGGACCCAAGAACAGATTATAGAAATAAGATGTGAAAAATGATTTGCCCTTAATATTTTTGGTATTTTGGGGGTACTCAATATTTTGTTGGTGTCAAAACAACTGCAATGAAACTCCTGCCAGAAAGTAGGCATAGACCCACACCTAACACCTTATACCAAAATAAGGTCGAAATGAGTTCATGATCTAGACATAAAGAATGAGATTATAAATAAATTAGAGGAACATAGGATAGTTTACCTCTCAGATTTGTGGAGGAAGGAATTTGTGACCAAAGAAGAACTAGAGATCATTATTGATCATAAAATAGATAATTTTGATTATATTAAATTAAAAAGTTAAAAATTTAAACAAAATTAATGCAGAAAAGATTAGAAGGGAAGCAATAAACTGGGAAAACATTTTTACATCCAAAGGATCAGATAAAGCCCTCATTTGTAAAATATATAGAGAATTGACTCAAATTTCTAATAGTTCAAGCCATTCTCCAACTGATAAATGGTCAAAGGATATGAACAATTTTCAGGTGAAGAAATTGAAACTATTTGTAGCCACATGAAAAGATGCTCCAAATCACTATTGATCAGAGAAATGCAAATTAATACACCTCTGAGATACCATTACACACCTGTTAGACTGGCTAAAATAATAGGAAAAGATAATAATGAATATTGGAGGGGATGTGGGAAAGCTGGGACACTGAACCGTGAATGGATCCAATCATTCTAGAAAGCAATCTAGAACTACGCTCAAAAAGTTATCAGATTGTGCATACCCTTTGATCCAGCAGTGTTTCTACTGGGATTATATCCCAAAGAGATCTTAAAGGAGGGAAAGAGGCCGGTATGTGCAAAAATGTTTGTGGCAGCCTTGTTTGTAGTGGCTAGAAACTGGAAACTGAGTGGATGTCCACCACTTGGGGAATGACTGAATAAATTGTGGTATATGAATGCTATAGAATATTATTGTTCTGTAAGAAAAGACCAGAAGGATGATTTCAGAGAGGCTTAGAGAGACTTACACGAACTGATGCTGAGTGAAATGAGCAGAACTAGGAGATCATTATACACGGCAACAATAAGACTATATAACAATCAATTCTGATGGACATGGCTCTCTTCAACAATGAGATGATTCAAACCAGTTCCACTTGTTCAGTGACGAAGAGGGCCATTTACACCCAAAAAGAGGACCCTGGGAGCTGGGTGTGGACCACAACATAGCATTCTCATTCTTTTGTTATTTGCTTGTATTATGTTTTCTTTCTCAGTTTTTTTCTTCCTTCTTGATCTGATTTTTCTTGTGCAATAAGATAACTGTATAAATATGTGTACATATATTGGATCTAACATGTATTGGACTACCTGCCAGTTAAGGGAGGGGGTGAGGGGAAAGAGGGGAAAATTTTGAACAAAAGGTTTTGCAAAGGTCAGTGTTGGAAAAATTACCCATGCATATGCTTTGTAAATAAAAGCTTTAATAAAAAAAAAAAGAAAGAAAAAAAATTCCTGCCAACACAAAACTTGCCTATAATTTCTAGTTTTCATAGGTGGCACTTTTGATTAAGGAGAGGAAAGAACCAAAAGATCCACATTTAGATCTCAGCTGCACTAGCTGCAAGTTGTATGATTGTAAGTAACTCATTTATAAGCTTTCTGCATTCTATTTTTTCCCAGTAGGAAAATGAAGATAATAATGCTTACATACTTGCCAAAAAGACTATTTTATGGAGAACTTATACAGGCCAAGCATTTACAAGGTGGTCAGAAAAAGTGATATAAGGACACTCTCAAGGTCTCTCTTGGGAACTTTAGAATTGATTGTATGACACAAGAGATCCTGGCACAGGACTTTCCAGCATGGTATGACCTCATCAGAGAAGGATGCCCTATGAGCAAAAAAGAATAGAATTATCTCAGAAGAAATACAAGATGCACAAAGTTAGAGAGTCCACCCCAAATGTTCATAGGGACTCTTTGTGTCCGACCTGTGGCAAAGCATTCCAAGCTTGTATTGGTCTGAGCAGCTGTTGGAATCCTTACTAACTGCTAACTGATTAGAGTTGATCTAATCTTACAAGAAGATGTTTTGGGCAGAACCTGAAACAAGGTACTAAGTAGAACTAATTAATACAAGGCTTGTGTTCACACCTTTACTCATTGGAGTTCAATGAGTTCACACCTCCCTTGAAGCTTTGGGCCAGAGAGAAACCCATAATCCCTCTCTCTGGAAGGAGCATAAATAGGCCAATGGGCCAGTTGAAGAAGTTCTTCAGAGGAAGATGCTACAAGTCGAGATTTCACCGGAATGACATGAAGACTGGAGCTGGCTGGAGGCTGAAGAAAGCAGATGCAGAGGCTGAAGGACCAGACCTTTGGATTTAAAGACATTTGGAGAGAGCTCTTGGAACCAAGCAGAGAGATAGGCCTCTAAGCTAACCGGGCTATAATAAAAGATCTGAACTTTTATCACCAAGCAGCCACAATCAGACATACTAACTTGATTACATAGTGATGTCATTTGGTTTTTTCCGAGAATGAAGGGCAGCAGCTAACCATTTCAGAGGATAATGGATTGCCAGGGCTTTTTGTAACTTATTGTTGTTGAGAAGCAGGAGAGGTGATGTGCCAGGAAGGCACATCATGAGAAAAGGCACAGAGACTTGTATACTTTAGATACATTGGTAAGAAAGAGGAGGAGGGATAACAATGATACCTTAGTTAACTGTAAGAGAAGAATTTATGTAAAGAATTGAGAGAAATGTTTGTAGGTATAAGATGGATAAAGTATAAAGATATCTTTAAAAAACATATATACTCAATTCTACTTTTTTTTTAAAAGAATTCACAAATTCAGACATGAGCACTTGGAGATGGTATGTTTCCAAAAGGTATCAAGCTGGAGAATAAAGGCAAGTCTAAATCAGCATCTACTGGGAACACAGTTGGGGTTGAAAGTGAGGAAGAAGCAAATATAATTTCCAGAAGGAATTTTAATCCCTATAATTTTGTATACCCAGAGTGAAGATTTCAGGAAAGTCAGAAAGCAATCTTGGGCACACCAAGCCTGACTTATCCATATTTGCCTTATTAAGTTGCTCAAGGTTTTGGAGTCAAGGAATATGGATGAATATACTAACAGGCCTCACAGGCACAAGTAGTTATTTTTTGCTTCATATGTATCTATGAAGCTGATTCTTTTCCTTCCAGAAATGTTCACAGTGGAGATTCAAGCTTCTGTCTTTTTTATTTATTTTTTTTCAGTGATGACTTCATCCAACAAATAGAAGCAGCTATGTGGCTCAGTGGATCGAGTTCTAGACTTGAAGTCAGGGAGACATTAATTCAAATGCCATATTCAGGAACTCAGTAGCTATGTCATTTAATGTCTGCTTGTGTTTCTACTAAGTATAAGCAGATAGAGTGTTGGGCCTGAAATTGAGAAGATCTGATTTCAAATATGGTCTCAGATACTCAATATGTGTGAACTTGAGCAAGTGATTTAATCTCTGTTTGTCTTAATTCACTGGAGAAAGAAATGCCAAACCATGGCAGTACCTTTGCCAAGAAAACTCCAAGGACACTATGGTCCATGGGGTCATAAAAAATCAGACACGACTGACCTACTGAACAACAACATTCAAAGTACTGTATGAAATACTGCAAGAATACAAAAATGAAGACACATAATTAGTATCTTTGAGTTTACAGAGTCAAAGAAATCTGTTTATTTACATCAGTGGTGTCAGCCTCCAATAGAAATGGATTCCTTGTAGGCTGCATATTGACTTAGGAAAGCACAAGTTAATATTATCTAAATTTTATTATATTTTTGTTTATTTTATTAAATATTTCCCTGTTACATTTTAATTTGGTTTAGTGCACTTGTAAGTTTTGCATATCATATATCTAAAAACTCCCTATTGCACACACAGAGATTAGATAAATATGATGGGGATGTGAAACTGTGTTCCCTTTTGATCTGTAAAATTAGCATTGTGAAATTTTGTCCCCTTTGATTCCTGACCCCCCAGACTCCAGAGAGTCTATTAGAGCATATTCTCCTGGCTGGGCCTTTTCTAAAGCAAATCACCCCATTGATACAGACCCTTTTCAGGAAATTCCAAATTACAGAAGTCTTCAAAAAAAAAAGTGATTTCCATTCAGTTGGAGATGTAGGCCCGGGGACTTTGGCTTTCTTTTCAACCTGAAACCTGAGCCTCGGATTTTCCTATTAAAGGATATTTCTAAACTCCTGATCCTTGCAAAAGTCTAGAATAGGCCATAGCTGCCTGCCAGCACTCCTGTCCACTGAGAAAACATTCTCTTCTTAGTGCCAGCCTCCATATCCTTAACAGGAATTTGTCACTGAAGAGGTTAGTTTTTGTAGCAAAGTTGACTTCTCATTCAACAATAAACTTCCATTTTTGCCATTTAAAACTATTTGGGTTCGTGAATTCTTTCATGAAGGACCTGTGCCAACCAAAAGGGGATCTCTACAACTCTCTGACTGCCACTAGAATCCTATCAGATAGATATACATATACATATATGTGTATATTTACATATATATATTCAAGTATATAAAATATATTCTCACACACATATAATAAATATGTTCAAGTATGTATACATAATATATATTCAAGTATATATATATTTGTGTGTGTATATACATACATACACACACACACTCACATATATTTAATTATTTCAAGGACTTGTGATTTTTATCAGTGTGAGTTCTCTCCACTGATACAGATTTCTATGACTTAATCAAATTTGGAAGTTTCTATTAAATAACTTTCTCATAATCTGTCATAAATTATAGATTTGAAATGGGAAAACATCTTAAACTTAAAGATATGTCAAAATGAAGTAAGAAAATTTGTGAGTCATATATGGAGATAAGAAAATTGTTCATAAGTATTCTGGATCTTATTGCTGAGCAATAGATGTGGGTGAAACTTCCTTGTTAGAGATGCTGAAATTTCACTAAAAAGAGGAAGAGGAAGCAGTTTCAAAGGTTCAAAGCTGCCCTCAAAAATGACCACAGCAGTTCTTATCAAATTGTTGTCTATGAAGAATACATTACATTCAATTTGAAGAATTAAACAAAGTGAACTTTTTGAGAGAAGGTAATACACACACACACACACACACACACACACACACACACATATATATATATGTTTCCCCAAAATTAGTCATATTGCTCAGCACATAATAGATGCTTAATAAATGCTGACATGAAACAAATGACTGACATGAAACAAAAACAGACATATGCTTATGTGTATATGGGACATATTTTTAAGGAATAATTTGAAAAGGACTAGGGGACCTTCATGCTCAGAACACAGGAATATTCTTTTGTTTTTTTTATTTAATTTTTCATTTGTGAATAAAACAAGCATTTCTATAGCATAGTATAATAAAAAATGATGATTGCACATGAAACTGCAAATCTATTATGAGTATCTTGGTATTCCTTCTAAATAATGAAGTTATCCTGTATTTTTCTTTTTTTTTCCTTCCCCCCCTTATCCTTCGCCCTAAAGATGGTTAGCATTGGATATTAATAGGTATACATATATATTTGTATTGTATTGTATTGACTTGAATATTATTCAATACATATTTCTCTTTATCAGGTTTTTGTTTCCTTTGAATACAGATAGCATCACTTCATATGTCATTTATCGTTAATTTGGGTAGCTATAATAGTAGGAATAACTTATTCACTGGATATTGGTTTCAAAATACACAAGGACCCACTGGGTATCTTGGAGAGAAGATTATATTTTGGAAATGAGAATGATATAAAAAAATTATCAATAAAGATAGAGATTAAATCTGTGATTTCATTGAAATAAGGAACTACCTGATAAGCCAATCAATGCAAATTAGCATCCCTAGAGCACTGAAAGTTTACATGACTTGCCCAGGGTCCTATACCCATTTTTTGTCAGAAGCAGGTCTTGACTTGCCTCTGAGGGCAACATTATATCCACCATACAGCATTGCCTCTCAAAAGGTACAAAGAACTAAAAAAAATTCATTAAAATTTAATTCATTAAAATACAAAAATGCCACACTAGTTTCTCACCATAAAACTAAGAACAACAAATAAACAAAACTTCAATTTTAAAGATCTGTCCATATCTTGTTGAATGGAAGGTGGCTTGTGAAATTCATACATGCTATAGATGAAGTTCTGATACTCTTTCTAATTCCTATGTGGTAATTTAACCTGATTTATACTTATACTATATGATAGAAATATGAGATAATTATCTAAATGGGGGAAGGGGGGGAGCAGCTGAGTGGCGCAGTGGATAGAGCACCAGCCCTGAAATAAGGACAACCTAAATTCAAATTTGGCCTCAGACACATAACACTTCCTAGCTATGTGACCCTGGGCAAATCATTTAACCCTAACTGCCTCAGCAAAAGAAAAAAGTGGGGAGGGGATTGGGAAAGGTTTCTATAAAAGATTGGATTTTAGTTGGGACCATGAGCAAGTCACATAAACTCTCAACGATAAAGGTAGCTTTATCCATCAGTCAAAAGATTTTTCTTTTCTGAGAATTCTTTATGCCAATAAAATCACAGCTTCCCATTCATTTTTTACTGATATATACCACTTTATCCACTGGGAATCTGAGTTCAAATCTAGCTTCAGACATTTATTAACTATAAGACTCTGGACAAGTCACAATATGTTTGCCTCAGTTTACTCATCTCTAGGATGGGGATCTGCCTTCCAGGGTTTGGTTGTTGTGATAATTAAATCAGAGAATACTTGTAAAATCCTTATTCTGGCATATAGTGTTATATAAATATTTATCATAATCATTATTAGCATTCCCTAGATACTTCCCAAGCCTGTCTTTATTTTCTTTAGTCTTGAAAGTCCATTCTTCAACACCATCTTCTTAATTAGTTTTTTACTTTTTATATTCTCTTTTATTGCCTATGGCCCCTACATAAATAATGAGAACACAAAGAGGTTTTTAGTAATGTTGGTGAAAAGGAGAATATATATATATACACCTTAGGCTTTTCACAGAATATTAACACTAGAGGGGATCTTAGCAATTATTTAGTCAAAGTCCTTGATCATAGAGTTAAGGAAAGCAGAGCTATAGCAATTTTACACATGGAATAAGTGTCCCAAAAATGAGCTCTCTTTTAATTTGGGGAAATGATAGTGGTAAGGACTCTATCACATAATTAGGTCATTTCTGGGAAGGTTTATCTGATGCAGCAGTACAAGACAAGGTTGCTCTAAGCCAAAGAAGAAATCATCTGAGTTGCAATTGATGGGAGTGGGAAAAAGGGAACAGTGGGAAACACTCATTGCACAGATTATTAATTTAATTAATTGTTCTTTCTAAATGGATACTAAACATCAGTTGTTTCTAGCTAATGAAAGGGCTTTTAATATTTTGGACAAAGTCCCTAGCCCCCAGGACCAGACAAAATTTTGAAGAAAACCAAGCTTTCTCAAGTTCTTATAATGTATTAATGGCAGCTCTGAGAATTGAACTCAGATCTACTGAAGTCTAGTCTAAACTATAGCATGCTTTTTATTATCTGATCCATAAAACAATCAGGGATTCATTTTCGTTTAAATGAAGCTGGATGGGAGTGGGAAGCAGGAGGATTATTTTAATATAAATGTAAGGCTGATCCAAAGGGATTTGGGGAACAAAAGAAGGAAATGCCTTCTTCTAAAGTTTCAATTACCTTTCAAGATCATAAGTGATAATTTTAGGGACAAAAATAAATAAATAATGTAAAAAATAGTGGTCCGGCCATAATGCTGTTTTCAGAAATTTGTTCAAAATAGCAATATTATTTCTGTGTATTTGGTAACAGATCCAAGAGTTATCTAGTCTATTCTGATACTTTCAAGAAAGATTCTTAAAACTCTCCCAAATAGAAGTCACATTAAAAAAAAAAAAAACTCTTCCAGGGAATAAAATTTCACTGCCTCTCTGAATAATTTATTCTACAACTTTTTGGTACTTTCATTCTTAGGAAATATTTTTTTTCACTTCCTTTAAAAAAAAATCTTTAAATTAACTATGATTTTCAAATGTGAAATGCCTCTATTTACCTCCCCCACTTTCCACATGTTTAGCATCATAGGGCCTCTTCATTTTTGAGGTTATAGTGAGTCAATCAATTAACATTTCTTAATCTTCTACTGTGTGACAGGTACTGTGCTATGTATTGGGGATAAAAAGAAAGGCAAAAGGCAATACCTATTCTCATGGAGCTCACAATCCAAAGAGGAAAGATACCATAAAAAGAAGCTAAAAGAGGGGGGGAAGGAGAAGAATAGACAGCAGAGATTAAGGAGTAGTCAGCAAGAAGAAAGTAGAATTACAAGACGTCTGCCTTGTTACTCTCCTTACATGGATGTTCAAGGATGAACTCTCCATTGTCTGTCTGCTACCTTTTCCAACTTTTAGTAAAAAGCCAAAATGATTCAAATATTCAGTTTAATTTCCAATTAACATAAAAGCCATTAAGAACTAGCAATCTATATATAAATACATTAATTTAATCATAAAAGCAAGAATGAATTCCTGTAGTTTTCTAATGCCTTTCAATTTCCAGATATTAAGTGACACTATATGGTGGGGCAGCAGAAAGCATGCACAGGAAGGAAGGAAGACACAAAGATAAACTAAAATACCCCAGTTCTTGCTCTCGATGAGTTAAAAATTTTAAACAGAGATATAATATATAGTATAGAATAATATGAGATAAATGCATTAAAGATAAAACAAAATGCAATGTGAAATCTGAGGGGGAAAAGGTAATCAATTTCTGAATCAATAAGGCTTCACAAAATGAAGGAAGCAAGAATTTATTAAGTACCTGGTATGTGTTGGACATTCTGTCAAATACAGAAACATTGTCCCGTTTAATCTTCACAGTAACCTGGTAAAGTAGGTGCTATTATTAACCCCATTTTGCAAATGAGGAAACTGAGGTAGGAGTTAAGTGATTTTTCCAGGATCACACAGTAAATGTTGAGTAAGTCTTGAGCTAAATCCAGATAATACTGACTTCAGGCCCCATTCTCTAAGCACTATATCCAGTAGCTGCCTCTAGGTGGAAGAAGAATGTGACTGGGTGTTAAAAGATATATAGGAATTCAGTAACATCATGGAGAAGACAGAAGACATTCCAATTATGCCTAGGAATGCTACAAAAAGAACCCTTTCTCCCTGATATGTCTTCTTGGCAAGGTATAAATTTCCCTTGCTCTATATCTTCAATTTCTTGACTCTAGCAACACATAGCTCTTTCCTCTTGCAACTTTGAGAGAAGGGAACCTTAATAGTATTATTATAAGTTGGAAGAACTATTTAGATTCCCCAAGAAAGATAGAGCGAAGGGCTGGAGAGAAAAAATGAATTTGCCTTGACTGTTTATTGGCTCAGTTTTGAATCCATAACATTTTTTGTCAGGGATAAAGTCTGTTTTATAGCCAACATGTTGTCAACCTGAGTACTTACACAGGAACTGAAGATCCTTATTTGGAAAGACCTAGCCATGAACTAGATTCTAATGTTCTCATCAGAAAGTTTGAATAGAGTAATAATTATCAAAAAGTTTCCAAGATTTAACCCAATATAAGAAGGTCTAGAGTAGACAGGTATAGAAAAAAACATGAGAAAGGTACAAGACAGAAAATTATAATTTTAGTTTTGGTACAGTTTTTAAAACTATAAATAGCTGTTTCAGAGAACACTGAAAATAGCATTATTTGACTTGAGAAATAAAACACATGGAAAGCAGTAGTATGAGACAAGGCTAGAAAAGAAGGATTACATGATCATATATAGAGAACTAGATAGAAGTGACCTGAGAGATCATTTAATCCAACCCCCTTACTTTACAGATGAGGAAATGATTGGGTCTGAGAAGTTAAGGTTTTTGATGGTGGGAATAAAACCCAGATCTTCTAACTTCAAATGCAGTCAACTTTCAAATCAATGATGCTTCCTTAAAATGAATGTATACATACAGAGCATAAAATTACAAGCAAAAGAATTTGAACTTTAGTCTATACAAAATAAATAGAGAGAAAATAGAAGGTTTTTGAGCAGAAGGTTGACATGAAAAATCAAAGCATGAGGAAAATTAGTACAGAGAAGATATTAAGAACTTATTATGAGGAGAAATGAACAGAGAAAAGAAGACTCATTGCAATCATTAAGGCAGGCAGTAGTCTGGAGCTCCATTTATAATAGTAAGAAATGATTTTGAGAGATATTAAGAGAGCTAAAATCTACAAGAATTGGTAATTAATTGAGATGAAACGAGATAGAGAAA
Source organism: Antechinus flavipes (assembly GCF_016432865.1). Classification (NCBI taxonomy): domain Eukaryota; kingdom Metazoa; phylum Chordata; class Mammalia; order Dasyuromorphia; family Dasyuridae; genus Antechinus; species Antechinus flavipes. The sequence continues at coordinate 494,848,349 of NC_067400.1, forward strand.
AATCTCAAAGATAACAACAAGGCTTTGAACATAATATTGAATGAACACTGAATATATTGAAAATATAGACAGAAAAATCAGGAGGAGCAGGTATGTAGAAAAAGACAATGAATTCATTTTATGATACATTGAAACTGAGATGCTAGTGAAGTTCTAGGTGGAGATATCCCTTAGACAGTTGGAGAAACAAGTCTGGAGTTTGAAAGAAAAGATAGGGCTAGAGATATCACAAGCTTGACTCTTCAGATACACTTCTTGCAAAATCATAACGAAAAGGATTGCAAAAGGGAAAAAAATTAGTGAATGACAAAAGTCTTTCAGTCACAGTTTCCTTCATGATAATCCCAAAATGTGGAAGCACCATGAATGATAAAAGAAGCATAAGTAATGCTGACCTATAGCTCCCAAAGTAAAGATTTTTAAATTTTGTTTATCTTTATGTATTTATTTAATACAATATACATACAAATACAAACAATACATACAAATATTTAATATAATATGCATGCAAATTAAATAAAAAGAAAAGAAAGAAAAAACACATTGTCATGTATACAACAGAACATAAGAGGATTCAAAATATGTAACAATAAATTCCTATTTCAAGAAAACATATTCTCTTTTCTTCCTTGTAGGTTTTCTTTTGCTCTCTGCTAAATCCAAAGTAAAGTTTTTACTATAACTATTCAGTACAATTCTTCTTGGAAAAAAAAGCTCATAAAAAGCCATAGTATGAGATAAGATAAAGAATGCTGCTTCTCCTTAATATTCCATGTTGATTTCAGTTGTCATATATAATTATTTAAAAAAAAAAAACCTGACTGCTACTTAGATAATATTTGAATTTCAATGTACTTTTGTTAGACCATTTAGTTAGATATAAGAACTCTGAATTTTATTAAATTCTAATATTGAGAGTAAAGACTGATACATATGATTTGTGGTAGTGGCAGGGGCACATAATAAAAGCATAAATGTTTTTAAGTACTGAGAATCCTAAGGGAAAAAAAAGGAGGAAAGGGGGGAAACCATATGATAATGATAGTTTTTTCAGTACATGATGTACTGAATAAGAAAGTGAGATGTATTTATAAAATTAGGGGGTTGGACTAGATTACATCTAAGGTAACTTCCTGCTCTAAATTTATAATTCTAAAAGAAAAATATGGGTTGGGGGAAAAGAACCTGGAAATACAATCCTACATAAACCAAAGTGTAGATATCGTCTCAAATATAAGATACTGTAGACAAACAAATAACTACTGCTTAGGATATCAACTGTTAAAGTGTATGCTTTCTAGTTTACAGAGGTTCTGTCCTTTAGTAATCAGAGAAAAGTTTCTCCATAAAAAGCACATATTTTCCAAGCCTGCTCTTCTACTATAAATAAACTGTTTAAATTCAAACACACTAGAAAGGGATATTTAAAATTTTATCAGTATACCCAACCATCTAATCTCACAAATAAATTGAATGGCAATCTGTACTGTATACTCATACATATGAATATGTTCTTTGTAGTGTAAAGTTGTGAACTTTATGACTGACTAAAATTTGTAATAACTAAATATTTTAAAACAGCCCTAAACCAATAATAGAGCCATGATAAAGTATTTATTTACTGTATGTTGACCTGATTTTTTTTATTGCAATGATATAAACCTCCAGATAATTTTCTTTAAGTGAATCTAAGAAATCATATTTTTAAAAATTATTCAGAATAACTTTTCAGTCTCAAGCTTTTTTAGTCTCCTTTTTATTTCTTTTTATCATCACAACTATATATGTAGCTATGTTCTCAAATTTAACAAAATGCCACTATTTTGCTCCAATGAACTGTCATCGGAGTCAAAAGAGATGATTCCAAAACCCAACCTAATATTTACCTGTATGATATTAGCCAAATCACTTACTCTCTCTGGTCCTTAGTCTCTCCAGTAAAATGAAGGAATTGGACTAGATGGCTTTTAAAGTCTTGTCCAGTTCTAGATTTATGATCCTATATTATTAGTCAATTAATGCAAGCGAGAATATGAACCTTCACAGGCTTATTTTGCACAATTCACTAAAAATAAAACATGTTTTGCTATCTGTTCTAAAAAGACACTCCTTTGAGGAATTTACAAGATCACATGACTTTATGTTCCTCTCTCATTAGGCAAAGTCAGAGTTTTCAATAAACATTTCCCATCAGACAGCAAGCCACCTCTCTTTGGGAAGCTGTAAAGAAAAGAAAGGGTAATTACATAGCACAGTGGATAGAGCACTGGGCTTATAATCAGAAACACTCATTTTCATGAATTCAAATCTTTATTAACTGTTTGACCCTGGACAAATCACTTAATCCCATTTGCCTCAGTTTCCTCAATTGTTAAATGAACTGGAGAAGAAAATGGCAAACCAGATCTTTGCCAAGTTGAACTAGACTAAAGTGATTGAATGATAACAAAGAAATAGACTATGAAGAAAAATTAGCACTAGATACTATGACCCATATTTGAAAAATACTAGCAACAAAAACAACTATTTCCAAGAATACTACTTTATTTGATTCTCTCTATTCATATGTCATCTATCCATTTCTATCTTACACATCCACATGTCAAGCACAAGAATGGCCTGTTAGAGTAGGAAGGCCTGTTAGAAATGGTACCAAATGCCATCAATCCAACCACTCCATTTTGGCTATTTCCTTACAGAACTGAGAATAAAATATTGAGCCAGAAACTCCTCATCTTTCATAAAACCAAATGCATATGTTTTAAGAAAATACTCTAAATACACCTGGATTCAAATCCCACTTCTTACATTAGCTATTCATTTTTAAACAAATCCATTTAACCTCTTAGGGTCTCATTTTCTTCATTTGTATATTAAGATGTTTAGACTTAATGCCCATTAATACCCCTTCCCCCTCAAATCTATGATCCTATTGTTTTACTATTCTTCCCTACAGTGCTGGTAGGAAATGACCAGTTTAAATAAATCTATTATATATGAATGAAATAACTATTGCAACTCAGGAACAGCAATAAGAATTTCATTTCCCTTCCAATTAATTTAAATTTGACAAATATTCAATAAACACAGTAATATACAAATCATTTTCCTAGATTAGTAGAGAGATAAAAAATAAAATGATGCTCCCACTCATCTTGGCACTCCTCAAAAAATTGTCCTGTCTAGCTTATCCTATGGATAATGACAATGTCCATATGAGAAGCCAGGCCAAAGATTCTTTATTACTCCCCACAACCCATCCATCCTATTTCCCCACCATATCAAATATAATCTAGACCTGTCTTTCTTTCCTACCTTCAATTCAAAAGTTAAACTACCCCTAAACTCATTCCAAGCCTAAAAGCCATACTTAAAGCTCCTTTCTCCCCAATCAAACCTGACCTTGACCCATTTTAGCTTAATAACTTAACCTCCACACAAATTCAACCTGCTCTCTTTTTCTACAACTCTCCCCCATCTCCTATTCTCATTCTTCCTTCACTTTCTAAACAAATATTGTAAGACAAAAGAAATTAAACAAATTACTGATAGAACATGGAACTCCATGGTTTCCTAAGAGAACATAGAACCGCAACAGGAAATTCCAGTCATTCAAAAGAGAGAGGTTAGATGAAAACAAATGGCCCACATAACTGAAATACTTAGCATAATAGAAAAAGAACCCTGAATTCACAGTAAAAGTATCTAAAAAGGAAAAGGAAAGGAAAAAAGCAAAAGAGCATATTGAACGGTTTGGAAATATAAATATACTAACATGAAAGCCAATCTAGAAAAAAGAGAAAAGGAAGTAATATTAGAAGAGCTCCCATTCACCATATAAACAAAAGTCATTTATCTCCAAGTCAGGAAACATAGTAACAATTTAAGGAAATGATTTCTCATAAAATATGACAAATACAAAAAAAAAGAATGTCATAATGCAGAAAATACTACAAGAAAAATGCTCAGAGCTTCAAAATGCAAAACAAACAAACAAACAAACAAACAAACAACAAAAACAATATGAAGAATTCAGGTGATATATGATAAGAAAAAAGAAAAGAAAAAAACCATGTGCTTCAAACTCTAAGACACATAGGGATTAAATTGAACAGTTCCAATGAAAAGCTATTAATCTGGAAGACGGTCATATATAAAGGAAAGGAAATCCAAGTAGCATAAGAATATGTTGTCCCAGGAGAAAATGAGATAATTCCAAAAAGGAGAATCCAAACGACATGCCCTAAACACCTGAACCTATTTAACAAGTAACAAATATCGTTCAATAAAATAAAGGAATTTGAAACATTCCTACAAAAAAATTAGTTGTCAGCAGACTATTTAATTAGCAAATATTTCAATTAACAGAAATATAAGAAAAAATAAATACAGCTATGAAAGAAACAAAAATTAATGAAATTACACCTGCTAAATTGCAGAGTATTAAAGAAATTTTTAAAAAGAGAAAAAAATTAACAGCAAACAGCATGAATAACAGAGGTTACTAAGAGATTTCCATTTAAAAGTTCACAAGATGATAAAAATGAAAGTGAAATTTAAAGACTGATTTCTTTGAACAGTAGGCATGTAACACCATGAACTAAACCCCGCAAGATGAATCAAATATTCTGTGGGATGAAATGGCCAAATGGAAGGGCACATAAAAGGGAAGGGAAAAGGTGGAGGATGGCAGGGAAAGAGTAATAGCTATCCTAATAAAGACCATAAGAAAAAACAAAAGACAGAAAACTCAGTCTCTCAGCAAGAGGATCTATTGGAAAATTGGAATAGGAGTAGGGAGAATTGTTCAGAGAGGTGGTGTAGCAAAGAAAAGAATGGGTATGACTGAAGATTATTCCAGTGGGAGAGAAAACATTCTATAATGAGCGAAAGGGAACACACAATAGGTATATTTTACAGAGATATAATCCATAGGATAAATGCATCAAAATGTTGTGCCTCTATGAAAGAAAAATCACACTTCAAGGGAAAGAAAACCAGAGCCAATAATGGTACCTGGCATCCACAAAAAGTGGGGAAAAATAGATTCATAGAGATTTCGAGAATAAATGTGAAAGATAGAGATTATTGGAAAGGCAGGAAACAGAATTCAAGCAAATGATTGGGAATACAGGTGTAGAAATAGAATGAATAATGAGTTTTCTGATCACCTTGATTTTCTTGAGTTCCTTTATTATTTAGGAAAGGCCGAAATAACTTAGAAATCAAAGTCAGCTAATCTGGAGGCAAAATGATTGTTGCTCAAGTTTGATATTCCAGTGATCCTTTGGAGTGTCCACTAGGTGAATATAGAACACCTTTGCTATACCAGGAACCATAGGACCAGTTCACATTGCTTCACAATAGTTGCAAACAGATAGGTGGCCGAAATGACTTGGTTCTAATTATTCTGAACTACTCCTATTCTCTACCCATTTCCCGGAGCTCTCATCCCTAGAATATCTCTCAAAACCTCCCCCATCCTGCCTCCCTTTGTTGTAAAATCAAACCATTCCCTAAACCCCCAACCTTTAGAGCAGCAGACTGGGTTCCATTGTTCTTAGCATGTGCATTTGCTATACTTGCCCAATAAAGCTTCTGGCTTTGCACTTGAATTTCATTCCTTCTTTCCCTTTATTCAGGTGGCTATTATGCCTCAATTAATAAAATTGCCAACTAATCATAAGGAAATTTCTCCATGATCTTCATTACTTTTCTTACAAATGGATACTTTTAAGAGTGATGCACTACTGGAAAAAAAGGGTGAATAAGACAAAATTTACAAAGATATTAACAGAGAAAAGAACTAGTAGAGGATGCTCAAACAATATTTCAAAGTAGGAATTCCACAACAAACACACAAAATCTACAAAGAAGCAATAAATAAATATACAGACTAAATCAAGGAACAAAGTTTCAGAATAGACAGATAGGAAAGAGAATTTAAAAAGAGAACAAGACAAAAAATTATTTTAAAAGGAAACATAAAATAACTAACAAAAAATTAATGAAGAGAATTGAGAGTTGAATTAAGCACTTTAACTGGGAGAGAAGGATAAAGGGGAAAAAAGAGGAGAAGAATGGGGGGAAAAGAAAAAAAGAAAAAGAAATCAGTAATTTAAGTAAATCTCCAAAATTAGCAAAAGGGTTGATAAACTAGAAGGAGGAAGAATTTGGAGGCAAAAGAAGATAGTGTGGGAATTGGGAGTTGGGTGATATTAAAAAGGTTAAGGAGTGGTCTTCTAGGTCACATGTACTACAAGACAGTAAATTCAAACACAATAAAGCAATCCAAAATAGTATTATAAAGCAGAGATAAAAACCTGTCTCCATAGTCTAGAAGACCAAGAATCCAAAATATGTAAAAACTAAGTGAACTAACAATAGAGAAGGCCAATATACTTTAATCTCTAATGAGAGTTCAACCAACATGTTTCTGATTGTAGGACTGCACAAACTGACTCACAGACTTATAAAAGAACTCACCTTTACACTTTAACTCCTCTTCTTCCTCCTAGTGCCAAGGAGATTAATTCAAAAATTTGCTCAGGCTCAGGCTTCCATAGAAGCCATCTCTTTCATGGGGCCACTGGGCCAGATAAGTTAGGAACAGGGATAAGTCACTTGTACTTGAAGGTATGTGGCACTCTACTAAACCTAAGGGAAAAATCCCAGCATCTACATAGGCTAGTTGTGTCCCTCCTTCTGGAAGTCACTTGGGGCAGAGACCAAGGCTGGTATACTTGGAGTTGCCCTGTGTAGAAGGAAATTGAGAGGCTTTGAGATGTAGCAGACCTCAAGGAAACAACTATGATAAGGAAAGCAGTCAAAAGCAATAAGGGAATATATATATATAGTTGTTTAAATCCTAAGATTACCAAAGATCTTAAGAGGAAGAAAACTTAAGTACCTCATGTATCAACAAATAAACTGAGAGAGAAGACATTAATAGCAAAAGGATTTATGACCTTCAGACCAAGTAAAATACAGGACTCCATGAATAAGTATTATAAATTGTTGTTTGTCCTTCATTTTCCTAGGGGACCATGATATCAGAGAGGTAATATAATGACATGCAAATGAATTTAATTTAAGTGAGCTAGGGCTGTGCAAGATCACCTACCTCACTGTCCCCTCCAGAGTTATCTGGATCCAGTGGCCAGATATATACGAGGATGATAAGAGATGGCTCTGGATGCAATGGGAGACTTTGGCCTTTTTAAGCTAAAGTCTTCAACAGGTCTCAGTCTGACTGAGCTGTACCCATTCAGTGATTAAGGTTAGGGAGCCATTGAGGCAAAGAATCTCCTCTTTCATGCAGTAAAACAAACAAACAAACAAATCAATCAATTAATCAGTCTTGGAGGGCACCAGCTCTTTGATGTCATGGTCCTCTTCTAGAATTAAGGACAAACAACAACCTTAGTGAGTAGAGCTGGTCCACAAACTGGAACTAGTCAGTTGGAAAACTTCCTTCCTTCCTTCCTTCCTTTCCTTCCTTCCTTCCTTCCTTCCTTCCTTCCTTCCTTCCTTCCTTTCTTTTTTTCTTCCTTCCTTCTTTCCTTCCTTCCTTCCTTCCTCCCCTTCCTTCCTTCATTCTCTTCCTTCCTTCTCTCCCTCCCTCCTTTCCTTCCTTCTCTCCCTCCCTCCTTTCCTTCCTTCCTTCCTTTCTCCCCTTCCTTCCTTTCTTTCCTTACTCCTTTGCTTCCTCTCTCCCTTCCTCTTTCTCTCCCTCCCTTTCCCTTCTTCTCTCTCTCCTCCCTCCCTTCCTCCCTCCCTTCCTCCCTCCCTTCCTCCCTCCCTTCCTTCCTTTCCTTCCTTCCTTCCTTCCTTCCTTCCTTCCTTCCTTCCTTCCTTCCTTCCTTCTTTCCTTCCTGCCTTCCTTGTTTCCTTTCTTCCTTCCTTTCCTTCCTTTCTTCTGTCCACATAGGGCATCACTTATAGATACTCTTAAAACTTTTTTTTCTTCTTTTGCATCTCTGAACCCCACCAAGATATCTTGGGGTTTACTGATTAGATTTTTTTTTTCTTAAGGACCCTGTCTTCAACCAAAATCACTCTGGTCTCATTGACTGGCCACCAACAATCCTGGCCCCAGACCAAGCCTTACTTGGTCACTGTTTAGGTCCTGATTGACTCAGATTGAATTTAAATAACAATCATTTCCGCTTTGGCCAGACAGTATTATAAGAAAAAGGAAAATGATTCAATACATGATGAGGCAGAAAAATCTGTGGATTATATAGAAAATATGGAACACAATATATTGTTCCTTAAAGATTTATAAGAAAAATAAGAATTATAAAAGCTGAATTGTAAAAGCTGTCTCATAGCAAAAATTATTGGAAGAATATAAAAATTTTCATCTCCAGTGGCAAGTATCAACAAAGAAACAAAAGAACAACTACTGATTATGAATGTAAATTCGCAGATATAAAGATACAATGTAATAAGAGAAGCAAAAGGCAATAAAATTAAAACAAAGCATGATCTCCATGCAAGTGAAACATATTGATCTCAAATATAATATACATTGAGACAATTTGAAGATTAAGTCACCAAGAAAAAATCTGTTCATTCTTTTCAGTTGTGTATGACATTTTTTGACTTTAGTTGAAGATTTCTTGACAAATATACTGAAGAGGTTTGCCATTTCCTTCTCCAGCTCATTTTACAGATGAGGAAACAGAGGCAGAGGTGAGTTATTTGTTCAAGGTCATACATCTATTTAGTCTCTAAATAGGTCTAAGGACACAAGTTTTGAGTTCAAGTTTTCCTAACTCCAGAACCAGTGATCTATCTAGTATGTCAACTAAATACCATAAAGCAAAAAGAAGAAGAAGAAAGAAGAAGGAAGAAGAAGGAAGAAGAAGAAGAAGAAGAAGGAAGAAGAAGAAGGAAGAAGAAGGAAGAAGAAGAAGAAGAAGAAGAAGAAGAAGAAGAAGGAAGAAGAAGAAGGAAGAAGAAGAAGAAGAAGAAGAAGAAGGAAGAAGAAGAAGAAGAAGGAAGAAGAAGAAGAAGAAGAAGAAGAAGGAAGAAGAAGAAGAAGAAGAAGAAGAAGAAGAAGAAGAAGAAGAAGAAGAAGAAGAAGAAGAAGGAAGAAGAAGAAGGAAGAAGAAGAAGAAGAAGAAGAAGAAGAAGAGGAAGAAGAAGAAGAAGGAAGAAGAAGAAGAAGGAAGAAGAAGAAGGAAGAGGAGGAGGAGGAGGAGGAGGAGGAGGAGGAGGAGGAGGAGGAGGAGGAGGAGGAGGAGGAGGAGGAGGAGGAGAAGAAGAAGGAAGAAGAAGAAGAACATATAAGAAAATGTCCAGAACTTCTGAACACAGAAATTAAAGTGTCAATCTTAAAAATCCACATTACCTCCAAAAAAATCCCAACCCTTCCAGACTTCAAACAAGATATATAATGGATAAATTTAACAATTTCATTGAAAATAACAACTTCTGCAAATGGTTAAAAGGAAAAACTTAAAATATAAAAGTTTTTTTTTAAAGCCATAAGATTATTCTACACACAAAAGAAAAGACCAGAGAGAATGGAATATGTGTTCCAAAGAGCAAAGGAGCTCAATGTGCAGCACCTATCCTGCTAATCTGAGTCTAACCATAAATGAAGGAAGGAAATTAATATATATATATATGGAGATAATAATAAAGCAGTGTTGAAAAGATTCCTAGAAAGGAAACTAATCCCTCCAAAATTATTTGCATCTCAAATAACTCAGCCAGAAGAATCATATGGATAAACAACTACTCATTTCTCCCTATTTCTGACCTAACTAAAATACTCTAGTACTTCTGTGACTTTTCCTGCTTTTCTACTTCCTTTTGTGTGATGTTTTTCCCCATTGGACTATAAGATTCTTAAGGCCGGTACTCCCTTTTCCCCTCCCTCCCTCCTTCCTTCTTTTCTTCCTTCCTTCCTTCCTTCCTTCCTTTTTCCTTCCTTTCTCCCTTTTTTCATTTCTTCCTTGCTTGCTTGTTTTTTTCTTTCTTTCTTTTCTATTTGTGTCCCTAGTGCTTAAAACAGTGCTTAGAATCTAGTAGATGTTTTACAAATACTTATTGACTGACCAATTGAAATACAACAACCAAGGACAACAACAACAAAAATTAACAAAAAAGGGCAATTAGCAGATTTCTTTCTAAATGTAAATTTATTTTCTTTGTTTCAGTTAAGATTTCTATCTGGTCTGATAGTTTAGACATTTTATATTTTTGAAGGTTTTCCTCTATTTCTTTTGTGTCACCAGTTTTGTTAGCATATAATTTTGCATATCTTCTAATAAATTTTTTCTGGTTTTGCTGTAAGTCCATCTTGTTCATTTGATATTTTATTAATTTGATTTTCTGCTCTTTTTAATTAGATTAATTAAAAAGTTTATTAACTGCATTGGTCTTTTCAAAGAACCACCTTTTAGTTTTATCATTTCTACAAAGTTTTTAAATTTCCAATTTATCTTTTTTCCCCCTCTACTTTTTTATATCTCCTCTCTTCTATTCAATTGAGGTTTATTTTTTGGCTTTCTAATTTTAAATGCATAGTCAGTTCCTTAATCCTCTTTTTTTCTACTTTGTTATTATATATTTGTAGAAATATGATTTTTCCCCCTGAAGGCTTTAGTTGTATCCCAGAAATTTTGGTATGTTTTTTCATTGATATTGTTTTTTACATAATTATTAATTCTTTCTATGACTTGTTCTTTCATTAAAATGAATTGTTTAATCCATTAACATATAAAGTTATGTGTTAAATTTATCTTTTCCTCCATCTTTAATATTGAGATTTTTAACTTATGATTTTATTCCCTCATTTACTGTAAACATACCATGAGATTCTTTCAGTTATTATATTCTTTTTTAAAGGTTTGTTTCTCCTAATTCTCTTCTTCTCATACTTGATCACAGCCTTTTGTTTGTTACCCCTTTCTATTTAGAATTTTACTTATAAGTTTCCTTTTCTCTTCTGCTTTTAGCTGGATATATAATTCTTTTCTCTTTTAATCAAAAAGATTCCTCCTTTCTCTCTTCCCCTTCATCTCCTCCTGTTCATTGTTTTTTTTTTTTAATTTCATTCTGTGCCCCTTCCAAAAAGGATATATCACACTTTTTTCATTATCCATTCTCTCTTTCTGTCTACTCCAGACTCTAATTATCTGATTTACGATCCCTATAACTATTTGGTCTCTCTCTTTCTCTATATTCCTTATGAAATCAAAATTTTCAAGGAATCCAATCTAGTCTCTTCCCCACATGGTTTCTGCCTCTCCCTTGTAGAGCTTGCCTCATGAAACCCCCTTTTCCATTCACTCTCATACCAATGTCAATTATTGCAGATGTCAGAGAGTAGAATGTTACATAGTAGGGCACTTTTGCCACCAGGTCCCTCATCATGCAGCCCACCACTAATCTACACCTTCCTCTGACTAACTGCTCTCCCACATTTATCTCAAAATCTCTCTGTGTTCATGTTATCTTGCTCCCTCAGGTGCTAGTTGCCCTCGGGAGTTCTAATTCTCCTCCCAAGGTAAGACAAACAGGCATTTCAAACACCAAATCCCTCAGGCCACACACCTAGTGCAAAGTCTCCAAGGCCCTTCACAAACCATATTTCATCACCTATTGTCATATTAGTCATTGGACCTTCCTCCTACCACTAAAACAAGGCTGCTTCCTTTCTCCCTTTTTCAACCCTCCCCCACTCCTCACCCACTTTCTTGCAGATTTTCCGTTTCTGAGATCACAAGAGTTACCTTCCCCACATTGCTAGCCTAGATTTGACTCCAGCACACCTCATATTTCTCTATGAAATTTCTCTATATCCCCTTGCTATCCTCCTTTCATATATCATTCCATATTGAAATATGTTGCTATTATTCTTCAGTCATTTCAGCATGTCTAATTCTTCATGACTCCATTTGGGAGTTTCTTGGCAAAAATGCTAGAGTAATTTACCATTTCCTTTTTCAGCTTATTTTTAGAGACTAGGAAACTGAGGCACAGAGTTAAGTGACTGGACCAGAGTCACACAATTCAGCAAGAATTCAGAAAGATGAGTCTTCTGACTCTAAGCTCTACCCAAGAAAACACTGATTCTCCTGTAGAAAGGTTATCATCAGATTCTTTACATAATGTTCCAGACTTATTGCCTCACTGCTACTTCCAGCAGACGTCCACCTTCACCTCTGTCTCCTTATATACATTTAGAAAGTAGTCTCTTATTAGTCTTTCTGTTGTTTCTCTCTTGTTGTTGCCATCCTTGGATTACTCTTCTTACAGTTCTGTTGTTTGGGATGTTTGAGAAGCAAATAATCCCTTCAAGTCTAGTTGTCTTTCTGAAAAAAAAATGTTTCAAACACTTCTTTATTCTTAAAAATTCATCCTTTTTTCACTTTTGTTTAAACTCAGATTTGCAGGATTGCATATTGGGCTCCACTGTTTTTCAGAACACATTATTCGATTCTCTCCTTCATTTTCAGATGGTTGCAAAATAGTCTTTTCTTATTTAAATTTATTTTCTTTTATATTTGAAGCTTTTTCTCCTGATTGCTTACAGATCTTGTTATTTCTGAAATGAATTGTTTAATTTAACCACTATATATCTTGGAATTCATAACCATGGGTTTTTTTTAAGAGGTGACCTGTGAATTCTTCAGTTGATATTACATTTTTTATGCTCAGAAATTATATTATCTCATGTATTATAATGTTAAGATTTTTTTTGTCCTCTCATGTTCTTCTTGGAGACCTATGATTCTTAAGTTTTCTTTACCCATCCTGTCTTTGAGATCAATATATTTTGCTTGCACAATGGGCATATTTTATTTTAATATTATTGCTTTTTGTTTCTTCTAGATTGTTTTCCACTTTTATATATTTGCATTCCCATTCTATTTTCTCTCTTTTGTTTTTTAAGATTTGTTTTTGCTGATTCCACTTTTTCTATTCTACCCATTACTTTTGATTTACAGGACAAAAATTTTTTGTTCATTATTATCACTTCTCTTTTTAACCACTCAGTAACAGTGTTGTGGTTCCATGCTCTCTTTACAATCTACAGGGTCCACTGTCTCGTCGCACGTTGGATTATTTTTCTTTGTTTTACTGTATTTATTTACAGATGCCGGAGGTGGTTTACTAGATCTAGAAGTCATATTGCCTTTTTCTTGTTTTCCTTATTGATTTATCTGCTATGAATTCTCTTCCTTTGAAGATCTTTAGGAATTTCAGACTTCCCCCATCCCCATTTTTCATCTATTCCCATTTGACATCATCGCTTCTGACAATGGTTTCCTTGGAGAATGAATGTCAAAGAATCTTTGTTGCCTACATTGGTCCCCTCATGGTTCATCAGCCTAGGTCTTTGCTCCAGATACTTTTGAGAAGACATAAATGGATCCAGTTGGATGCTATGCTCTTTCTCTCAAGCTTGGTGGAGGCCTACATAGCCTCCTTTTCTTCCTACCCATCTTCCCCCCATTTCTATATACATGGTGTCCCATCTTGATATCCTTTCTTGTTCCCTTTGTTCCTTACTGCATAGTTCTCTGGTTCAACATCATCAACAATTCAGATACCTGCCAAGTTTGTGCTATAATCTTTTTTATTCTGACACAGGCAGTTTAGAGTTCCCCAGTGCTGATGATCTTGAATTGTGGTCCTGGCAGGCTTTTACTCTGAAGGACTATAGTCATGGTACCTGTGTGTTAAAGCCTGGACAAACATCCATAGTCTGAAATTAGAATCTCTACAGTACTAGAAAGAGGAAGGGGAAAGCAGGGTAGGTTTGTTGTAATCCTATATCTGGTCCTTGAATCTGCTAGTGTATCCTTTCCATTGGTAATGTGGAAGACAGGGGAGAGGTGCTAAATAAGGTGAACATCAATTCATGGTTTTTTAAATCTTTTTTTTTATCTTTACCTAGGTAGTTTGCATAATGGAGACAGCTGAAGTTTCTTTATCTTTCCAATAATTTCAATTAATCAATATTCAAAATTAGTCAATTCAAAAGTCAATAGAAATTGACTAATTTCTATTTTGGAGAAGCCTGAGAGGTTTTGTGGATCAGAGAAAATATCTAGTCCTCCATTTTGCTGTTCAAGGATCTGGAAATCCAATATATTCTTTTTTTTTGGAGATGAGGAAATTACTATTTTAAGTTACTAATTAGTGTTGAACATATAAGCCATTAAAACCACTATTGATCATATTTGTTGCATTATTTTGTTGCATATTATATGCTAAACATTGTCCTAAACCTTCAAGATGCTGGTGTAAAAAGGGTGCCCCAGTGAGAATTCAGATAAAGCTGAACGTTTTTAGGCACTAAAACAGAAATGTTCTGATGTTAAGGGAGAAGTCTAAAGATGTAAGATTGACATCCCCCACCCTAGAAAGGATAAAAAGCTTAATTACCTTGATTGTACATGATGAGGGTAGTAAGACAATGAAATTGTTTCTAGGGCACAAACTGTAGTCATTCCTTTGTCCTCAGCCACTTATATGTTTAAGATTCTCAAATAAGCATTAGAGAACACAATAAGTTCATTGAAAATAATCAATTTAAGATAACATGAGGTCACTTATTGGCTTTTAAGTTGAGAAGAATTTATTGATTAGAGGGGCAAATTGGTCTTCTAACATTTCTTGCAACCTCTGAGGAAATCAAGGGGGAAAGTTTTTAACTATCCCAAGATAAGGGCTATTGTCGTGGATGAAAAAGCTCTGTAGCAGTGAGGAGCTCACAGTACCATCCAGCCACATTAGTGGCTGATGAGAGAAAAACCGGCAATCTACCCATCAAAGAGCCAGCCTGGAACCACACTGGACCAATCTATACAAACAGAAAGCCATGTTGCAAGAAGACTCCATTGGCTGAGAAACATGCCTGGCAGCCTTTGTCCAAACAGTAGTACAGTCTGTTTGGTATTGTCAGGCAGCAGATTCTCAGCAGCAGAGACCTCCAGACCAGCAGCATCAAAGCCTGGTAAGAAGCCAATACAATCACCAAGTGACCTGATTGAACCAATCCAGCAGTAGATTAGCCTGGTGAGCTGAGACACTGTACCATTTAAAGGACCAGCCCAGATGAATAATAATGCAACTTACCCATCACTGAAACCATATCTTGCAGTGAAGGGTCCTTCAGGAAGAGAAAAAACGTCAAATTTCTGCTACCAAAATGGTCTGTTATCTCATGGACAAATGATCCACCCTCATTCTCTTAAACTCCTTTCCTCTTCTCTCCTCTACATTAAGACAAATGGCTTTGGGAACAACTGATTTCCCCAGGGAAACAGAGTAAAAATGTGCAAGCACAGTCCTTATTACCTGCTTTAGGGTGTAATAGTCAATTAATATGAGCAGTTTTTGGAATGTAGATTCCTGTACTGAAATAATGTAGATAAAATCCAGACAATCAGAGTTCTCTGCCTATGGCAGTTCTACTTGTATTATGTATGTTACACATATTCTATTTCATTATTTTTCCTTTATGTTCATATTCCTTCTTATCAATTAGACTATTGACTCCTCTAGGGCAGGGATCTTAGTTGTATCCTCATCACTGTATCCTCAAAACATAATACAGTAGGCCAGGATAATTATACTTCAAATTTTGCATGAAATACAAATTTGGTCAATGAACAATCATTATAAACATTTTTGAGATGCTTATGTTCCTGCACTATACAAACACACACACACACACACACACACACACACACACACACACACACACTATCCCAACCAAAAGTTTTAGTGAAACTTAAAGCTGCTTAAAACTTCACTAAGGGGGGCAGCTAGGTGGCACAGTAAATAGAGCACCAGCCCTGAAGTCAGGACAACCTGAGTTCAAATTTGATCTCAGACACTTAACACTTCATAGCTGTGTGACCCTGGGTAAGTCACTTAACCCCAATTGCCTCGGGGGAAAAAAGCTTCACTAAGACTTTTAGGATACCCTGTTTATGGGTGTGAGTGGGTGTGTATAGGTGGAGACGTATGTACTCATATTCACACATGATATTTTTTTCCATTAGAGAGAGCTACTTTAAAGGGATATATAAAGCAAATAATTTTTTATAAAGTATAAGACCTCTTATATCTACTTAAAATGAGGTACAAACCTTATTTTAATAATGTCTTTGTTCATACTTATGATTTCTATTCAGCTCAAAAATTGGTAATCACAAATAGCAATTTTCACTGATAAGCTCCAACAATACTTAGCATTTTTATGAAAGAGTTAATGAAAATAATGAAACCATAAAGTTTTTCTGATTCTGTTAAAAAAAAAAAAAGGATATGTGTGAAAGATGATGTGTCATATGGCATCATTCCAACCCAGAAATGAGTTTTAACTACCTGGAAAAACAAGATTTATGAAATCACTATATGCCATTCAGAATCAGTATGCATTTATTAAGCACCTGATGTGGACCAGGCATTAGATGTGCAAAAGCAAACTGTGAAGTAATTCTTGCACTCAAGGACCTTGCATTCTAAGGGAAAGGGAAGAACAGAACAATTTAGACATAGCAGAAGGCTGGATTTGATATCAGTAGTAGATTTAAATTTTCCTTACTACCTGTTTGTCAATGAGAAGATCACTTAAGCTTTCTGGCTTTCAGATTCCTTATCTTTAAAAGAGACTATACTAAAGGACCTTTAAGTTATTCTCCAGTTCTGTTTCTACCCAAAAGTCTAAATCTGCAAAGAACTCATTTATATAAGGGAATAAGGGTACTATTATCTGGGGAAAGCAAGTAATGTTGCCTCATGCAGCAAGTGGCATTTGAGTTTAATCTTGAAAGTAACAAAGGATTCCAAAATCTGAAGCCAAAGGAATGTATATGAGTTGCAGAGGTGGGATGTCATGTCATGTACTAGACCCATTTGCTTGAAACAAAGACATGTGTGAGGGGGAGTACTATGAAATCATCTTAGAAAGATGGGCTATAGACAGATTGTGAAGGATTTCAAAAGACAAAGAAAAGAGCATATATTTTAACAAGGGAACAACAGAAAGCCATCAAAACTTCTTGAGCAGAGGAGTAGCATGGTTATATCCATTTTTTAGGATTATTAATTTGGCATTTAAATTGGAGGAAAGATTGGAGAGAGGAGAGATTGGGAAATTAGAAAACTATTCCGATTGTCTGGGCAAGAAATAATAAGGACCCTGCCTGCTTTTTTTTTTTTAATTTCCTCCACAGGCTAATTGTACAATATTTCAGAGTCCAATTCTTTTTGTAGAGCAAAATAACAGTTTGGACATGTAAACTTATTTTGTATTTAATGTATACTTTAATATATTTAACACGTACTGGTCATCCTACCATCTAGGGGAGTGGGTAGGAGGAAGGAGGGGAAAAATTGGAACAAAAGGTTTGGCATTTGTCAATGCTATAAAATTACCCATGCATATAACTTGTAAATAAAAAATCTATAATAAAAAAAAAGAAATTATAAGGACCCAAAGTAGGTTGGTTACATATGAATAAAAAACATGAGCTATTTTGCAGATATTGATAAAATTTAAGGACTGATTAGATATAATAATTTAGGATGGTGAGAAATTGAGGAATACTTCAAAATTATGAATCTAAGGGACTAGAAAAATGGTAGTGTCTTTAATAGAAATAGAGAAATCAGGAAGAGAAGTAGGTTTAGAGAAAAGGATAGTTAATTCTAGTTTGGATGTATCAAGGCACCTAAAAATATTTAAACAAAGATGTACTACAGACAATTAGTGATGTGGCACTGGAGTTTAGGCAAGAAGAGAGGTCTGGGTGTGCAGATTTAAGAACCATATTCATAGAAATAATTCTTGAACCCATGGGAAGAAGAAAAAGGGAGCTGAGCTCACTAAGATTCCATTAACAGAAGAAAAAAAAGATATTTGAGAGGAGAACTTTTGGGGATGGGAATGGCTGGGATATGAGGCATAGATGATGAGCTAGCAATACACAGCGAGGAATGAGCTGATAGGAAAAGAATACCAACATTAGGAAAACTTAAGGTATTTGTCAGAAAAAAAAATTAAACATCACCAAAAAAGTCAAAGATACAAACTAATATAACAATTTTTATGTCAAATTAACAGACAAAAAAAATAGTGGATAAGCTAATAACTTTTTTTTAGAAAGCAGAAACAGAAAAAGTAATTTTCATTATAGGGATTTACAAATGTTCAAATTTCTTTCCATATAATATGCATACATGCTCAATGATATCAACTTACTAAGTAATTTATGTTGTTTCTGCTGTTCAATTCAACCTATTAGCCATATTATAGCAATATATGAAATGTCTTTTCCTTTCTTTCCTTTAGAACTGATGTACCCTGAAAGAACTCAGAACCACATTACCTGCTCTGTTTCTCCTTTAATGTTAATAAAGAAGGGAGGAATAGAGAAGGGAAGAATAGAAAGACTTGCAATGGTGAAATAAAGAAAGAGGGAGAAACAGAGAGACAGAAAGCAATTGACTCCCAAAAATTCCTTCAGTCTGTACCAGTGACATGTTATTCGAAACCTAGAGCAAACAAAAGAGACTCGTGTCATACTTGAGAAAGCTGCATATACTATGGAACCATGAAGATCTTCAGAAAGTTGAAATGAGAAAAAGTAACACAGCTTCCCCCAGTCCCTGATTCAACCCTCTTTAGAAAGCAGAGACCTGGGTCCAGATAGGACTTGTAGGCCAGGGACTTTTCAGAGAAACCTTTGTAACCTGAATAGAAAATGAATACAGAAGGATAATTTGGGAAGCTAATTAAGTATTTACTTTATTTCTCTCCATTTAATAAAACCTTATGTCATGATTTTGTGAACTGTGTAACTTCAAGCAGGTGATTAACTAATTGCAGGGGTTGTTAGGAATGGGAAGCCTCCATGCACAGGCCATCTCAGGTTTTCCAAGTTAAGAATATTGGCCAAAGAGTATAACTGGATTCTTTTAGTGGTGAGAAAGTCTCTGACATTAATATGTGGTGCTTTTGGATTTGTGAATTAAACTTAGAATGTTTAGTAAGCAGAATGAAGTTAATTAAGATAGAATCGGATGAACTAGTTAGGCTACCATATGCAACTGTAGGAAACAAAAGAAAAAACATACATTTGTGGTTAAGGAAATTGCCTAATATCTTTGAATCACTTCCTCTCAAATTACCCCCTTGAAATTTCTTGCAAATATTTACTCTAGCTATCCATTTCTCAACAAAATTATTTTTTCCATAAGCACAGGAAAATTTCACCAAGCACAGGAATAATCAGAGTGGGCAAGATGATAATAAATAACTGGAAAAGATTTTATTTAATGTTAAGTCTAATTAAAAGAAAATAACATTCTTTTTGTTTCATATTTTAGTTATGAAAAAATATTGGATTTGGGATCAGAACAACTTGGTTTCAATTCTAGTCTATGCAATTTACCAGTTATTTGACTATGAACAAGTCATTTAACCTGAGCCTCATTTTCTCTACCTGCAAAATGAGCATAACAGTTGTTGCATTTCCTATTACAATGGGATGTTGTAAAAAAAAAAAAGTGTACTTTGTAAACTTTAAAGCATTATATAAATGTGGGTAGCTATTATTTGCTATCAATTGATTTAACTATTGGATTGTAAGCTCCTTGAAATCAAAGATTGCTTTTGACTCATCTTTATATGTTCTCCCAAACTTGGCTGAATATCTTACCTGTAGACAATGTTCAATGAATAATTATTGAACTAATGTATATCCCCCCAAAAAAGTTCATGTACTTATACCTCAAAGAATGGCCTAAAGAGTCAACATGGAGATAAAATGACTTGTAAGGAACAAGGTTGGGGTGTGTGTGTGTGTGTGCATGTGTGTGTGTGTGTGTGTGTGTTTCTATATGTGTATGTATAAGATGTAAAAAGATTAGAAAAGTAAACTGAATATTGAGGGGGAGAGAGGGAAACAGGATGGCTTATGAAGGCTTGGATTGCCAAACAGAGGTTATATTTTAACCTTGGGATACAGAGAATCCTGAAGTTTGAGTATAGAAGTGACATAGTCAAACAATGCTTTAGGAAAATCATTTTGGCAGTTGCATGGAAGAAGGTTGGAGTAGAGGGAGACTTGTGGCAAACACTGTCTTAAGCTCTGAGGAAAAGGGAAAAAAAAAACAGTGTACAATCTTTAAGGGGACAATAGTATGTAAATAAATAAGTATATAGAAGGTAGAAGATACATACATGGTAAAGGAAAGGTAACCTTAGAGAAGATATACATTTGCTGGCTTCACAATATAGATAGGTAACTTTTAAAAATCAAAATCATCAACTAGCAATGAAAATTACATTAAGTTCCATAAGGTATGAATAAGTACATTAGAAAGAAAACTTCTCTTTGACATCCTATATCTTCAGGCAACATTTCCAGATCAGTAACTAAAAGCTATCCCAGGAATAGTTTTAGATGTTCTAGCTCACTCTGGATTTTAGAGAGCAGTTTCTTTAGAAAACAGAAAAGAAGGATGAACTTTCATCATAAATAAAAGTACTGTATTCCAGTACTTTCCCTAATTGGAGACCTACTTTATCATTCTCTGCATTGTATAAACAGCCTTTCCAGAGAGCCACAGTCAATTTAGGTGCCTTCACATTGACTACCAAGGACCTGTAAGAAACCCTAAGGCAGGACATCATCCCACTGTTCTATTAGCAAATTACTGTGTAAAGGGTCAGTAAAGATTATCAACAAAAGAGTGGGGGGGGGGAGATGCTTTAAGATTAAGGAAAAAAAACAGTCTTTAGGGGATAGACATAGTTATGCTAGAGTTGGGAAGGTGAGGAAGAGGAAGACTTTTCTAGTCTTTCTCCCAAAGGCAAATCTGTAAATAACTTCTACCCCCTAGATTAAGGGTACCATCCTCCCAGTCTTCTTGACCTCATCTTGGCACGAATCCCAAAGACTCTTTTTCCATGCCTAATGAAATCTTTTGCCCAGCTTCTGTAAAAGATTTTACTTCACTGTATTAACCCTCCAACTACTATGAGAGCTTTCTGTCTATCACGATGTCCCACAGCTGGAGAAGAGAGATTTGTAGTTTCGTGGAATGTTTCCAAAACTAACAAACATTTTTTTTTGTTTACGATCTAAAAAGATGCTGTAAGTATGACTTTCACTTCCCAGGGAATATGGTGGGAAGGATATTTGAGAGTATCAGGGATGTGATTCAATGCCTTAGCCCACAAACATACATCAATGCTTAAGATTCTTGGGGATGCTCAGCCTGGTCAGCTCTAACAGAACAGCTGGAGGATAAGAAACCAAACTGGAAGTGATAAGGAACGGAAAGATATAGGAGAAAAGGGATAACAGGAGAAGATGAATGCAAGGAATACAAGGAAAGTGAGAAGTCAGCTAGCAGTGTTCAAGTTCCTCAGTGGGGCTACAGGAGAAACTCTTCACCTCAACACTTCCACTGTTCCCAAACCAACCTGGAAAGCAAAGGAAAATTCGAAAAGAATGTAGTATCTGGCCCCTTTGTTTCTCAGCAGAACGCATTTTTAGGTGACAAATCAGAGTTGGAAAAAAGTTAGCACTTTCAAATACACATGAATACATGCATATAAACCCGCAGCCACAAACATCCAAAACAGGTACACACATTCGCCAATTGACTTGCAATTACAGTTTCAACACAGTCTTTATCTGCGTGTATATTCTCTGCCTGTCTCTGTTTCACACTATATCTCAGCATCTGTCTCTGTCTCTGGGTCTATATATCCAATCTCTAGTTCTGAATCTGTCTTATTTTGTCTACACACACACACACACACACACACACACACACACACACCATTCGAACTATTCCCGCCCCTGGGCAGTACCCAGCACTCACATGCAGGGATAGTACCCATAGGGAGGCAGACCCGAGGGCTGCTGTAGGGAGTTGTCCTCACAAAGCTCCGAGTCGATGAGCAGGTAGTCCTGACTCTCATTTCTCCGAGTCCCGGTTCCAGGAGCGCAGACCCTCCGAGGGCCATAGGGAGAGTTCTGACTCATGGCTAGCGTTTATCCGGGACAGCCACGGGCACCCTGAGACAGCTTCAGCTGTAGCCCAGAGTCCCCAGGCTAGAACACGAGATGCAGTGGGTTCAACTGGAGTCTCAGCCTCTTGTGTGCTGGAGCGAGGGCTGGTCCCGAGGCACGGCTGGACACCGGGCTGACAGCACTGATGAGCGGAAAGGCGCACGATGCCCAGATTCCTGCCCAGCAAGGCACTTTGAAGAGCAGACAGGAAGGGGGCCTAAGCTTCTCTTGTCCCAATAGAATGGACCTTCGGAGCCCCAAGGAAAGCAAGCATGCGCTCCCTACTCCCTGAAGCAAGACAGGGCACAGGCAGGCAGGCGGGCCCGCAGGCTGGGTCACTGAGAGAGCGGAGCGCTTTCACTAGCTCACCAGAGAGAAAACCAGAGGGAACGGGAGTGATGAAGAGTTACTATGTCAACCAAGACCGTCCGCCCCCCACTTCCCCGCCTTCTTCCCCCGCAGGCAGCGTCATGCTCCCGTTGTCTGTCCCACCTTCAAATGGAGCCAAACGGGACCCTGGAACTACTAGGGTGAAGTTGGCCCTTCTCCCCTCTGGTTCCGGCTTCTCCGGACTGGGCGAATTCGAAAGGATCAAAGCAAGGACTTGTTTCTAAGTCCCAGACTCCGCCGGCACTCAGGGATTTCGATTACACCGTCGAGCTGGGCTCTCTACAGGGTGGTTTATCTTCCGTGCGCAACTCTAAGAAAAAGGAAGTCCATAGGCTTTAAAGGTTCGGGGTGTTCTGCCTCAATATAGGCAACTTCGTCTTTCCCTTATACTCTTTTACCAGTTTCCTTGTCGCCCCTCTCCCCCCACTCCAGCCCCGCAAGTGGCACGATCCTCCTCTAAAATATATAGCACTTACAGCTATAAGTCCCCCGCCTCTGGAAAGAAGGATGGCAAATAAAAATAATTTTTGAAAAGAAAATAAAACAAAATGCACAGCATCCCAATAGTAATGCCTTTTCAAATGATAATTCTTCGCATTTTACAGAATTCGAGGGCTTGCATCTATATTCCATCCCTCTTAAGGCCTACATCTATTTTTTTTCTTTTAAGTTTTCACCGGGACCTAGTGCGGTGAAAGGAGAGCAGATAAGAAAATTAGGAAATTAGACAGTTTAAATGGCCAGCTCAAAGTTACAGGGCTAGTTCTGAAAAAAGTCCAGATTTGAAGCCAAGCTATCAGCAGCCTCAGACACCTTCCACTCTGGTGGAATACAAGAGAAATAATTACCTGTTGTGTGCAAATGCACTGGAATAAGGGCTATGTTATCTTATTTATTGGGTATTATTATTTCGATTTTACAGATGAGGAGATAAAAGGCCAAAAATCACACAGAAAATGAAAAAAAGAATGAGGGTTTTATTGCAATAGTCTTGCTGCTGTGTCACATCAGCCTAAATAAGGACAAGGAAGTCATTCATTTGTCTATGAACTCCAACTTCAGAATATAAACTCCTTGAGGGATTGTACCCTTTCCTTTTTTTAGTCTCTGTAGCCCCCAAAACTGTGTCTAGTATATAGTAGGTGTTTACAAATTTTTCTTTTAAAATTCAATTCTCAAATTGCATCTGAAATATCTTTGGAACAGAAATTCTTCTATTTAACATTTATTAAATATTGTGTGATGAGCAATGTGCTAGGTGCTAGAAATACCAGATCCTCAAAAGACTACAACATATAAATTAATGACTATAGTCAGTCAATCATGTATTAAATATCTACTATGTACTAGTCATCATACTAAACACTTTATAGTTCTTTAGGGTTTATAAAATAATTTCTTTTCAACCCAATAAAATAAATATGAATGCCTATATTCCATATTTTCCCAGTGTTTTCCATATTTTATTTGTAGAAGTTTGTTTTAAAATCTTCCTTGAGCAGTCTACATACAAGTAGCAATTATTTCCAGTAAAGCAAGGCAGATAACATTAGTAATGATCTAAAAAGGAAGACTATACAATAAACAGTATCAAATACCATCATACTGAATGTCATCCTAGATTGCGTCTTAGGTCTGTACCATTGAAATGTTTGTTCAATTCAATCCAATCTGACTTTTCTTAAATATATATTATATGCCAAGAATTGTGCCAGGTTCTAGAGACACAAAGACAAAATCAGAAAACTGTCTCTTCTTTGAGATCACTTACACTCTGAAAGGGAGAGGAGAATTACAAGATGTCACATAGATAAGCAAAAACAAAGAAGAGATTAATTACTAATCTCCCCACCAACACAATGCACCTTTCTAAATCTGTAATCAAAACAAAAGTGAAAAGAGAATCAGGGATAAATTTCATACTCTGACTAGGTCTATACACCAAAAAAAGAACCAAAATTTTGTCAATTTGGAAAACAAATTAAGACCCACTTGTCAGAAACCTTTCTGCCCAAAACATTTTATGATTGCATTATCTGGATGATTATCTTCATTCCCCACTTTCCGGGTTTTTTGTGAGTATCCTTTAGCATCATTCTTTTTGGACAAATACTGACCATAGCATATCTACCTGGAAGGCAATTTCTTGAACAGTAGATGCATTTCTCAGGCTTGCTGTTTGGGCAAGACATCTTGAGGAGACATAACACTGAAAACTATTTTTCAGTTAAAACTAAGTGGTAAAATTTCTAGTAATGATCAATGGCTATAACCAAACAGCCATAAGGTACATGGTAATTGAAGTATCTATCGCAATCAAATAACAGAAGGCTGTTTTTATGTTTCTCCATCCTAAAGCATCTGGAGTCATTTTTAGGCATGTTTGTTACCATTTAATAATTAATAGGGAAGACAGTGTAGCATAATAATAACAGCTAGCATTTTTATCGTCCTTTAAGGTTTGCAAAGTGCTTTGCAAATACTATCTCAATTTATCTTCACAACAACTCTGGCAGGTGCTATAGTTATTCCCATTTTACAAGTGAGGAAACTGAAACAGATGGAGGTGAAAGGACTTATTAAGGGTACAAGACCAAATCTGACCCCAAGACTTCCTGATTCCAGGTCTGGCACACTATCCACAATGCCACTTTGTTGTGGAAAGTCAACTTTGGAGTCAAGAAGAGTTGGGTTCCAGTATTGCCACTGACACCGACTAGTTGTGTAAGATGGGTAATATGGTACAGTGGAAAGATAACTGGGATTAGATTCTCATGGACCTGAATTCAAATGTGAGCTGTTCTAATTATTACCTAAATGACTCTGGGCAAGTCAGGTTGCTCACTTTGGGCCTCAATTTTCTTATCTGTGAAGTGAAGCTGAGGACTAAATGATCTTTAAAGTTCCTTCCAACTCTACATCTATGATCATGTTACTTAACTTCTCAATCTTCTCCAGTAAGTCTAAAACCAAGTTAAGGAGAAGTTGATCTCCATGTGGGGAAGATAGGAGTTAATGAATATTTATATAGTCCCTAGCATGTATCAGGCACTATGCTCAGTTCTTTACAAATATCTCATTTGATCCTCACAACAATTCTGCAATTATCATAATTTTTCACTTGAGTAAACCGAGGTTAAGTGATTTGACCAAGATCACTTGGCTTGTAAGTGCCTTAGCACAGTGCTTGACACATAGGAGGCACTTAATAAATGTTTATTGTATTATAATAAATGTCTGATTCTGGATTTGAACTCAGATCTTTCTAACTCTAGATAGGGTGCCCTATCTACTGTAGCATCAGTTACCTCTAATATAGAAATTGTTGTCTTCATGGGTGGAAAAAGTTTTTCCACGCTGTTGATTTTCAATTTCAACTAAAATGTAATTGACTATTAAAATAACTAATGACTGAAAAGCAATTAGTTGCAAAATGAGCTACCAATTTCTTTATTACAGCTATTACATTTAAAACCACAATGTATGCAATTTTTGAAATGACAACAAAATAAATACTTCATTACAACAATAACAAGCTAATTTGTTTGCTGGCATCAAACAGAGAAAAAAATTGTGTCAGAGAAACAAAATTTAGTTTATTTTTTGCTCACATTGTGACACATTATGCATTAGAAAAAAAAGTTAGCAAACATCAGTGGTGCCACTTAGATTTAGCTTCAAAGAGAAAAGTGAATATTGTTTACTGTTACAGATTTAGCTGTTGGTGAATCTCATCATAACACTGTATTTCATTCTCATGTAACATCCTTGGCACTGGAAAAACTAATTCCTTTAAACATATAGTTTAAAAGTAATTTATTATTTCACAAGACAAGACCTATCATCCTTTAATGTTACATTTGAAGAGTAGTTAGTGATGGAAAAGTAAAGCTAACAAATTTATATCAAGTGCTTATCACAAAAGCACAGAATCAAATTTGCTGGAAAAGACTTTAAAGACTTTATTCCAATTCCCTCATCCCTTCAGTGAAGAAACCAAGGACCAGAAAGGTAATGTCAAGTCGAAAAGCATTCATTAAATATCTGCTATGAACCAGATACTATGAAAAGTGCTAGGGATACACAGGAAAGCAAGCTAGTCCTTATAAGGCACTCACAGTATAATGGAGGAAACAACCTATAAATGGTTATCTAGAAACAAGATATATACTCAGAATATCCTATGTGATGGAACAGCAAGGAGTTCAGAGTCATTTGATTACATAGGACACAAAAGGAAGACAGAGGTAAAAAAAAAAACTGGAAAGGTAAAAGGATACCAAGTTATAAAGACTTTTAAAAGTCACATAAGGAGTTTTATATTTGATTTTAAGGATCAGAGGGAATTGTAAGTAATAGGAACCTTTCTCCCCCAAAATTTATTTTTTTTCAATTTGCAAAAATCTACTTTCTCTCCTTCCCATCTTAATTGCTTACCACACCAATGAGAATGAAAGAGAAGCCAAATCCTGATTATAAACATATATAGTCAAGCAAAAGAAAATTCAACATTGGATATGTCTCAAAAATATGTATCATTCTGTACCTTGAGCTCTTCTCCTCTCTATCAAATGATATGTGGAGTAAATGAGGTATTCAAGGAAGAATGGCACCTCTGCTCATATACATTTGGTGTCCAATCTGTCGCTCAGTTCTCTTCTGGTGCTCCAAGAAGGTTTAGCATGCACATTGACCATACTAGTAAAACTATTTCACCAGATGGGCCAAACCAAGTTGAAAGTAACCAAAAGGCTTCAAACCCATCAATGAGTTAGGGGATGCCTTCCCTAAGCATGTGAAAACCTCCCCCAGAGGATAAGTGATTGAGAAAATTTGCTCCGAAGACTATGAAGGCAGGTGAAACAGGTGGAACACTCAAAGGTTGGTCAGATATCAATCAAAGAAGCCAAGTCATTCTGACTTTTATCTTGTCACTGGCCTTTGATGCCTCTGGAAGAGAGGATGAGGCTGATGAATTTGTGCAACTCTGCCCCCCTTCAACTCACAGTCAAGACATTGTCCTGTGATGTCACTGGTCCTCAAAAAAGGAGGAGGAAGAAGAGAAGGAGAAGCAGAAAGAGGAGGAGGAGGAAGAGGAGGAGGAGGAGGAGGAAGAAAAGAAGAAGAAGAAGAAGAAGAAGAAGAAGAAGAAGAAAATAGAAGAAGAAGAAGATGTGGAGGAGGAGAAGGAAGAGAAGAAAGAAGAAGAAGAAGAAGAAGAAAAGGAGGAGAAAGAAGAGGATGTGGAGGAGGAGAAAGAAGAAAGAAGAGAAGGAGGAGAAGGAGGAGGAAGAAAAAGAGGAGGAGGAGGAGGAGGAGGAGGAGGAGGAGAAAGAGTGTAAAAGGCTGAAACTCTGAATAGGTGCACTGGAATCAGACAACTGAGCACTTAAGGCTAATTATCTATTGGACAATATTCTATTAGCATATGCTTGGAAAAAATGGCCCTTCTCACTATTCTGTGCTGACTCCATCTTTTGGTGTATACAGGGTGGGATAAAATAAGCCAGAGTCACTTCAGAGGAGACAAGGAGAAGGGAGGTTGGTCTGTAGAGAACATGTAGCAGTTTTGTTGATCCCCTTCATTTCTCCCCCTAAAGACCAAGGATTTTTGCTTCTCCAAACTCTGGCTGATTCTGAGGCCTATAGGGAGCTAATTTGCACTTCACAGACAAGGAGGAGGAAGAAGGAGGAGAAGGAGGAGGAAGAGGAAGAGGAGAAGAAAGAAGAAGAAGAGGAGAAAGAAAAGGAGAAGAAGGAAGAAAAAGAGGAGAAGGAGGCAAAGGAGCAGGAAGAGAAGGAGAAGAAGGAGCAGGAAAAGGAGAAAAAGGAGAAGGAGGAAGGGAAGGAGAAGAAAAAGGAGGAGGAGGAGGAGGAGGAGGAAATTTATACAGCATGTTGTATCATAAATCCTCTAGAATTGTGTTTGGTCATTAGGCTGATCTGAATTCCCATTTCCTTCAAAGGTGTTTGACTTTACCATATTGTTCCCAAACTAAAAATCATTTTGGTTCTGTGAACTTTGCTTTGCATCAGTTCATATAAGTCATAAAGTTTTTTTTTTCAAATCATTCCCTTCGTGGGAGATCTATGTTTTCTTTCACAATTTGTATAATTTCACATGTGATTTCTTAATTGTGGGTAGGGATAAAGGAGAGAACCTAGAATTCAAAAAATTTTTTTAAAAAGTGTAAAAAATTATTTTGAATGTAACTAGGGAAAATATTAAGTAAATTTTTTTAAATCATTCCCTTCATTATATCTAAAGCACAAATATTATACAGTTGTTTTTCAGTTGGTTGGCTTCTCATAATTATTCATTTGTGTTTACCTTTTTAATCTTTTTCTTAATTCCTGTGTCTAAATTTAAAAATTTCTATGAATCTGTGATTTTTTCATTGGCAATGTTTGTCATCTACTTTATCAAAATTCAATTTTTTCCCTTGTAAGATTGTATTCAGTTTTTCTGGATAAAGTTATTCTTGATTATTATTCTCTATCCTTTGCCTTCTGGAATTTTGTATCCTAAGATCTCCAGTGCTTTAAAGTAAATTGTATGTGATCCTGCTGTGCCTTCATGATACTTGAATGTCCAGTAATTTTTAATTTTTTCTCCTTGATTTGTTTCCCAAGTCAGTTGTTTTTGCTATGAGGTGCCTCATATTATCTTCATTTTTTCAGTCTTTTGATTTTATTTTGATACTTCTTATTGTCTCATGGAGTAATTGTCTTCTATTTGGTCTATTCTAAATTTCAGAGTTTGTTGCTTGAGTAAAGATATGTATTTCTTGTGCCAACCTGCTAATTCCCTATTTCCTTCATCCATAGCTCATATTTCTTTTCCTTTTTTAAACCTCTGGAATTCTCATTTCATTTGTAAATACATTCTTAAAATTATCTTTAAACTTTTGCTTCATCTTTTTCAGGTATTTTAGTCAAATTTGGGTAGAAACTGTGCTTTTCTCTGAGGGTCCTGTCATCATAATATTTTCTTATAATGAGATTCTTTTGTAGTTTGTTCATTTTTCCACCCTACTTCCAGGCTTTGGATTTGATATTAAAGTCAGACTCTGTGCACTTCTGAAGGAAATGTTATGGCTGGTTCTGTTGTTCCTTTCTTAGAATATTTTGTATTGTGCAATTTCAAGATCTCAGGACAGTTCGAGCTGAGGGTCTGTAAATTTTCAGTGTTCCCAAAATGATCTGATCCAATGCAAATGGTTTCCACCCCAGTTTTAATCTCTGCAAGTTCCTGACCTAGATTTAGGTCTGAGCAATAAGAAACTGAGGGCTGCTGGACTCAAGCTCTATCAGTTAACTGGAAAGGTCTGTTGGTTCAGAATAAGAACTGTATGCTTCCCTTCTGCCTAGATTATTCTTATGTATGCTTCAAATTGTGCTGGAGGCTAGAACTGAGGGTCTGAATTGCACCAAAGCTATTATTGCTGGCTTATGAACTTGCTCCTTACTTTGTGCACAGGATAAGGCCTAAGACAACCCTTTACCAGGATTTCATCATTGGCACAAATCCCTTCTTCTTTCTACTCTGGATCTAGGACTCAGACAACCTCAACTTTTCACACATTCTTCCCATGACCTCCTTATTCAATCACTTGTTAAACTTTCTCATTTCTTCATAATAGGATTCATATGTATATTCTGCCACTACCACTACCCTGGTGCAATCCCTCTTCAGATTATTGTGAAGATCAAAAACCATAATATTTATAAAGCATTTAGCATACTGCAAGGTACATAATAGGTACTTGCTAAATGCTTATTCTCTCTCTTCACTAATTTAGATATAAACTATTATAACAGCTTGTTGATTGGTATCTCTACCTCAAATCTCTTCCTACTTCAGTATATCCTCCACTTAGATATCAGAATGATCTTCTAAAGCAAAGGCCTAATCATATGATCCCAGCCCAGTCCTTTCAATAAACTCAGTCATTTCCTATTATCTCCAAGATGAAATCCAAAATCATCTACTTAGCTGTTAAAGTCTTTAAGAACCTAGCTCCTCTCTTTCTTCTCAATCTCTAATACTTTACTATACACCATATACTCTGTAATCCAATGAGATTGTTCATTTTGTTGTCCCTGACACATGCCATGCCATCTTCTGACTGAGCATTTTCTTTGGCTCTCTTTCATAGAGGTTTTTAACCTGTCCAGAAATTTATTTTTTGAATTGTTAACTATTTTTCAATACTACTCAATTTCCTTTGTATTACTTTGTTTACATTTAAAAACAATATAACAATCACAACAACAAAAAAGGTTAAGAAACCTTTCTGTAGATCATATAATTCTAACTAATTCATTAAGTTAACTAACTTAAATACAATTAAACAGTGCAGGAAGTAAGAACATTGGACTTGCTGTCAGAAAGCCCTAGATTCAAATCCTACTTCATATTTTTAGCAGACTGGGCAAGTTACTTAATCTTTCTCTCAGTCTCAGTTTCTTCATCTGTAAAATGGAGATAATATTAGTACCTACTTCACAAGGGTAAGAACTAAATTATATAATATACATAGTACTTTGCAAGCCTTAAAACACAACACAAATATTAGATATTATTATTGTTGTTGTTGTCTTTTAATGCCTCTATAAAGGATTATGGGAAGAAAGGTTAGCACAATAGTTTACTATTTACAAGCAGAGTTAATGGAAAGAAAAAAAAATTCAGCGCCATTCATAGCCATATGTAGAAAATTTTATTTTCCATATTTTATCTCTCTCTTCTTTCATCCACTAGAGTGATTATAGTTGAAACTTTCAATAAAGTATTTGATTATCAACAGTAGCATCTCATTTATCTAGTCCAGATGATAGTTATCTATCTGAAACTTACCTTTTTGGGTACCAAAACTGGTATCAGTATTAAACCTCTAAGATGAAAATCTTTTTAAACTGGATTGTAGAGTTTTCAATCTTCTTACATGGAACTTGTGCATATTGAAGCCTTTTCTTGATGAATCAGCATCATGGTTGTGAACATTGTAGGATTTGGAGCCAAAAGGAACTAGAAATATAATCAAGTAGAATCCCTTCATTTTACAGAGGAAGAAACTGAGGTCCAAAAAAGTTGAGGAACATAATTAAAATCACTTAGTTAAATGACTAGTCTGCAATTAATAAGTAGTAGAGCCGAGATTGTATCCCTATGCTGCACACCCAGTGCAATGGCCCTTAGATTCCACTGAGTATAGTCAACTGTTCCAACTCACTTTATCTAAGACTGTTATATTTTCTGTGTTCTTGTATTCATTTTGTGTGGTTTTTCTGTCTCCTCGGTGTAGTTAATGTCTCTTTTCCCCACTTATCGTTCCACAACCACTTTTTTTATGGACTTGTAGCCTACTATGGATAGACATCCATATATGTTTGAGCTGTATATAAAAATAGTATCATCAGGTTCAGAATGAAGCTTATAAACCTTATGTTTTGGATGCTATGCCAACTATTTTTCCTCAATTGTTTTGTATGCTTACTTTCTGCTACTTGGTTGTATTCCATCCTTAAGCTTTTTCTTTAATTCCTTCCACTTCCTCAGTGAAAACAGACTTTCCTCTGAAGCTATCTCTAGCAGGCACCACTACTGCCAGTTCTCCCAATAGTGAGTCAAGGAAGGGAGTCATACTATTTCTTGTTAATCCCAATGTGATCTGCCAGAATTAATCAGGAAAAGGTGGGACATTAACAGGCAGGAGCACTGAGCAAGGTGAGGGGGAGGATTTTTCTAGGAGAGGTAGGCTGAGCCCAAAGTCAGGGAGATTCAAGTTCAAATCCAGTTTCAGACAAGAGTTGTGTGACCCTAGGCAAATCACTTAATCTCTGTTTACTTCAGCTTCCTCAATTATAAAAATACCTCCACAGATGAAGTGTTGTATGAGAGAAATAGCAAGAAGGTCAGTGTTGCTAGATGATAGACTGTGTTGAGAGCAATAACATGGAAGAAAATTGGAAAGATAGGGAAGAACAAGTTGAGAAGGACTTTCAAAGCCAAAATAGATGATTTTATATTTGATCCTGAGGGAACTGAGGATCCATTACAGTTTATTAAATGGGAGGGGGTATGGTTAGATTTGTCTTATAGGAGGATCAATTTGGCAGCTAATTGGAAAATGGTCTGGAATGGAGCTAGATTTAAGTCAGGGAGAACAAACAGGAGGCTATTACAACAGCTGAGGTGTGAGATAATGAAGACCTGCACCACAGCCTGAATGAGTGGAGAAAGGGGAATATATACAAGAGATGTTGTGAAGGTAGATATGACAAGGCCTGGCAACAGATTAGATACTTCCAGTGAGTGCGGGTGATAGAAAAGATAAAGGAAGTACATGACTCCTAGAATTTTGGCCTGGGAGAACAGTGCCAAAAATTTAAGACTAGAAATAGGGTAAGTCAGAAAATAAGCCTGTTTTTATTGGAGGAGGGTGGGAGAAGAGGAAGGAATAAGTATGTCTGTAGCACCTACTATGTGCCCGGCACTGTACTAAGCATTTTATAAGATTTATGTTCACTAAAAACTCATAACCCTATGTCAAAGCCAATGATGAGTCTCTTCATATTTAGCCTGATTGATTTTAATTCATATTCAGTCCCTTCATCTCTAAGTCTTTCTGGATTGATAACATCTGACAAAGTCTTCCTTTTGCTATCATTTGTTGTCTCATTTTCATTCATATCTAATTCTTTATAATCCCATTTGGAGTTTTCTTGGCAAAGACACTATATTGCTTTGTCATTTCCTTATTTGGATCATTTTACAGATGAGGAAATCATATAGTTAGTGTAAGAGATTAGATTTGAACTCAGGAAGATGAATCTTCCTTACTTGAGGTCCAGCTTTCTATCCACTCTGCCACCTAATTACTGTCTTCACCTTCAAGAATCCAGCCTCAACCACCATAAAGCATCACAGTAGGACTTTAGTAAAGAAATGGACACTTGGGAAAATAAGCTTTTAAAAAATATTTATTTTTCTTCCCTAAAACCATGAGTGGAACAACATAAAATTAACCCAGATATTTTCATCTTATGAACATTAGACTGGAAGAGAGCCAAAACAATTATTTGTGCCTTACTCTCAATTAATTATGATATCTACAAGTCCATGTAAGATAAATGGGTCCACTAGGCCAAATATAGCCATGCAGCTAGTGGATTGCATGGACAGATACCTTTAGAAGCTGGACTGCCTATCTCTAAAATAGACTTTGTTTTCTATTTTAAGAGAAACAGGAAAAGTACTGTCATTTAACATTTGCTCTTTCCCTCACATATTTCCAAAAGGGTTATGATACTAGAGTTTTAGAAGTCTCTCTTCTCAAATATTACTTGGCTATGGTTACAAGTCTGGTTGAGAACAAAAGTTATTTCCCTGGTTATTTGTGAGGATGTAAAACTATATGGAAGAGCCAAGATGGTGAAATAATGATGCACCTCTTCCATCGAATTTTATAAAAAGCAAGGAAACTTTTCCAAATATATGTAGAAAATATATTGACTGACTATTGATTGGGAAACCCAAAGGGAAAAAAATCACAATTAGTCATTTTTCCAGCCCAAACAAGCATAGAGAAACAGTCAGAAACCTGTATAGGAAAAAAGAGTGCAGGAATCCCAGACCACATAGAAGCATCTAATTCTGTCACTTAGAATTAGCAGAGCTATCTAGCTGGTTATTGTAGCTAAGTCTAGCAGTAGTCAGTTTTCTGTTGCTCAAACCCAGGTTGGAAATTTGCAGCATTCAGACCAGGGAAGGGAATGAATTAGAGCACCTTGGACCAGTGAAAAGTTTCGAACCCTGAGAAGTCTCCAAGAAAACTCCAAGAATTTTTCCAAGTTCTGGAAAAACAAAACACTCGAACTCCATGAAAGCAGCAACAGAACCAACCGCAACTTTCCTTCCAGAAGTGCAAAAAGGCTGGTCTTAATATAAAGGCCAAAATCAGAATGTAAACTGGAAGATAAGTAAATAAAAAAGCAATCACACACAAAAACCTATCATAGTCACAGGAATACTCAAGATCCAAACCAAAAAGAATTAAATGACTCCAAAATATCTGCAAGTGCCAAGCATCAAAAACAAAACAAAAGAAAACGACAACAAAATAACAACAAAAATACTGTGGAAACAAATTAAAGTAGAATTCTTGAAAGAGATGAGGCCAGAGGTTGTTTTGTTTGTTTGTTAGGAATGTTCTCATAAGTGAAATGTGAGTGTTAAAGTAAAATATTAGAAAAGAATTCAAAAGTATGAAAGAAAAAATTAAAAATAAAATTAAGAGATTGGTATGAAGCATAAAAAACTGCACAATCAACAAATCCCCTGAAAATTGGAATGAATCAAATGGAATGACTCCATGAGACAAAAAAAAGAGTATTAAAGAAAAAACAAAACCTAAAAAATTTGAAGAAAATGTAAGTTCTTTCATTGCAAAAACAACTGATTTGGAAAACAGATAAAGGTAAAAAATATTAAGAATGATTGGGCTATCTGAAAGCCACAACAACAACAAAAAAAGTTACTTCACAACATTTCAGGATGACTTAAAAGAAAACTCCCCAGATATCTTATAAATAGAGGACAAAGTAAAAATGGAAAAAATCCACAAATTGCCACCTGAAACAAAATCCAAAATGAAAATTCTCAGGAACATTATAGCTAAAACCCAAGGCTTTCAAATTAATCAAAAAATACTGAAAGCATGAAAAAAGAAAAAAATCAAGTATCAAAGAGCCACAATCAAGATCAGATACAATTTATTATGAAAGAGTAGACATATTAGAATACACCATTTTAGGAGGCAAAGGTTTGCTATCAAATAACTTAGCCAACAAGACTGAGTATAATTTTACACAGAAAGAGGGAAGAGGGAGAGAGGAATTGGACCTATAAGGAAACACAGGGGTTCCAAGCATTCCTAATGAAAAAAATGAAATGGCCAGAGCACCATAAAAACTTTGAAGTTCAAAAACAGAAAATAAGAGAAACATAAAAAGGTAAATATGAGCAACTATAAAGGACTAAACAAGGATAAACTACTCATACTCTAATATAGAAATAGGATACACGTGCTACCTAAAATGTCATATCATCATCAGGATTCATAGAAGGAATACAATTAGACAGAATACTGGAAATGTTTCCATTATGTCTTAATGATCTTAAAAAAAAAAAAAAAGGAACAGAAAGAGTAAGATTACTCTAAGTGGAGGAAGAAAGGGAAATGGAAATCAGGGGAAATTAGCTCACAAAATAAGAATGTACAAGTGAATTTATATATATATACAAACATGGAGGAAGAGATGGGAGCAGTGGTTGACATTTGAATGTCGTTCTCATCTGAACTAGTAAGGAGAGAAGAATACACATACCCTCATAAAGGTAATAAGAAGGAAAAAGAAGGAAGAAATAGAAGAAGAATAGATTAGTTCTAAGTAAATAACTCTTAACTAAAGATATGCAATTTTATTTATAGGGTTTTTTTAAGTACAAAAATTAAAATCTGTCCATAAATTGAAGAATGGCTGAACAAATATGCTATAGTATATGAAATGTTGCTATGAAATTGTCATTTAAGAATTGATGAAGGCAATGTTCTTAGAAACCTGGAAAAACTCTTTAAGACATACTGATCGAAGTAAAACGAACTCAGAGAGCAATTTATTCAATTACAACAAACTTTGAAAGACTCTGATCAGCTTAATCAATACCAATGATGATTGCAATAGGCTATTGAAACATGCTGCCTACTTCCTGATAGAGAAGTGATGAACTTGGAATACAAATTGAGACTTATTGATTTTTGCATATGGGCTATGGAGAATTTTTTTTGTTTTATATGTATATATGTAACAGGGGTATTGTTTTTCTTTTGTTCTTATTTGGAGGGAATGGGGAAGGGATAGGAAGAAAAGTTGAATTTTTGCTGTTTTTGCTGACTCAAAAAAAAATAAATTTTAAAAGGGGGTGTAATACCATAACATAAGCAATCAACTAAGCATATTGAGTGTATGACAAGTACTGTGGTAAATACTGTGAGATATACAGAATAATACAAAGCATGGCCCTGCTCTCACCAGTCTTATAGTCTAGTTCCAAAGAAACAAAGCCTAAAAGAAACATGAAAGAAATAATTATTGTTATAATGGACTGACTCTAAGTGAAAGGGAAGTTCTCAGTTTAGCCTGGAGAAATCAAGGAAAGCTGCAGGGAAGGGACTTGAAGTACAGAAAGCATTAAATGCAAGTGGGGGAAAGGGTATTTTATATAGAGAAACTAATGATAAAAAGCAGAGAGCCAATGTACAGTGTGTGGTATGTGGTGTTTATGTATGTGTGTGTAGGGGAAATGACATGAAGAGAACAGCCTGAATGGAATGAAAGATAGAATTGTGAATTATGATTATCTCATTGTAATAAGCATACTCAGCACAAAAACTTGCCTGAAAATCTAAAACTAAAAGAAAGTCAGAGGCATCCAGCAAAAACAGCTCTCTTTTAAGCCTGTCTCTAATTTTTAGATTCCAGGAGTGGACTTGTTGATCAGGTTGAATATATGCAGAAGATGAGAAAAGTGTGATTATAGCTATATTAAAAATATAAACACTAATGTACATATATACATGTCCTAATACAATATGAAATATAAATGTATTAAAATGTGATTTAAGGAAAATAATTGACACTAAATAAAATCATTCAGTGAGGGGGGATTAATTTAATGGAATAATGAAAATAATGCATATAATAATAGAGACTGTGCCTGAGATTTCATTGATATAGGGAACTTGGGAATGAGGAAACCCCCTTTACATTCTCTACAACTTGCCTAGAATACTTAAGTGACTTACTTATTCAAGGTCATATAGTAAGTATATATTAGAAATGGGACCTGAATAAACATCTTCCTGGCTTCAAATCAGATCTCTGTCCATTATAGCATGTTACCTTTCTTAGGTATATGTTATATGTACAGTTATAGTCATTATATGTATAGGTATATTCATTATATTATTATTAATTATACTTGGTATGCTATTTACAAAGTCCTTTATATGTGTTGTAACTAGAAAGAAGTCCTGGATGTTCATGAATGTTCTTATGATAACTTACCAAAATGATTAGAAGTAAATTTAAAATTTTTTAAAGAATGTTTTTATGTACTGGGAAGGAACAGCATAGATTCACTGTGGTTTAAAATTTAGTGTAAAAACCTAACCCAGACCAACTTAGCCTGAGATAATTTTAGGCTGTGCCTCTGCCCAGTTTGCCTCCTGGGAATTAGAGAAAAATACAGGATAGAGAAGGTTTGTGTTTTTTTTTTTTTTTTTTCCCAAGCTGAATGATAATGAGTCAGTCCTGAAAGGTATTTAATGAGGTTTCAAGTTCTAAAGATAACTCAGTTTTTGTTAGTCACAGAGAGACGATAAAGGGCCTAGCAGGTAGAAAGTTAGCTACCTTATGCTAGAATGCCTGGGCCCCAGCCAGGGCTGATTAGCTACATTGGGAGATGCTGGTACTCACCATAAAGTCCTCAAAGGCCAAAATGTCCTGAAATAAAACATTAACTAAATAATGCTCTGATTCATTTCCCACATGTAGCTTTAGAGCAGCTGGTCAGCTGCTGGTTCCCTTCCTTTACTGCAACCACCTGAAGATTTGTTCCTTCTTGTAGCTACAACCCTCCAAATAGCATCATCTCTTCTCTGCTGTAACCCCTTTTACAATAAATCACCATAATGGCACTCAGTTCTCAGGCCAGCTTTCTTCCATATATAACAATTATCTTTGGTCAGTGAGATTAGGTGGAGGAGATAGACAGAGTACCATATTCTGCTTTGAATTGTATTCTTACTTCTCTTGGTCTAGATATTTTTGTACATTTTGCTGAGTCCAGTTTGTTCTTTATCCATAGATCTTTTACCCAGGAAAGTCTGTATTCCACATTCTTCTTTCTTAACTTTTTATAACTGGGAAGACAGACATGCTTATACATTGCTGGCAGAGCTGTGATAGGTCCAACCATTTTGGAAAGTGATCTACTTTCCAATTTTCTTTTATATTTAAAAACTCTCTTTCCCTCTCCCTCTCTCCTCTCGTCTTCTCTCTGTCTCTCTATTTCTCTCTGTCTCTCTGTCTCTCTGTCTCTCTGTCTCTCTCTCTCTCTCTCTCTCTCTCTCTCTCTCTTCTCTCTCTCTCTCTCTCTCTCTCTCTCTGCCTCTTTCTCTCTCTCTCTCTGTCTCTCTGTCTCTCTCTCTCTCTCTCTCTCCTTCTGTTTCTCTGCGTCTCTATCTCTGTCTTGTTCTCTCTCACACATACACATTCCTTCTCATTTTCTCTAAACTAGTTGTCTCATTCTTAAATGATTTTATTCTCTAGGCACAAGATCCCCTAATGAGGGATAAAAAGAGCTCCTCATTTTTATACACTTGTTTGCTGTGTGAGCCTGCGCTCTTATCAGTGCAGGCATTCCCTCCATCTGTTATGGGCCAGAACTCTTATACTTGAAACAAGGATTCTTACAACAAAGTATTAACTCAGTGGATTGATAAGACAGTGGTTATCTAGTTTAGCATGGTGATTAATAGTTCTCTAGTTCAGTACATGCACTTGGTACTTAATGTAGCTCTATAAGATTCACACCTATGATAATGTAATTAAAATAGAGCATAGAGGCTGGGAAAGACTCAGAGACAGATACATTCACTCCATCTGACACCACATGGTGACTGGCCTTCTGCACTTTCCCCACTGAGACCAAGGTGGGTCTGAAAGGCTCTCTAGAAAGCTAGCTGGTCCCCAGGCAAAGAAACTAGATTGTGAAGGAGATAATAAAGGATTTGAACTTTAACACCTGGCTATTCTTGTGATGATTACTGAACAGAAAGGAAGGCTGCTCCAAGACCTCCAGAAAACCAAACAGGAACATTACATCCATCCATGCAGTTAGACAAGCCATGCGTGCTTTCTCACCCTGTGCAATTCCTGTACACTTTCTCCCATAGGTATTTTGTCTATTTCCAGTAAATATTTCCTAAAACATAGAAAATTTCCACAATCACAATGATTTTAAATGCTGTAGGGATAGCTAGATGGTACAGTGGATGGAATACTGACCCTGAACTCAGGAGGACCTGAGTTAAAATCCAGTCTAAGCACTCAACACTTAATAGCTGTGTGCCCCTAGACAAGTCACTTAATCCCAATTGTCTTGCTAATAATAATAATAATAAAATGCTACAGAAATAAGCTACAAAATATCTAAAACTACAAAGCCTTCATCTATTTATTCAAAATTCATCATCCTACAAAAATAACAGTTCAGTAGATTAAAAGATAATAAAAACAATATCTATTGTCATAACAAAAAAGCAAATGAGAAAACCTGCTCTTTCTCCTATTACTAGAGTTCAAAAATGATAATGCTAGCAATAAGAAAAGAGGAGAAAATTAAAGGTATAAAAAAGGGAAAGAGGATATATAACTATCTTTATTTGTAAATGACATGATGTTTTGCTTAGCAAATCCTAGGGAATCAACAAAAATACTGATTAAGACAATTAATAGACTCAAAATAAAACCACAAAAATCAACAGTGTATCACAACAAAACCCAAGAGGCAATAACAGAAAGGGAAATTCCAACCCAAATAAAATTCAGGAGCTGCTTCTGAAAGTGTTGGGACCTGGAAAATGCTCCAAATTAGAATAAAAAACAACTATATAAATGTTCAAGACAAAACAGGATTATTCAGAAGTTTCAGATTTAAATATTTCAAACATAGAGATAGCAGAGAGGAAAAATAGATCTTCCTGAAACATGGTGTTAGGAAATTATCTGTGCTTTTTATGGGTATGGGTGAAAAGTTCAGTGATTTGCTGAAAAAAGTTTCTTTACAGGCATTGCTACAGACAACATTAGTTATTCCTTTGCAGTAATATTCCCTTTCCCCCCTCCTATTTTTAAAATAAATGTATAACATTTATTTTTTAATATTATTTTCTTAAATTGTGAGTTCCAAATTCTTTTTCTTTCTCTCCCACCCTTCCCTCACCCACTGAGAAGGCAAGCAAAATGATATTAATTATACATGTGAAATCATGCAAAACTGTGGGAAAATATTTCTAAATTAGCCATATTACAAAAAAAGAGAAAGAAATGAAGAAATTTATACTTGAATATTCACTTAAAATTCATCAATTGTCTCTGGAAGTGTATAGCATATGTATACATTTGTATATATGTGTATATACACACATCAGTGACAGATATATATATGTATCCAAATAACTACAAAGTATGTATGATCCACCAAAGCACATAAAATATTGCATAGATTTAATTTTTTGAAAAGATCCTTTAAGAAATGGCTTCAATAGCTAGAGGAAAATTCAGGGAGTTAAACAGCTGGAGGAATATTCAGTGCTCAAGACTAGATCATGACACTATCTTAAGTGTATTTCTTCTATATATATACATATGTATGTATATATATATATATGAAATATTTCATAATAAAAGTACACTATATAGAGAGAGTGTAATTTTATAATGAAATATTATTACATTTGTTTCAGCCATTAAAACCTAAGTTCCAATTCATATATTTTTGACAGTAATATATATTTAATTTATTTAATATTTTCCCCCAGTTACATTCAAAACAAAAAAAAACCTTTTCTTTGCATTTTAAACTCTTATTTCTCTAGTACTTTTAAGTTTTTAAAAACACTTTTACAACTATTATCTCTTAGCTTTGCAGCAAGTCTGAGGGATAGAAGCTATAATCAGCCCCATTTACAAAATAGAAAACAAAGGTAACTGGTAGTTAAGTGACGTGTGTGTGTGTGTGTGTGTGTGTGTGTGTGTGTGTGTGTGTGTGTGAGAGAGAGAGAGAGAGAGAGAGAGAGAGAGAGAGAGAGAGAGAGAGAGAGAGAGAGAGAGAGAGAGAGAGAGAGAGAGAGAGAGAGAGAGAGAAAGAGAAGAGAGAGAGAGAGAGTAGTTAAGTAACTGTCACTTGCAGTATCTGAGGCAAGACTTGAGCTCAAGCCTCTCTAGCTATATTTATAGTGCATAAACCAGTCCGTCTCTCTTTTTGTATCTGTGTATATAAACACATATTTGAACATATATATGTGTGTGTGTGTGTGTGTGTGTTATATATATGTATGCATGTATGTATACAGGGAGATGTCTGTATATGTTTCTATGTATGTATGTGTATGTGTGTATATATATGTATACATATAAACATATATATATACCCATTATTTCTTTCTCTTTTTTTTTTTTGCAATATGGCTAATAATGTGCCTATAAAGGAACTTTTTTCAGCGAATCACTGAACTTTTCACCCACGCCTGTAAAAAGCACAGATAATTTCCTAGCACCATGTTTCAGGAAAATCTATTTTTCCTCTCTGCTATCTCTATGTTTGAAATATTTAAATCTGAAACTACTGAATAATCCTGTTTTGTTTTGAACATTGATATAGTTGTTTTTTTATTCTAATTTGGAGCATTTTACTAGTTCCCAACACTTTTAGAAGCAGCTCCTGAATTTTGTTATTTACAGAGTCAAATATTTTCTCAACTACTATTTTCAATATAGTAAGGTCTTAATTTTCATATGATGAAATTTAAACTATTTCCACTCACATGAAAGTGTTCCAAGTCACTATTGATTAGAGAAATGCAAATTAAGACAAATCTGAGATACCACTACAGACCTATCAGATTGGCTAAGATAATAGGAAAAAATAATGATGAATGTTGGAGGAGATGTGGGAAAACTGGGACACTGATGCATTGTTGGTGGAGTTGTGAACGAATCCAACCATTCTGGAGAGCAATCTGGAATTATGCCCCAAAAGTTATTGAACTGTGCATACCCTTTGATCCAGCGGTGTTACTCCTGGGCTTTATCCCAAAGATACTAAAGAAGGGAAAGGGACCTGTATGTGCCAAAATGTTTGTGGCAGCCCTGTTTGTAGTGGCTAGAAGCTGGAAAATGAATGGATGCCCATCAGTTGGAGAATGGTTGAGTAAATTGTGGTATTTGAACGTTATGGTATATTATTGTTCTGTAAGAAATGAACCAGCAGGATGAACAGAGAGAGGCTTGGAGAGTCCTACATGAAATGATGCTGATGAAATGAGCAGAACCAGGAGATCATTATATACCTCAACAACAATACGAGGATGTATTCTGATGGAAGTGGATTTCTTTGACCAAGAAAAGATCTAACTCAGTTCCAGTTGATCAATGATGGACAGAAGCAGCTACACCCAAAGAAAGAACATTGGGAAATTAATGTGGACTACTTGCATTTTTGTTTTTCTTCCCAGGTTATCTTTATCTTCTGAATCCAATTCTTCCTGTGCAACAAGAGAACTGTTCGGTTTTGCACACATATATTGTATCTAGGATATACTATAACATATTTGACATGTATAAGACTACTTGCCATCTAGGGGAGGGAGTGGAGGGAGGGAAGGGAAAAGTTGGAACAGAAGTGAGTACAAGGGATAATGTTGTAAAAAAAAAAAAAAATTACCCACGCATATGTTCTGTCAATAGTTACAATTTTTTAAAAATTAAAAAAAAAATCAAAATCTTAAGACACCCCCAAGATCACCCTGCTATTCCCCCTACATTTGCTATCTAGTATAACTGTCTCTTCCTTATTCTTTAACTTCTTTAATAAAGAAAATAAACAGAGTCTTCTATGGCAACAAGTTTTGGTAACTTATAACCAGAATTTTTAAAACAAAACCATCCTTTTGTTGTTTAGTACATTGTGCATTGATTTGTTATTAGTGAAAGTTTATGTCATTGTTTAACATCCTCTGAATGCTAGTTCTTCATATACTTGCAGACCATTATTAAACTGCACTTGAGTACACTGAGCATTTTATCTAGAAACTGATGAAGAAAATACCTACCATTGTGTGAAATTTCCTAATATTTCATTAGACACAAATATACATATATATATATCCATAAATTGTTCTATACAATACAGACTTTTATTTATCTATTCTTTCTCTGTGTATAGATAGCATCTTCCTCCATATATTCTTTGTGGTTAATTTGGGTATTTATAATAATCAAATGACTTAGCTGCTCAAAGTTGTTTTTAAAACAATATTGTTATTCCTATAAACAATGTTTTCTTGGTTCTGCATACTTTATTCTTCATTCACTTGTTCTAGCTTGAAGAGTGTCCCCCAAAATAGTATAAAAGCTATTATGAAGAAAATATATGCTCAGAACAGTTGATGTATCAGGTGGGGAAATTAGGAGAAGTTAGCTCAATTTATCATGGAAAAGGTAACATTTTAACTGAACCTTAAAGTAAAGGTTTCTGATAGTCTGAATTGCCTTGAAATGGGCCGTGGGAGGAGGCTGTGAGGTTTTTTAGGAACAAGTAACACCTAAATATTTAGTCTGGCTAAAATACAGAATCCATTAAGGAGAATGGAACAAAATAAGACAGGAATCATAAATTGATGTCAGATGGTGAAGTATTTTTGATGTTGGTCTAAAAAAATCCTTATTTTATTCCTGCAGCAAGATTTGTTAACAGGAGTATGATATGACCTTTGGATTTTGGCAACTCTTTTAAGGATAGAGTGAACACCAGGGGGAAATCAGAGGTAAGGAAACCAATTAGACAAAAGTCTATGACAAGTAGAAGCTAGAGATCTGAACTCCAAGATACAAGTTCATGTCCTGTCTCTGACAAATACTGCGCAAATATATATATATATATATATATATCAACATTTTCATTCAACCACTCTCCTAGACTTAATCATCTCCAGAAACTCATCATTTTGTTAGATGAAATCAACTCTGAAACTTATACCTCTTAAGCACCCCTATTTCTGCAGCTCCTTCCTCCTTGATTGAAGAGTGGATGGTAGAAATTGGGGGCTCCTATTAGATCACCCACCATTAAGGAGGGCATAGTAGGAATTCCCCCTTATCATTTCTCATCTGCCTACTCTCTTGGCCTTCATGATCTCCAGAAATTCATGATTCAGTGAGATTAATTCAATTTAATAATTTGTATCCTCCATAGATAATTTCCCGCCCTGACTAGGGAATTTAGCACAGTGCCTGGCCATACTAGGTGATTATTAAATGTTTATTGACTCTGATTTTGTGTGACCCTGGGCAAGCCACTCGATTCCTTAATGCTTTAGCCAACTCTTTAAGACTAAATTGTAGATAAGGTGCTGACCTGTACTGATAAAATTCTCTCATTCAGGCGTTCTCAATAAAATCCCAGAGGCAATTCTCCTTCTTGCCTTACCTATCCTTAGCTCAAGAGAGGTGATAAAAGCCTGATTTATTAGTCAGTGGAGAGAAGGGGACAGATAGAAGAAGTGTTGTGGAAAAATAAACAATTAAGACTCAGGAATTTTTGAATATGGAGATAAGGGAAAAAGAAGAGTTGAGGATGTCTTCAAGGTTATGACTCTGGGGCACTAGAGGGAAATATATAACAT
Source organism: Antechinus flavipes (assembly GCF_016432865.1). Taxonomy (NCBI): domain Eukaryota; kingdom Metazoa; phylum Chordata; class Mammalia; order Dasyuromorphia; family Dasyuridae; genus Antechinus; species Antechinus flavipes. The sequence goes on from NC_067400.1 coordinate 494,893,341, forward strand.
AAATGTAGGAATTTGCAGAAAAAAAGCATAAATTGAGCAGGAAAAATGACACATTATATTTTGGACATGGGATCCATGGGAAATAGAGACATGGGGCATAGGACAGAATCATATATTAAAACTTAGAAAAGGTTATCCAATCCAGTGCTGTCAAACAAAGTTTTTAAATGTTTTCTGTTTTATCTTATTTTTATTTATTTTGTTAAATATTTTCTATGAGAAATAGATGGGAATGCATTTGATTTCCACAGTTAGGAAAATTAAATTGGAGAAATGAAACTTAAATTAGAAAATTGAAACCTACAAGGACATCAAAGAATAATCAAGGGTGGAGGTTTCTCCCCAAAAAAATGTAAGAATAGATGCTCCTTAGGGGCAGGGACTGGGTTTTATAATCAGGGCTGGTGGCCTGAGATTTGAAAAGAATCTTGTTCTTTGCCCCTAGCTTTCCATTACTATCTTCCCTTTCTAGAATGGAAGCTCCTTGGGAGCAGGGACTGGATTAAGTGGAAAACACTCTGTCCTTTTAGGCATTTGATAGCATCAGGATTTCTTGCCTTACATTTTTAGAAACAGTGTTTTAGAAATCCCAGCCAATGGGGAAAGGAGCCAGAATATTAAGGAAGGGAGCTCATATTAGGGAATAAAAAGGGACTGCCCCTTGCCTGTGTGTGTGTGTGTGTGTCTCTCAAACTAAGCTTTGTATATCAGAGAATATGCATCCTTTCTCATGAAAAAGAAAATTTTTTTTGCCTTTCCTAAGAAAAGTCTGATTGATTAATTTTAAGGGGGTGGGGTAGGGTGGGGATTGTGATTCTTACCACACATTTCCTAATTACATTTTAATCTGAATTCTGCTGTATTTGGAAGCATTGTGTGTGGTTCAGCCTGTCTATTTGACAATAGAAACTGAGGTTCAGAAAGATTGTCTTATTTAAGATAATACAGCTATTTAAGAGAAAAACTGATTCAAATTTCATTTCTCTGACTATAAACCCAACTTACTCTGCATTACAAATGAGCACAAATGCCATTTGAGATAATAATGGGCAATGGTGATATGAAATTTCTTTAATCCCATTTTGCCTGTAACTGAAAACTTATGGGAAGTACTAATATTGCTATGTAATTGTGAACAATCATTACTTCTTCAGAGGGGGATGAAACTGAGGAAGGGAGAAGTGGTAAAGTTAAACTCAGGTGTAAGGGCTCAAATTAGTACTGACCTTTTCATCTGTTTGTCTCTATAGGTGGCTCAGAATAGGTTGCTCTGCCAATTGATATTCTTTCTAATCCCCAACTCTCACCTCACTCATAATTCCATTGACTTTGGTAAATAAAACTTGAATGATTGATCATAAATTGAGCTTTTTGCAAAAAATAGAATTATGGATTTTTGGTGAATATTATAAACAATTTCAATTCCTAGAGTAAAACATTTGTATTTTTACAAAAATTTTTAATTGAGTTTCCTTAGATATTGGTAAGATTGATTACAAAGTTTCTGTCCCTATGAATTCTACCTTTTTATCTCTCTAATATCCTTCTTTATGAACATTTTTTTCCTTCCACCTACATTCACCATTGATTAAATTTTTTTCTGTAAGAAAAATGCAAATTACAATCAAATCTCAAAGACTGTGGGAACTCAATGACAACTTGAAATAGTGGACTAATGGAAAGAGGCCAAGTAGATCAGGAATCAAGGGAATGGTTGTCTCATATTGTATTATTTAGGGTTTATCACATAATCTGAATTTCCATTTTAAGGAAAGTACCCATGTGAGACATGCCTTCCCTCATTCCTTTTCAGGTCCCACTCCTGACTCTTCAGACTTTTTTCATCATACCATAGCAGGCAGGCCCTTCATTTTTTACTTTGATTTATTGATTTCCTTCACTTTAAGGAAAGTATCCAAGCAAACCATCTTTTCATTCCTCTTTAGCCTCTATTCCTGGTTCTCCAAACTTTCCACTATGCCCTACTGCCCTACTTTTCAGCTTCTGGTTTTGTATATCACCTCCCACCTATACTATAAACTTCTTGAAAACAGAGATTGTCTTTTTCTTCAATTTATATTTGTATTCCAGCATTTAATGTCTCTGATACATGGTAGGTACTTGGAAATATTTGTCAACTTGGCTTGTAGACTTAGTTATAGTTATATAAATACAAATAAACTATGTATAAACACCTTTTAGCTAAACTATGAAATACCTGTCCAAAATTTTATTATATACATCAGACCAAATCTATACAATTAAAATGCATTAGAAAAAACAAAGAATTATTTATTTAAATCAAGTAAAATAAGACTTTTCCATTTGCTTAATGTTTCAGGTAAACAATTTTTGGGGGGAGGAAGTCTATATTAGCCAAATGATTCTCACATTTTCCTAATTTGCTAGTGTTGAGTAGGTCTTACAGAAATTTTTGATTCAGTTCTCATCTTCATTTAATTTGACTCAGTTTTCTTCTCAACTGAAATAGATATTTTCTTTATTGATTCCAGTTTTAGATAAATATGAGTCAGCTTCAACAACTAATATTAGTTCTGATCCTGGATTCGGCTCACTAATTTTTTCATTACTTGTCTTTAGAACTTTAGAAAAGACTGAAAAGATGTTATATGGCCACCAGAGGGCATTCTACAGATAGCTCATGCTGAAGATACTTATTAATCAGGTGCCAATTTGGTGTATAAACCTTATCAGTTCCCTAACTTCTCCCCTTGCTTCACTGTATCTCATTTGAACTTGAAAACAACTGCTTTTTAAAAATGTAACAGGCTAAGTTCCTTTTCTGAACTTCACTCTAGTGCATGTAGCGCATGAACATGGGCTAGGCTTTTTCTAGACATCTTCAAAACAAGACTAATAGAATAGCGTTCCCTTGGTGATCAAAAACTACCCTGACCCTTAAGATGTTTGGTCCTTAGCCCCAAATGTCCCTCCAGTGTCCTCCAGGGACTTACTCTTTAGAATGGGCAGCTTTCCTAGGTCTAACTTTTCCATCCCTTGGGACCGCTAATGTATCTATTATATAGAAAATCCCTGAGTGTTTAGTCAAATAACAAAAGAACTGACTGATGGCTTCCATCCAATTAGCAATTAAAATTCAATTTCCAAAAATTTATTTTATTCAAAAATTTTCAAGAACATTTATTATATTCCACAAAGGTAAAAGGTGTGTGTGTGTGTGTGTGTGTGTGTGTGTGTGTATGTCTGTGTGTGTCTGTGTATGTCTGTGTGTGTCTGTGTCTGTACATGTGAATTGAAATGCCCATGGTTGTTGTGCTATTCTGGATCTTAAAATACCTCACAAAAATTAAAATTGATTGAAACTTTAGAAGTCCAGAAGCTGGATAAAAGGAGCAACCACCATTCCAATTTTTAAAATTTTTAAATGTATTCAGGGATGCCATCTATTTTTTTTATCCTTGGGCAGTGGATAAGACAAGGGAATGTGACATTTATTCTTTTGTTTTCTTTATATCAGAATTTAAAGATTATCTTGTAGATTATTTGTACTTTCTTCCCTATCTCCAGTCCCTCTCCGTTAGCTAATTCCCTTCTCTCCTAGTTCCCTTAGCATGTCTCAATCTGCAATTTGGTACTGGTTGAGAGCTTCAGATTGTGTTCTTCTTTACTTTGTTTTCATGGTTTGGTTTGGTTTGCTTTTCTCAATAGGCTTGATAACCACTATTATTGAAAGAGAAAACTAAAGTACACCCTAAAAGTGAAATCTAACATTCTTCCTGAAAAAAGTCAGCATCTTTATTTCATAATGTTAGAAGGAATGTATACAATATCTCTTCCTTTCCTTCCCTTCCCACCAACCCATTTCCAAAATACAATGGCAAATTATCTATGAATAGGTGATTTCTTATGGTGGTTCCACTTTTTCATTGGTGAGCAGAAAATAAAAAGTATTCTATGGTGAATGTCCTACTTTTTCCTTCTATTCTTCATTCTTCTTATTTTGATAATACCTAGAATTTACATAGCATTGTTAAGGTTTGTTAAACTTCTGTAATCTTGTTTGGTCCTCATAACAATTCTGTGAGGTAAGTTTACAGTGTCAAAAGTGTCAAAGACAGGATGTGAATTCAGATCTTTCTAATTGCAAGTATAGAATTTCACTCATTATGCAGTCTAGCTGCTTCCTTTTTCTCATCTCTCTTCCTGTTTTCTTCACTAAAATCCAAAGTGAATAAGTTGGCATAGTAGGGGAGAAATGGAGATTTAAGATACATAATGATTATGGCACAGTAGAAAGATAATTGATCGTCATCAGAGGATATGACTTCAAATTCCACTTATGAAACTATCTGCATATACTAGGACATGGTTCCCCTGAAGGGAAGTGCTATTGGGAAAGACTATAAGGATGGTTCTATAAATAGCTGTCAAAGGACTAAATGAATCAGAATAGTACCAGAATGCTGAAAACTTTGATTTCCACCTATTCCTGGTTGTGTGACCATGGGCAAGTCACTTAACCCCAACTGCCTCAGCAAAAAGCAAAAAGAAGAAGGGGAGGAGATGGCTCAGTGGATAGAGCACCAGCCTTGAAGTCAAGAAGACCTGAGTTCAAATCCAACCTCAGACACTTAACAAACAGAAAAAGTTGTCGAAAGCAGCAAAAGCAAAAAGAAGAAGAGAAACAAATCAGCTAACAGAGAGAGATGTGAGCTGAGCCAACCGTGGCAATGGCAATCCCAAAAGTCTCTCCTCTCGGTCCTTTTCCACTCCCCTGCCTCCACCCACCAAAATCGTCATTTCCTATACAACACATCAGGACTTGCACAAAGAGTGGGTGGGGGCCATTCTTTCTCCAAGCTTATATATTAATAGAGTATGGTCCAATTACTATTTAGCCTCATGTGCTTGGGACCTCAGTGCATCAACTCAAGCCTCAGCCCATTACAATAAGGATGGTTCTATAAATAGCTGTCAAAGGACTAAATGAATCAGAATAGTACCAGAATGCTGAAAACTTTGATTTCTACCTTATCAAGAAAATTGTACTCTATCTTATAAACACTGGGAGACAAAGAAGGTTTGAGAGTAAAAGATTGATATAATAAAAATAATCTTTCAAGAATATTAGTCTTATGGATTTCTGACTAGAGGCCATTCAGTTTACCAAATACTGGCATGTAAGGCTTCTATGTGCCAAACATATATGCATAAAGATAGATGTTCATATCCTCATATATTTCAAACCTTCAAAGAGTTTGAAATCCAGTAGGAAATATAAGATAAATAAACAGATAAATGTAATAAAGTTGTGATATCATAAATACATAGAAAAGGTTTTACAAGATAGTATAGAGATTGCAGAAGAGGGACATACTTATGGTTATAGTATCAGGAAAAGATTCATTAAATATCACTTGAGTTAGTCCTTGAGAGAAGGGGAAAATTTTAACAGTATGGGACAGGAGGCTAGGGAAATAGAGAGAAAATAATCCATGCAGTTAGAAGACTTTATATAGTCCAGGCATGAGTAACAATAAGAATGATGGAAGTTTGCATTTCTATGCTTCTTTATAATATGTAAAATAATTTACATATAATGTCTCATTTGATTCTTAAAAGAACCTTATAGTAGCTAATAAAGTACTTTTTATTATTATTTACTGGAAAAAGATTCTTAAGTCTGATGGAGGCGAGGGGTTGTGAATCTCTTTGGAAACCTAATGAAGGATATGAATCCCTTTTTAAAAAGAATGTGTTGAAGGGAAAGAATCCATATGTGCAAAAATGTTTGCAGCAATTCTTTTTTGTGGTATCAAAGAAATGGAAAATTAGCGATGCCCATCAATTGGAGAATGACTGAATATATTATGGTATATGAAAGTAATGGAATGTTACTGTTCTATAAGAAATGATAAACAGATTGATTTCAGAAAAACCTGGAAAGACTTACATGAACTGATGCTGAGTGAAATGAGTAGAACTAGAAAAACATTGTACACAGCAACAGCAAGATTGTGTGATGATCAACTCTGATAGACTTAAAGTCTTCTCAGCAATTTAGTGATCCAAAGCAATTTGATCCAAAGCAATTCCAAAAAACTTTGGATGGAAAATGCCATCCACATCCAGAGAGAGAACTCTGGAGATTAAATATGAATCAAAGCATATTGTTTTCACTTTTTTTTTCTTTTATTCCTTTTCTTTCTTGTGTTTTTTCCCTATTGTTTTGATTTTTCTCTCTCAATATAACTCATATGAAAATATATAAAAATTTAATGTACATGTATAATATAACAAATAAAACACACTAAAAACTAAAAAGGAGGAGAATATATTTAAATGTATGAACAAATTATAAACAAATTATATTGAAAGTTATCAAAATATTTTTTTAAATAACCAAGTTCCTGGATCCTAGGTTAAAAATCCCTCTTTAGATTTAAATTATATGACGAAATTCTTCTCAGCCCTGTCACATTGCTCTATTCATAGTAGGTATTTTAAAATGTTTGCTGAATCACATTTTTCATTTAGAAAAACAAAATCAGAATGAAACAATTTGCTCATGGACACACAACTTGTAAAGAATAGAGGCAAGATAAAATTTCTGAACCCATCTTGTAAAAAATAATGCTAATTGTCTTCATATATAATTGAGGAAAAATTAAAATCTTGTTAAAAAAAATAAAAATAAAATCCTGAACCCTTGACTTCAAATCCAGCATTCTTTCTACTCAGGTTACTTCCCTTAATTAAAGTGGAGAAAGTCAATGTCATCACTCCATTGCTAACTCTGATATACAACAGCATTTGAAGAAGTTCTTTTGTTTCTTGGTTCCTTCATCTGTATTTTGTGATAGACATGCTTATCTTTTACAGAAGGGTATTATGAAAATTCATTAAGTACTTATGAGTTTTGCAATTCTTTTATGAAAAATGCTATAGAAGTGCAGAGTGGTTTCATAACAAGAAGCATGCAAATAATACTTTAAATAAAAATTACAATTTAAATCTAGTTCTGAAGATCCAATGTAGCTTTAAGTATTCTTTATGCATTATTCTTTGATTCAGCAATACCCCTACTTCTAGATCTGTGTCCCAAAGAGATCACAAAAATGGGAAAAGCACCTATATATGCAAAAACATTTATAGTAGCCCTTTTGGTGGTGGCAAAATATTGGAAATTGATGGAATAGCTATAAATTGAGAAATGATAGAATAAGTTATGATATATGAATGTAATGGAACAATAATTTGTGCTATAAAAATGATTAACAGTAAAATTTCAGAAAAAAATCTGGAAAGACTTGTATAAACTGATACAAAGTGAAATGAGCAGAGCCAGGAGAACATTGTATACAGTATCAGCAATATTGTGTAATGACTAGTGATGAATAATTCAACTCTTCTAAGCAACACAATAATCCAATATAAAAGGCTTTCAAAGGAAAATGCTAACCACAGCCAGATAAAGAACTGATGGACTCTGAATGTAGATTGAAGCATTTCCCTCTTCCCCCACTTCCTTTATTCTTTTTCATGTTTTTTTTTCTTTAATCTGTTTTTTTCTTTAATCAATTTGTCTAATCTGGAAATATGTTTTACATCCCAGCACATGTACAACCTTTATCAACTTGTCTATTATTTTAGGTGAAGGGGAGGAGAGGGGAAGAGGGAGAAAAATTTGTAACTCAAAATCTTGTAGAAAGAAATGCTAAAAATTGAATTGACATGTAATTGGGAAAATACTATTAAAATATTCTTTATGCATGGCTAACTCATTCTTTTCTCTTAAAATATATATCTTCCCTTGTGTTCATAAATTATCCCAAAGGAAAAGAAAAATCCATACATCAAATAAAAATAGTGCCTAGATCAGTAGTTTAGATTTGTATAAGCACACAAAAGTTTAAGTAGCTTTATTGGTCAAACTATATTAATATTCTGAAAGCACTTAGGTCCCTGCAGAATTTGCTATTAAGTTCTATTTGAGTAGCACCTAGTAATCATCATCATCTTCTTCTTCTTCATCATTATTATCATAATTAACAATTATATAACACCCACTAGATACTAGGAACTGTGTTAAGAGCTTTATAATTATTCTCATTTGATCCTTACAACAATCCTGAAATATTGGTGCTATTATTATCCCTATTTTATAGATGAAAAAACTGAGGCAAACATATTATCACTTACCAGAGTCATGTAGCTAATAAGTGCCTGAGACTTGATATGAATTCAAGTCTTTGTAACTCCAGTATCCATGCTCTATACACTATTGCTTCACCTAGCTTCCTATTATATACTTATATATTACTTATTCTATACATTATAATATACCTGATTGAGGGAGGAAGCAACTGAGGGCAGAATAGGTAGAGAACCGATCCCCAAATCAAGAAGACCTAGGTCTAAGTCCCTTTGCTAACATGTTCTTGCTGTGTAACTCAGGGCATCATTCAATGTCTCAATGCTTTAAGGGGTTTTCTAAGGCTTGTGTTGGTAACAGCAGTTTATTCACCTAAGTTCCTTACACCATTGAAATCACAGACCTACTCCCTATTCCTATTTCTGAGAGAGGGAATATAGTAGGAGAGACCAATCAGAACTTTCCCCCAGAACCAACCTATTATAGTAGCCAATTGCCTAAGAGATGACCAATGTCTTTTTTCACCTAGTTTATTGCCACAATGTACAAAATGTTTGTGGCAGCCCTTTTTGTAGTGGCAAGAAATTGGAAACTGAGTGGATGTCCATCAGTTGGAGAATAACTGAATAAGTTATGGTATATAAGTGCTATGGAATATTATTGTTCTATAAGAAACAACTAGCAGGATGATTTTAGAGAGTCCTGGAGAGATTACATGAACTGATGCTAAGTGAAATGAGCAGAACTAGGAGATCATTATACACAGCAACAACAAAACTATATGACAATCAATTCGGATGGATGTGGCTTTCTTCAACAATGAGAGGATTCAAACCAGTTCCACTTGTTCAGTGATGAAGAGAGCCCTCTACACCCAGAGAGAGAACCGGGGAAACAGAGTGTGGAACACAACATAGCATTCTCACTCTCTATTGTTATTTGCTTGCATTGTTTTCTTTCTTGGTTTTTCTTTGTCTTCCTTCTTGATCTGATTTTTCTTGTGCAGCAAGATAACTCTATAAATATGTATACATATATTGCATTTAACATATATTTCAACATATTTAGCATGTATTGGACTACCTGCCAGCTAGGAGAGGGGATGGGAGGAAGGAGAGGAAAATTTGGAACAAAAGGTTTTGCAAGGATCTGTGCTGGAAAAAAATTACCCATGTATATACCTTGCAAATAAATAAATACTTTTAAAAGAGCCTTATCAAATAATATTATCAATAAATTGATAATCAGATAATTATCAAATAATATAAACATTTTCTTTCCATTTGAGTTCTCCCTTCCCATCCTAGGTACATTAATCTTGTCTGCGAAGAAGCCTTTCAGTATCACATAATCAAAGGTGCCTATTTTTATCTCTTTTATTTGCCTCCATCCCCTGTTTGGATAAGATTATTCTTCGACTCATAGTTATGAGAAATATTTGGTCTGCTCCTTTATTACTTTTTTATAGTGGTGATATTCATAGGTCATGTTGCCTAACCTCCTACTTTTAAGAATGTCCAACCCTTTCATTTGAGAAAATTGAGACCTCTAGAGAAGGAATTATCTTCCTCAACGATGCATAGACATAGATTTAAAATTGAAAGAGGTTAGAGATTATCAAGGCTAAAATCAGTTTTACAGATGAGGAAACTGAGATCTAAGAAAGTTAAATGACTTACTAAAGATAACACAGGTAATAAGTGGTAGAGATGACTTTGAACACAATTCTCCTGATTTCAAATTTAGTACCCTTCCCTACACATTATGCTGTCATAATTTCATTCAAGAAGATAAATTGCGGAAACTTAGGCTCCTCCTATACTTTTAAAGATAGAAAAGGACCTTAAAGACCTTTGCATTAATTTTTCAGATAAGGGAATTAAAACCTAGAGAAGTTGTGGCTTGCCTAAGGTCATAAATTAGGAAAATACATTTAAAAAATTGAATACTTCCAAATGTTATTAAAAATGTTATTAAAAAAGTCAAGTGCTGGCTTGTGGAAATACTAAAATTCTAGAATCTCTAAGTATCATAATCTTGTTTTGCAGTCATTTTTCAGTCATGTCCAATTCTTCATGGCTCCATTTAGGATTTTCTTGGCAAAGATATAGGAGTGGTTTTTCTTTCTTTCCCCAGCTCATTTTGCAGATGAGGAAACTAAAGCAGAGTTAGTGGAGTTGCCCAGAGTCATACAGTTAGTACATGTTTGAAGCACAAAAAACTCAGGTTTTTCTGACTCCAGATCTGGCACTGTGCCACCTAACATCTCCCATATCTTATCATTTCAGGATTTCTTTTTTGTTAGAGAAACTTTTCTGTGTTCTGCCTCTGCCACACTCAAAAAAGTAGCACCTTTCTCTCTAGGAAGCTTCTTCACACCATGCTCAGCCACATTATTATCTGGGTTTCAACCTCTCTTTGCTGACTCAGTCCACAATAATGTAATTGCCTTCTGACTGCCCACATGTTTTAGTGAAAAATGGTTTTCTTATACTAACTCTCTTGCCAGTGTGGTGTAAACCAATCTATTGTGGTCAGCTCAGTTTGATTCAGCTCAACAAGTATTCATTATGTGGTTCTTGAATCACAGTTTATATGGTCATCAGGTTTTTTTGGGAGGGGGAGGGGTGGAGAAAAGTGTAGCTAGCAGAATTAAATTTCTATGCACAGATTGACAGGTACTTTCTCCACCCATACCATTTAAAATTATTAAAAATAAGAAAAACTGCTAAAATATAGTTTATGATTCCCTTCAAATTATGCTGCAATTATTGAAGAAATATACTGTTCTTTCCATCAGAGAGCACTATTTCTGAAAAACACGATCCTCTGCAAATGATGGCTTTATAAGTGGCATTTAAATTTCATCTGCTCCAAGTGCTTTGAAAATAATTTTTAGCATCATGCAGTACTATGGTAACCATATCTTCATCATTGTAGTGATATTGTAATGATGCATTTTAAAAATTGGTTCATACCCTGATCATGCCCCATTTTGTAAAGCAATTTGGAACTATGCCCAATAGACTATAAAACTATGCACACCCCTTGATCTAGCAATACCACTAGTAGATATATATTCCAAAAGATTTTTTTTTTATTTGCTGAGGCAATTGGGGTTAAGTTGCCCAGGGTCACATAGCTAGGAAGTATTAAGTGACTGAGGTCAGATTTGAATTCAGGTTCTCCTGACTTCAAGTGGATAGAGCATCAGCCCTGAAGTCCCAGAATTTTTGTTTTTTGTTTTAAAGAGAAAGGACCTATATGTGGAAAAATATTTATAGTAACTCTTTTCCTGGGGACAAAAAAAAAATGGAAGCTGAGAGGATGTTCATCACTTGGGGAATGACTGAACAAATTGTAGTATATATGATTATGTTGGAATACTATTGTGCTATAAGAAATGATGAGCAGAATGCTATCAGGAAAAATCTGAAAAGACTTCCATCAGTTTATGCAAAATGAAATGTATTATATACCAAGTAACAGTTATATTCTAAGATAATCAGTTGTAAATAACTTGGCTACTTTCAGCAATACAGTGCTCTAAAACAACTCTGAAGGACTTATGATGAAAAAATATTCCCCATACCTAGAGAAAGAACTGGTTGCATCTGACTACAGATTGAAGCATATTTTTTGAAGTATATTTTTCTTGAAATTTCTTTTGTTGTTTTTTGGTTTTTTGGTGAGGGGGGAAACCATGTTTTGCTTCTTCACAATATGACTTTTCTGGAAATGCTTTGCATGATTTCATATGTGACTTTTCAATGAGGAGTGTGGAGAGGGAAAAGGAGAGAGAACCTGAAATTCAAAGTTTTGAAAACAAATGTTAAAAATTGCTTTATATGTAAGTAGGGAAAAATAAAAGACTAAATAATAAAAAAAAAATTTTCTTCATCCTGCCAAATAAATGATATTCTTCCTTATGAGTGGTGTGTGTACCCATTGCTGTTGAAAAAAAAAATGTTTTGCTGTCCTTATTAATGTGAAAATTGGGAATCCTTTACAAGATGGAATAGAACTCTAAATTTACTCATGTGCATTGTAATGCTCATTTATGTAATTGTAGCAAAGAGAAAATTCAAATAACATTTACAAAATTTTGTCTTCATTATTGGCTTAATATGACTCATTACACAATAGTATCATTATTATGTATGGTCTGTAGTGCTTTATAGCTCACACTATGCTGCAGATTAGTAAAATGTCATTATTCTATAAGTAGAATTGATCTACCATTCATAGCATCCATGATTCCTGAAGGCTCCCACACTGAGATGCAGAGGTTAAGGAAGAGCAGTTATAAAGGAGGAAAGGAGCAAGACACAAGAAGAAGAAGGAATATTAGTTGAGAGGTTTTTTGTGTTTTTTTTTTTTTAAGTTTATAGGTTTTCAGAAGATGTAAATGCCAAGAAGAAATTCCCTAGCCTTAATGCCAACTTCTGTAAACTTTTCTGGGTATTTTGTTCATAACCTTGCAAGGATAATTTTTCTTATTTGAAACAAAAGCTGCTATTCTCTCCTTCAGGATTGAATGACTTTTTTTCATTCTGAAATACACTGAACTGATTTTGAGCTAAAATGCACCCATAACATTAAAACTTTTTTTTATCATTCCCTCAAAATCCCAGGTCAGCCCTTCTTCCTGCTTAGAAGATTTGGAGGCTTGAATTTTGATGCTTGACCTAAAAATGCTAGTTTTGATTAGTGGTCTCTCCTCTCTACCTTTTTAATTAGTTTTCTAGTGAGTTATACAAAATATTCAGAAAAAAAACATTTTCACACTAATAAAAATGTGTCATTATCTGTTCCCTATCCACTAGACAGTTGTTATAAAACAGTGGCAAAATATTAAGGCATTATTCTTTTGACTTCTTAGCAGTCTATAATTCTTGTTTCAATGCTTCAACTTCAAAATATTGATCATCCTGTGAGACTCCTATCCATATTCTTCTATTAATTTCCCAAAGTGGGGATGGGTTTGCCCAATATGTTCGTGGATTTCCTCCAGATCCCTAATGTAATTAATGTGGGTACCAATGGAACACATGGTCTGCCAATCTATTATTCTTTACTATCACTTCATAACTGGTCCCCTTTTCCAATCATGTCATTCTTCTTGATATCTTTCTCTGTGCACTTTTCTTTATTCTCTATGTAATTTATCATTAGTGATGTACTACAGCCCATTTACGCTTGCTACATATCTTTTGATGCCCTTTCCCCTGGTATAACGTAGTTTCTAACACCACCCTCTTCTTCCTTTGGGTTTGGAAATCCAGAAACATCATATGTTATAGGTATGTATGACTTTGTATGAAATCAAATCAAGCCACCACTTTATTTTTGTATGAATGTGACTAAAAAGACCACTCTTTCTACTGCTATGTCATAACAACTGAATTTGCTTCAAATGCAAAAATTTCTATACAGAAATTTTCTGACAAAAACAAAAAACATTGTTTTCAAAAGTCTATTTGTTATCTTCTCAAACCCTAATCAAGGATAATTTCAATACATGTGTATTATCAAAAAATTTGGAAAAGTAGAACATGGATTAATAATTATTGATTTCTTCTTGGTTGCCTTTTCTGAATTAGTAATATATTTGTTGTTTTGTTGTTGTTGTTTGCTAATTGTTTGGTATTTTCTGTTGGAATCCTTACTAACTGCTAAGTAATTAGAGTTGATCTAATCTTACAAGAAGTTGTTTTGGCCAGAACCTGAAATAAGGTACTAAGTAGAACTAATCAAGACAAGGCTTGTGTTCCCACCTTTACTCATTGGACTCCACAAGTATGCTAGCTTCACAAAGTACACTTTCTAACTTCAAGAGAGTTCACACCTCCCTTAAAGTCATTGGGCCAGAGAGCACTATGGGAGAAAACCCATAATCCCATTCTCTCAGAAGAGGCAGATAAAAAGCCAGCGATGAAGGATCTATGGCAGAGTACATATTTTCCTCTTGGCTGGCTGATCGCGCTAGACTCGAGAGAAACGACTCTGCTGCAGAGAACACTTTTGACGGACTTCAGTGGAGCTACGCCAGAAGCTCTCTCTCCGCGGCAAGTGTGGCTGGGCTCCCCAGAAGGAGATAAGAGAGATCTTCCATCTCTGTTGGAGGCAGAAGAAGGCAGAGGCAGAGGCTGAAGGACAGAACCTTTGGCTTTGGAGACATCCGAAGGGCTCTAAGCCTCTAAACCGGCTGTCCTCTGAGAACAAACTCCAACATTTTGAACTCTTAACATTTGGCGCCCAAGCGTGGGAACCAAGGACCCTACTTTCACAAGAAGTCTCCAGTGACCAGGAACTGAGTGAGTACAACCTTTTTTGGCTGAAATGGGACAGATCCTAGGTAAAGATTCTCCATCCCCCACCCCAACCCCCCCAACCCCAGACCCACCCAGGAGTGGTGCTATAGAAAGCCTGCTTAAGCTGATAGAAGATCAAGGGCTACTTGTAACTTGGGGACAGGCAGCTAGACTTCTGGCTACATTAAAACGCACCTCCCCTTGGCTCTTAGAGGAAGAGAAAATCTCTCTAAAAAACTGGGCATTGGTTGGTCAACAGCTCTCCGCATATTACAATGAAAACGGTCCTCGTTCAGTTTCCATTGAAGTATTTTTTTTATATAATACGATACAGATAGCCTTAAAATACCGTACTTGTTCTAGGAAAAAAGGAAAAAACTCTAGGAATAGCCAAAGGGGGAAGCCTGAGATAAAGGAGGAAGACAAAGAACAGATTAATGGCCATATCCCCACAGGGCAGGGAGACTTAAGTGAGGCTCAAGGGTGGGGTGAATCTGAGGCAGCCTCAGCCCCACCTGAGGAGCAGGTAATTGACTTTCCTTCATCAACTCCACCCTCCTGGATGGAGGGAGGAGGGGTAGTGGGGGGGGCAGTGACAGCAACAGCACCTCCCCCCCAGTATCCAGCACCTCCCCCCCAGTATCCAGCACCTCCTCCCCAGCATCCAGCACCTCCCCCCGGCATCCAGCACCTCCCCCCCAGCATCCAGCTGCTCCTTTGACTAGATTGCAAAAGGGACTAATTAAGGCCAGAGAAGAAGGGAAAAATGTAGCAGAATTTCAACACCACATTTTTCCTGTAATTCAACAGTTTAATTCTTCAGGTCAAGAAAGTAGAAGATACTCACCTTTTGATATAGAAATCCTCAAAGACCTGAAAAAAGCTTGCACTCTTTATGGGGCTACATCAGCTTATGTTAAGATGCTATTGCAAAATTTGTCTTTTGAAATCTTGACCCCTAATGACTGGAAATCGATAGCAAAAATATGCCTAGAACCTGGACAGAACTACTTGTGGCTTTCTGAATATAGTGAACTCTGTAGGATACAAGCCCAACAAAATATTCAAAGTGGAGTTCATACTGCAATCACCTGTGACCTACTAACAGGTACAGGTCCTTATGCAGATGTCACAGCACAAATTAGTTATTCTGTAGCAGCATATCAGCAAATTGCTGATAATGCTATCAAAGCGTGGGCTTCCCTCCACAATAAAGACGACAAAGGGGGGGCCTTCACAAAAATAACACAAGGGCCAAATGAACCCTTTGCTGACTTTGTGGGACGCTTACAGACAGCTATCATAAGAACAAATGGAGAAAATGCAATAACAGACATTTTGATAAGGCAACTTGCTAAGGAAAATGCTAATGAGGTTTGCAGAAGAATTATACTAGGACTGCGCAAGGATGCTCCTTTAGAGGAACTCATAAGACGCTGTGCCACAGTGGGCACAGGTGCCTTTTATAGCCAGGCTATGATGCAGACTTCCCAAAATCCAAACATGAGAAGACAGAGTCCCTCTTGGCAAGGGACTTCCAGAGAGACTCGTAGATGCTTTCAGTGTGGAAAAGTAGGACATCTGAAAGCTCAATGTTGGTATAGAGATAGAATGGGAAGACAAGGTGGGAGAACAAGACCCCAAACCCCATGTCCAAAATGCAACAGAGGCTTCCATTGGGCCTCAGAATGCAGACAGATTCAGGGAAACGGGATGAGGGGCCCAGCCCCAGGGCCCAAGGCAAAAAACACTTGGGGCATGATGGCAGCCAATGGTGCACCCAGAGAGTGCCTAGAAGTCCAGTACCCAGACATGACCAATCAACCAGAAAGCCATATGATGGGAGAAGGGGATTACACAGTCAACCAGCCAGGAAGCAACCTGATGGCAGAAGGGAATTACAATTGGGGAGAATAGAGCTGTATGCAGCTGGGACAACTGAGATACCCCCTGGAGAGGTGAAATCTGTTCCTCTCCAGCCTATGGATCCCTTACCTCCAGGCACAGTAGGCTTGACCATTTCACCTTCTTGTATGTACAAAACAGTGTCCATCCACACACTGATGTGGGAAACTGGGGAATGTGTAGATAATATCCCAGTCACTAATACAGGTAGTCAATGTGTGACTTATCACCCAGGAGACGTAGTAGCATCAGGGTTACTCATACAGAATCCTAATAAGCAGCCTCGTGATAGTCACCCAGGTTCTGACTCCAGACCACAAAAACCAGAAATATACTGGACAGCAGCAGTAACGGCTGACCGACCTATGCTCACTATCTATATAAATGGCCTACCATTGGAAGGATTGGTAGACACAGGTGCGGATTGTACAGTTATTAGAGGTGCCAGTTGGCCCAGTCACTGGCCAAAGATTAAAGCAGATACCTATATGTCTGGAGTAGGAGGATCAATAGCAGCTGAAGTTAGTGCTGCCCCTATGAGATGGACTTTTGAAGGCAAAACAGGAGTTTTTACTCCTTTTATAGTTGAAAAAATCCCCATCAATCTGTGGGGAAGAGACGTTTTACAACAATTGGGGTTAAAAATGAGTACTTCGGTTTTTTAAGCAGGGCTGCTGTTGAAGGCCTGCCAACACTTTCACCTATTCCTATTCAATGGAAAACTGATACACCAGTGTGGATAGAACAGTGGCCCTTAAGTAGCGATAAAATTCAGGCCTTATTAGATATAGTACAGGAGCAGCTTGAACAAGGGCATTTACAACCTTCTCTAAGTCCTTGGAATTCACCAGTGTTCGTTGTAAAAAAGAAATCAGGAAAATGGAGGATGCTCACTGATTTAAGAAAAGTGAACGAACAGATGGAAACTATGGGAACTCTTCAGCCTGGACTTCCATCTCCTACTCAGCTTCCTAGAGAATGGCCTCTTTGGGTTATAGACATCAAGGATTGTTTCTATTCCATTCCTCTGGATAAGGAGGATATGAAGAGATTTGCCTTTTCGGTGCCCAGTGTCAATTTAGCTGAGCCTTATAAAAGATATGAATGGACGGTTTTGCCACAGGGTATGAAGAACAGCCCCACTATGTGTCAAATGTATGTTGCTGCTGCTCTTGCTCCAATAAGAAAAGCATTTCCAAAAGTTATGCTATTACATTATATGGATGATATATTGGGTTGTGCACCTGAGGAACAAATTCTAGAAGCATGTCTACAAAAAACCATAGAAACACTAAGATACTACAAACTTCATATCGCTACAGAAAAAATTCAAAGGCATGCTCCTTTTCAATATTTAGGATATGAAATATATCCTAAGGCACTTACACTACAAAAACTGTCTTTAAGAACAGAGAGGTTGAACACCTTAAATGATTTCCAAAAATTAATAGGAGATATCCAATGGATGCGTCCAGTATTAGGTTTAACTACCAATCAATTGCAACCCCTATATGACATTTTAAGGGGAGACACTGCTTTAAATTCACCACGCCGGCTTACAAAAGAAGCTCAAGAGACCTTGAGAGAAGTTGAACTGGCTTTATCCAATGTAGTTGAGAGAGTAACTCAAAAACCCTTGGAAATATCAGTTTTTGCTACGAAAGAAGCACCCACAGCAGTCCTTCATCAAGGAGACAGTGTGATAGAGTGGGTGAACCTCCCAGCACAACCAGAACAAAGCCTTACGCCTTACCCAGTGCTTGTGGCTAGAATTCTATTAAAGGCCATTAAGCGAGCAGTACAATTATCTGGGACAAGACCTGACAAGATATATACCTTCTATACAAATGCACAAATTAATGTATGCTGTGAAACCATCCCAGAGTGGCAGATTTTATTGGCCATGGCTCCAAATTTTGCACATGGATCTCCATTAAAGATAACCAGACTACTGCATAATTGGCAATGGATTTTTGAAGAGAAGGTTTCTAAGGTTCCTCTTGAAGGACCAACCATCTTTACAGACGCAGCTAAACAAAATATTTGTGCTGTATACTCTCATGATCTAACCGTAAAAAGAGTAGTCAGAACTCCTTTTCAGTCCACTCAGCAGAACGAATTATATGCGATCATGCTAGCTCTCACTTATTACCCAGGCGACATAAATATAATATCTGATTCAGCCTATTCAGTAGGTGTGGTACAAAGAATTGCCACAGCCCAAATAAAATTTGCAGCTTCTAATATATATCAGCTCTTTAAGGAACTTCAAGAGCAAGTGAGAAAGCATCCAGGAAAGATTTATATCCTGCATGTCCATTCACATAGTGGACTTCCAGGTCCTATTTTTGATGGAAATTCAAAGGCAGATAGCCTTTTAACTATGTTGGCCAGTACGCCTTTATTTCAGGAGGCCCAGGAATCCCATTCTAAATACCATCAGGCTGCTCGAGCTTTGCGTTTACAGTTTGGGATTACAAAAGAAGAAGCTAGGAGCATAGTGAAAAGCTGTACAGCTTGCCTTCCCTTCCAAGCTCCTACACTGCCTCCAGGGAAGAATCCTCGTGGTTTGAGACCCAATGAAATCTGGCAAATGGATGTGACTCATTATAAATCTTTTGGTCGTCTGTCTTTTATCCACGTTGTGGTAGACACCTTTTCAGGATTCACTTTTGCCATACCAGCAGCAAAAGAGACAGCCCGAGTGGTCACTGAATTCCTCATTCAAGCATTCGCAATTATGGGTGTGCCACAAGAAATAAAAACAGATAATGGACCGGCATATACCTCCAAACATTTTGAACACTTTTGTGCACAATATAAGATTCTACACACTACTGGCATACCCTTCAATCCTCAAGGTCAAGCAATAGTAGAAAGAAGAAACAGAGACATTAAGACACTCCTCCAAAAACAAAAGAAAGGAGGAGCCACGGGTAACCCTAGAGAACTTCTAAATTTAGTTCTCTATACCATTAATTTTTTAATCTTTGATAAAGATGCACTGGCTCCAGCAGACAGGTTTTATAACCCACCAGAAGAGCAGTGTCCAGTGCGAGCAGCTCCACTATCTTTAGATAATCGCCAGGTGATGTGGAGAGACCCAGAAAGTGGTGAATGGAAGGGACCAGATAGACTAACTGCTTGGGGGAGAGGATTTGCTTGCATCTCTACAGGTGGAGAAGGAATCAGATGGGTGCCTACGAGCCGCATTCGCCTTGTCCATCGCAGAAAGATGGAGCAGACCCTTGAAACAAAGGAGAAGACCCAAGAAATATCGGGTGGTTCTGTTGCTGATTGTGCTCATAAGAATTATTAGATTCCTGGCACATGAACTAATGGACAATGGA
This sequence comes from Antechinus flavipes, assembly GCF_016432865.1. Taxonomy (NCBI): domain Eukaryota; kingdom Metazoa; phylum Chordata; class Mammalia; order Dasyuromorphia; family Dasyuridae; genus Antechinus; species Antechinus flavipes. The sequence goes on from NC_067400.1 coordinate 494,913,047, forward strand.
ATCCTATTGGACTGTTTCTAGGACTTATGGACATGTGTAAATTTTCAGATTGATTCTTGTTATTTGTTACATTACTACTAGCCTGTGTTATATTGCTATGTGCTCATGTAAATTATGTATAATGCCTCCCATATTGATGGATTTATGTATACCATGTATATCTGTTACAAAGTTCTGGCCCATATTGATGGATTTATGTGTACCCCCTCAGAAACCCCCTATGTTTTAAAACAAAAGAAAGGGGGAGATGTTGGAATCCTTACTAACTGCTAAGTAATTAGAGTTGATCTAATCTTACAAGAAGTTGTTTTGGCCAGAACCTGAAACAAGGTACTAAGTAGAACTAATCAAGACAAGGCTTGTGTTCCCACCTTTACTCATTGGACTCCACAAGTATGCTAGCTTCACAAAGTACACTTTCTAACTTCAAGAGAGTTCACACCTCCCTTAAAGTCATTGGGCCAGAGAGCACTATGGGAGAAAACCCATAATCCCATTCTCTCAGAAGAGGCAGATAAAAAGCCAGCGATGAAGGATCTATGGCAGAGTACATATTTTCCTCTTGGCTGGCTGATCGCGCTAGACTCGAGAGAAACGACTCTGCTGCAGAGAACACTTTTGACGGACTTCAGTGGAGCTACGCCAGAAGCTCTCTCTCCGCGGCAAGTGTGGCTGGGCTCCCCAGAAGGAGATAAGAGAGATCTTCCATCTCTGTTGGAGGCAGAAGAAGGCAGAGGCAGAGGCTGAAGGACAGAACCTTTGGCTTTGGAGACATCCGAAGGGCTCTAAGCCTCTAAACCGGCTGTCCTCTGAGAACAAACTCCAACATTTTGAACTCTTAACAATTTTCCTCTAACCCCATCCAAGGGCCTGACTCTCAACAATCTAAGAAGCTCAACCCAAGCAAGAATGTAGATCATCAGAGCCTCCAGCTATACTTTATCACCAACTTTAAATATCTCAGTTTCAGAGAGGATCTCATAGAATTTGACCTATGCTGATTAATGGAAATTTTTTCCTAAAATATCATGACAATTGAATTACAAAGAGCTTTGTCCAGATTACCTAATTTGAGCTACACAAGAATACAGTGAAAAGATACTATGGATACAATTATCTTTGATTTACAAATGAAGAAACCAAGGACTAGAGATTAAATGACTTGGTCATCATCTTACAAGTAATAAATGTTAGTAGGATTTATTTTTTCCTTTATTTATTTTGGTTACATTTTAAAGTTCTAAATCATCTCCCTCTGTTCTTCCCCACCTGTGGTGTTTTTCTTCTTTTATATAATATCAGATGATTCTCTCTGGGAGTAGGTTTCTTGGAGAGGTTTTCTGAAGACAGCCTTAGTTTCAGTTAAAAGTAATAATCATCCAATTGCAGCCAGGTGTTAAAAGTTCAGATCTTTTATTGCTTCCCCCAAAATAGCCCAGTTAGTTTTCTTGGTTGCCTATCTCTCTGCTTGGTTCCAAGAGCTGCCTCCAAATGTCTCTAAATCCAAAGGTTTGTCTGTCCTTCAGCCTCCAGCAAGCACAAAGATGCAAAATGGAATGGATCTGACTCCTCTAGCTCAACTCCGAATGTCTCCAAGGTGAAAGTTGGAAATGAATCTGTCTTGCCTCCAAGAGAAGGCTTCTCTCTGATTGAACTGACTTGACGCTCCCCTCTCAATCTTTTCAGCTGAACTCCCTCGACTGGCTCACTGAAACTCTATTTATGCTCCTTCTCTGAGAGAGTGGGATTATGGGTTTCCTCCCAGGGTACTCTCTGGCCCTAAGAGCTTCTTGCTTATATGAGCTCTCTAAAGGTGTGAACACAAGCATTATTGTCTATCAGTTCTACTTAGTACCTTGTTTCTTCTACCCCATAACATCTCCTTGTAAGATCAAATCAATCATACTGAACCATGCTAAATTAGATAATTATTGTCTCTATCAGCGCTAATGACAACACTTTGTAAGGATTCCAACACCCACCCTACACTGGAGAAGGCTACCATTTGACACAGATTTATAAATATATGTAGAATCATAATGTGCATACTTCTACTTATCAGTCTTTCTGTGGAAGTGGATAACATCTTTCTTGATAGATTCTTCCTATTTAATCTAATTTAACTTAATCTAGTACTTATAATAACTTGGCTATTATAATTTATTTTTCCAAATAGTGATGCTATGAATGTGACTCTTTTCAATAATGAGATGATTGATGCCAGTTCCAATGATCATGTGATGAAGAGAGCCAACTACACCCAGAGAAAGGACTGAAGGAACTGAATATGGATCACATCATTCTCACTCTTTTTGTTGTTTGCTTGCATTTTGTTTTCTTACTCATTTTCTTTCTTTTTTTTTATTTGATTTCTCTTGTGCAGCAAGAGAATTGTATAAATATGTTTATACATATTGGATTTAACATCTATTTTAATCTGTTTAACATATATTGGATTGCTTGCCATCTATGGGAGAGGGTGGGGGGAATGAGAAAATCTGAAACAACAAGGTCAATGTTGTCAAATTATCCATGCATATGTTTTGAAAATAAAAAGCTTTATAAAAAATAAATAAAAATAGTGATGTTGTTGTATACAATATTTTCCTTACTTTGCTCACTTCAAGTTTCATTATTTCATATTGATCTTTTTATTTTTTTTCTGAAATCAACCTATTCATCATTTTTTAGAGCAGAGGAATATGCTATCACATGACTATTTAGCCATTTCCCAGTTGATGGGCCTCCCCTAAATTTCCATTTCTTAGCTGCCACAAAGAGAGCTGCTACAAATATTTTAGAAGCTATAGATTATCTCCCTTTTTTCCTGATCATATTAGTAAACAAATCCAATAGTAGTATTTCTGGGTCAAGGACTATACCCAGCTTTGTATAGGCTTTATTCTTCTTTAGGCTTAATTCCAGATTGTTCTCCAAAACTAATGCATCAGCTCACAGTTCTATCAATAGTGTACTACTGTCCCAATTTTTCCATATTTCCTCCAACATTTTTCATTTTTTGCCTTTTATCATTTTAATCAGATAGGTATGAGATATCTCAAAATTATTTTAATTTGCATTTCCCTAATCTATAATGATTCAGAATAAGTTTTATGACTACATACAGTTTTGATTTCTTCATCAAAAAACTAACTATTCATATCCTTTGATTATTTGTCAATTGGGGAATGATTCAAATTCTTGCAGATCTGACAAAGTATTTTATGTATTGGAAATACCTTTTTGCAAGAAACTATAAAATTCCTCTCTCCCCTAATTTTCTTCCCATTTGTACAGCTTGGCTGTTTTATTTGTACAAAACCTTTTTAATGTAAAGTAGTCAAAAATATCTATTTCACATCTTTCAATGCTCTCTGTATCTTATTTATTTATAAATTCTTCTTTTATCTATCAATCTGATAGGTGTGTCCCATATTCTTCTAGTTTTCTTATATCTCCTTTTATATCTAGATCATATATCCATTTTGATCTTATCTATACCCAGTTTCTACCAGACTACTTTCCAGTTTTCCCAACAATTTTTTGTGTATTCTTATCTCAAAAGCTTAAATACTTGCTTTTTGTCAAACACAAGGTTATTATAATCATTTACTGTTGTATATTGTATGTCTATTCTGCTTCACTGATCCACCTTTCTATTTCTTAGACAGTATCAGATAGTTTTGATAATTACTGCCTTAAAACCTTTTTGTACTGGCAAAGAACTGGAAAGTGAGAGGATGCCTATCATTTGGGGAATGGCTGAGTAAGTTATGAATGTAATGAAGTATTATTATTCTATAAGAAATAATGAGCAGGCAAATTTCAGAAAAGCCTGGACTCACATGAACTGATGCTAAGTGAAGTGAGTAGAACCAAGGAAACAATGTTCACAGCAAAAACAAGATCATGTTATAATTCACTATGATGGACTTGGCTTTTTTGAAAAATGAGGTGATGCAAGGCAATTTCAAACTTGTGGTAGAAAAAGTCATCCATGTCCAGAGAGAGAACTCAGGAATTTGAATGTGAATCAAACCAAATATTATCACTTTTTTTTTTTTTTGTGATGATGGCATTGTTTGTTTGTTTTTTCTTTCTCAGTTTTTTTTTCTTTCTCCTTTGATTTGATTTTTCTTGTGTAACATGATGAACATAGAAATATATTTAGAAGAATTGCACTTTAACTTATAAGATATGGACATATATATGGATTTCTTGCTATAAGGCGGGTGTGAAGGAGGGAGAATAATTTGAAACACAAAGTTTTGCAAAGATGAATGTTGAAAAATGTTTTTCCATATATTTGGAAAAACTAAAAAACTATTACCAAAGAGAGAGAGAGAGAGAGAGAGAGAGAGATAATTACTACTTTATAATATAATTTAAAGTCTGTAATGTTAAATTCCTTCCTTTATATTTTTAAATTAATTTAAAATTAAGAATTAAATTCTTTTGATATTCTTGACTTATTGTTATTCTAAAGAAATTTTATTATTATTTTTCTCAATAAAATAATTTAATAGTCTATAAGCTCAAGGCCAAATAGCCACCTATAGAAATATTTAAAGTCATCCAACCTCAGGGTCTTTAGGCTGAAGAAATGGTTCTCCCTATTATACCCTTTCTATTGTCCTTCAGCTAATTTTCCTCTGGGTGTGGGATACAATAAGGAAGAGAGACTGAAATTGAGGTTTTGTGTCTGTGTGTATATATCCCTCTGTCTCTCTGTCTCTACCTGTCTCTGTTTCTCTCTCTGTGTCACTCTCTGTCTCTCTCTCTTTCATGGTCTCTCTTTCTCTGTCGCTGTCTGTCTGTATATATCTCTTTCTCTCCCTCTCTGTTTCTGTCTCTGTCTCTCTCTCTCAATTTCTCATCCTTTAAGAGTTTAACCTTTTATCTAATGATATGACTTGTAATAGGAATCAAAGCCTCATTGAAAGTAAAAGTAGACTATACTATATGTCAGCTATATTAATTAATACTGTCCTAGATATTTAAAATAACTAGATAGTATAATTTGAATATTGTTGTGATCGAGAAAATGAGTTGGTAGATTTAGAAAAATATGAAAAGACTTGGATTTATGAAGAAAGATGGTATCTGCCTTCAGAGAAATAGAGAACAAATAAATATATTAAGGCTTCACATAGATGTATATGAATATATATGTGTATACATGTATATGACTATAGATATCTATGTGTATATATATATATATATATATATATATACATACACATATGTATGTGTGTATGTATATAGCCATACCTAATTTAACCTTCTTGGGATGAATAGGGAAGGAAAGGGAGAAAAAAAGAGTAAAGTAATAAGTACCCAGAAGAGAACAAAAGAAAACCTACAAGGAAGCAAAGAAAAGTGGACAGCTCTGAACATAATATGTAGTATTTAATACATAGGCTTTCTTAAAATGGATTTTTTTTTGTTTTATATTTCTTATGTTTTACTGTACACATGACAATGTTTCTTTTTCTATTTTATTTTTATTTTGTTTTTTAAATTTTTAATTTTTAAAAAGTACAAGCAGAGTACCTGTTATGAAAATATGACATTCATGGCTCTCTGAGCCTCTGTTCCAATGGTCTTCAGTAGTCTTGCTCCATTCTGCATCCAGTCTCAATGATGTATTCTCTCGGTACAACTCTCCATCCCAAGCATTTATTTAGTCCCTGCAGGGAGAGGCCCAAATGTACCCAGGAAGCATCTCAGCTCCCAACATGTGTTTGACTTTACAACCTCGAAACAGGAAAGCTGGTTAAATATTAGCCTTTTCATTGGATAGACTAATAGGAAGTAACCATCATTGACCAAGGGTCACCAATGTTGTCTGCTTCCTGTGGGTCTCATCACTTCCTGTGGCTGACTTAATGTCTGACCTTTAGAGATCACATGACTTCCTGCAACCTGGGGCCCAAGGCGTAATCTTCTCAGCAAACTTCTGGGAATAGGGATCACATGACTTGGGCCTAGTCTCAAACTTTTTGAAAAAACTTCATCCAGTCCCACTCAATAGGCAGAGCACATATATCCAAAATTTAGGAAAGTTATGGACCTTGCTTACAAAGGTCCTTGCTCATGGTCCAAAAGCTTACAGTTTAATAGAACCAAAGTTACTGACTAAAAGCAAAGTTAACAGACTTTTTACAGGCAAAATCTTAAGCTTGCTTCTGAAGGCCATTAAATAAAACCTACAGGAGATTCTTTTCTATACTGAAAAGAGAATTGATGAAGGTTTAGGATGCGGAAATGACAGTATAGTGTAATTGAGAGTTCAGTGAACTTAAGAGTCTCAAAGAGCTGGATTCTCTTGGACTCATTAATTGTGTAATCTGGAGCAAATCACTTAGACCTCTGGGCCCAATTTGTATGTAAAATGAAGACTTTCATTGTAGATAATATATAAGATTTTTTCCATCTCTGTAACTATGATCCTATGAATGAATGATTCTAAACCACAAAGAAAAGAAATGATTGGTACATTTTGGAATTTATGGGGGAAAAAAGTATGTCCATACATCTGCATATATATATATATATATATATATATATATATATATATATATATATATATATGTACATATATACATACATACATATACACACACATACATGTGTGTACATGTATATATATGCATGTATGTATATAGCATATGTGTGTGTATGTATTAAAGCTAGTAACTGGGAAGCTTGAATTAGAGATCTTAGATCTTAAAGGTATCTCAAGCCACCATCTGATCCAGGCTCCATGATTTAGGAAGATTGACTATTATAAGTGTTTTACAAATGAGATAGTTGAGGGCCAGAAACTTTAAGTCACATAGATAGTAAGTGGTAACTTTAAGATGCTATCTTCTGCTTCTAAGGTCAGTGCATTTCCCTTTATAAAATATTCCTAAGGATAAATTAATTTTATTATACAGAAATTTTTTCTCTATTAGTTAATCAGTTAAGATTGATTTTTGTTTGCTTAAGGGAGAGCATTGTTATGAAAAGAACTCAGACCTTCAGTCTTCTGTTTTACTATTTACCATTCCAAACATTCTTAAAAGTTATGAGTGTTCTTATGTTTCTTATGAGTGTTCTGTGTTTCTTGGTGGCAATAAGATCTTGCTTCCCCTATTATGTTTTAGTAAATCATTTTAGTTACCCCATTTTGTTGTTGTTGTTGTTGTTGTGTCCAATTCTTCAGAAACCTATTTGAAGTTTCTTGCCGAAGATACTGGAGTGTTCTTTCATTTCCTTGTCCAGTTACAAAAAGAGATATAGTTTCTGAGTAATTTAATCATTTTAATAAGACCTATCATTTGTCTGTCTCTCTTAGACAAAGGCAATCATACCAATGGATTCATAGTTCAGAAGAGTAGGTATTCAATAAGGGCCTTGGAATGACATCATCTGGGACAGAGAAATCATCCCTGTACTCACACCATCCCCAGCCTTGGGCTATCTAGACAAAAGGATTTGTCTTTCTACAAGTTTGAATAGAACATAATGGGCTCCTCCACCTTACATTAAATTCCTTGAAAGATAGAGTACAAAATGACCAAAATAGAGGCGAATTAATTCAATCTCATTATCAGTAATATACTTCAAGAGACTGAACTTAAAATCAGGATTTTGAAAGAAGGGGAGTTCTGATAAACTCTAAGCTTCTGATGATGGGATGAATATATCCTCATTTTGTGATGGTAGAAAAAACTGCCACCAGTTTAAAACATTCTTGATAATTTCATAACTATAACTGAGTTTCCTCAGGCTATTTAAAATTGGCCTAATGGAATTTACTCTCTTGTTACTTGATTGTAGCTTGAGGAATAAGTTGCAGAAAAGTAGACCCCATTGAGTGATGTAACTGGATTGATATATCAGATCTCTATCATTAATAGGACAGAACCTCCTAGATTCAAAGGTTTGGAAAAAGACATTGGCAAACTTACAGGAGATAGAACTTTTATAGGAATAGTATTTTTTTATTAGAATGGTTATATATATATATATGCAAAATAAGGTGATAATAGGATATTGAAAATATAGAGACATTGTCTAAAGGAGTACAAAAGGATGGATTACTGAACAAGAAGAGATTGGTATAGAGAAAAGATGGTACAACATCTAATAGGAACTTATTCCATAGCCTTAGGTAATGGAGCAGCCCAGGCAAAATGATGGGTGGAGAAAATAGCTTTGGAAGCAATTGTGTTGTAGAAATAGATGGGGAACATAAGGAAGAGGTTACATTACAAAAGGACAGAAGTTAGAATTATCAAACTGAGTCAACTAAATAATAAATCCAACCCAATGGAACCATATTTGAGAGAGGTATTCAGGAGAGAAGATGATTTCCATTTAGCAACTCATCCCCGCAAGTTATAGACTGTCCTAAGAAGCCCTCAATTTCCTATTTCACAGAATTATTTGGAGGAATATATTTTGTAAACTATTGATCAAATATAACAAACATTTCCAATCTAATAAATATTTATTAAATGCCCACTATATGCCAGCCACTGTATTAACAATTAATTAAATTTTAAAAACCACTGCCCTCAAGGAGCTTACAAAGTAAAAAGGAAGAGAATACAGAAAAAGAAAGCAGAGGGGGAAAGAATAAGGGGAAAGAACAGAGTGTCTGATGTAAAGGACTGAAACTCTTAAGTCAATGCACTGAGGTAGGTTTGAATACTTAAGGCTAATTACCAATTGAACAATACTCTATAAGCATATGCTTAGGAAAATGGCCCTTCCCACTATCCTGTGCTGTCTCCATAATTGGTGTATATAGAGAATTGTAGGAGGGACTAGGGGGTGGAATAAGACTAACCAGGGTCACTTCTGGGCAGGAGACAAAGAAGGAAGATCAGGGAGATTCTGCTTTCATCCAATTCAATCCTACCTCTAAAGACCAAGAATAAAGACTAAGGATTTTTACTTATCCTGACTCCGGCTAATTCTAAGGTATCCAGGGTGCAAACGTGGTCATCACAGTCCTCCAGAATGGAGGCAACTTATTCCATGGAGATAAAATCAGGCAAGGTAAATAAATACAAAATGAAGTGAAATCTTGTCTTATATAAAGGAAGGAAGTAAGAGAAGTTTGGCTGTTCCCCTTCCAACATTCCAGTCAGAGGAGAGAGGAGTCTAAGAAAGGTGATGTCATTAAAGGGTTGAGTTAGCAATTATGGTGATGAGTTGAGATAATGAGCTGGTAATGAGCTTATCCTGGGAGGAACAGGGTAACAGTTATGATGTGGAATGCTTAAGAAGTATGTTTATTCATATGAATTTATAGGTCATTCAATTCAATTATATAAGGTCACAATTGTGCCTGTTTGGGATTATGACTTTAAGGTAATTACTGTCATTTAGAGTTTGAATTATGATGAACTGAGCCTGGATTTATGATAGGCACTGAGGAAGATAAAAATAATAGTCTTTGTCTTAAGTACTTTATATTCTGTTGAAGGTATATAATATTAAAAGTATCAGAGAAGTAGAAATAAAATATTTTGAGAAGAGAGAGAATACTAGAGGGATTAGGAAAGTCCTAGTATAGTAGATGACAAGTAGAATCTTGGAATCTTGGAATATGGAAGCTTAGAAACTAAGAGTTGGGAGTGAGGCTATATTCCAGGAGTATAATATAGCCTATTTAAGATATGCAGGAAGGAAATGGAAGGTCAATTTCTGGGCCCTCAAATAAGCTAGTTTGCTGGAGGAAAGAATGAAGAAAAATCATTTGAAATAAGTAAGAAAAGATAAACTAGAGTAATAAGATGAAGTACTTTAAAAGTCAATCTGAAAAGTTTGCATTTAGTTATAGACAATAGCGAGTCATTAGAGAAAGAGAGAGAGAGAGGAAAGAAGGAAAGAAGGAAGAAAGGAAGGAAGGAAGGAAGGAAGGAAGGAAGGAAGGAAGGAAGGAAGGAAGGAAGGAAGGAAGGAAGGAAGGAAAGAGGAAGGAAGGAAGGAAGGAAGGAAGGAAGGAAGGAAGGAAGGAAAGAAGGGAAGAAGGAAAGAAGGAAAGAAGGAAGCAAAATGAACAGGATTTGAAAACTTGCAAGAAAAAAATTTGAAGCTTATCAGAATGTTCTATTTTTGTTGCCATTGGAGATAAATGTATCAATTTACATTGTTTGAGACATAAAACTGGTTATTTCTGGAAAGATGTAGAGAAGGTCATCTCATTAATGACTCCCATTTGTGTCTACTTGTGATTGTGATTTTAGGACAATTTCAATCATTCAGAGTTTGAATATTAATGTACTTATTCTTTCTTCTATTAAGAACATTGTCCCATTTGACCTGAAATTTTGAATAAAAAAGTAGAGTCTGCTAAATATAAATCTCACTTTTAAATAAAGTACATTTTTGAATTGTGATAGAAGAATATAGGAATGAGGAAGGTTTGCTTTTATTCTTTGTACTTCATTTGAATTTTTACTTTTTTTGTGTTCTTGGGTGAATAGTGCTACTATTCATGGAAGAGAATTTCACAAATAGGTAAATATAAACTTTCTAACATCATTTCCTTAATTTACAAAAATAAGGAGCAAAGGTTAGAGGCTGCATGATATAACAAAGAGAACACATAATTTGGAATCAGGAAGATATGAATTTAAATCATACCTGATATTTACTAGTTGTATGAATATAGATGAGTCACATAATTTTGGTAGGCCTCAGTTTTTGATGAAGGAATTGTACCTGATGGCCTTTAAAATCCCTTCCTACTCTAGATATATGACCCTTTTATCTGAAAAGAAATGTGAAGAAAAATCTATAAGCATTTGAAGGCAAGTGAGAGTGAAGGGAATCATTTCCATATGACATACAATATAGGTAGATTTTCAACCAAGATGAGGGTCACAGAAAAAAAGGGTAATCCAAGCATAACTAATGGTATAAACAAAAGTACAGAAGTAGGAAAGTATAAAACATCTTTGAGAAATGATGATTAGATTTTTTTCTAGAACAGTGGTTCTCAAGGTGTGATCAAGGGATCCCTGGAGATTCATGAGACCCTTTTAGAACATCTGGGACATCAAAACTATTTTCACAAAAGTACTAAGAAACTTCAGTTTCTTACAACAAACATTGATAACTATAACCTATGAAATAAAAGTTCTTTAACAACTAGCAGGATGATTTCAGAGTCTTGGAGAGACCCACATGAATTGATGCTAAGTGAAATGAGCAGAACCAGAAGATCATTATACATGGCAGTAATTTATACATGGCAACAAGACTATATGATGATCAATTCTAATGGACATGGCTGTCTTCAATAATAAGATGATTCAAATCAGTTCCACTTGTTCAATGATGAAGAGAGCCATCTACATCCAGAGAGAGAACTGTGGGAACCGAGTTGGTCCACAACATAGCATTCTCACTCTTTCTGTTATTTGCTTGCACTTTGTTTTCTTTCTCAGTTTTTCTTTTTCTTCCTTCTTGATCTGATTTTTCTTGTGCAGCAAGATAACTATATAAATATGTATACATTTATTGGATTTAATACTTATTTTAACATATTTAACATGTATTGGACCACCTGCCAGCTAAGAGAGGGTGTAGGGGGAAAGAAGGGAAAATTTAGAACAAAAAGTTTTGCAAGGGTCAGTGTTGAAAAAATTACCCATGCATATGTTTTGTAAATAAAAAGCTTTAATAAAAAAAGAAAAGAAAAGAAAATGGACCACATTGAGCCAAAGTTGCCCTTGATCATGATTGTCAGTTGATTATGACAGAATGGCTTGACCTACAGTGGGGATTGAGTCTAAGAATGAGAAGAACGGAACCATGTCATTATCAATGATTAATCTAAGACTTGAAAAGAAAACCACACTGTGAGTCTCTAGCTTGCTGGAGCCCAAGAAGAAATTTTTTACAGTCTTGTAAGAAATTGAACCAAATGGAGTTCAGACCAACAATTATTAATGACTGGTTCCAACTTCCCATTCCCTTCCTCCTCAGGCCTCTGGTCTACCATTGTCTTTTCTGCCATCCAGGGATGGCAAAATTGTTTTTGATGGTTTAAATGAGATGTTGGGCTAATATGTTCTATAATGTACATCTCAGAGAATTTATGTGATTTCTATTATATTTCTTTTTTTTATTTTCTTTTTTTTTAATTTTTTAATAATTTTTTATTGATAGAATGCATGCCAGGTTAATTTTTTACAGTATTATCCCTTGCATTCACTTCTGTTCTGATTTTTCCCCTCCCTCCCTCCACCCCTTCCCCCAGATGGCAAGAGTCCTTTACATGTTGAATGGGTTGCAGTATATCCTAGATACAATATATGTGTGCAGAACCAAACAGTTTTCTTGTTGCACAGGGAGAATTGAATTCAGAAGGTATAAATAACCCGGGAAGAAAAACATAAATGCAAGCAGTTTATATTCATTTCCAGTGTTCTTTCTCTGGGTGTAGCTGCTTCTGTCCATCTTTGATCAATTAAGGCTCTCTTTATCAAAGAGGTCCACTTCCATCAGAATACATCCTCAAACAGTATCGTTGTTGAGGTATATAATGATCTCCTGGTTCTGCTCATTTCACTCAGCATCAGTTCATGTAAGTCTCGCCAGTCCTCTCTGTATTCATCCTGCTGGTCGTTCCTTACAGAACAATAATATTCCATAACATTCATATACCACAATTTACTCAACCATTCTCCAATTGATGGACATCCTTTCATTTTCCAGCTTCTAGCCACTACAAACAGGGCTGCCACAAACATTTTGGCACATACAGGTCCCTTTCCTTTCTTTAGTATCTCTTTGGGGTATAAGCCCAGTAGAAACACTGCTGGATCAAAGGGTATGCACAGCTTGATAACTTTTTGAGCATAATTCCAAATTGCTCTCCAGAATGGCTGGATGTGTTCACAATTCCACCAACAATGTATCAGTGTCCCTGTTTTCCCACATCCCCTCCAACATTCCCCAATATCTTTCCCTGTCATTCTAGCCAATCTGACAGGTGTGTAGTGGTATCTCAGAGTTGTCTTAATTTGTATTTCTCTGATTAATAATGATTTGGAGCATATTTTCATATGTCTATAAATAGTTTCAATTTCTTCGTCTGAGAATTGTCTGTTCATATCCTTTGACCATTTATTAATTGGAGAATGGTTTGATTTCTTATAGATTAGGGTCAATTCTCTATATATTTTGGAAATGAGGCCTTTATCAGAACCTTTGATTGTAAAAATGTTTTCCCAGTTTATTGTTTCCCTTCTAATCTTGTTTGTATTTGTTTTGTTTGTACAAAAACTTTTCAATTTGATATAATCAAAATTTTCTATGTTGTGGTCAATAGCGATCTCTAGTTCTTCTTTGGTCATAAATTCCTCCCTCTTCCACAGGTCTGCGAGGTAAACTATCCTATGCTCTTCCAATTTATTTATCATCTCATTCTTTATGCCTAGGTCATGAACCCATTTTGACCTTATCTTGGTGTACGGTGTTAAGTGTGGGTCACTGCCTAGTTTCTGCCATCTGATTTCCAATTTTCCCAGCAATTTTTGTCAAATAATGCATTCTTATCCCAGAAACTGGTGTCTTTGGGTTTGTCAAACACTATATTATTAAAGTTATTGGCTGTTTTGTCCTTTGAACCTAACCTATTCCAATGATCAACTAGTCTATTTCTTAGCCAATATCAGATGGTTTTAGTAACTGCTGCTTTATAATATAATTTTAGATCTGGTACAGCTAGGCCACCTTCATTTGATTTTTTTTTCATTAATTCCCTTGAAATTCTTGACCTTTTGTTTTTCCATATGAACTTTGTTGTTATTTTTTTTAATTCATCAAAGTAGTTTTTTGGGAGTCTGATTGGTATAGCGCTAAATAAATAGATTAATTTAGGTAGTATTGTCATCTTTATTATATTTGCTCGCCCGATCCAAGAGCATTTAATATTTTTCCACTTGGTTAGATCAGACTTAATTTGTGTGGAAAGTGTTTTGTAGTTTTGCTCATGAAGTTTCTGATTTTCCCTTGGCAGATAGATTCCTAAATATTTTATACAATCAGTAGTTACTTTAAATGGAATTTCTTTTTGTATCTCTAACTGTTGGGTTTTGTTAGTGATATATAAGAATGCTGATCTATTATATTTCTATTGTGTGGTGCAGGATTCAGAATAGGGACTTCTTCCCTCTCTGTTAAGAAATTATATATGATTAAGTTGAGTAAAGTAACTGAATGTGTGTATTGATTCAAAACAACTTGATTAATCAAATCATTGAATGTGATGCCTTTCCCTGAAAGGAATTTTCTTTTCTTGTTCTTTGTTGTTCTTTTTCACATAGTTGCCCTGGGTATTTTACTCAAGAAATCAAAGAACTCTAGATAACCATCATCAAGAAAGAAAGAAAGAAAGAAAGAAAGAAAGAAAGAAAGAAAGAAAGAAAGAAAGAAAGAAAGAAAGAAAGAAAGAAAGAAAAGAAAAGAAAGAAAAGAAAAGAAAGAAAGAAAGAAAGAAAGAAAAGAAAGAAAAGAAATAAAAGTTCTTTGAGGTTCTCAGTAATTTTTAAGAGTGTAAAAGCGTCCTGAAACCAAAAAGTTTGGGAATTGAAGAAAGAAAGAAAAGAAATAAAAGTTATTTGAGGTTCTCAGTAATTTTTAAGAGTGTAAAAGCGTCCTGAAACCAAAAAGTTTGGGAACTGCTGGCTTAAAGTATAAGTAACATGAATAATAATATGAGAAAAACTAGAAGTATCCATTAGATTATGGATGATCTTTACTTAGAGGCTAAAGACAATGGGACACCATTGAAGATTTTTGAGTACTAGAGTGACATAATCATATGTGCAATGGATTTTTCCTCATCAGAATTGTTTGTCAAAGATTGAGTGATAACTTTTCTGGTATAATCAATCAACAAACATTTATTAAATGTCTACTATGTTCTGGGCATTATGTTAATTAAGTACTGAGGATAAAAATACAAAGAATGAAGTCTCTACTCATAAGGACATTTCTAATATGGGGAACAAGTACACATGTGTATATGTATGTATACATATAATTAATAAATACATTAGAGATAATGAGATGACTTCTATAAAGTGAATATTACAATAAAATGAGTTATAATAATTTTTTGTTTCCCAGTACAAATAAAAGTTTTGCTTATATTATGTTGTAGTTTATTAAATGTGTCATATTACTATTTCTAAAAAAATGTGCATACCTTAATAAAAATATTTTATTGCTAAAAAATACTAACCATCTGAGCCTTCAGTAAGTCATAATCTTTTTGCTGGTGTAGGATATTACTTTTATGTTGATGATGGCTGAGTGATAAGGTGGTGATTGCTAAATGTGGCAATTTCTTAAAATAAGCCAATGAAATTCATCATATAGATTGACTCCTCTTCTCACTTGACTATTTAGAGACCATTGTAGGATAATTAATTACGTAATTTCAATATTGTTGTATCTCAGGGAGTACACAGTGTGTTACACAGTGTGAGACAGAGACCAGATTTGAACTAATCTTTGATACTCTCAGTTGCTTATGGAAAATTATGTCAAACTTTGTTTGCCAGAGGTTGATTAGTGTTGTTTGCCAGTTTCATGATGGCATGCTTGGCCAGATTCTGAATAACGGATGATGCTCTTGAGCTTTCCCAGTCACCAATGGAGTGAAACAAAGTTGGGTGATTGTTCCCATGTTTTTTGGTATGATGTTTTCAGTCATATTGTCAAACACTTTCAATAAGAATGAACATGACATCAAGGTCAACTACTGCACTAATGATAAGTTCTTCAACTTGACAAGGTTACATACAAGCCAAAACTAAAATGGAGGGAGTGTTGGTGCATTTTTTTTTGTCTGCAGATGATTGTGTATTCAATGTAACCTCTAAAGTGAAGATGTAACAAAGTATGGATTAATTCTCTGCTGCTTGTGCTAATCTTAGTCTTACAATCAATATCAAGAAAACACAGGTACTCTATTAGCCAGGATCACACTGTCCTTATATGGAACCATTGATTGGAGCAAATAGAGGAGTTTTGAATGCTGTAGGTATGTTCACTCATGTTGGCAGTATACTTTCTAGGGATATACATATTAATGAGGTTGACACATATATAATCAGAGCTAGCTCAGTGTTTGGGACATGCTCAAGGAAAGGGAGAAAAGGTATTAGACTGACTACCAAACTGAAAATCAATGCTGACCTCACTTTTGCATGGTTGTACCAGTGCAATGGCAGGATACTGAATTGCCTCCATTTGAATTGTCTTAGGAAGATTCTGGAGATCATTTGGCAGGATAAGATATCAGACATTGAGTCTTTTTTCAAATTAAACTGCCAAGAATTCAAATTCAATTACAGAGAGCACAACTCTGATTGAACTGGCCATTTTGTTTGTTTAAATGGCAAATATATGCTTGCCAAAAAACCCCATGGTTTGGAAAACTCATACAACACTCACATGTTAATCAGAAAAAGTGACAGAACTCTCAAGTTCTCTCGTTGTATGACATGGGAGGCAAGAGCACAGGACTATCCAGCATGATATTCCCTCATCAGAGAAGATGCTATGCTGTCTCTGTGAGCAAAGCAGAATTGAGGTAGTTCAAAAGAATGCAAGATGTACAAATTTAGTGAATCTACCCCAAGTATTCATATGAACTATTTGTACCCAATCTGTGGTAGAGCATTCCAAGCTCATATTGGTCTGATCAGCTATAGTCAGACATAATGAAATTTGAATCTAACATGGGGATGTTATTTTGGTCCTCTTTGAGAATGAAGAATAACAACCAAACAGCCAACTAACATATCTATAAGTACATGAGCGCATATATGTTTGTATAAACATGCACATATATACACATATATTTACACGGGCATATATGCATACAAATATATTTAAATATCTGCATATATATAGATATATGATGTATATATGTATACTATAGATGTCACACATATGTGTATGTATATTGTGTATACACATATATATACAGAAGATGGAACAAAGGATAGGTAGCAGGAGAATACAAAAGCATAGCTGTGTTGAAAAATATATGTATACATGCATTATATATATATGTATACACATATATACATATTTACATATACATGTAAATGTGCGTGTACACACACAGGTATAGATCCAACAATACGCAGATACAAACCCACACTCATATATATATATATGTGTGTGTGTATATGTGTATATACATGTATATATACTCACACACACACATATATATGTACATATAGATATATACAAATATATTTGTGTACTTTTTGCTATAGAGTTTAGCTACTTAGAAATTTAGTTCAAGAAAGGACCTCAGTGTCTGGCACCTCATCCTGCTGGTGATCTTCAGAATCTTCCTAAGATAATTCAAATGGAAGTGATTCAGCTTCCTGGCATGGCACTGGTACACTGTCCAGGTGTCACAGGCATATGACAATGAGGTCAGCACAAGGGCTCTGTAGACCTTCATTTTGGAAGTGAGTCAAACAAATAGCAGTAGTGTAAAGCTTGGAATGCACTGAGTTGGCAAGGAAAGCCACAAAAAGACAGTGGATGGTTTTAAATATATTGAGGGAAACAGGAAGATCAAAGAGGATAAAGACCCAAAGCCTGAGGAAGCTAGAGCAAAAACTGACATTAGAAAGAAAGCAGAACTGCTGGTTGCTTATTTGGCTTTGGTTTTCTTTGCCAAGAAGAATAGCCTTTGGACCGTGAAAACACAGAACAAAAATGTTTACAAGGCAATCAGCTCCCAAGGTAAGGAAGGAGATAGCAAGTGAATATCCAGCTGTCCTTGATAATTTCAAGGCATCAGGCACAGATGAACTATATCCTTGGCTACTGAAAGAACTGACAGAGGTAATTGTTGAGCCACTATCAATTATATTTGAAAGATCATAGAGACTGAGAAAGTTACTACAGAATGAAAGATTTTATTCCAGTTTTCGAAAAAGGGAAACAAATGGAGTCTCTAAAGGAAAAGTTCCTGAGCTTGACATTCTTGTATAAGTTCTGGATCTGGTTTGTGAACTTCCAGCCGCTAAGGTGAGCAAATACATCATGTGGACAGAACACTGAGTCTGGAGTAAGGAGGACCTCAGTTCAAATTTGGCCTCAATCATTTAATAGCTATGTGATGCGAGGCAATCTCTATTTGTCTCAGTTTCCCCAAATGGTAAAATGGGGATAATTATCATATCCACCTCTCAGGGTTATTATGAGAATCAAACAAGATAATAATTGTAAAACACTCAACAAAGTGTAAGGCACACAGTAAGCACTTTTTCAATATTAGCCTATATTTATTCTCATTCTTATTCAGAAAAGGAAGGTGTAACCCACTAAAAATCCCAGATTTTTTTTTTGGACAAAATACTGCCTAATAATGCACCTTCCATCTTATAGTTGTAAAATTCATTCCTTTATGAGTTTATAATGTGATGTTGGCAGTTAAAAAGTTATTGTAATCTCAAGTTTCATTAAGATTCAACTTTCAGGAATACAGAAATGCTAGGATCTCTGTATTATGTCATGACCAGTCCTCTTATGAAGTGAGATATATAGTTCTAGGTGCCATAGCTTAGGAAGGATGCTAGAGGAGTCATTTCATTCTTTGGTTAGCAGACTCCTTATCTGTAAACTTAGAGACTTGGAGCATATGACCTTTAAGGACTCTTTCAACTATATATCTAAGATTCTAAAATGGGGGAGAAAAATGAGTATAGTAAACATGGATAGATGAAAAATATGCATACATTTTTGGATAGAGATGGAAGCTTCTTGAGACATCATTTCATTAGTAATCCAATGAGGTTAAATGAGCATGAATTGATAAACATATGGATTGATTCATTTTTGTCTTATTTAACAGACATTTATGAAGTACTTACTATGTGTAAGTCCCTATTGATGCTGGAGACACAAAGAGTAAAGTGAAACAGTCCATGCCCTCTAGGAGTTTACAATCTAGGATAAAGAGGGGTAAGATACAAGCAGGTAAATAATGGTAATTTGAAGTGATAGAGAAGAATAGTTGCTGGAGAAGGGGTAAGAAAGGCTTTTTACGTAGGAAGTGGCATATGGGTTAGATACTAATACAACTTTATGAGAAAAACTGTTAGTTATATGGCACAATTTTCTACAAAACAAATTATTGTAATACATTAAAGGATTAGACTTGAGAAATGGAATTGCCAGGAATAGGTGGAGAGGGATAAATAGTAATAAGTTCAAAAAAATATGCAAGATATAGTAAAGAAGTCTACTTATACAGTAGACTTCTGTTTTAGGACTTGTCCAACTAAATTTCTAAAATCCCTTAGGACTAAGCATTGTCCTCTTTCTAAATTCTTCTTTTAAAATATTCCTTCAGGGAGGGATAGCATATTTAAGTTATCAATACCTTCATTTGCATAAATTTATCACATTCCATTTATCATATATCAGTTGTTAGAGAGGCAAAGCAGAATCAGACTTCTGTCTCCTTGGAAGAAGAGTAAGAAAGAGTAGAGCAGAAAAGAACCTGAGGGAGGAAGGAAAATGAGACCACTAAAGACAAATTTCATTTGCTTGAGAGACATGTGGGAGAACAAGGACCAGTTTGATAGTTAGGAAATCTTGGTTCTGTCACTAAAGAGCTGTATGATCTTAAGACACAAGTCATATACCTGTCTCGAGTCTTAATTTCCTCTTCTATAAGATGCAAAAATTGGACAAGTTTTAACATCTTATTATTTTCAACTGTGTCAAAGAACAGATTTGATGGAAAACCTCAGTGAAGAGAGGGCTGGACAGAACTATGGCAGTAAAGGAAAATAGAAATGATAGCATCCTATGAGGGAGATGTCAGTCACATTAATGGAATATCTTTATGTTGAGAGCCTTGTATTTGGTGTTCTGACAAAGAAGAGAATATTAAACACATACACACACATACATACAAACCCACACTCTACAATTCTCAGTGTAATCAAATATCTCTAAGCTCATTGAAAACACAAGTATCATCGAAGTTTGACTCCAGAGCTTCCTTGTCCAGTCTAAATTCTTATACAAAAATAGATCTAATGATTCATAACATATACAGAAAATTTATTTTAAAATATGACATAAAACATCTAAAATTATTTACCAAATATTTAAACAATCTAGGGATATGCTTCTTGAATGTTTAACTTAGTTGCTTTGTCTTAGTTCAATCAACAAGCATTTATCAAGTGGATACAAATACAGAGAATGAAACAATCCATTCTTGCAAGGAACTCACATTCCAATGAAGACAACAAAGTGTGTGTGTGTGTGTGTGTGTGTGTAGTATATGCAGAATGATTATAAAAAGAATAAATACAAAGAGGAACATAGTCGAATGCCAAATAGTTTGCGAAGGAGGGTACTAGCAATTGGAAAAATAAGGAAGGCTTCATGACAATGATGGTTCTTGAGCTGTGTCTGGTAGGAAGAGAGAGTTTATGAGGAGAGACACGAGAAGGGAATACATTCCAAGTGTGTGGGATGGCCAATGCAAAGGCAAAAATATAGGAAATGAACTCTTGCATGAAGTGTAGAGAGATCAATTTGAATTTGTGAAAAATGAGTTTAGAAAAATAGGAATCTTTCTAAGGAATGCTTAAGGAATCTTGACAGTAGCATGTAGGATGAACTGGAGTGAAAAGAGATGTGCATTTATGAAAATCAATCAGGAAGCTGTTGGAGCTATCCAGATGAGAGATAATGAGGGTCTACATTAAGGTAATAGTAGTTCTTCACCTATAGCACCCTATCTATCATTACCATGCTTCTGAACTGATCATTCCTCTTGCTTGGAATGCTCTCTCTCCTCACTTCTTTCAACTTTCAGCTTAAGCATTACATTCTCCATGAAGCATTTCCTGTTTCTTTCCTTCCTTGCCTCAACTGCCAATGCCCACCTCCCTCTCTCCCTCTCTTCCTCCCTCCCTCCATCTCTCTGTTTCTCTGTCTCTTTCTCTTTGTCTCTCTCTCTCTCTCTGTCTCTCTCTCTCTGTCTCTCTCTCTCTCTCTCTCTCTCTCTCTCTCTCTCTCTATATATATATATATATATATATATATATATGTCTGTCTGTCTCTCTCTCTCTCTCTCTCTCTCTCTCTCTCTCTCACACACACACACACACACACACACACACACACACACACACACACATTTTGTGATCCTGGCAAATTATATCTCTCAGCACTTCAGGAACTCTTTTTTTCTGAGAATATCACCTTTTTATTTTTAAATTTTTTTAATTAAATATTTTATTTTTTTAAATTACAGGTAAAGATAGTTTTCAATATTCATTTTTATAAGATTTGAGTTCCAAATTTTTTCTCCCTCCCTTCTTACCTTCCCCCTCCCCAAGACATGAGGCAGTCTAAGTTATACATGTATATTCATTTTTAATATATTTCTAATGAAGGGAAGGAAATTGGGAATGAAAAAAATCAGAACTTAAGGAAAAAACATGGGAAAGAAAAAAAACAAAAGAGATGAAAATAGAATGCCTTGATCCACATTCAGTCTTCATAGTTTTTTCCTCTGGATGCAGATGGAATTTTCTATCCTAAGACTATTAAAATTGTCTTGGATCATTGAATTGCTAAAGAAGCTAAGTCTATCATAGTTGTTCATCATTAAAACTTGCTGTTACTGTGTACAATGTTTTCCTGGTTCTGTTCACTCAGTATCAGTTCATGAAAGTCTTTCCAGACTTTTCTGAAACTCTTCAGGAATTCTTAAAGACTGAATCATAGAGAGATACTAATCTATATTGATAAAGAAAGCTCCTCAGTGGGAGCTCCCTAAATCAAAGAAAACACTGAGACAGTCTCTACCTCTGCTCTCTCTTCCCCCATTCTGCATTTGTACATTGGAAAAGCACCACTCTGGAACATAGTTCCCACAATGATTGACAAGGCTGCAACAGGCAGGCAATGCCTGAGTTTATGTGCCCATTCATGGAGAGTGGAATAATAGTGACCTCCTACGTAGAATGTTTCCAAGAGCCACTTGTTAAAACAATATACAGAAGAAGCATCAATTCAATATATGTGGTGGTCGGGAGGAAGAGGAAGATGGGGGGGCAAAACTACTAGGAAGAACTGAATGATGATAGCTGAGGCGGAGACAAGAAAATCTATGATCAAAAAAGTCAAATCTAATTTAATATGGAATACTGGAGATAATATTAAGTTTTGGATTTCCCTGAAGACATGCTGTCAGCCATTCCTCTTTATGCATGCATTTTCAGACACTAGTGTGTCATTTACAGATTAAGTGAGAATTTGACACTATGGTTGGTGAGGGAGCCCTGTCTCTAACCTTCAGAAGATACTATTTGATCCAGGAAGTTCTTAGCAATCATAACCCTCAGCAACAGGAATACCAACAAACAGGTGCCAACTGTTCATTTGAGGTTGACAATTTCTTGATGAATAGAATGGAGACAATATCAAGATTCAGTGGGATTGATTTGCTGGATGTAGTGAAGATGACCCTTTTCATTCATAATGATAACAGCAGTAGATTAGACAGGTTTCTAGAAACCATTTAATCATGGTTAAATAAATGCTAATACTGTTGCAGATTCAGATTTTAGTAAAAAAGAATTTCGTAAATTCTTTCTTTTTAAAGCCATACTTGAACTTCAGACCCACACTGAATGAAGAGTGAAAAAAAATATTAAGCAGTTACTATATGCAAAACACTAGGCTAAGTACTAGGTATATAAGTAGAAAACAATGCTCTTTTATTAAAGAGTTGACATTTCCTTGTTGCAAATGTTGCATGTTTAGATGACTTTAATATAGATGTGGTCTATGGCTATGTCCTAATGGGGCCCCCAAATAGATCATGTCATGGCTAAAATAACTAGGACCTAACCCACTTGAGCTCAGACCACTTGGCTAGTCAGTATTAGTTTTAAAGTCAGATATAGATCATTACCCAAACAATGACTGCAAGGATGGTGGCAGTGAAGCACACATGACCTAGAAGGCTGTCTGCTAACTGTTTAAGTTCACCTTGTACAATTTGAAAGAACCAGAAAAATATATAGTTTTTGTTTCTTTTTTACTATATGGACTGTATGCATGCTAGACTTGGAAGTAAGAAGACCTGGATTCAAATCTTCTTTCTGACATGAGCTGTGTCCCTTAATTTTTATGTTTTTTGGGCAATTCCCTAAGACTTATTTGCCAAGTCACAGAAAGGTTGATATTTGATCTACATGGGGTAAAGTGGAGGAAGCTTCCATACTGTAAGTTTCCACATATTGTACTGATCCTTTTGTGTCATTGGGGAAGAGATTGGTTTGTGACTTCTCAGTTTCCTCCCAGTTCTAGGATTCTATCTCCACATGTATGACATGGGCAAGTCACTTAACCTCTCATTGTTCTGGGAAACTTTTAAGAATGTAAGTTAAATGCTAACCTGCATTGGGAGAGAGCTACCTCATCTAGAAAATCCCTTTATCAACAAAATCACAAATTCAGTCCTTATTGAGTGAAATTACTATTTTTCTCTTATTTTAATAATCAATTATTTAATTACATTGAACTGACAGACATTATTGATGGCTGACATAGCCCAAATTCCCAAGGTACATAATTTTTAATGCTGTGGGACACTCCACCCAATTAGGGAATTTTACAAAGAATTTAACCTCAGGTCATTTCTATGTCCTACTCAAGCTTGAGTGGGATTAGATTCTTTGTCTGTATTTCCCTACACTGAGGGTGGTCTGGAAATGAGAATGATCAGTCATGTCCCTCCAGTTTCTTATTAGGATAGGTCCACCTCTAATTATAACAATTCATTCTTCTCATTAATTTTTAACCAATCAGAGTTCATTATCATCAAATGTTCACTCTTCCAGGGGCATATAAGGGACAAACAAGTGATGAGTGGGTTCCATGAGGAATCTTTGGCATTCAAGAGAGGCACTAATCCCTTTTATTAATTAACTGCTAGCATGATTAATAAAATGATTAATTCCCCAGAAACCATGTCTCTCACAATTTTTATATGAAACATTACCCAGATGTACCTGGACAAAGAAAGATCCTGTCTCTAGAATATGGATCACAGGACCTATCTCACACAAACTTCAGAGTTTCAGTGGACTTTTGTGGCAATGCTATGGTCAACTATGAAAGTGTTCAGCTCCAAGTCACTTGGTAAGACCAAAAGGATCATTTTTGGCAAGCCCTCCTAGAGATTTTCCAAAACTATATAGTAACAGAAGCAAAAAAATGTCTAGCTTTTCCCTCCACTCTTTACTTTAACACCTGAGGTAGAGCCACCTTTGAGTGACAATAAAAGACATTGTCAAGAACTACTCAGCATGACATGTTCTCATTAGAGAAGGGACTGTACTCCATGAAAAAAACAGAATTGAAAAAGCTCAAAAGAAACATTAGATGTACAAATTTAATGAATCTACCCTCAATGTTCCCATGGATTATTTGTGCCCAACCTGTGAGAACATCCAAAGCTCATATCGATCTGGTCAGCCAAGTTGGATGTACTGTGACTGGAATCTATAGTGAAGTCATTTTGGTCCACTTTGAGTACTAAGGACAACAGTCAACCAACCAGTCACCTCATTTTCCCATTTGCATAAACCAGAAATGTTCTCATTTACTTATTAAAAGATTTTATCAGTATAATAGTGATAATTAGAGGAATCCCCTGATCTGATGTCCAGAGGGCTTCTACTAAATTGATACTCTGGACTCTTTCAATAGACCTCAAGACTCAGTCCCTTGTTAAAAGATATACAGGATTATGGCCTGATGGGGAGGAAGAGACATTGTGTTAAAAATTATTGGCAACAAATTAGGACATAAGGTGGCAGAAATGGCAGTATTGGGAAGAGACAGTAAGCAAAAATGGGCATCCTAAAACTTTGGAGTTCCATTCATATCCTCTTACAGGTCAATGATACCAAAAGAAACCTGTAGTTTACAAGCATAAAGCAAGTTTCAAACAGAACATGTAATATTATCAATCAAGAACTATTAAAAATTTCCTTTTTGTTGTGTACTTAAATCTAGTGTATAATTTGAAGAAACATTCTTTTTATGTCATATGCTCTTCTAACAACTTTCAGAATCTATTGTACATGGAAAAAGGAGGGAAAAACAGTAAGAAAAATCCAAACATTGGGGTAGAATGAAATTTGTGGCTCTTTTGGATAATTTGAAGACCCTAAGCTGATTTATTAGGTGGGCCTGTTAGCTTATATACTGTACAGAAAAAAAAAATTGAAACAATACAGAGCTAAGACTCACACCTAGGAGAAGAAAAAAACTTAACAGTGTTCCTTCATCCATGCTCTAGTTATGGTGTCTGGATACAAGTATACAATCGAGATACCAAGACACACATGCAAAGAAATAAAACAAAATAAACAAAAATAAGGGAAAAGCCACTAAAAGATCCTTTTTCAAATTAGATAAGACTCTGATGAGTGGTGATGAATGTAAGAAGCTGCAAGATGCCCCTTAGGTTGATACTAGAGTCCTAATTCTTTCATTGTCAAAAGAAAATCAACTCATGAGACCACTGGCTAAAACAACTTAAAAATTAATTTAGGAGAATAGTGATAATTCTATATATTTGGACCCATGCTTTCTTAAAGACCCCAAATTTCTGATATAATATGATCATGGTTTCTGTCCAGGAAAAAAGTTGTCTTTTGTTATCCAAACTATTGAAGAAAAGAAAGCTCCTGAAGTAAATAATGTTTACAGTACCATTGGTCCATTAATGCAATAGACAAGAACAAAATTTCAAAATGCCAAGTAGATAATACTGTGATCATGACAAATAACTCAAAAGTCAGAAAATGGTACTGTATCATTATAAAATGAAAACAAGTTTTTCTTTGTGACTCGTGAGGTTATGTATATAAAATAGAGATATAAGCAGGAGGGTAGGATTGAGGGCAAGGGTACTTTGCAAGGGTTTATGTTGTTTAATCTTTTTTCAGTTGAGTCTGATTCTTTGTGACTTCATTGCAAGGATACTGGAATAATTTGCCATTTACTTCTTCAGCTCATTTTACAGATGAGATTGGTTGGTTGGTTGTTGTCCTTAATTCTCAAAGAGGACCAATATGACATTGTTATGTTAGAGTCGAGTTTCAGTATGTCTGATTGTGGCTGAACAGACCAATATGTCTTTGCAATGCTCTGACACAGATCAGACACAAATAGTCCCTATGAACATTTGAGGTGGATTCTCTATCACTATCCATCTTTCATTTCTTCTGAGCTAATTCAATTCTGCTTTGCTCATAGAGTACAGAACCTTCTCTGATGAGGGCATGCCATCTTAGACAGTCTTGTGCCAGTGTCTTCCATGTCTTGCAATCAGTTCTAAAATTCTTAAGAAAGACCTTGAGAGTATTCTTTGTATCACTTTTTCTGACCCCTTGTGAGTGTTTGCCACTTGTAAATTCTCTGTAAAATCATTTTTCTGGCAAATGTACATTTGGTACTCGTACAATGTGAGTTGCCCAACAGAGTTGTGTTCTCTGCAACAGAATTAGAATGATTGGCAGTTTAGTTCTAGAAAGAATCCTAGTTCTGGTATCTTATCCTGTCAGATGATCTTTAGACTCTTCCCAAGACAATTCAAATAGAAGTAATTCAGTTTCCTGGAATAGGGCTGTATGGTTTCACAGGCATATAATAATGATAACTGAGGCAAAGAGGCTAAGTGACTTATCCAGGATCACACAGAGGCAAAATTCAAACTGAGGATGAGTCTTCCTGATTCCGGATTCAGCATTATGTGCCACCTACCCCTATCTAATCCTAAGGACAATAAAATGAAGCTTGATTCTGATCTATGCCTCAACAAAATAAAGTCTGGATTATGGGAATGGAGGAGAGGTACACTTCACCAGTCTTTAAGTTTATGATCTGGGTTTAAATAAGGACATGTTGCATCTAATTGAACCCAAACTTCTTGCTATTTAAAAAAGGAATTGTTTTAGGGTTTTTTACAATATTATTCAGATAAACACACAGCTCTCTAGTTCGCCCAATTCTAAGTCACTGACAATCTAATTTGTAAATGACTATTCTCTTTTTTTTTTAATAATTATAACTTTTTATTGGCAGAACCCATGCCAGGGTAATTTTTTACAACAGTATCCCTTGCACTCACCTTTGTTCCGATTTTTCCCCTCTCTCCCTCCACCCCCTCACCCAGATGGCAAGCATTCCTATACATGTTAAATATGTCACAGTATATCCTAGATACTATATATGTGTGCAGAAACAAACAGTTCTTTTGTACAGGAAGAATTGAATTCAGAAGGTAAAAATAACCCAGGAAGAAAAACAAAAATGCAAACAGTTTATATTCATTTCCCAGTGTTCTTTCTTTGGGTATAGCTGCTTCTATCCATCATTAATCAATTGAAACTGAGTTAAATCTTCTCTTTGTCAAAGAAATCCACTTCCATCAGAATACACCCTAATACAGTATTGTTGTTGAAGTGTATAATGATCTCCTGGTTCTGCTCATTTCACTCAGCATCAGTTCATGTAAGTCTCTCCAAGCCTCTCTGTATTCATCCTGCTGGTCATTTCTTATAGAACAATAATATCCCATAACATTCATATACCACAATTTACCCAACCATTTTCCATTTGAGGGGCATCCATTCATTTTTCAGTTTCTAGCCACTACAGACAGGACTGCCACAAACATTTTGGCACATACAGGTCCCTTTCCCTTCTTTAGTATCTCTTTGAGGTATAATCCCAGTAGAAACACTGATGGATCAAAGGGTATGCACAGTTTGATAACTTTCTGGGCATAATTCCAGATTGCTCTCCAGAATGGCTAGATTCATTCACAACTCCACCAACAATGCATCAGTGTTCCAGTTTTCCTGCATCCCCTCTAACATTCATCATTATTTTTTCCTGTCATCTTAGCCAATCTGACAGGTGTGTAGTGGTATCTCAGAGTTGTCTTAATTTGCATTTCTCTGATCAATAGTGATTTGGAACACTTTTTCATGTGAGTCAAAATAGTTTCAATTTCATCATCTGAAAATTGTCTGTTCATATCCTTTGACCAAATGAGGCCTTTATCAGAATCTTTAACTGTGAAGATGTTTTCCCAGTTTGTTGCTTCCCTTCTAATCTTGTCTGCATTAGTTTTGTTTGTACAAAGGCTTTTTAATTAAAAGCCTTTGTACAAATAAAACTAATGCAAACAAGATTAGAAGGGAAGCGACAAACTGGGAAAACATTTTCACAGTTAAAGGTTCTGATAAAGGCCTCATTTCCAAAATATATAGAGAACTGACTCAAATTTATAAGAAATCAAGCCATTCTCCAATTGATAAATGGTCAAAGGATATGAACAGACAATTTTCAGAGGATGAGATTGAAACTATTACCACTCATATGAAAGAGTGTTCCAAATCATTATTGATCAGAGAAATGCAAATTAAGACAACTCTGAGATACCACTACACACCTGTCAGATTGGCTAAGATGACAGGAAAAAATAATGATGAATGTTGGAGGGGATGCGGGAAAACTGGGACACTAATGCATTGTTGGTGGAGTTGTGATCGAATCCAACCATTCTGGAGAGCAATCTGGAATCATGCTCAAAAAATTATCAAAATGTGCATATCCTTTGATCCAGCAGTGTTTCTATTGGGCTTATATCCCAAAGAAATACTAAAGAAGGGAAAGGGACCTGTATGTGCCAAAATGTTTGTAGCAGCCCTGTTTGTAGTGGCTAGAAACTGGAAAATGAATGGATGCCCATCAATTGGAGAATGGCTGGGTAAATTGTGGTATATGAATGTTATGGAATATTATTGTTCTGTAAGAAATGACCAGCAGGATGAATACAGAGAGGCTTGGAGAGACCTACATGAACTGATGCTAAGTGAAATGAGCAGAACCAGGAGATCATTATACACTTCGACAACGATATTGTATGAGGACATATTTTGATGGAAGTGGATTTCTTTGACAAAGAGACCTGAGTTTCAATTGATAAATGACGGACAAAAGCAGCTACACCCAAAGAAAGAACACTGGGAAACGAATGTGAACTATCTGCATTTTTGTTTCTCTTCCCGGATTATTTATACCTTCTGAATCCAATTCTCCCTATGCAACAAGAGAACTGTTCGGTTATGCAAACATATATTGTATCTAGGATATACTGCAACATATCCAACATATAAAGGACTGCTTGCCATCTAGGGGAGGGGGTGGAGGGAGGGAGGGGAAAAAAAATCGGAACAGAAATGAGTGTAAATATAATGTAATTATTAAATAAAAAAATTTTAAAAAAAAAAAAAAAAGGCTTTTTAATTTGATGTAATCAAAATTTTCTATTTTGTGATCAATAATGATCTCTAGTTCATCTTTGATCACAAATTTCTTCCTCCTCCACAAGTCTGAGAGATAAACTATCCTATGTTCCTCTAATTTATTTATAATCTCGTTCTTTATGCCTAAATCATGGACCCATTTTGATTTTATCTTGGTATATACAGTGTTAAGTGTGGGTCCATGCCTAATTTCTGCTATAGTAATTTCCAGTTATCCCAGCAGTTTTTGTCAAATAATGAATTCTTATCCCAAAAGTTAGGATCTTTGGATTTGTCAAACACTAGATTGCTATAGTTTAGATATAGATATAGATTATTTTGTCTTGTGAACCTAACCTATTCCACTGATCAACTAATCTAGTAAATGGCTATTTTCAAGTCAAATTAAGCAAAGCGAAGCAAAGCATCTTGCTAGCTCAAAAATCCTGTGCTGTTGGAAACATTTGTTTCCTAGGAATCTTTTGATATGTACTTTCTAAAATAATATTTACTATCTATTATCCTTAGGGCTTCTTAGCTATTTCTTGATATTAGGTCTTTTTCGAGGCTAATGTTTGTAACATATTCATTTATACTGGCATTTGTGTATAAATAAATCATTGTCTTCTATGGATACTCCCTCTTTCCTCTTTGCTACAAGCTCCTGGAAATTATAGGGAAGATCCTTGATTGTCCTTTTTTTTCCTACTCTTAGCAATGTCAAGAGACATTTTTGGAGGCAACTTTCCCAGCACAATGGCATATCTCATATAATGTTGTGCTGGCCAAAATTGTTTTGTAATAAGTCATTAATGTTTTGAAATTATATTCTTAGATCATGTGTAACCTGATTAGTAAGTGATACACAGATTGTAGTTCTAAAAAGTCAATCACAGAATCAGAAATTTCAGAGGCAGAAGATACCACATTAGCTGGCGAAACCAATCCATATCCAAAAGGAACTGTCACTTTGACAATTAACTTCATAACCAAAAAGGAAAAAATAAGGGTAAATATATTTTACATAGCTATTGCCAATTCATTTAAGTGAAATGCAAATAATTTACATTAGAGGCACTATGACGGGTTGGAATTTGTGCTGGGTTTGGAGTGAGGAAATTCTGGGTTCACATGCCACCTCTAATAATTTTTAGGATATGTGATTCTGGCCAATACTTTTCCTCTCAAATTCTCAGTTTTTTCATCTATAATACCGAGACAATAATATATGTAGATAATAACTAAATCAGAGGGTGGTTGTATAGCTCACATAGGGAAATGCATATAAAAAAATTTTTGCAAACTTTAAAAATGCTCTATCAGTTACTATAATGTCTTCATAACCCATATTTTGCTGCATTTTTGTTGTGGCAATTTAAGCAATAACATTTAAAATATTTGGAGAAAAAAGAGAAATTATTAGCTCCTTCATGCCTCAACAATATATATCCAGTATATGATAGCTGGATTTGCACATCTTTCATATTTGGAAGAGCCCAAAGCCCTCAATTTGAGTGAGTTGATACCTTGTCATACTCCATTAAAAAATGGAAAGCCTCCTGGGCAGAGCAATGGGTCACAAAGCACAGCTGGCTGAAGGGAAATAATTGGAGAGAGAATTTATAGCTTAGTGCTAAGCAGACATCTTCAGTGGCCTGTTTCTTCCCCTCTTCTCTCATTATAGCCTGTCTGAAGCTACATTTTTTTACAGCTTTAATCTGCTCAAGTCTTTATCTTTCTTCCAATGATTTTGCAATAAATTTATTCTGGGGTTAGATTTTATCATGTTGGGAAAAAAAAGGTTAGTCACCAAAGCAACCCCTTAGTGCAATATCGTAGAACTGACAAGTACTTACCATAAGTAAAATGAGTAAATAAATAAATAAATAACCTGTCTCTCTTTTGCTTTGGAATCCTAAGTTTTTATTTACCTTCCAGAAACTTCTATTATTTCTAAATATTTGGCTATCTTTATCAGACCACAAATTTACAATGGAGAGATATTTTAGAGCCCATTTAATCCATACCACTCATTTTATAGAAGAGATAAATTCTAGGAAATTTCAATGATGCACAAGTAGTAAATGTCCAAGATGACAGTTGCACCCAATTCTTTGGAATCTAAACACAGAGTACTTGATTTTATTTTTATAGTGTCTCATGCTTCCTTCCAAATGGCTAATTGGAAAGGGGGGGGGAGGTCTCTTTCTTTGGCTAAATATTGAGATCTCTGAGTGTAGACATAGATCAATAAGGTAAAGAAAAGGCACGAGAGATGTCGTGGTCATCTTTGATAGTGACACAAGAGTGTCAAAAATTTTGGAAATGAGGAATGGATTAATTTAAGGAATTAGGGATTTATATAAGAAAGAAATCAAAATTAAGAACAGACCATGAGTACTGACATTAGTTAGAAGAGAAGTGGAAAAAAGAGATAAAGTCATAAAATATATGTTGGTTAGTGAGGGGAGAAAGTATAATTCTTGGAAAGACAGTAATGGGATTGTAATAGTGGAAGTTATTGGAAGAACTGACATATCCATCAATCAAGGTATATGTGAACATAGCATTGGGGAACCTGGGACTCCCAAGAACTTGACAACCTAGTGAATTTTTTCTACCTCCCTTTATTCCACCCATTTTTCCCTCATCCCTCACATAAACATATATATGTAAAAAACATCTTTCTAGGAATCAGGGCTGAAATGAAAAAAGAGCAGAACAGGGAATATGAATGATCTCTTCTAACAAAGCCATGGCTTAGGTCAACTACAAAAGCCTCTCTTAAGAGACACATACATAGAGACAGGCCACAAAAATAAAGTCAGCACCTTTTAGAGAACAACAAAAGGCACAGATACACAAGAGACTTGAGGGTCTTGGGACCAGTATTTTTCCCCTGGCCACTTAGTCTCAGCAAGAGAAAATCTGCTTGGTTAACTCTTATTTAGCAAGAATAGATAATTAAGATAGGAAGCTGCAAGCTGACGTATCCTTCTCTTTCCAGTCCAAAACCCAAATCAACTCTTCTCCTACACAATCTCCTGTTTTTTTCATACTTTTCCCACAATATCCTTCTCCACACCATCTGTCATTGTTTGTTTAATATTTCTTTCCCTGTGTGGCCTTGTGTCTCTCCCTTAGTTGTAACTACTCCAAACTGAACTTGTTTTTAAAAGCCAATTTTAAGGTACTAAAATCACAAGTTATGGTTCTGGGTATAAAAGAATGATTTCTATATAGAGAAACTGCCAATCCAAAACATCATGTTGTTTCTCCAAAAGAATGCTTAGCACCATTATGGCAAAAAGGAAGGTTCTATAATTCACCAAAATATTTGTTGTAGTATTCTTTGAAGGAGCAAAGAACTGGGAAAAAAAAGTTGATATCCCTTGATTGGGGAATGGCTAAAAAAACCGTGGTACTTGAATCTAATGGAGCAATATTGTACTATAAGAAATAATTAAGATGATGAATACAGAGAAACATGGAAAGATGGACATAAACTATTATAGTGAAGTAATCAGAATCAGGAAAACTATATATACAAATAATGTAGTGCAGCTATTTATTATCAGGAATGATGTGAACTCTAACCATTATCAATCTTATCACCCACAAAGGGAGGCCAGATTCCTAGAATTGACTTATCAGCATAACTAAGACTTACTCAACTCATCAAATTAGATAAGGGACCCTTCTTCCCTAGTGTAGGCACATTAGACACATTCTCACCCTACATATAACCTTTGTGACCAAAGCACCTTCATTAACTTGTATTACCATACCTCTATTTTCTGGTATCCCATCATGCAGTTACTGACATAGACATAATATTCATGTGAGTTTGTTTTTGACAAGGAACATTCCTAATTCTTAACTCTCTAGACCTCTCCCTTATGCTTCATCTCTGACCTTCAAATGGTCCTCTTACAGTCCACTGATTAATCATTTTGATTAACCCATGCACCTTTTTACAACAATAAAGGGCTCCTTTGTGACTATGATAGTATCTTTATGTGAATTTTTCACATTCCAAACCAGTCTCCTAGAACCTGGTACTTCATCATAGTGACTACAATATAAGTGGGAGAAAAATAATCATGAAGCAATTAAACTGAACACTGAGAAATTATAAAGAACAAACTGGGTCCCTGCAACAAGTTATGAAACAACATCTATTCTTTCCAGAAGTAGAGAATCATGGATGTGAAACATCAGAAATAATGTGAGATTTGGGAGTGGGGGATGTATTGATTGGGTTTGATAAATTTTTTCACTCATATTTTCTCTCTGTGTTTTTCTTTATTGTTATAAAGGGTGACTTTTTGGATAAGGGAAAAGGAAGATATGGAGAAAATGTAGGGTAATATAAAACTATTAATAAATATATTATCTGTAATTAATACACATAATATATAATTATATATATAATATATATAATTAATACACATAATATAAAATTATATACACATAATTAATAAATATATAATTATAATATGTAATAAAGATATAAATTAATAAATACAGATAAAATATATTTTAAAATAAAATTACTTTAAAATAATGATACAATGTAATATGTGATTGATGAAGTAAAAATATGTGACCTCTGTGAATATGAGATTTGATGGTGTCAGCTGTGTTGTTGTTGAAAAGATCTAAGTGCAAATCCAGTATTGTCACTGACTACCTATGTTATCTACACAAATCACATAACTTTTTTGGGTATCAGTTCTTCACTTGTAAAATAAAAGTGTTGGACTAGTTCCAAAAAATATAGCTGGTGAGAAATGAATTAATGACTGATGCAGGAGCCCTCTTTAAAAGGACACTCTGAAAATTCTTTGCTCTGCTCTCTGGCCCTCTAATCAGCGGGACAGAGGGTATTAACTAGGACCCTTCTAGCTCTATGATACTCATCTGAGTCACTGTAGTGCTTCTGAGGAGGATGAATATAGACTGCTATGATGGAGGACATCTTCATTGAGTAGGTAGGACTTAAGATCATAGGATCAAAGATTTAGGTTTTTGCAGAAGATGTTAGAGACCTTCTAATCCAACTCCTTTTTTATAAATGAGGAAGCTGAGGTTTTTTCCCAAATTTAAAATTGGTGATTTTCCCAATGTCACACTGGTAGTAAAGGGCAATTAAGTAGCATGGTGGATCGAGTGCTGGGCTAGACTCAGAAAGACTTGAGTCACTCAACTCTATTTGCCTCAGTTCCTCATATGTAAAATGTGCTGGAGAAAGAAATGGCAAAATACTGTCGTATCTTTGCAAAAAACAACAACAAACAAAGCCCAAATGTTATCATGGCTAGTCAGACGTAACTGAAAACCCTCAACAGCTCAACAACAACAGTGACAAATAGGAAACATCAGATAGGACCTGTGTTCAAACCCAGATGGAACGCTTTTCTACCCTACTTGGACTTTAAAGGATTGGTAGGATTTTTGATACAGAAGTGAGAAGAACCATTTTAAGTGAAGAAAAACAGTGTATCAAGAAGAATGAGCATCTAGGTAACAAATTAACTGGCCAGAGTGAACTGGAACAAAGAGTGGTGAGGAGTAAAAGGGCTAGATTGTGAAGGAACTTGAATGGTAAATTCAACTGAACTTTATCCTAATCACAGTGACTTCCCATCTTTACCCCACATTTGTAAAGGTAGAGTTTTATCCAGTTGTATATTAGACTGTTAGCTACCCTCATCCCTGAATACCAACCTGTTGGTGACTCCCCTAACAAAAACCAATTTTGAATTTGTAGATCCTCTGAAAGGGACTATGCTAAGCAGGGGATTTAATATCTATAAATCACTTTTCTGACATCAGTTCAGTGAGACTACTAGTAAAGTATTATCACGATGATTACATGGTTGAGGAAACCGAGGCACAGTTCCTGGAATGTTCAAAGATCAGTGGAATATTCAGCCACAATAGGCCCCTGCTCTCCTAGGAACACAAAGGACCTGACAGTCTTCTTCAAGGACAGGCACTGTAGTCAATGGCCACATAATAATTCATATCCCATGGCAAAGATAGTACCTCACAGGTGGCAAAATCTTGACAAATGTTCTCCTCTTGGAGCCAAGCATTGTACTTCACTGAAGAGACAGCCAGACAAGTAGAAGCCTAAAACAGAACCTATTTAAGCCTTTTAAAGGCAGATGCCAATCTGTAGGCTCCACTTGTAGGTAGAACTGCTCTATTATGAGCATTACTTATGCAACCCTCAGGACTGATACCTGTGCCAAGTGTATGGGCCTGTCAAGTGAACTCAGACCCAATGGGGCCAAAAGTATAGCACAAACTCACCAAATCTGGCATGTACCCAGCAGCACTGGGCACTACTAGCACTATATGCAAAGGGGTCAATGAGGGTTAGATGAATGTTCTTTTAGGAAAATGTTTCTGGCTGCATTGTGTAAGATGGATTGGACAAGGAGAGAATTAATGACACATGTAAAACAGTGGTTCACAAACTTTTGTTCTTAAGATCTTTATGCTATTAAAATTTATTGAGAATCTATCAAAAGAGTTTTGTTTATGTGGATTATATTTTTAGATATTTACCATATTAGAAATAAAAACCAATTTTGAATTTGTAGACCCTCTGAAAGGCACTATGCTAAGCAGGGGATTTAATATCTACAAATCACTTTTCTGACATCAGTTCAGTGAGACTACTAGTAAAGTATTATCATGATGATTATATGGTTGAGGAAACTGAGGCACAGAGAATGTAAGATTTTTGTTCTCAGTAACACAGGTTTTAAATGACAGATCTGAAATTTGAAACCTTGTTCTCTTCTTCTCAGATATAGGGCTCTTTCCACTAACACAATGGCTTAAGTGAAGAGAATACAGGTCTTCCACCATGAGCCCCTTCATTACCTGCAAACCATCTTACTACTTATCTCTTTCACTGCTCCCCAAAGGAGACTTCCACTCCAATTAGATTGATCTCTTCACTACCACCTGACTTAACTTTATGCTTTCTCACCTCAAAGACTTTGTTCATGCCATCATTTCCCACTAGTATGTGGGAATGTCCTGTGGTATGTCCTCTCTTCTCCTTTCCTTACCAAAGAGGCAATATGGGATAGTAGGGTAGAGTACTGAATTTGGCATTAAGCAAACCTGGCTTCAAATCACCCTTCCAATTCAAAGATTCTTCTTTGTTGTATTATCATTTGTTGTTGTTATTCAGAGCTGAAAAACCAGACAAATCATGGTGGGGTAAACAAGTACTAAACCAGTAGCACATACATCCCAGAAGTGCTGTCAGGATGGTATTTTGTAAACCTTAAAGTTCCATGTAAATGTGAATTATTATTTATCTTATTATCTAGCAAATCCTAACTCAATTCCATACATTTTTGTGAAGACTTCCCTGATGATCCTTGCAAAGAAAATCTTTTCTCTTCATAGCATTCATTGGATCTTTAAACTATACTCATTCTGTGTAAGGAGATCTGTGCAGGGATTAATAGACTTTTATGAAGTGGGATGTATAAATTATTAGCCATATTTGAGGGGTTAGAAAAGAAAGTGGAAACCAAATTATTAAAAAGAAAAAAGAAGGGAAATTGTAAAAAATTGATGGGCATTTTGGTTTCCACATTTATGAAAATTAAATTGGAGAAATGAAACAAATCAATGTCTTCATCAAGGAATAATCAATGGTGGAGTTTATCTTCCTCCAAAAAAATAAGCTCCTTCGGGGCAAGGTCTGACTTTCGTAATCAGAGAAGGTAGCTGGAGAGTTGAAAAGAATCTTTTGTTCTTTGACCCTAGACCTCCTCTGTTACCTTCCTCCTTCTAGAATGTAAGCTCCTTTGAGACAGGGACTAACTATGTAATGAGGGATGGAGATTCATGTCCTATAACTTCTGTACCATCCAATTAATGGGGAATCAGAAAGGACTTGTGCTTCAGGATAGGAAATAAAATTCTGTCTTTGGAGTTTCAAAGGTGTGTCTATTCAACGAGGCAACCATTCTTGCAAGAATGTAAAATAAATCTTCCAGCATTCAAAAAAACAAAACAAAACAACTCTATTCATGCTGGTATTTATTAATTATCTTTCTGTGTACCTGAGTTTCTTCTCTCCAAATAGGACCATGGAAAGAAAGATCCATCAGAACTAAAAGGAACCTTAAAGAGGATCCAATCTAATCAATTTCTTTTTAAGATGAAGAAATTGAGGCCCCTTGTGGGAAGCCAAGCCACACAAGACAGCTAGTGCATGGCAGCTCTGGAACCCAAATTCAGTAGTCCCAGCTTGCAAAGTCAGGAGTCTTTCCAATAGATTGAGAGCAGGTCCATATATTTTGCTTTTTGTATACACTCTGTGCCTGGTAATCGCATAATAAGTAAATGTGGAATGATTTAGAGATCAAGAGAAACATTGGCTTTAATGCAGAGCAGCTAACATAGTTAACATTTTTATAGCACTTAAAGTTTGGTAAGTACTTTACAAATACAGTAACCCTGGGAAGTAGATGCTATGATCATACCCATTTTATAGATTAAGAAATAGATTACCTAGACAAAGATAAAAGGATTTGTTAAGTGTCCAAGGAATGATTTGAACTCAGATCATTCTTATCCTGATTTCAGATCAGTATAATAGCCACTGTGCTACCTAGATGCTCAGTTAGTAGAAACCCAATACATTTTCTTTTTAATTTTATTTCCAAATGATTAAACTACTTTCTTTTTTTTCTTTTCCATCAGAGCAAATGCCTGTTTGTAGGGTTCTTTCTCACTCTCCAAAACCCTGCAGCAAATTAAAAAAAAAAAAAAAAAAAAAAAAACTTCTTAGACTTACATCCTCCCTAAGGGCACAATAAGAATTAATTAAACGTTGAGCTCTTCAGACAAAGGGGCAGTATGTAAGTGACAAATATTGTTGTTAATTAATACACTCATAAAATTACCATTTCTAAGGAGGGAAAACTCATAAAAAAACAATTTTAAAATTCATTTTTGTTTAGATACAATAGAATTTTCTCTAAGGAAAACAAAACTCCCTCAAGTATCTCTGATTTCCCAAGTATAAATCATCCTTTCTCTGGTTGTTCATGCTGGTACTTAATTGTGGAAGATTTCTTCTTGTATCTTCTTGCAATGGGCAGTTTCAAACAATAGACTACTAAATGAATGAAATTCCAAAACAATAAAACTCCTAACTTAGTTTCAGGATAACTTGATAAATATTGTCCAAGGAACCAGAGATTAAGGAGAGACATTCACTTCCTTTTGAGGACTAGCCCCTTTTGAGAGGGCAGTCTTTGCCCCCAAGGAGATTATATTTTTGGGGGGAAGAAAAACTCCACCATGAACATATTTTAGATAACAAAGCAGCCATGAACTCATAAGCTCTCATAAACATTCAAAAAAAATCTTTCAGAAATGGCTTCTGATTAATCCAACATTTCTCTTTTTTTCAATTTTTAAAAATTATTTTTAAGTAATAGAAACCATGAATCTGTAAGATCACAACTGAAATTCATTTTTCAATTTTCATTGTTGCAGATAATGTATCTATTCAGAGAAGACTAGATCAGATGAAACACCTGATTATTAGAACAAATTTTAATTTTATATCTGACATAACTAAAGTAAGAAAAAGAAGGCCACAATAATAGACTAATGTTTATGCAGCCCTATCAACATGGCAGATCACCCAGAAATTCTGGAATTACTTTCACTCAAAATGGGATTAGCCAGAAACTGACTCCAAACATCTGATTTTCTTTAGTTTGTTCTTTGTTGTTATTATTTCTTGAGAAGTTATCAGAAAAAATTGAAGAACTATGATGACAGTTGCTACCAATTATTTCTTTTTTCAAGTGAATATTACAGTAATTTTAAAATGAGAAATCTCCAGAGATCTTGTAATATCATGAAGCACACTTCATACAATCTGTTCTGATTTTTTTAAATCATTTTAGGGCAAGTCTATCATCTAGCATTCTAATTCAATTATAATACTTTTTTTAATTAATCATAATCATAATATTTTATTAAATTTATTAAGTAAAAACAATCAACAAATTAACTCTATCCTGTTCATAATTCTAATATTTAGAACAAAAGAGACATTCAGCAAGTTGGCAATGACTTCATTAGTCATCTAATCTAACCTTTACCAGATTCAGAAAGTAGACCATTTACAAATGATAACCTTTGAATTTTAAATTATTCAATCTCTCAGCAAACAGTCATTAGTTGTTTACTGTGCACCTGACACTATGCTAAGCAAAGATGATGCAAAGAAAAAAAGCAAAAATAGTCCCTGCCCTCAAGGAGCTTACATTCTAAGAAAGGAAACAACATTTACTCAAGTGATAAATACAAAGTAAAGGGAATGTAACTACATTACATTAAAAAAAAAATAGCTATTATCTGCTTGGGGAGATTGAAGAAGGCCTTTCTAAAGAAAGTGGTGCTTGAGCTAATAATGCCTGACTTTTATGTACTGGTTTTTGATTTTGATTTATATCTCAAAGAGACCTTAGAGATCTAGTCCAACTCCTAATTTTACAAATAAGGACTTGTCCAGGACTATATAGACAGAACATAACAAAGAGTCAGGTTTCAAATCTTCTAAGTCCAAATTCAAAGCATCCTCCAACACAATGTATCATACTGTTTAGGGATAAAGCACCCCAACAATATTTAGGAGTCCCCAGGTTGATATTGCTGGTGTGGTGAAAGAATTTGCAAACAGTTTCTCTCCAAGTTAAGGGGCAAAGATTTATTACATTGAAAATGGAGGGCTAAATTCCAAAAGGGATTAGCAAGATGTAATGGGCTGAGGCTCAAGTTGATGCACTGAGGTCCTAAGCACATGAGGCTAAATAGTAATTGGACCATACTCTATTAATATATATGCTTGGAGAAAGAATGGCCCCCGCCCACTCTTTGTGCAAGTCTTGATGTGTTGTATAGGAAATGACGATTTTGGTGGGTGGAGGCAAGGGAGTGGAAAAGGAAGGGGAAAGAGAGACTGATTGCATTGGCAATTGCCACGGCTTTTCAGCTCAGATCCCCCTCTGTTAGCTGGCTTCCTGTCGCAGCTGCCCATATTGCTATCGCAATCTTTCTTGCCCATATTGCTATCGCAATCTTTCTTGCCCATATTGCTATTGCAATCCTTATTCACCTCTTCACTTCAATAAAGATTGAAGATTTTTCCCTTAACCTGAATTCCTGACTCCAGCTGATTTTAAATATGTGGTCATTACAGCAAGAAACCAAGAGAAAGGAGTTCTCTTGATTTATAGGATATTAAAAAAAAAAAAAAGATTTATAGGATAAAGTTAGATCAGAGCTTCATATTACCTATTTGCTAATTTTATGGCTTTCAAGTAGTTTTAGGGATGGTCTTATTCACCATTGTCTCAGGAACTTGGTTATCACTTACCAACAGATTATCTGTCTGTCAGTAATGTTTGTAGGACTATTCTAAAGCCAGAAAACTTTAAAATCACTGACAGATTGTTAATCAATAGCATTCTTAGATTAGAGAGCCTCAGGACTACTGATATATCTTCCTTAAAGTCTAAGGGAAGAAATATTATATTCCTAGGCCAGAAAACTTTTACAATCACTGACTGACAGACCGTTAGAACAACAGCACTCTAAAGTGGAGGAGGAACCTCAGGATCACTGATTCTAAAGTCTTCTGACTTTAGAATCATTGACGGATTATTAGAACAGAAGTATCTAAATCAGGGGACCTTCTCTCTGCTATGTTTCCCCTAAAATCTGTACCCTCAATACTACATAATAGATGTGATTCCTACTCAAATAATATTTAGCACATAT
The DNA here is from genome assembly GCF_016432865.1 of Antechinus flavipes. Lineage (NCBI taxonomy): Eukaryota > Metazoa > Chordata > Mammalia > Dasyuromorphia > Dasyuridae > Antechinus > Antechinus flavipes. Next base: position 494,954,308 of record NC_067400.1, read on the forward strand.
TATTGCCAAAATTTTCTGGAATTTGGCTAAGGACATCACAAACTCTAAATGTCTATGCTCAAAATTATCTTTTGGAGTCAATTTCCTATACACTCAAAAATTTAATAGCAAACATTGGAGTATTTCATAGGTTGAGTTCTGGTAAATGTCTCACTTAATGTCTCTGTCTCAGTTTCTTCATCTGTAAAATGGAGATAATAGAACAAGGTTGTTGTGAAGATCAAATGAGATAATTCACATAAAATGCTTTATGAACATTAAAACACTATATGAATATTAATAATTGTTAGAAGAATAAATATTAATAATTCTAATACAATTGTAGAAATATAATATTGAACCCCACTTTACAAATAAGAGAAATAAGACTTAGAAAATTTAAGTAGTTCAAGATCAGATGATAAGTAAGTTATGGATTCAGGACCAGAATGCAAGTTTCATTTAAGCTTGTGGTGAATATAATTAGGAAGGTAAGTCTGTACATGAAGAAAGACAGAAAGAAAGAGGAGTATTAGTACACTGGAGGCAATTTTTCTGTAAAAGATAGGAGGGATTAGGGCAAGGACACATGTAGAAGCATTGGCCTTGACAAAAATAAAAAGTTACCTCATTATCAGAAACTAGAGAAAAGGATTTGACAGTGAGAGATGGTGTCAAGTAGTTTTGAGATGTAGAGGAAGAGGAGAAGAGCTCATGAAAAATGGTCTCTTTTTTCAGTGAAATAAAGGCAAACTTCTTAAAAGGACTTGCTTGATGGTGAAGTATAGAGAACATTGGACTTGCTATTAGAAAGAATGGAGTATAAAGCTGGACAAATATTTACTAGTTCTATGGTGTGAACAAAGCACTTAATGTCTCTCAGATTCAAGTTGTTTCATCTATAAAATTGGGAATAATAAGATCATTTATCTCTTAGACTTGTTATGAAGATCACATGGAATAAGAAACATAAAATGCTTTACAAATCTTAAAGCACCATATAAATACCAGCTGTTGCAGTTGTTAAAAAATGCAAAAATTGCATTAAAAATTTATTTTAAAATGAATGAAAATAATGAAATAATTTTCCATTTTTTTTCTATATCTTAACTTATGCTTTTTCCTAGAATATTTTTACTCTGAACTAGAGTCCAGCTAAATCATACTCATACTTTGAGATTCATCTCAAGTTCTGTCTCCTTAATAAAACCTTTCCTAATTACTCTGGCACATACAGATCCCTCTGCTTCTGGACATCCCTTGGAATTTGTTATCTGTACCACATATATTAACATTCAATTAAGTAAAGGATTACATTTATCTTGCTAGTAAAGGGTGCCTCCTCCATGAAGCCCTCATTGATCCCCAGTGCAGTAATAGAAGCAAGGCCAACTGTTCATGTCATAGGCTAAAATTTTCTGTATTTGGAAATATTCTCTAGATGCTATATCATTTTAGAGGAAATTTTAGTTATTTCTGAAACCTTCCCAATGTTAAGCAATGGTCTCTGGACCATCAAACTAGTGGTCTCATGAATATAAATTCTGTCTCTTCAAGGTGAAGGTAAGCACACTGTAGTCAGAGACAATGCTACAGGCTCCTTTTGTACTCCCTTTAGTACTTAACTAGGAACAAGAGGGTGATCAATAAATACTTACTTGATTCAATTTAATTAAATTCCTGGGATGGTGACCTAGGCAGTTCAGCAACAACTTAAGTTGAAACACATGGATATGGGATCCAATACTGACCTTGCCCATTACTACCTATGTGATCTTGAAGAAATTATTTAACTACTCTGAGTTTAAATTTCCTCATCTGGAAAACAAAGGAATTGGAGTAGATTCTTTTTAAGATTGTTACTAACTAAATATCTAGAGTCCCATAAATCAAGATTCTAAATAAACTCTGAAGAAATCACAATGTCCTCTCTGAAACAGAGTGCAATGTCCTGGGCTAGGGAAGCAAAGATATTGGGAAAGGGTGCTAGATCCCTAACTGAAAATTAATTTATCTTCTAAATGTAGATAGCTGATATTTCATAGGCCTGTGCATATGGAATTGTATATTAATTCTCATGCTTGTAGCAAATATATTTTTCTTAAATTCAAATTCCTAGTTAGGAACTTTTAAGTGAATGTTAAAGTCTTTGCAGCATCCAAGGCAGGTGCCATCCTACTCTATCATAGGACTATGAAGAACCAAGAAAGACATTCCATTTTAAGTTCATAATAAATCTTATGTCATGATAGCCAGACAACAAAGAGCACAGAACTTGTGCCATTATTTTTAGGGATATAATATTTATTCGTTGAAGACATCACCCAAACGTTGGTCTAATGATCAGGAGTAGTCAATAATGCATCTATTAGGGAACTTCTCGCCTGTATCAGCCCATCTTCCTTTGGCTTAAAAAAAAAAAAAAAAAAGGATCAACTCGGCCTGATGCTACTGAGGAGAGACACAATCTTTTCTCTTCTCAAACCAATTCTCATTGCTCTATTAACCCATTCCCACAAAGACTGTATTTGCAATATCATTAAGTTTCTCTATCACATCCCCACATCTGACAGGGGTGTCCCATAGCTACACTCTTCCTCCATCCTTGGGCTCATCTTCCTTTTGGTGGGAGACCATTTGACCTATCATTATCCCTAAGGCTTTACTATACTCAAGGCTCTGCCCTGAAACTTTCCCTACCAGGACCTCAATTCTACCTATCCTATCCAGCTGCCATTGATTGAACATGAACATGAGCCCACTTTTATGTATTGTCTCTCCCAATAGAATTTTAAGAGCCTGGACTGCCTTATTCTATTTGTTTTGCTAATATTTAGCACTGTGCTTTTCCATTTTGTTTGTTCCTTATCTGAAAGTCAATTAGTTTATTTGATATTTTGGTATTTTATACAATAATCAGCAATGGTCAAACCATTTTTCTTTTCTGACTTGCAAATCTGGATTTGGCTTTAGCACTGAAGCCTTAATATCTTCCTCAGTTTCAGAACAATTCTGAGCCACCATTCCAGAAACATTAGATAATCCTTGGTTGGAAATTACAAAACAAGGAATCTTATGAAGCATGACTAAGAAATCTTCTTTAGAAAAGAGAAGACAAGAAAAGGAAGACTTTAATACAGTGCATTTGGAGAGATTGAAGATGGACAAGCATCAGAAAAACGAAGAAGAAATACTCAAGAAGAACATTAGACAGAAACCATGACACATTGTAGCTAATATCTACCCAATAGCTTCTGCCTTCATTCAATGAGCTCAGCCAAGACTTAGTCAAAGTCTAAAAAGAGATAAGTGAGGCGATCAGGGAAGTTCTTTTCACTTCCCAAATCCTTCTCAATTTAACTGGGTGAATCACAAAATGTTTTCCAACAAATCCAGATCATGCCCAAAATAGAAGGGATAGTAGACAAGGCTTTCCTGGAAGAAGTAGTAAAATTTTTTTTACTAACCAGAAATGATATTATTCATTTAGATATAAATAAAATCTTTCTTCTTTGTCTACATTTCTTTTTATGTATGTCACAATAACAAATTTGTTTTTTTTTATTTTAAATATTTGTAAATATGAAGATTTAAATTTGGATTGATCTAAATTAAATACCGTTGACGTATGTTGATTATGGTACATATAGGAGGCCGGGAGAAGTTCTTTCCACCAGTTTTATTGTCTTGAGTTCTATCTTAAATGTCCAGATTAGAGCTAGAAAGAAAATCAGCAGTCAGCCAGTCCAACTTCTTAGTACTTTCTGCTTGCCTCAGTTAATCCAGAATAGCATATTTCTTTGGATACTTTGCCAAGAAGTTAATCTCTTTATTGAAAAGAATTATGACTTTTTCAGCTTTGTATTTATTCATTTATTAATGCATGCATTTATTCTACAAATAATTCACCATTCAAATGGATCTGTCATCTCCTTCACATGGATCCTTCCTCCAACATGAAGTACATTTTCACCATGACTTCCAATTCTGTCTGATTCTTGTTTATTTGCTCCAGCAAATTTACCATGAGGTCCACCCAGTATTCCAAACACCTTCATTCTTTTCTCTTGATACTTTGAAGTATCTATTCATAAGTTATCCTTTACATTTGTAAGTTAATCAGTTTTCTTTTTCATTCATAGATTTTCTTGATAAAGTCTTTGATTTTATTTCTCCTTTGTAATTAACTATTCATACAACCTATTCACACTCATCACCAATCAAAAAACATTTTAAAACTGTTTAGTTACCATTTATTTATTAATGTTTAATTTATTCATAATGATAAGAATAATTTATTATTTATGGTCAATTTATTAATTTATTCATTAATGCTTAATAGCATTTATTATATACCTATTACTCTCTTAGGGCTAGGAATATAAAGGAATAGAGTTCATGATTACACTTGAAATTCCATTGATATAGTGAGCTTCCAGGCAAGGAAAATTCTCCTATCAATGCATATTGATACTTTCTTTGCAATTAATAGTATTTAAAAGTGGTCTATGACAGTGAGCTGGTAAAAGACTTGCCTACAGTGATATAGTCAAGTCTTCCTGACTCTAAGTCTGGTTCACATCAACTATTATTCTGCCCCTCAATATAAAAAGACAAAAATAAAATCTCCCCTAATCTCAAGGAACTCATAATCTATTTAGGGAGATATATACTCCTCCTTTGCCCTTTGAGTGACCCTCAGTTTCAATTGTCATAAAACTAATGTTTTCTTAGGGACTGGTAGGAATTTTTAAAAATTAAATAGGATGTGCCTTTTGCAATTGATCACATCTACAAATAGGTATGATACAAAATAATAAATAATACAAATACATACTAAGTGCTATCTCTGGTATGAGGGGATAAAGATCAACAACTAGAGGAATTAAAAAAGACTTCATGAAAAAAATATTTAAGTGGGCTTTAGAGAATGAGTACACTTTTAAAAGGGAGAAAGTATTTTAAAAATGCCAAACAATGGCATGGACAAAACTATTAATGAGAGCATGGGGCATATGCAGTGGCCAGCAAAGAATCATTTACCTGAAGTACAGAGTATAGAAAAGGATATACCATGAGATAAAGCTGAAGTCGGATAGATAGATATGGTACACCAGAGACTGTGACATTTATATAGTAGTCTTGCATAGGGATTAAAGAGCTGTCTCTGAATTAATAACTTAGTTTAATTCCCATTTATGACAAATATTTGCTATGTGACCCTGAGTAATTTATTTAATTATCCCCAGGCAACTCTGAGACTATACATTGCAGAATTGGTGCTTCTTTGCTTTGGTAGAAGTTCCACATGGGAACTATAGCAATGAAATCACAGGTCTGGTAAACATATAAGTACATACATGAGAGTTGAGTTGAATAGTTTTTTCTTTATGGGGAGTTTTCTTGGCAAAGATACTGAAGTGGTTTAGCATGAGGCTATATTTGAACTCAGGTCTTTTAGATTCTCTCTCTGTCTCTGTCTCTGTCTCTGTCTCTCTCTGTCTCTGTCTCTCTCTCATTCTCACTCTTTCTTTCTTTCTCTCACTCTCTCTCACTGTCTCTCTGTCTCTCTATGTCTCTGTATTTCTCTCTATCCTTTTGTCTTTCTTACTTTCTCTTCTTTCTACTTTCTCCTCTTTCTCCTTTCTCTCCTTCTCTCTCTGTCTCTGTCTCTATCTCTCTCTTTTTCTGTATTGTCTCTCTCACATTAATGTTTTTTCAAATAACTATATATTAATCATCTTAAAAGATTTACTTTGTCTTAGGAAAAGAATTTGACGTATAATCTACATAATAGAGAACAACCATTTATTAAGCACTTACTATGTGCAGGGCACTATGCTAAAATACTTTCTAAATATTATCTCATTATCCTCACAACAACCCTTGAAAGTAGGTGCTATTATTATCCTCATTTTACAGATGAGGACACTAGGCTATATGAAGTTAAGTGGTTCTTCCAATAACTATTAAGTGTCTGAGAGTGGATTTAAATTCGGGTCTCTCTGACTCCAAAGAGTGCTCTATGTGCTGTACTCCTTACCTGCCATATAATAGATTTTATAAAAATCTATTAGGTAAACATTGTCAATGTCATTTTTATATACCTGGTAAGGTAGATAATAAAATGGCACTGTGATTTCATTTATATGAGTTCTTTCTCCAACAACACAACTATTATTTTCAGCACTTTTCAGATGAAGAAACTGAGGCTGAGACAAAGAATTTCCTGTTGTTACATAATTAATATTAATACTAAAATTAATATAAATATTAAACTAAATTATAGAGGCAGAATTCAAATCCCAGGTCCCTTCTGACTTTCAGTTTAGTAGTATTTTTACATTCTAAAGTATGAACTTTATTTAGTTAATCCATGGTGACATGTATGCTAGATGGTCCATAAATGGTGAATGAATCAATGAATGAATGACTGTGGAACAAATAGTTAAGTGCTTTGTTTTTCTACCTATAAAAGAAACTATAGTTCATAAAAGGAAAATAACCTTTAACTTGAAAGATGAATCACTCCTGAATGAAATATGATGCCTAAAATGGTAAAAATACTAGCAATGTTTACATAATGTCTTTATAATTTATTATGTGTATTGTCTCAGATTTTTCTCTTAAGACATAGAAAGTAAATCTTTTAAAATTAATAATGTTAAGTGATTTGAAAAAGCACTAAGTTAACTCAAATGATTAAATTCATTGTTAGAGAATTTCCCTGAAAAAGTCCAATTGTTTTTCTATATGGCTCCAAGATGCCACTTAAAAGGCTTATAGAGCTGTCAGGTTGGATTCACATTTTCAGTCCCAAGACCTTCCGCTTTCCAGCTCTGGGTTCATAAAAATACATCAGAAGTTTAGAGACTCAAAGGAATATTCTTGTCCCTGAAGAAATTACTCATACATTTAAGGTGGCAGAGGCATAATTAGACATAAGTTTACTAAGACTGTTTGCTTCATAAGAGAATAAGTTCATTTAGGTTGTTAGTTACAGGATCTCCTTGAAACATAAAGTTCTTGTAGACATAATTTATTCTGTATCTATACAAGGACAATCTTCCATCTTATAGAAACACCAATCATTTTTCTTTTTTGTTTATTTCTTAATAGCAAAATAAGCAGCTCAAGGAAAATGTTTCAGCAAATATGTGCCACAGGAAATTTTTAGGTAGTTGCATTTTTATCAGTGTAGAGAATGATGCAGATGAAAAATGCATCTGTAACTTCCTCTTTCATGGCATCTGTGGGCAATAAGAGGTTAGATGACTTAGCCAAAATCAAACAGCTAGTCTACATCAGAAGCAGGAACTGAACCAAGATCTTCCTAATTCTAACAATAATTTTCCAGATATTTTATTTCATGAGAAACATATGGGCAGAGAAAATAATTCATAGAATTATCTAGGAAGCATCAGATAATCCCAATGTGTTGTTTTGTTTTGTTTTTAATGAGAAATACCATCACCAAAATCAATACTAAAAAAAAAACCCTACAGTTTTCAAAGTTATTTACAATTCACAAGTCAACTATTCAATAAAGAATAACATGTATTATTTTAAATGTGCATTATATTTTAAATATATTATATATAAATATAATGCCAATGAAAACTGTTCAGCATGTGAATGTCAAATGAAATAGCACAGTGTCTGGCACATAGTAGATGTTTAATAAATGCTAGTTGACTGACTGGCTAGTCATTAATTAATCACCTATTATATACTGGCACATAATAAGTGCTAGGGATATAGAAAGAGACAAAAGACAGTCCCTGTCAAGGAACTACACAAAAAGGTTTGCAAAATTAAAAGTTCTATATAAAATAACTGTTGTTCTTTTATCTAATACCCTGTGAAATAGAATTAGAGCTGGGAAGAAATTTAGAAATCATCCAGTCCAACCACTCCGTTATACAGATGAGGAAACTGAACTGCTATTTGAACCATAGTCTGCTGACTTCATATCTAGTACTTTTTCTTTTTGAATCATGCAGAACAAAAACCTTCCATATTAAAATTGACAGCAGAATCATCAATAAATAAACATGTATCAAGACCCACTGTGTGCCAGGAACTGTATTAAGAACTGAGGATACAAACAAGAAAGAAGGAAGGAAGTGTAATGTTCTGGTTGGTTTTCTGGAGGTCTTGGGACCAGCCTTCATTTCAGGAGAGTAATCACCAGGAGAATAGCCAGGGATAAAATTCAAATTCTATATTGTCTCCTTTACAGTCTGTCTCCTTCACTTGGGGCTCGGCTAACTTTCTGGAGGCCCTTCAGACAGACTTTGGTCTCAGTGGGGATAGCAGGAGGACAGGCCAGCCTCCATGGTGGTGGGAGATGGAGTGAATGTCTCTCTGAGTCCAAGAACTTGAGCTCCAGCCTCCAGTCCGCTGTCTTCTCCAAGTCTGTCTCTGAGCCCTCTCTAGGTCTGATTCTGACCTCTTAAATACTTTATTACAATTAAATCCATTCATCATACTGAGTATAAGCCAATCATTACATCACTAGGGAACCATTATTTGTTGTAAGATTAATTCAATCATTCTGAACTAAAGAACTATTAATCACCATTCTAAACTAGATAACCATTGTCTTATCAATTGCACTGAGTTACACCTTGTAAGAATCCTTGCTTCAAATACAGAATTCTGGCCCATTACAAGGAAGGAAGGAAGGAAGGAAGGAAGGAAGGAAGGAAGGAAGGAAGGAAGGAAGGAAGGAAGGAAGGAAGGAAGAAAGAAAGAAAGAAAGAAAGAAAGAAAGAAAGAAGAAAGAAAGAAAGAAAGAAAGAAAGAAAGAAAGAAAGAAGAAAGAAAGAAAGAAAGAAAGAAGGAAAGAAAAAAGAAAAGAAAGAAAAAAGAAAAGAAAGAAAGAAAGAAGGAAAGAAAAAAGAAAAGAAAGAAAGAAAAAAGAAAAGAAAGAAAGAAAGAAATGAGGATGACATTTGACTAGAAATCCTGAGGGTCTTCTCTTCCCAGATTTACTTATTTATGTAGGGTTTTGTTTTTCTTTTTGTTTTTGTTGTTTTTATTGGAGGTGAAAAAGGAGATTCTTTGCCTCAGTTGCTACCCAGCCTTAATTACTCAATGGGTGCAGCCTCAGTCAAAGGGAGATCTGTTAAAGACCTTAACTTAAAAAGGCCAAAGTCTCCCATTGCATTCAGGACCATCTCCAGCCATCCTGATCTCTCTCTGGCCACTGGACCCAGATGGCCTTGAAAGGGAAAGGGAAGCAGGTGCGCTTGTAGAGCTCTAACTCACTTAAATTCCATTCCTTTGGATTCCTTTGGAATCTTTCCCTGATGTCAAGGTGCTCTCTGAGAACAAAGGACAAACAACCTCTGTGAGGAGAGCTGTTCCACAGACTAGAACTGACATAGGTATATGATGGATACATCAGAGAAGTCCCAAAATAGTGCAGTCAAGTGAGAAATGAAAAGAATGAGAAGTTATGGGACTCCATAGAATCAAAGACTGCCACTGATAGAAGGAACTTTAACTATCATCTAGGTCCATCTCCTTTTACAGGTTACATTCAGGGCCAGGGTAGTTGGGGTTTCCATTAAGCACAGTGTAACTCCCTTGTGGATATGCCAGATTCTACAATTGCTATTTTCCCTCTGTTTCTTGCTCTTCTCATTGAGATGAATAATATGTTAGAGTTATTTTAAGTAATTTTAAATTTGACTAAGGGTATTTCACCTTGATCAAAGACCATCAAAGAGACATGAGTCTTTTGTACAGGTTCTGCATTAACCCATAGGGGGAAAAATGTTACACTGCCTTATAGTCAGAATAATGATGCTTCTCCAACTACTGGGTTTTCACCACCACCACCACCACCTTCTCATCAGTATGCTGAAGAAAATACATCTACAAAATCATACGTTAAACATAATGGTGCTTTATTGCCTTTGTGCTGTTATTCTAAAGACAATCACAAAGCTGCCCTCCCATAGCAAAATTGGCCCATGGTGTTCTTTGCTTCCCTTAACACAAGAACAATTCATGCACTGGTAGAAATTTAGTTTTCTTTCTTTCTTTCTTTTTTCTTTACAGCCTTATCAATCACCTCAAAACTAATTGTAGGACTGAGCACTCCCAGAACTTAAGCATTTTAGATTGGAAAGGGTAAAGAATAAATGTGTCAAAGCTAATACTGCTATACTGCTCATCTTAAATACTTTTTGAAATTCAGCATTTTCTAAGAATCTATTCTATGCAAATAATATGAGAATCACTAAGGGACGCTAAGATAAATGAGATATGGTATCTGCCCTCATTGAATTGGCAATATATCAATGGAAGGAAGAGATGTGAAAATAAGTAGAATCCAAAAGGAAAATATTACAAGTACTTTAAAGGTATAAACAAGAAGCCCTACATATTCAGAGGAAGAAAAGACATTCAAGGGAAATTTTCATAGAGGTAAGAAGATAGGGAGACATCTGATCTGGGTGTTAAAAGATGGACAGGATTTCAACAAGAGAGAGCAAGAAATAACATACTCCAAGTGGCTGACTAAACAGCTAGTTAGAATGCATTATTTATAGGATGAATAAATGAATGTAATTAATGCCAAAGTATTTATCAAGCCCTTATTAAGTGCCAAGAAATATATTAAATCCAAATAAACAAAAAATTATTTTAGCTCAAACTTCCTAAAAATCCCTTCATACACTTGAAGACAGGAATCCTCACATGCTAGCTTTTCCTAAAATGTGTAAAAAATTCCTTCTCTTAAGCTTTCTTCAAGGCACCTCTTTAAATTATCTTCTCCATTCCACTCCAAATCTTAGTCTCCTAACTAGATTTTTTTTGGTTATATTTTTAATAGCACACTGATCAAAACTAGGCAAACTCAAACAAGGATCTGACTGATTAATGCAGAGAACAGAAGAGGCACTTCTCAGAATTTCAGTTCAATTTTACTACCATTTACTTAATATTTACCATGTTCTAACAACTGCTAGTTGTGCTAGGCACTAGGATGCAAAAATGGGGGATATATCTTGCCTTAGAAAGAGCTTATAGGAGTTCCCGACTTCCGGTTAAGATGGCGGAGAGGAGGCTCACAGTTGCATAAGCTCCGCGCTTTCTCTCACTATCCACTTCATTACAAGCCTCTGAATCAATGCTTGACTGAAAAAAACCCACAAATAGTTACCAAGAGAAGCCATCCTTGAGATTCGCCAAGAAAGGTCTGTCTTTACTGGAGGGCTGGGGCGGTTTTAGATCGGGCGCAGGCGGCGGGCAGCGGCAGTGAGGGCACAGGAGCAGACTGGAGAGGGGGTGGAGAGTGATCGTAGCCGTTTCTGCGGGGAGAGCTTCGCTACAGGTTTGGATACTTTCCTCCGGCAGCAAGTCAACAGCCCAGCAGAGAAGCTAAAAACACCGGGGCTGAAGAATACAACCCCAAACAGCTGGAGTCTCTCAGGACCTGGCCGCCCCCCCCTTCCCCCCCCTCAGTGACTCAGCACGCTCTGGGATCTCAGAGCGCAGGCGCAGCACAGTCCTGCTAGTGCCTCACTGCTGCCCCCTGCAGTCTGTAGAGGAAGCTCGATAACACACCCAGCCCCCCCCCAAAGAAAGACTCCAGTTTTTTCTGTTTTTCTTTGGTAGTTTGTCCCTGATTAATAGACAGAATGAGCAAGAAGCTGAAGAGGACTTTAACCCTTGACAGCTTCTACACAGATAGAGAGCAGACTCTAAATCCTGAGGAGACTAAAAACAGGCAGTCCCCAGGTGATTCCCCAAAGGAGGAGATTGTCTGTTCCTCAGCACAGATGAACCTCATAGAAGTGATTAAAAAGGCTCTCACAAGGGAGCTAGAAGAAAAATGGGGAAAGCAGAGTGAGGCTTGGCAAAAGGAGAGGGAGGCTTGGCAAAAGAGCCTGGAGAAAGTTAAAGAGAGAGTGGATAAAGAAGTAAAATCCTTGAAAAATAGGATTAGTGAACTGGAAACAGAAAACAGCTCTCTAAAAAACAAAATTGGCGAAATGGAAAAAAATTCCACAGAACAAAAGAACTCAATGGGACAATTAGAGAAAGATTTTTAAAAAGTGAGTGAAGAGAATACTTCACTGAAAATCAGAATTGAACAAGTGGAATTGAATGACTCGAGGAGACAAGAAGAATCAGTCAAGCAAATCCAAAAAAATCAAACAATGGAGAAAAATGTGAAATACCTTCTGGGGAAGACAACAGACCTGGAAAACAGATCCAGGAGAGACAATCTGAGAATCATTGGACTCCCAGAAAAACATGATGAAAAAAAGAGCCTGGACACTGTCTTCCAGGAAATTATCAAAGAGAACTGCCCAGAAGTCATAGGAACAGAGGAAAAAATAAACATTGAAAGGATTCATCGATCACCCACTGAAAGGGATCCTAAAATCAAAACACCAAGGAATATAGTGGCCAAATGCCAGAACCCTCAGATGAAAGAAAAAATATTGCAAGCGGCTAGAAAAACCCAATTCAAGTATCAAGGAGCCACAATAAGGATCACCCAGGATCTGGCAGCATCCACATTAAAAGATCGAAGGGCCTGGAATATGATATTCCGAAAGGCTAAGGAACTTGGTATGCAACCAAAAATAACTTACCCAGCGAGAATGAGCATCTTTTTCCAGGGAAGAAGATGGACATTCAACGAAGTAAGCGAATTTCATCTATTTCTGATGAAAAAACCAGAACTTAACAAAAAGTTTGATCTACAAATATAGAACTCAAGAGAAATCTAAAAAGGTAAAGATTAATCTTGGGAACTATATTTTGACTATATAGATGTATAAAGAATACATGTATACCTTGTTCTAGAAATTGATGTGGAAAGGACATTGTACCAGAAAAAGGGTAAAGTGGGGGTAGTACATCTCATGAAGAGGCATAGGAAACCTATTATATCTGAGAGAAAGAATGGAGGGGGATGAATATAGTGGGTATCTTACTGCCTTCAGAATTGGCTTTAAGTGAAAAATCTTAAGACATATTCAATCTATGGTGAAACTTCTCCCATCTCATTGAAAAGTGAGAAGGGAAAAGTGGAAAGGGAAGGAATAAGCTAAGCGGAAGGGAATACGGGAACTGGGAGGGAAAGGGGTAAGACAGGGGGAGGAACGCTAAGGCGGGGGGAGGGACACTAAAAAGGGAGGGCTGTGAGAAGCAAGGGGTGCTCACAAGCTTAATACTTGGAAGGGGGGAAAGGGGAAAGAAGGGAGGAAAGCATAAACCGGGGTTAACAAGATGGCAAGTAATACAGAATTGGTCATTCTAACCATAAACGTAAATGGGGTAAACTCCCCCATAAAGAGGAAGCGGTTAGCAGAATGGATTAAAAGCCAGAATCCTACAATATGTTGTTTACAGGAAACACACCTGAAGCGGGGAGATACATGCAGGTTAAAGGTAAAAGGTTGGAGCAAAATCTACTATGCTTCAGGTGAAGCCAAAAAAGCAGGGGTAGCCATCCTGATCTCAGATCAAGCTAAAGCAAAAATTGACCTAATTAAAAGAGATAAGGAAGGACACTATATCTTGCTAAAGGGTAGCATGGATAATGAAGCACTATCTATATTAAACATATATGCACCAAGTGGGGTAGCATCTAAATTCTTAAAAGAGAAACTAAGAGAGCTGCAAGAAGAAATAGACAGTAAAACTATAATAGTGGGAGATCTTAACCTTGCACTCTCAGAATTAGATAAATCAAACCACAAAATAAATAAGAAAGAAGTCAAAGAGGTAAATAGAATACTAGAAAAGTTAGATATGATAGATCTCTGGAGAAAATGTAATGGAGACAGAAAGGAATACACTTTCTTTTCAGCAGTTCATGGAACCTATACAAAAATTGACCATATATTAGGACATAAAAACCTCAAACTCAAATGTAGTAAGGCAGAAATAGTAAATGCATCCTTTTCAGACCACGATGCAATGAAAATTACATTCAACAAAAAAGCAGGGGGAAGTAGACCAAAAAATAATTGGAAACTAAATAATCTCATACTAAAGAATGATTGGGTGAAACAGCAAATCATAGACATAATTAATAACTTCACCCAAGAAAACGATAATAATGAGACATCATACCAAAATGTATGGGATGCAGCCAAAGCGGTAATAAGGGGAAATTTCATATCTCTAGAGGCCTATTTGTATAAAATAGAGAAAGAGAAGGTCAATGAATTGGGTTTGCAATTAAAAATGCTAGAAAAGGAACAAATTAAAAACCCCAGTCAAACACTAAACTTGAAATTCTAAAAGTAAAAGGTGAGATCAATAAAATTGAAAGTAAAAAAACTATTGAATTGATTAATAAAACTAAGAGTTGGTTCTATGAAAAAACCAACAAAATAGACAAACCCTTAGTAAATCTGATTAAAAAAAGGAAAGAGGAAAATCAAATTGTTAGTCTTAAAAATGAAAAGGGAGAACTCACCACTAACGAAGAGGAAATTAGAGCAATAATTAGGAGTTACTTTGCCCAACTTTATGCCAATAAATTCGACAACTTAAATGAAATAGAAAAATACCTCCAAAAATACAGCTTGCCCAAACTAACAGAGGAAGAAGTAAATATCCTAAACAGTCCCATCTCAGAAAAAGAAATAGAACAAACTATCAATCAACTCCCTAAGAAAAAATCCCCAGGACCAGATGGATTTACATGTGAATTCTACCAAACATTTAAAGAACAATTAACTCCAATGTTATATAAACTATTTGAAAAAATAGGGATTGAAGGAGTCCTACCAAACTCCTTTTATGACACAGATATGGTACTGATACCTAAACCAGGTAGGCTGAAAACAGAGAAAGAAAATTATAGACCAATCTCCCTAATGAATATTGATGCTAAAATCTTAAATAAAATATTAGCAAAAAGATTACAGAAAATTGTCACCAGGATAATACACTATGACCAAGTAGGATTTATACCAGGAATGCAGGGCTGGTTCAATATTAGGAAAGCTATTAGCATAATTGACTATATCAATAACCAAATAAACAAAAACCACATGATAATCTCAATAGATGCAGAAAAAGCATTTGATAAAATCCAACATCCATTCCTAATAAAAACACTTGAGAGCATAGGAATAAATGGACTTTTCCTTAAAATAGTCAGGAGCATATATTTAAAACCATCAGTAAGCATCATATGCAATGGGGAAAAACTGGAACCTTTCCCAGTAAGATCTGGAGTGAAGCAAGGCTGCCCACTATCACCATTATTATTTAATATCGTATTAGAAACACTAGCCTCGGCAATAAGAGTCGAGAAAGATATTAAAGGAATTAGAGTAGGCAATGAGGAAACCAAACTATCACTCTTTGCAGATGATATGATGGTATACCTAGAGAACCCCAGAGATTCTACTAAAAAGCTATTGGAAATAATTCACAATTTTAGCAAAGTAGCTGGCTACAAAATAAATCCCCATAAATCCTCAGCATTTTTATACATCACCAACAAAACCCAACAGCAAGAGATACAAAGAGAAATTCCATTCAGAATAACTGTTGATACCATAAAATATTTGGGAATCTATCTACCAAAGGAAAGTCAGGAATTATATGAGCAAAATTATAAAAAAGTCCCCACACAAATAAAGTCAGACTTAAATAATTGGAAAAATATTAAGTGCTCTTGGATCGGCCGAGCGAACATAATAAAGATGACAATACTCCCCAAACTAATCTATTTATTTAGTGCTATACCAATCAGACTTCCAAGAAAATATTTTATTGATCTAGAAAAAATAACAACAAAATTCATATGGAACAATAAAAAGTCGAGAATCTCAAGGGAATTAATGAAAAAAAAAATCAAATGAAGGTGGCCTAGCTGTACCTGATCTAAAATTATATTATAAAGCAGCAGTCACCAAAACCATTTGGTATTGGCTAAGAAATAGATTAGTGGATCAGTGGAAAAGGCTAGGCTCACAAGACAGAATAGTCAATTATAGCAATCTAGTGTTTGACAAACCCAAAGCCCCTAAGTTCTGGGAAAAGAATTCATTATTTGATAAAAACTGCTGGGATAATTGGAAATTAGTATGGCAGAAATTAGGCATGGACCCACACTTAACACCATATACCAAGATAAGATCAAAATGGGTCTATGACCTAGGCATAAAGAACGAGACTATAAATAAATTAGAGGAACATAGAATAGTTTATCTCTCAGACTTGTGGAGGAGAAAGAAATTTGTGACCAAAGATGAACTAGAGACCATTACTGATCACAGAATAGAAAATTTCGATTACATCAAATTAAAAAGCTTTTGTACAAATAAAACTAATGCAAACAAGATTAGAAGGGAAGCAACAAACTGGGAAAACATTTTCACAGTTAAAGGTTCTGATAAAGGCCTCATTTCCAAAATATATAGAGAACTGACTCAAATTTATAAGAAATCAAGCCATTCTCCAATTGATAAATGGTCAAAGGATATGAACAGACAATTTTCAGAGGATGAGATTGAAACTATTACCACTCATATGAAAGAGTGTTCCAAATCATTATTGATCAGAGAAATGCAAATTAAGACAACTCTGAGATACCACTACACACCTGTCAGATTGGCTAAGATGACAGGAAAAAATAATGATGAATGTTGGAGGGGATGCGGGAAAACTGGGAC
The DNA here is from genome assembly GCF_016432865.1 of Antechinus flavipes. NCBI lineage: Eukaryota > Metazoa > Chordata > Mammalia > Dasyuromorphia > Dasyuridae > Antechinus > Antechinus flavipes. The sequence goes on from NC_067400.1 coordinate 494,970,957, forward strand.
ACTAATGCATTGTTGGTGGAGTTGTGAACGAATCCAACCATTCTGGAGAGCAATCTGGAATTATGCCCAAAAAATTATCAAATTGTGCATACCCTTTGATCCAGCAGTGTTTCTATTGGGCTTATATCCCAAAGAAATACTAAAGAAGGGAAAGGGACCTGTATGTGCCAAAATGTTTGTAGCAGCCCTGTTTGTAGTGGCTAGAAACTGGAAAATGAATGGATGCCCATCAATTGGAGAATGGCTGGGTAAATTGTGGTATATGAATGTTATGGAATATTATTGTTCTGTAAGAAATGACCAGCAGGATGAATACAGAGAGGACTGGCGAGACTTACATGAACTGATGCTAAGTGAAATGAGCAGAACCAGGAGATCATTATACACTTCGACAACGATATTGTATGAGGACATATTTTGATGGAAGTGGATTTCTTTGACAAAGAGACCTGAGTTTCAATTGATAAATGACGGACAAAAGCAGCTACACCCAAAGAAAGAACACTGGGAAACGAATGTAAACTATCTGCATTTTTGTTTTTCTTCCCGGATTATTTATACCTTCTGAATCCAATTCTCCCTACACAACAAGAGAACTGTTCGGTTCTGCAAACATATATTGTATCTAGGATATACTGCAACATATCCAACATATAAAGGACTGCTTGCCATCTAGGGGAGGGGGTGGAGGGAGGGAGGGGGAAAAAAATCGGAACAGAAACGAGTGTCAATATAATGTAATTATTAAATAAAAAATTTAAAAAAAAAAAAAGAGCTTATAATCTAAAGGAAGGATATGTATATGTATATGTATATGTATATGTATATGTATATATATATACATATATGTGTGTGTATACACACATATATGTATATATATATAGTAGAAAGCAATTTAATTCAATTTAACAAATGTTTATTAAATGCCTTCTATATGCAAAGTAGGGATATTAAATAAGTTATGGTCTCTGTCCTTATGCAGATTACAATCCAGTGGAGAGGGAAGGAAAAACAGCTTTTTACAGAAATAAATGTAACTTTTAAAAAGATATGATAAATATATTAGAGAGGTATAAACACTATGTTATGTGAGTCCTAAGGGAAAGGGTCATCAATGGCCAAGGTATTGTAATGACTCCATGGCACACTTCTTGGAGGAGGAAGCACCTGTTTAAGCTTTAAAGCATGAAGAGTTCAATATTTAGGGGATGGAGTTGTGCCATAAAATTTGTAGCAAGTATTTTTAGAAATATGTAATGATATGAACAAAAGCAGAACTTTTGATCTATATTCTTTGGTATGGAACCTGATAGAAACAATTTTTGGACTTAGACCAAAGAACTACCTTTTACCTCATACACATAACAGCTTTCATAGGAAACCTGATGCAAAATCATTTGGAATCACAAATTGCTGGTGTAGAATAAATTGAGATTTATTGTCCCTGAAATAAGTTTGAATTTGTCACAAGGGACTTCATACATCCATTCATTTGTTCAACAGCACCCATATTTTTATTCTTTTTTTAATAGCTTTTTATTTACAAAACATATGCATGGGTAATTTTTCAACACTGATCTTTGCAAAACCTTCCATTACAACTTTTCCCCTCCTTCCCCCCACTCCTTCCCCTAGATAGCAGATAGTCAAATACATGTTAAATATGTTAAAATATATGTTAAATACAATATATGTATACATATTTGTATAGTTATCTTGCTGCACAAGAAAAATCAGATCTAGAAAGAAAGTTTTAAAAAATCTGAGAGGGAGAACAAAAATGCAAGCAAACAACAGAAAGAGTGGAAATGCTATGTTGTGGTCCACACTCATTTCCCATAGTTCTCTCTCTGGGTATAGTGGATTCTCTTTATTACTGAACAGTTGGAACTGATTTGAATCATGTCATTGTTGAAGAGAACCACATCCATCAGAATTGATCAACATATATTACTGTTGTTGAAATATATAATGATCTCCTGGTCCTGCTCATTTCACTCAGCATCAGTTCTTGTAAGTCTTTCTAGGCCTCTCTGTATTCATCCTGCTGGTCATTTCTTACAGAACAATAATATTCCATAACATTCATATACCACAATTTGTTCAACCATTCTCCAATTGATGGGCATCCACTCAGTTTCCAGTTTCTGGCCACTACAAAGAGTGCTGCCACAAACATTTTTGCACATGTGGGTTCCTTTCCCTTCTTTGAGATTTCTTTGGTCTGCACACATATTTTATATCTAGGGTATAATCTATTTAACCTATTTAACATGTATAGGACTGCTTGCCACCTGGGGGAGGAAGTGGAGGGAGGGAGAGGAAAAATCGGAACAGAAGTGAGTACAAGGGATAATGTTGTAAAAATTACCCTGGCATGGGTTCTGTCAATAAAAAGTTATTTTAAAAAAAGAGAGAGATTTCTTTGAGATATAAGTAGAAACGCTGCTGGATCAAAGGGTATGGAGAATTTGATAACTTTTTTTAGCATGGTTCCAAATTGCTCCCCAGAATGGTTGGATCTGTTCACATTCCACTAACAATGTATCAGTGTCCCAGTTTTCCTGCATCCCCTCCAACATTTGTCATTATCTTTTCCTGTGATCTTAGCCAATTGGAGAGGTGTGTAGTGGTATCTCAGAGTTATTTTAATTTGCATTTCTCTGATCAATAATGATTTGGAGCATCTTTTCATATGACTAGAAATAGTTTCAATTTCTTCATCCGAAAATTGTCTGTTCATATTCTTTGACTATTTATCAATTGGAGAATGGCTTGATTTTTTATAAATTTGAGTCAATTCTCTATATATTTTGGAAATGAGGCCTTTATCAGAACCTTTAACTGTAAAAATGTTTTCCCAATTTATTGCTTCCCTTCTAATCTTGTCTGCATTAGTTTTGTTTGTACTTAATACAGTCAAAATTTTCTATTTTGTGATCAATCATGATCTCTAGTTCTTTTTGATCATAGATTCCTTCCTCCTCCACAGGTCTGAAAGGTAAACTATTCTATGTTCTTCTAATTTATTTATAATTTCATTCTTTATGTCCAGATTATGAATCCATTTTAACCTTGTCTTGGTGTATGGTGTTAAGTGTGGGTCAATGGCTTGTTTTTGCCATACTAGTTTCCAATTTTCCCAGCAGATTTTGTCAAATAGTGAATTCTTATCCCAAAATCTGGGGTCTTTGGGTTTGTCAGACACTAGATTACTATAGTTAACAAATAATATTTTTAAAGGAAAAAAAAGAGAGAAAGAGAAAAGGAGTAATGAATTAATTCTTTGATAAAATCTAAACATCTATAAAATGTACCACCCTCATTGATCTCCCATCTTTGCAAAAGACTGAGGTGAAAATATCTTCTCAGATAGCTTCTTTAGAACCTAGCTTGTTCATTGTTTTGTTTTGTGTGTATGTGTGTGATTCACTTTTTATTGTTTTGTTCTTCTTATTTCAATTTACATTGTTGTTATCATTGTAAGTACTGTTTTCTTGGCTCTATCTGTTTCACCTTGTATCACTAGTATATAACTTGCAAAGATAACTTATACAAATACAAATCCATAAATAAGATAAATGTAAAAAGCAAAGATCCTAGAGAGTTGTAGTACACATTTTTAGAAATAGAAATTAAACTTGTTCAATTCTGAACTATATTCACCATGGAAATTTTTTATGCCAACCTACATATCTTAGGTAGCAGGAAAAAAATAGCAGTAAAAAGTATGACAGTCAATATATCCAAAAGCCAGCAAAGTTTGTTTTGCTATCATCTCACTTTACCATATTTTCTTTTATTATCATGCAACTTTTCCCTCCACTTTTCCTACTTGTAATACTTGAAGAATTTGTGATTCCTTCATAGATTTCAATCCTTATGGAGCTTTTGTAGGTTATTTTAGGAACCTGCCCTGACCACAAAATTTATCACCCTGTGGCCAACTTATCAATGACCCTTTCAGAGTTAAATGAACTACTTCCTGGATAACAAAGTGATAAATCATCACTGAACCAATACTCAAAGTCTTTCCAGTTTGGTAAAACCTGATGGAGTTTTTACTCAGCTGACACATCCTTGGAGAACTCAGGTTTCCGAGGCATCCTGAGCAAGGTTTAAATGGAAATCTTTCTATATTAACCTTCAGCTATCGTTTGATCACCAAGAAGATCCAATGAGATAATACCTGTGAAGCATTTAACAAATTTAAAGCACTCTGTAGATAGCAACTGTCCTTGTTGTTGTTGTTAATGTCATCATTCCCATAATAGTAGATTTATTTTTCTTAATTGGGATTTCACTAGTATAGGGAGCTCCTATACATAAAGAGATGCTCTATCAGTATAAATCAACAACTGTTCACCTTATTATTGGCTATGACAATTCAGTAGTATGAGATAACAAATAGTAATAGCATTCATATAAATGTCTATTTTATGTCAGGCATTTTAAGTGTTTTACAGATATTATCTCACTTAATCCTCACAATATCACTGGGAGGTTGATGCTACTAATTATTGACCAGTTTATAAATGAGAAAACTGAGAAAGATAGGTTAAGTGCTGTGCCCAAGATCATGTATCTAGGAAGTTGCTGATGCTGCACTTGAATTCAAATCTTTCTGACTCGGTGTCACTTATATACCTAAAGCTGAGATATCACACTTCTTCAGATGATACAACGGGTGGATCACTGGGCCTGGAGTCAAGAAGATTTAAGTTCAAATTCATCCCAAAAAACTCACTTAACTCCTTTTTGTGAAGATCAAAATGAATAATACCTTCCTCCCAGGACTGTTGTAAATGAGATAATATTTGTAAAGGGCTACCCTAAAACCTAATAGGTACCATAGCTACATTATCACTGTTATTATCCCTCTGTTGGAGAGAGTGGAAGGTGGACTGTGAAGAGCTCCTGCCACATGCTCTATTTAAGAAAGTGCTCAGGGCTTTAATTGATCAAAGATGGACAGAAGCAGCTACACCCAAAGAAAGAACACTGGGAAATGAATATAAACTGCTTGCATTTTTGTTTTTCTTCCCAGGTTATTTATACCTTCTAAATCCAATGCTCCCTGTGAAACAAGAAAACTGTTCGGTTCTGCACACATATATTGTATTTAGGATATACTGTAACCTATTCAACATGTAAAGGACTGCTTGCCATCTGGAGGAGGGGGTGGAGGGAGGGAGGGGAAAAATCAGAACAGAAGTGAAGGCAAGGGATAATGCTGTAAAAAATTACCCTGGCATGGGTTCTATCAATAAAAAGTTATAAAAAAATGCACAGAAAAGGTAGAAACTCAAAAAAATAAAATAAAATAAAAAACACAATAGAAGTTCATTTTCTTAGGCAATCCTTTCTTGTTCTTTGTGTATTGAAACATTTGTTGGTTATTTATTGAAAAGAAAAAAAATTAAGCTTTATTATAAAGCAACTCAGCAGATTGTAGATTCAGTTGTCCTTCAGTTCAACTTATAGTTATATGTAGTGCTTCTCTTTCATTGTCATATTATAGAAGTCCTTATCTTCCTAGGACACCAGTGTTCTACTGAGATTCTGTTGTATTATGTTGATGAATAGGATGAATATGAAAGAAAATTGAAGTATTAAAGGACCACTTCTGATATACTGGTATCGAGTCAGATGACAAAAAAAAAAGAAAGAAAGAAAGAAAGAAAGAAAGAAAGAAAGTGCTCAGGGCAGACTTCTTTCTATTTCCTACTTAACTCTGGACTCGGGACTTCATTATTCTCCCTTTCCCCATCTTTCAACTTCTTTTTCTGCATTGTCTTCCTGAATCTGTTTGTGAGTTCCTCCACGGCAGGGACTTTTTTTGTCTATCTTTGTCCCATGCACTTAATATAGTACCAGATATGTAAATATATTAATTACTTTTGTTATAAAATTTTATTATAGTTCATTAATTTTTAATGATCATTAGTGTCAGAAAAGTTTGGGATCAAGAAACCTGGGTTTTGAATCTGATCATTACAAGTTGTATGACCTCAGATTAGTGACTTCATCTCTAAAACTCAGTTACCTTTTTTCATAGTGGAAATAATTATGCTTCAAGTAGGTGCCTTATGGGATTGTTAGGTGGTTCAAATAAAACACAATGTAAAATTCTTTACAAAATTTTAAAATATTATAAAAATGGCACACATCTTGAAAGAATTTTCAATATACAGAAGAAATAACTGAGCAAGACTCTGACTAACCTAAAAGTAAAGAGCTAAAACTTGTGTGCAGATATTTTGACTTGCAGTTCATTGCTCCAAAACTATTCAAGTATAGATTAGACAATATTCTCTGAGGTCACTTCCAGTCTGGAGATCTATTATTCTTCTCTTTTCATTGCATAAAAAGAATATACATTATTGGCTACAAAAAAATATTCATTCAACAAGTTCTTTCTCATCCTAAAAATTCTCCTGCAATATCAAGATCTTAGAAAGGAAGAGTGGAATTGATTTGATTTCTTTTCACATTTCTGATTTATACTAACTTCCATATCTCTTACAGATTCCTATATTTAAATCCTATTTTAGAAAAGAAACACTGCCATTTACCTGGAGGCGCCTCTCTAAGCCTCAGAGCAGTTGGCCTTTCATTCTCCAGCTGGAGCGATCTCTTTTCAAGGCTGGAAACAAAGAAATATTTGATGCTGCAAACAGATGGAAGGCTGGTGCCTTTGGGTGTCTTGGATACAGATCATGAATCCCTGATTCACTAGCATTAAGACATAGCCCAAATGAAAAATTATTGTCCTTTCATTAAAATGTTTTAAAAATAAATACCTGGGTGGTAATGTGGAGAAAGGATTCCTGATTTCAAAGGTCAGAAGCTCAAATAGAGATTTTGAAGATCCTGGTTTATTAAGAACTGGAAGAAATACTATTGTCCTATATATAGTATAGTTTGAAATGTATAATGCTGCTCCCATATACTTTTATCCCTTAGAAGAGAAAAAGAGATTATACTTCCCAGAATCATTTGCTTTTTCTTCATTATAATATTTAGATCCAGAAAAGGCTGTATATTCCATCTAGTGGAATCCATTCCTTTTTTTAATAGAAGAGGAAATTAAAGGTCAGGGAGAGCAAATAATTTGTTTGTCCAGGGTCTCACAAAGAATTAGTCTTTTTGAATGAAAAATTTAAAAATATGCTCTATGCATTATGGAGATTATTAAAATCATTAGATATTTATATAGTAGAAATAATGAAAAAAAATTTATATAGCACTGTAATAGAGGATTAGCCAATGAACTTTAATGTATTCATCCTTTCTGTTGGGATATATAAAGCTTGAGAAATATTCTCTGCTTACAGCAAATATAAGATATGGAATTTTGGGAACCTAAATGTCCTCATTCCAAACAGTGACCTTTCCATTTTAGACCAAACTGTTTCTATCTTTTTATCAATCCATATAGAGCTATTTCTTACATAAAACCATAATAGGAAACTGAATTCATCCCTCTATATTTATAGGATACTTTTACTAAGGAGAAGAGGAAGAGATTTTTTGAAGTAAGGAAAATCTGAGTTCAAATCTGGGATCAGACACTTACTAGCTATGTAACCATGGGCAAGTCACTTAAACTCTGTTAGCCTCAGTTCCTCATTTGTAAAATGGGGATCATAAAAGTACCTTTCTCCCAGAGTGGTTGTGAGGATCAAAGAAGATACTATTTGGAAAGGGCTTGGAAAGGTGCCTGCCATGTAGCAGATGCTTAATAAATGCTTTCTACTTTCCCCTGTGCTTACCAAGTTCTCCTGTAAAGTTCAGCTCCTAAATCTCAACAAATATTTTGCTTTTCCCTAATAAATTTGAATTCAGATTCCTAGAAACTAAGAGAAGATAGTCTGATATCAACAGGCATATTCCTCAGGGCCAGTTGCAACACGAAATTGAGGTCCGATCTGACTTTGCTCCATTTTGGGCATTATTGGCATGAGTACCTGAAAAAGTCAAAATATGAATTATTTCTATCTAGGTCAGCAGGTGTTAAAGCCTCAGAGTGGTTTGGCACCTGTCTGTTTCTGATTCTAGGACAAACTGGCACATTCTGTGTCTATTTTGCTGGCTATCACCCTTTACATAATTTACAGTTCCCTCATTGAGAGTGTCAGGATCCCAACTTTGTGCTGTTGATTTATGTAATTACTCAATTTTTGGTTTTAAAATAAACATGTTGCCATCCTTCTCCCTTAAAAAATAAACTCACAATCCACCAACCAAGATCAAAAAGTTTGATATTATAAAGACTTTTGAAAAGTCATGTTCTTTTTAAAAATTATCATAGATGTAGAAGTTTAGGGGATCTCAGAGTCTTTCTCTCTAGTTCAACCTTTACATTCTATGCTGAGCAAATAAAGTGACTCCCCTGAGCCACAGATAATAAGTAACAAAGAATGGTTTTAAATCCAGGTCTTCTTAATTCCAAATTCAGAATTCTTTCCACTCTAACACACAGAAAACAAAGGTTTGTTAAACTTTTAGGTCACAAATCTCTTCAGAATGAACATAAAACTTTATGTAAACAAAAGTAACTCCCTGTTACCTTCTCTCTAACTTGATATTCAAAGCTGTCTATAATAGAATATCAGAAAAGCACTGAAATGTCCATGAAGGTCATCTAAGTCATCTTCCCATTTCACGGATGAAGAAACTGAGATCCATTGAAGTTAAATTATTTGTGCAGTGGTACATAGGCAGTTAGTAGCAAAGCTAGCAATCAAACCCAGGTCCTTTGATTCCAAATACAGTAATCCAACCTCAGTCTTTTTAGACATATCTTATAGTATTCTTTGTATGTTCTATTTAAAATGGCCTGCTCACTGTGCTCTTCTTCCACTCAAATGGATCTTGAACTTTTCTGCCTCTGGGCTTTTGTTCATACTTCCCTTCTTTATGTCCAGGGGATTTAGTTTTCCTGTTTAATACCTGAACATCCTTTAAAACTCAACTCAAATGATATCTACCTCTTAAAGGAAGTGTTCCCAAACCTCACCTGAAAGCATCTCTTTCTCCTCAGGTTCAAAATAATACTTTGTTTGAATTTCTTTAATAAGTTTAGCATTATTTTTTTTAACGAGGCTATTGATGTGTCATATCTTCCATTAGGTCATTTGGAGCAAGGAGCCCTAAGTTTGAATCCCAGCTCAACCCCTTACCTATCTACATGACCATGAGAAAATCAGGGCTTCTTAGACTTTTTCCACTCATGACCCCTTTTCACTCAAGAAATTTTTACATGACCCTGGGTATATAGGTATATAAAACAGGTATACAAATCAAACATTTACTGGTTTTGAAAATCATAGTTTCACACCCTCACATCCAGTTACAAGACTCAATAAGTGGTCACAAACCACAATTTTAAAAAGGACAAAGGACCAAAGAAATTCTAACTGCTCATTGGACCCTATATGGGGTCTATATATGGATCCTATAACAGAGGACTGTTATAGTCCCCATGTAGACTGTGGAATATGAGCAAACATTCTGTTATTGATTTAAGTTCACAAGCCACATGATAAAGAGGAATCTTTGTAATTAGCTGTGCAGTCAGAATTAGGGGTGGTGGGAGGGATTCAGAAGGTACTTGCCATCCAGGACAAGTTTTTGGCTCTTGTTCTTTCTGGCCTGGCAGGCGCTGGAGAAGGAGAAAAGGCTTCTGAGATTCTACAGGTGTGGGAAGGACCTTGAGCCATATCTCACCAGGATACAGCATGAAGCCAAGAGCTTATAGACCTGCTGCTCCTTATCTCTGTTGTGTCTACTTTCTTCTGTTTTTAGGCAAAAGAAATTGGAGAAGATGTGACCTTGTGAGCTTTGAAAGCTGAGAATGGTGACCCAGCAGATGTCTGGGAGTAAGACTTCATGCTGCAAATTGCTGCACAGCAGACAGCAAATAAGAAAAACCTGAGCCTATTGTTTGATCCAGCCCAGCAGTAGCAGAGAGGTAGGCTCGTTCATCCATCAGCTATGTTGCATTTAAAAAAAAACTTGGTGGGGCAAATCAATTAATCAATAAACACATTTCTATATAGGCAATGATATATGGAAATGATGCTGTGTTTAAACTCACTCTCCAGTGTCCTAGATAGTCTAGGGGAAAGTGTGTCCATAGGGGAAATACTTGTAACTTATGTTCTTACTAAATTTTTGTAGTAAATATATCTTTGTTAACGTTTTATTAAAGATTAATTGGAACTGAGGAAGTAATGACTGGTAATTAAACCGTGGTGGGGGAGGAGAGATATTGTTGGACATAAAAGTGGAGAGTTGATAATATTAAAGACAGACTACCCTAGCTTTTTCAATAGTACTATTAGAACCTTAGGAGAGTGAGTTCAGAGTATCACTATAATAAGAATATCTGATATTCATACAGCACTTTTAGATGTGCATAGTGCTTTATATATACACATTATCTCATTTAATCCTGTAAGTTTTAAAAGTACTATTCTTCCCATTTTAAAGATGAGAAAGTAGAGGCTCAGAGTAATGGATTAATGTAGTAAGTATCTGAAGCAGGATTAAAAACCCTAGGTCTTCCTGACTTCAAGTTATTTGCCCTAATAAAAATTCCATAAATTACATAACATAGGAATTATTAACCCTGTTTTATAGATAGAGAAACTGAGGCTCAGAAAGGTTAACATTTTGCCCATGATAATACATCTGGTAAGCACTAGAGGCAGTGTTTAAAGTCAGATTATTGAATTTGCCAGTCTAGAACTTTTTTCATTATGCAAAGTTGCTTCTCTTGATCAATTAAACCAGGCCTCTCCCCAGTTTTTATATATTCCATCACTGTATTAGAGGCAGATATACAAAATTTTCCAACTCTAGTAGGCATATTAAATCAGACTATAGAAATATTATCTCCCTTTCCACTTTTCAAATGTGTAATGCCTCCTTGGTCAGTTCTCAACTCTGTACACAAGTTCAATCTCCACACTAGAAGTTCTGGTTCCCTTTAGGGATCTCTCTCTCTCAGATTGGCTGGTTCTTCCCAGAGTCTATAAGTAAAAGAAGATGGCCAGACCAATCATGTCATCACACCTCTCCAGGATTTACTTCTGGCTCTCCTGAACTCTTTGAACTATAATATCTTTACATCATCTCTTACCTCTACTTGCCTTCTTTCCAGCTTCCTTTTATAGGAACATCCCTGAGAACAACAATTGTCTTTTTTTCCATTTTTGTTTGCATTCCCAACACTTAGCACACTCCCTGGTGCTTAGCAAGCACTCATTAATGACTGTTAACTTGATGAGTTGGAGTGTCTGCTCAATGCAGACAATTCCAGTGCCCTTTACATTATTATTTAGTGTATGGAAGTTTGCTGTAATAGAGCTTGCCTGATGTAGACAAACCATTTAACATTTCTCTGGATATACCTGTCTTTTGAAGTGTTCAATCAACTTTATTAGGAGGTGTCATTGAGTCAGCCCTAGTCTGGTGAACATAGGTCCCAAAGTTCAATAATAAAATAATGTCAGAATGTCAGAAGCAAGTTGGCCTAAGTCTTATTTGAGGTATAGTATTACAACCTGAGAATTTAAAATAAAAACTTTGGGTGTATATGAAACAAATTTAACCTTGAGGAACTTCCAAAAATGTTAATATGATCTCTATTTGGTCTACATAAAAGAACGAATTTCTCTCTCTCCCTCCTTCCCTTCCTCCCTCTCTATAAGTTTCCCTCTCTCTCTCTCTCTGTGAAAAAGGTCTGTCCGTCTGTCTCTGTTTCCCTTTTTCTGTCTGTCTCTGCTCTCTCCTCTGCCTCCAGAAATTACTTCCTATTTACTTATCTGTGTACATGTTGTATTACTTGAATAGAAGGTAACCTCCTAGAGGGCAGAAATTGGAGGAGAGGGGGTGTCTATGCATACCCAGGGTCTAAAAGCACAGTTTGTTATATGTATAGACACTTTATAGATGTTTGTTGTTGAAGAGAATAGAAGAAAGCAATGGAAATTACTAAGCCCCAAGACAATTTGCAGAAAGGGGAAGATAATTGATTAGAGTTGGAACCTCTATCCAGGAGCCAAATCTCTCTTCCTGTTAAAAAAAAAATGAAATAAAGCTGAAGGAATAGGTCAAGCAAAGGGATAATGACTTTGAAATCACAGAAGTTAGGTCAAACCCAGAGATTTAAGAGACGAGAACTTGTGGACTCATTTGAAAACTTTTTAAAAGCTGAAATCTTTTTTTTTCTTTTCTCTTTCCTCTGTGTTCCAGAGCCAGCTAAATGGAACATTAACTTGATACCCCTTTGTTGTGATTAAGTTTGATAAGGATAAGGCACTCTAAAAGATCCAGAAATGCTTCTGTTTCTGTTTCTCTGTTTTTGTCTGTCTCTATCTCTATCTCTGTCTCTGTCTTTCTGTCTCTCAGTCTCTCTGTCTCTCTGTGTATCCCTGTCTCTGTCTGTCTTTCTCTCTCCCTCTCTCTGTCTCTCTTTCTCTCTCTCTCTCTCTCTCTCTCTCTCTCTCTCTCTCTCTCTCTCTCTCTCTCTTTCTCTCTCTCTGTATGTGTGTGTCTCTTTCTCCTTCTTTATCTCTATCCCTGTCTCTGTTTCTATCTTTCTCTCTCTCTGTCTCTATCTTTCTCTCTCTCTGTCTCTATCTTTCTCTCTCTCTAACCTCCTCCTACTCAGAATATCAATCCTCTAATTTTAATTAACATCTGAAGCTTGGATCCAATGAATTGCTATTCTTTTTCACTATTGCTTGTCTGGTACACTCTCTTCAGTTATAAACATTACAGTCCCTTAGAATTATGCCAGATATATTTTAAAAAACATAAATATGTATTATATAATACGTGTCAAAAAACATAGAACTGAGTCACATCCAAAGGACAAGAAATATATAATCCGTATGCCAGTATGTATGTTGATACATCTTGTAATAGAGTCACATAAAGTAGAATAAAATTTTATGTCCCAAGTAGGCATATGCTACTTAATATAATGTTAGTACATATCACAAACATAGTTTGTTGGGTTTCTGTTGTTTTTTTGGGGGGGTGAAGAGATGGGGATAGTTATCCACTATAGTTTTGGATACTACATTCCCTCAAGCTTAACTTTTATAGCCATTTATCCTACGTTAAGAAATTATACAATAAAGTAGTTCAGCCAGTCCCCCAACTTCAACTTGACATTGTTTCAATCTTTTGTGTTTTACTTCTCAATTTTAGGACTGAGAAATCCTACCTGAGTCTCCTCTTTTTCGGCTCAAATTCAGGGTTGAAATGTTCCTGAAATGAAAGCCTTGGTGGTTTTGTAAACACTTACCAAAACTACCTCAGATTGCATATAAAAAGACTCCAACTCTGTAGATTGCTAAAGAAAATACCTGGGGTAGGATTATTAGCAGTCTAAAAAATACATTAAACACATTTACAAACAAAGCATTTCTGGACCTTGTAGAGTGCCTTGTCCTTATCAATAGCAAATCTATTCACAACAAAGAGGTATCAAGTTAATGTTCCATTTAGCTGGCTCTGAAGCATAGAAGAAAGAGAAAAGAAACAAAAAAGATTTCAGCTTTTAAAACGTTTTCAAATGAGTCCACAAGTTCTTGTCTCTTAAATCTCTGGGTTTGACCCAGCTTCTGTGATTTCAAAGTCACTGTCTTTGACCTATTCTTCCAGTTTTATTTCATTTTTTTTTAAACAAGAAGAGGAAAGATTTAGCTTCTGGATACAAGTTCCAGCTCTAATCAATTGTCTTTCCCCTTCTACAAATTGTAATGGAGTTTGGTAACTTCCATTGCTTTCTTCTATTCTTTTCAATAACAAACATCTATAAAATGCCAAAACATATAACAAACTGTGCTTTTAGATACTAAGTATACATAGGCAAAAAAAAAAAAAAGTCCTGCCCTTTAGGAGCTTACATTGTATTTGAGTGATACAACATGTACACAAATAAGCAAATAGAAAGTAATTTCTGGAGGCAGAGGAGCAAGCAGAGACAGACAGAGAGAGGGAGACAGAGACAGAGACCAACAGAGAGACAGAGAAACAGAGAAACAGAGAAAGAGAAACATGTGCAAATATAGAATTCAGAGAAGTGAATGGTACCTAAGCTGTGGCTTCCTGCTAGAGTGCCTTTCAGAAGACCAGCACACTAATCATTAGGAAGACTTTGAGGACTCCTTGGTGAATAGGTTCAAATTTATACCTTCACCCTCCTGAGTTCTTTGTCCTCTTACATATCACAAATTGCAATATAATCCAATAAACATTTATTAAGTACCTACTATGTGCCAGGCACTGTAATAAGCACTGGGGATATAATAATAATAATAATAATAATAGTAATAATAATGAGGTGAACTCTAGTTTGGGGGGTTCCCAGTATGGGAACCAAAATATGATGAGGTTTAGGTTTTGTGGTTCCCTTTTGGAGGGAACCAAATGATAAGATCTAGATTTAGGGAACTAAAAGGAGATTAGAGTTTCTGGTGGTCAGGGAGTTAAATGATAAGGTCTAGTGGCAGGTTCAGGGTTCAAGGAACCAAAGGTTTGGCTCCCCTGCATCTTTTGGGATTTGGCGCAAGGATAGGGAGTTTTGGGGAACCCCCCTTCTGGCAGCACAGGGATTCTCTGTAAAGGAATTTACAAATCCAAAAACATAGACTGATAAAAGAGGTTTATTATGGGGATTGGGAAGTAAGGTTAGAAATCCTGACAGGCATAAATTCTGGTTAGGGAAATAGATGAGAGTAAAGAGAGGATAACACTGGAAAGAATATTATTCCAGTGAGCAGAGGTTTCCTTAGCATAGCATAGCATGGCATGTTAGGACCTCTGCAAAGAGAAGATTTTAGTTTGGCTCTTTTATAATAGGAGCTTTGGCTACAAGCTGAAGGGGGCTCATGGGTGGAGTCCCAAGATGGCTCATCTACAAGCTGGTTTTCAGCTTGAGCTGGAATTTAATTAGAATTCAATGAGTTTCTCTAATTCAATAGGGTTGGAATTCTTTTAGCTCAGGACTGGATTAATCCCACCTAGATAACAGAATGAAGCTGTTTGTCTTGTTTCTCTCAGGCAGGATCCCTGACTGAGGCAGACTTGAGGGAGATTTTCTCCTTTAAGGGGTTTTTGAGTTCTGAAGTCCCTTCTTCAATAATAATACAGTTCTTGCCCGCACGAAATGAACAATTTATTCAAGGAGACAATACACAAAAGAAGGCATGAAAACTGAGTTAGCAGCCTGGTGGTGAATTTGGAAATGATGAGCTTGTTCTGGGATGGGCGTCTTGTTCTATGGAGGTGAAACCAAGCAGGGCAAAACAGGAAAAGATTGTATCGTGCTGAGCCTTAGCTTTAGTGGATAGCTTCTGCAAATGCACAGAAGCAAAGGATGGAGTCGTTTTGAAGGAACAGCTCATTCTGTTCCCTCAAATTGTGGCTATGTAGAAATCCATTTCCCATTTGTAATATTATTGCTTTGATTTCACTTTGTTCCTTACAAAGTCAGAGAACTTTGATTGTACTCTCTAAGGATCTGTTCCTCCCCATCTTCTCACTTACTCAGCCCTGCCAGCATACCAATGGTCCTATATTGGATTGTATTTAGAATTATGGCAACTGTCTTCCTGTATATCCCAATTAGCAACCAGTCTATCAGCATGGGGTCCTGGGATTTACTTCTTCTCCCTGGAAGCTACACCAACGGTGTGACTTGTGACTCAAGTAGATACATAGATCAACAGACAGACACACATATACATATTTTATATGTGTATGTATAGAGATGTGTGTATGTATATGGGCATTGATAAGATAGATATTTGTTACAACTTGGTTGTTGAAATCTAGCTTTATGTGCTTAAAAAAAAAACAATAGAATCCCATTTACACAGAATAAATTCCAAATTTCTCAATGTAGTCTTTTCCCAATCCACCTTTCTAATAATCAATAAATATTTCTTGGTATGATAACATGTAATGTGCTAATGAAATTAATACATTGGCGGGAATCATTTCTTGAGGGGGAAAAAAAGGAAAATGGAGGCTAAAACTGAGATATATCTCTCTCTTGGTGATGGTGGAGGTAAGAGAGGAGAAGAAAAGAACACTCAGTTATTTGTGGTTGACAGGTATTTGGCCTTCTTTGTCTCTTGAATATAAAGATACTTTCTGTAGCCCAAAGGCCACAAGAGTGATAATAAATTTAGGAAAACTCAACTCAGATCTACAACTTTTGGTGATTTTAACCACTGGAAGAAGATTATCCTTAAACAATAATCATTGTTTTCTTTGTCTCTGAATAATATATCCTACATCCTACATCCCTTTTAAAGACCAATTTAAAGGTTACTTTATCTAGAAATGCTTCCTGATCTCCCCTGTTGACAACTTCCCTCTTCCTTCCACTTTGTTCTATCCCTATCAAAAGCATTTATCATGTATTTTTTGGTACTATTTGCAATTATCTGCATTTGTTCTTTTCTTTTTATTGCTGTAAGATTTATGAGAAAATCCAAGGATTTTATCTTACCTAAATTTTATGCCTCGCCCAATTGCTAGCTCTGTGAGCAATGGGTGTTTAATAGATGTTTCATGAATTCGTGGCCTATGCTGTTTACAGGTGACAGACACCCTGGCCCCAAGATGCCCACGAGAATAGACATGAAAATCTTTTATTTTTTCAAAGAACTTACATCCTGCCAAACTGTACATTGACAGAACCAAAATTTGAAAAACATTAGCCATAAAGTCAGTTCAAATGTCCTGGGAAAAAATGCTTGAAACCTCACTTAAATGGTCTTATGTTTTACATACAAAGCAAACCAGAAAAGGGGGAGTTGCTCAACCAATGATTAGTAACTCAGAATCATAAATCCTTGTAAACCTAAACTTAGCTCTGGCAGTATTTTTTTAAAAGAAAAAAAAAACATTTCAAAGAGAAATTCATTCCATCTTTTTCATTTTATACACAATTTTTGGTGACTTCTTAAAAGAAGATAAAATACCATCACTTCTAAAAAGATAGAAAAGAATCAGACCAAGTTGGAAAGTTAACTGTTTTTTGATTTTCAATGTCCTGTCAGGAAGTATTCAACTGTGTAATGGGTCATGGGAAAATGAAAATATTTTAATTTTTTTTCTTTTCCCAGTTGTGATGGAATTACCCTTTACATACTCTTAACTTTCTAGGATGTAGACTAGAATGAACACTGGACTTAGAATCAGGAGACTTGGATCCTAGACTGGCATTAGCTGCCTCATAGATCTGATGAAAAGAATGTGTTTTGTGAATTTTAAAGCAGTTATTATCCTTGTTATCTTTAAAAACTAGTCTGCACATTTGACAGCCTTATTAATTATGTATTCACCCTAAAAATTGTGGATAACCCAGCATGACATAGAACAGGATATGGTATGGTATGGTATAGTAAAGTAACCTAATTATATTTCTGTTTAACTATTCCTTTAATAATGTGTTATATAATATTGACTTTTGTATCCTGATAGAATGTCCTGAGTAGCCTTCTTCTGAAGAAGTTGTGTCTGACTCTGATCCTATTTGAGATTTTCTTGGCAAAAAGATACTGAAGTGGTTCCTCCGCTCTTTTCCAGCTCATCTTACAGATGAGGAGCAAACTGGGTTAAACCCAGGATCACACAGCTAGTAAGTGTCTGAAACTGGATTTGAACTCAGGTCTTTCTGATTCCAAGCCCAGTGCTCTAGCCACTGAGCCACCTAGCTGCCCAGAAAACAAAGATAACTTTATTGGCCTCTTGTTAAAAAGTATTCTGCTTGTAAAAAAAATTGACCCATATAACCATTTTTTTGGTATTGTGAGACTCCTCTAATTCTTTGCGCTTTCACAAAGATCTCCAATAATAGTCTGGTGATACTCTATTAATTTTCCTGGGATACAATTCATTGTAGCTTGGTGATTATTAATCTCTCTTATCATGTCCTCAGTTGATATCTGAAACATCATGAAGTTTTTTCTTAGCTTGAGCTGAAAAGTAGAAGAAAGCCCAGATCAGAACCTTAGGAACAACCATGGTTAGTTAGCATGACATATATATAGCATGACAAAAAAAAAAAAATTCAGACAAATAAAATGAACTGGGAGAGAGAGCCTAGTTAATGAAAGCCTAGAGAAGAGAGAATGTCCAAATTTACACAGGAATCAACAAGGTTAAATGCAGAAAGGTCAAGAATGATGAGGATTGAAAAATTCCACTGGGTTTGTCAATTAATTTATCCTTGGGATTAAATAGATCAGTTCAGAGGAAACCAGGAAAATGTCTATGATTTGATGCACAATAAAATGACAAGAACTAGGAGAACAATTTGTAAAATGACAAGATTATGGATAAAGAACGCTTAGAAAGACATTAGTATTCTGATTAATACAATAATAAATTGTAATTCCAAAAGACTGAAAATGAATCATGTCCCCCACTTCCTGCCAGAGAAATGATGGATTTAAAATCAAGAATGAGATATGCATATTTATATATGGATAATATGGGAATTTATTTTGATGGACTATGGGGGTGTTTACAAAAAAATATTCATTGGGGTTAGGGAAAGGGAAGAGATATAAAAAGTGCTTGTTAAAAAATAAATAAATGAATGAATACTTTTAAAGAGATTATTGTCAACTTCAAAGAAACAGCAATTTCAGTTGAATGATGATGTTGGAAGACAGATTGCAGAGTGTTAAGAAAAGAATCATGAGAGAGGAAATTAGAGGTACCTAATCTAGACAAATTTTAGCCAAGAAAGGGAGGAGGGATATGGAACAATAGAAGAAGGACCCCTCAAAATATGTCTTCCTTTTTTTTAAGTCAAAAGGGTGGGAGAGGTGGTGTTATGGGAGCATTGAGGAGAATGTGAAGGATTGAAACAGTTTCTATGGAGAGTGGGATAGCATGAGATATTTTCTAACTGGAATTATCCTCTTTTTTAAGAGGCAATCAGGGTTAAGTGACTTGCCTAGGGTCACCCAAATAGTAATATATCCTCTTTTAGGATTATATCTGTAGCAGGAAAAGTACTGAACTGGAAATCAAAAGATCTGGTTCTTTTTTCCTCCACTGACAAGGGCTTCTTTATCTATAAAACTGGAATCATGAAATTTATTTCACTTCTCTTGCAAGGTTTCTATGAGGTTAAATAGGATCATGTATTGTATACAAGCAGGTGCTTGGTAACAATAAAGTATTGTTTAAATTATTCTTGCAATCCACAAGTCCCAAAATTTCAAGTGACACAGAAGCAGCCAACATTATAGAATGGTTTTGTCTCTCAAAAAGATCTATATCTGAAAATATCATAAGCAAGATGGTCAGTTATGAAATCATGTAATAGCTAGATACAATAGATAAAAAAATTCCAGAAGGATAAGAATTTTTTCTGAACATTTGCAAGATACTATGTGACCTTCTTAAATCTCAAATTCTTTTTGTAAATAATATTTTTAAAATATATGCTAAGCATATGATTAATGCATCTGCTTTCTTAAAATAGATATAGCCAAAATATCCATTTATCTACAATGCCAAATTGCAAAGTCTAAATGGAAGAGAAATCCCTTATACTTAAGAGATTCTCCAGATCCTGCCATCACCATCAAAGCCCATCATTTTTTACCCAAACATTCTGCCAGAGATTACATATAAACAAGTTTTGGTATCCAGAATTTCAGAAGAATCACAACTGTAGGTCACTCAAAGGGCAATGGAAAATTATATTTAGTGGGTATAAGTAGGGTGCTACACATTACTAAGGATGGTTACACAAAAGAGGCAAAGATAACATCGAAGGTGAATGATTAGAGAGAAGACAGATGGTCTTCCTGATGATTGAACTACTATTCAAAAAATATTCAAAGTCCTAGAGGATGATTTCTAACATGTGGGGTAGATCTTCTATGGAGGAATTTTGGGGGAAAATAAAGAATGACACAGAATAAGAAAGCATGGATGAGTAGTTATCAGTGCCAATGATGGGTGTAGTGTTGGAGTACAATTCTTGGAGATTAGATTCTGAGAGGAAATTCAGAAGGATCAAATGAAATAAGAGTACAGTACTATATATATGGCAGTCATATTATGAATACAAATATTATATGTCATATATAGTAAGCACTTGAATATTTTTTAATTCATCTATCCTTTCATTCATTGCCATAGTTCTCAAAGTTCATTCATCAAACTTTAGAGTGGGAGATCATCTCCTTAATGGTTTTTCTTTAAACTATTAATCTCATTTTTGAAAATGACCATGAATTTTACATTGTTGGTGGAGTTGTGAACAGATCCAACCATTCTGGAGTGCAATTTGAAACTAAGTTCAAAAAGCAATCAAACTGTGCATTCCCTTTGATCCAGCAGTGTTTCTATTGGGCCTGTATCCCAAAGAGATCATAAAGGAGGGAAAGGGACCCACATGTGCAAAAATGTTTGTGGCAGCCCTTTTTGTGGTCGTAAGAAACTGGACACTGAGTGGCTGCCCATCAATTGGAGAATGCCTGAATAAGTTATGGTATATGAATGTTATGGAATATTATTGTTCTGTAAGAAACGACCAGGAGGATGATTTTAGAAAGACCTGGAGAGACTTACAAGAACTGGTGCAGAGTGAAATGAGCAGAACCAGGAGATCATTGTACATGGCAACAACAAGATTATACAATGATCAATTCTGATGCATGTGGCTCTCTTCAACAATGAAAGGATTGATGTCAGTTCCAATGACCTTGTGATGAAGAGAGCCATCTAAACCCAGAGAGAGGACTGTGGGAACTGAATGTGGATCATAACATACCATTCTCACTCTTTTTGTTGTTGTTTGCTTGCATTCTGTTTTCTTACTCATTTACTTTCTTTTTTGATCTGATTTCTCTTGTGCAGCAAGAGAATTGTATAAATATGTTTATACATATTGGATTTAACATATATTTTAACATGTTTAACATATAATGGATTGCTTGTCATCTAAGGAAGCAGATGGGGGAAGGAGGAGAAAATTTGAAACACTAGGCTATGTAAGGGTCAATGCTGTCAAATTATTCATGCTTATATTTTGAAAATAAAAAGCTTTATTAAAAATTATCATTAATTTGACTAAATTTAATGGTAAAGGAGCAACTTTCTGCTTTAATTGACTAAGTAGCTCAGAACAAAAGGAAATCTCTTAGGAATCAAGTGGTAAGCAGGGTGATTGGTTTTATACTGAATCCTTCAGTGGCATGAAATGACAGAGAAATAGAGAGACAAGATGTAAACTGCAGTGGAAGACTAGGGAATTATATAAATATAGTGGCTCCTACTTCTACTTACCATAGCCTGAGGGAACATAAATTTGGCATCCTATTGAATATGTAAGATGGGAGAGGGAAAAGTCAAGGTTGATTTTGAGGTTGTGAAGCACATTTCAATTGATGATTTTACTGAAAGTCTTGACATCTTTAACAAACTAGAAGTAGAGTATTATCAGGGTCACATTATATCCATCCTAATGTTTTTGTTTTGACTTTGCTTTGCTTTTAGAAAAATAGTACACTGGTTAAAAAAGAAAAAGGAGTGTATGAACCTCCAAAACAATCTTATAGATGTTAAATAGCTTCCTTATGGTCATTCATTCATGAAACATTTATTACATTCCTACTATTTATTACATCCCTAGAGTACTATTCTGGGTGATGGGAGAGATACAAAATGTAGATATGACCAAGTTCCAGTCCTCAGAGCTTGCTGCCTAGTAGGACAATAAGCCAAAGACAAATATACCATTTATAATAGGATAAGTAGATTACAGAGTTGTGTAATAGTCTTATGAGGTTCCAAGAAGAAAGTCAGAAGGATCAAATAAAATAACATGTAAAGCACTATGTATTGTTAATTCATAATTTAGTTGTTATTTTTTTGAGTTGTGCAAATATTGAAGCTTCTGAAATAGCAGGATAGCCCACTCAAGAGTTTTAGAAGTTTTTCTACAGACATAATACATGCCAGATCTTAGAACTACTGATTTATCTTAGTTACTTGGATGAATTTCAATAGAGGATGACTAGCAGAGCAAAAGATCTAAGGAAATGGAGTTTGGAGCATCACGCATGTAGAAAGATGTAACAACTTTTTGGTTAATTATAGGGGAGGCTTCCTCTGGTTTTAATTAGTCTTATACCTTGAGGCAGTGGTATCAAACTCAAATTGAAACAGATAACATTGATTTGGAAAACTACAAATCACTATTATTTATTTCTTATTGTGGTTTTATCTTGTTAAACATTTCCTAATTAAATTTTTATGTGGGTTGCTTGTAGTTAACTACATGAGAGTTTGACAACTCTGTCTTAAAGATCAATAGAGGAATAGCTAAAGTAGAAGGATAGCGCTTTATCTCAAGATGTCAATATTAAGGGATATACTTCTTCCCTGTGGTGGCTGGAAACCATTAGTCCCATGTTATAGATCACATACTCAATTTGTATCATGTGGGACAATACTGCTATCTTTGGGAGAAAATTATTTTTACTGGCAAAAATTTATTTCAGTCATAGTGTATATACTTTTAAATATGTTGTTATAACTCATTTGATAACATCTTCTTTAATATTTTTATACCAATGTTCATCAGGAATATTGATCTGTGGTTTTCTTCCCCTGCTTTTTTGCCCTACTGGGTATTAAAATCATATTTGCATCATACAAAGAGTTTGGAAGAATTCTTTTTTTTCTTATATTTGAAAAGTTTATATCATGTTTTAATTGTTCTTTGAATGTTAGATAAAATTTATTTAAATAGCCATTTTCCTTTGAGTGGAAGTTAGTGTAGAAAAGTTGATATATTTTTTTAGTCCTACAGAAGCTATTTTGGATAGATTTATGTTTTCTTGCATTAAATTTTGCTTTTCCCAGTGGTCCATGTTTTAATTGAGTATGACATATATAGCTTTTCTTTCAACGTGATGAGTGTGATTTATTGGGTTCAATCTATGAAAAATGCTAATTCCCAATTTCTGAACAAAAGGATCTGGGGTTCAGTAAGATAACTAACTAGGATACCTTAACCTTGGTAGTACTAGTAACATAAAAAAATATGATTTTTATATTTAAGATTTATCTATACAAGTCAAGAGTTTTCTAAATTATGCTACTATAGACTTTGGCCTTGCTTTTCTATTTTTAACTTTAATTTAGCATGTTTGTTTTCTAAAGTTAGTAAAAATGTTAAAAAAAAAAAAAAAACACAATTGGAAATGCCCTCACACACTTAAGAGACACTCAAGTGGATTCCAATTGAAAGTAAGCTGCTACACACTACAGCTGTTTCATTTTACCATAGGTCTTTTCCACATAATAGGGATTCAAATAAGTAATTGTTGGATTGATTGAGTTGAATTTTCATTGGGAGTTGCTGAAGTGGATTTTCATGAAAAATCTATAAAGCAAAAAGGGGTATTGCACAATTTTAAAGGTAAAAGGAGTATTTAATATAACACACAGGATTTTACAAATGAGGAAAATAAGATTCAGAGAATTTAAAAACTTGTTCAAGGTCACATAGCTATTCAGTGACAGAGCTGAACTGGACCTCAGGTCACTGGCCTCCCAGTACAGTGTCCTTTCCATTTCATCATGACATTTTTAAACTGTTTTTCTTAATGATCATAGAATAAATATAGGCCCCTATAATCTCATGCCCAGATTACTATAATAGCCTGCTGGTTGGTCTACCTGTCACAAATCTCTCCCCACTCTAGCTCATTCTCCATTCAACTGTGATCTTCCCAAAGCACATTTTTAATTATATCACCTTCAATAAGCTCCACTGGCTCCTTATCACCTCTAAAAGCAAATATAAAATTCCCTTTTGGTATTCAAAGTGATTCGTAACTCGCCTCAATTGCAAAACTTTTCCAGTTTTTTTTATACTTTCTTATACCATACTCTGCCATAATGGGATATTAGCCTTCTTGCTGTTCCTCAAAAAAGATACTTCATCTCCTTGGTACTTTCTAATTTGGAATTTTCATTAATTGTCCCCCATACCTGGAATGTGCTCCCTTCTCATCTTTCACTTCTAACTTCCTTGACTTCTTCAAGTCCCAACTAAAATAACATCTTCTACAGAAATCTTTCCCAATCCCTGTTAGAACCTAATTCTAGTGTCCCCCCCTTGTTGATTATTTCCAGTGATTCTATATATAGCTTGTTGCCTCTATTTGTTTGTATCATGTCTCTCTCCTTAGAATGCAAGCTCCCTGAGAGCAGGAAAAAATTTTTTCCCTTTCTTTCTAACCGCAAGGCTTAGCTTAATGCCTGATATAGGTCCTTAATTTATGTTTATTGACTGAACTCACTGGAAGTAACCTTGGATGCCTTCAAAATCCAATATCCTAGTTTAGTAGAATAAGGAAAAAAAAGACGAAATACATTGCCCAGAGTTACACAAATGATGAGGCACAATTTTCCAGCTTTTCCAGCTCCAAATCCCACATTCTTTCCATTATACCACAATTCCTCCTTGATCCCACTATTTAATAATGAGTGAAACAAACGCATTTATTTGCCCCAATTCTTTCCCAAAATGTTTGCTATGGTACAATGCTGAGTACACTGAACTAACTTGCTACAAAGATTCTTACTTAGAAATAAATAGAATGCACAAAATGTTTAACAAATGAAATAGTATGACATGCTAATCCATTCATTTCTGCCTATTTCCTAATCAAGCATAGCACAATGGACCTGATGTCAGTGATTGATATTGATTTTGAAGATCTAAGAGACTGAGAGAGGACCGTGTTTAGCAGTCACACAGACATGAGTTATGTCTGAGACTCTCCTGCCTTCCCAAAGAATTGGTCTGAGCTAATTCTCACGATGGCAGGTCATCAAGCCACATTTCTAGGGGTGGAAGGCCACATCTGCTACAAGGCCCTCAGAAAGTGTGGGTTGCCCTACAAGCCACTGGGAAAATGAAAAAATTATG
This sequence comes from Antechinus flavipes, assembly GCF_016432865.1. Classification (NCBI taxonomy): domain Eukaryota; kingdom Metazoa; phylum Chordata; class Mammalia; order Dasyuromorphia; family Dasyuridae; genus Antechinus; species Antechinus flavipes. Next base: position 494,995,963 of record NC_067400.1, read on the forward strand.
TTTCTCAGAAACAACATCAAAGCAGAAGAATTTTCTTTTGCTTCCATCTTTACTGTTAAACTCAGAATGTAAACTCAGCTAATAATAAATATGAACTGAGAAAAGTGAATTGGCTTTATTAATTTCTCAGAGCAATATCCATTCAATTTATCAGATATCATTAAGCAACTACTAGGGGCAAAGCATTGGACTAGACCCCAGAAGAGACTCAAAGTTTACATAAGACAAGTCTGAGAATTTACCATATAGTGGGAGAATATGACATAAACTCAAATAATGATAATACATTAAAAGTGCATAAGAGAGATTTTTAAAAGATTGATGATAATAATAAGATTAATATAGCACTTTTGAGGTTTTCCATATGCTTTAAAAATATTATATATCATTGGATCTTTACAACAAGTATTATTATCATCCCTATTTTACAGTGGAGGAAATTGAGGCAGACAACAGGTAAGTGATTTGCTCAGGATCACAGAGCTAGTAAGTGTCTGAGGCTGAATTTGAGTTCATTACTTCCTGAATTAAGATCCAAAATTCTATTAATGCACCACCATTCTGCTTCTGGCTTTCCTAATTAGCCAAGGAGCTAGAATTGAGGGTACATATCTGAAAGGTATGATCAAACCATCTCTCGCTTTCTCTTCCTTGTCATATATCTAGTGAAGAGAATTTCTGGGAGCTCCAGAATGTAGCAAAAGGTAGGATCCTATTAACACTTGGCTACCTATATATGCCCATTCCTCCAGGGGAAGTCTTCATTTGCTTGGTATAGATATCCCCTAAGTCATGGACAGATCTGAAGTCTATTGGTTACCCTCAACTGGATTTAGCCCAAGGGTGTTACCAGGGAGTGGCCAGTGTGCAAGCTATAGCATGCAGGTAAAAGTCACAGGTAAGAGCTGGGTGACCAGTTACACAAAAGATGGATAAGCAACTGGATGGTGCAGTAAGAAAAGTACTGAGTTTTAATTCAGGAGAACTTATCTTCATGATTTTTTGTTGGAATCCTTACTAACTGCTAACTAATTAGAGTTGATCTAATCTTACAAGAAGATGTTTTGGGCAGAACCTGAAACAAGGTACTAAGTAGAACTAATTAATACAAGGCTTGTGTTCACACCTTTACTCATTGGAGTTCAATGAGTTCATATCTCCCTTAAAGCTCATTGGGCCAGAGAGCACTATGGGAGAAAACCCATAATCCCATTCTCTCAGAAGAGGCAGATAAAAGGCCAGTGATGAGGGATCTATGGCAGAATACATTTTTTCCTCTTGGTTGGCTGATCGCGCTGGACTCGAGAGGAACGACTCTGGTGCAGAGAACACTTTGACGGATTTCAGTGGAGCTACGCCAGAAGCCCTCTCTCCGCGACAAGTTGGTGGCTGGGCTCCCCAGAAGGAGATAAGAGAGACCTTCCATCTCTGTCTTGGTTGGAGGCAGAAGAAAGCAGAGGCAGAGGCTGAAGGACAGAAGCTTTGGATTTGGAGACATCCGAAGGGCTCTAAGCCTCTAAACCGGCTGTCCTCTGAGAACAAACTCCAACATTTGAACTCTAACAATTTTTAACTTAGCCTCAAGTACTTACTAGCCAAATACCCCTTGGCAAATCACTTGACTCTGTTTGCCTCAGTTCCTCACATGTAAAATGAGCAGGTGAAGGAAATGGTAAATCACTCATATCTTGAACAGAAAAACTCCAAAATGATGTCATGAAGAGTCAGACACAATTAAACATACATTATACCTATAGATATTCATATAATGAAGATCAGTTCTAAGTGACCCTGGACATTGGTCAATCCTACTTTACATTATGAATAGGAAAAAATTCAACAGGTGGGATTGACTAGGATATAATGTATACCAAACATAAAGAATAATAAGAAATTTTTGAAGAATAGAATTTTTCACTTTGGTGGGAATGTAGAGTAGGGTGTGAAATAAGACTGGAAAGTGATGGTACTAGGGTCTTGAATATTTAGGCATGTTGCTGTGTAGACAATAAGGAGTCTTTGATGTGATCTGAGGAGAAGAAGGACATGACCAGATTTGTGCATGTAAAAGATAATTTTGCATCAGGGTAAAGGATGGAATGGAATAGAAAGAAAATGCAGACAGGAAGAACATTATTATAGTAGTCAAGTCACCAAGACTTATACTACAAAACTAGAGGAAAGAGAGATAAAAAAAATTATTTGAGGGATAGATTATTGCTGTGGTTGATTTAAATCATTGGTTGTATGAGAACAAAATGTCTCCCTATCAGATGTCCAATAGATACATAAAATATTGTAATTTATGTTTTGATTGATCACAGAGAGAAGGAATAGAACTAATGTGCATAAGTTAAAGGGAAGCAAATCTTGAAAAAATTAAAGAAAACATTTCTAATGTTTAGATCTTTCTCAAAATAGAGAAGACTAGATGTAGAAGCAGAAAGGGGGGAAATTACAATTTGTTGAATATGTGGTAGATAGAATCCACTATTAACAAGCCGGTAACAGAATTTGACTTGTTTTCTCCTCCTGGACTATAGCTCCCACAAAGCTATGTTACTGAGTCATGGGATGAATTGTAGGCACTGAGAGCATGACGTGACATGATGTTGCTGGGGTTCAGATGTTTTCAAATTAATAGGCAGAAAGGACTGCCCTGTAAAAGAATTTTCCACCATATCCTGGCCAGCCCTTGTTCCTCAAGATGAAGTTTCCTATAACATTACTAAAAAGAAGCCAGCATCCATGAGCAACAAGGAGCAAGAAGAGACCCATCAAGTGTAGTTGGTGAATGAAAAGCTTATAAAGACAACAGAAGTGAGATCTCAACTCCTGTAGCCTGTAATCCAATATCCAATACAATACAGCTTCCAGCCCAAACTATGACAGTGACTGACACTTCCCTCGCCTCCTCATACACAGAGTAAGAAGATTTATAAAAAGATACTGATTTTCAACCATTCCATAACCAAACCAGGGACACATGAAGCTGTAGTTGCCAGGAGAGGAAAGAGATGTTAGTCCAACTGGAATTTTTTTTCTGTTTGAGAGTTTGGAGCAGAGATTGAAGGAAAATCTCAGTTTAGGATTCATGGGGCTAGTGTTCTGATATTATTTGGTTTAGGTTTTTTCCAAAGCATTTGATTAAATGCTGTTTTGGTAAGACAATTCAATGAGACATGGTGAGCAAAAAGAAATGGGAGGGGAATTGATGTCTGCTAAAGGCTTGGGCCAAAGTGATTTGATAAGCACAGATATCACCCATGGACAGATTTTAAGAATGTGAATACAGTGGATCTGATGGGTGGAGCTTAACAGCTGAGAAATAGCCATCTGTCCCAAGAGGAACAATCAGTGCCCTTTTTAGTGGTACAGAGTTGTCATAATATTTTAAAAACACCTCAAAGATCATAGTCATGCTGATATTGGCCTTCCTTCTAACTGTTCCTTTTTGTAGTTCACTCAGCCTTCTATTACCCTTGTTCATTTTCTCAAATAAATACTCCATGGAAGATTTATGCAGAAACCAGCAATCATGCAATCTATTATATGAAAAACAAAAATGAAAAGATAGAAAAATTTCTAAGCTAAGTCAAGCCTAAGGAAACAACATGATTTTTTTTTTTATTATCTCTTCAAGTAAGGGAGTTTATTTCATGTTAATGAGTAAGTAACGTTTGCAGCTTAGAAATGGATTGACTACATCAAACACAGTATTACATAATTATAATCTTCATTCAAGACTTTTTTTAAGGAAGTGACCACGTGGTCATAATTTAATTATATTATCCCCAAAATTAAATTGTATATAACCTGGTAAGCCCAAGTATGTACAGACCAAATAGGCTCTTTGCACCTAAATCCCTTCAGTCATCATAAGGGGACTCATTTGTCTATTCCAGAAGAATTCAATGGATAACAATTTTTAGCACAGGAGAAACCAAAAGAAAGACTCCTGGATCTGAATCAGCTTGCCTGATATATTCATTCTGACATAGGACCCCAGTAATAGGAAATGTATCTTAGTTTGTTCCTTGAGAACAAACTCTCTCTTTGTACCTCTGACTTAGTTACTTCTTATTGGATTCTATTTCCTCGGGATAATGTAGAAAGAAAACATAATAATGAGAAATGGTTATAGAATTATTTTTTAGAGCTGAAAGGGAACTTAGAAGCAAGTAACTTCAAAGCTCTCATTTGATAGCAATGGAAACTAAGACCCAAGAAATTTTCCCCACAGAGCTAGAATTTGAACCCTGTTATGTTCTAAGTCCAGCTATATTCATGGAAAGCCTAGCTATCCTCTATACAATGCAAGCTTTAAACTCTTTAAGGACAGAATTATATATTGCTTAACATATCCTCTGGGCACCATTTTCCTTCTGAACATCCCAATGTATACAGTCCTCTGACCATTTTTATCCCATGTGGCATTTCTGAATAATCAAAGTTTGAATTATAAGAGCAAAAAGCAAACCAAGTTTTATTAAACTTAAGCTGAATGCTTTTTTTGTGAACAAGAGCACACTGAATGTTCTTTTAATATTTACCCTCCTTATAAAGTTTGCTCTTCACTTTTGTCTAATAATGCTAAAATCCAATTTCCGCTTATAATTTTACTTATCCTTAGAAAGTTAAACTAAGAATAGTTTATGGGACAAATAAAGGAATTCAAGGAAACACCGAGAGAGAAGACACTTTCAACTCTGTCTACTGAACCAAAATTCCATCAAAAATAGACAGCCCACTTCATAAGGCACTTGGGATAAGTAAAATATCTTGTCAGGAAAGATGATTCATGCTTATATCTATCTAAGATACTTTTTAGTCTGGATTAGAAAAGGATAAGTAAGTGGAATGTATTAGCAAGGGAATAAGATGGCTTAAAATAAATGCAATTTAACAGTATATGATTTTTGGATTTTTGTACTTTTTGATTGCTTTAACTGTCATTTTTTTAGATGAACACAGTACCAAAGTGATGAGCACTTGAAAGTAGCCTACAGAAATATTCCATGGAGTGTATAAAATTCAAATCAAGAGAAAGCTCTCAAAGTGAAATATTAATAAAACTATCTTGTATTCCATGTCATATACAGCCCATAACTTTTGGGGTTCGACCCCTTTGACCAATGATAATTTCAAAAGTATTTCCTCCAACTCTGAATAATCACTTGTTGACAACAAACATAGATAGCCCTTAACAGGAATACACACAGAAAGAGAATTCTATATCTGTAAACACAAAATTCTGAAGGCTATTTTGCTAATGGTGAGTCAACAAATGATCTTGCCTTGGAGACTGATTTTATTGGGGATGGTAGCTTCTTCATGACTAAATAAAACTAGAGTCAACTTATGTTTCCTTTTGATGCTGCATGATTTTTGAAAACTTATTTTATTAATTTTCTCCTGGAGCTGAGCTGCTCTAAGCCAGACAACAAAGAAACACTCTCTCTAGTGGCCAGTTGCAAGAATGACTCCAAGGAACATTCTGAATTTCCATCTAGTGAGCAGAGGTAAGATTCAAACAAAATTGTAATCAGCAGCATATTGAATTCACTGTGCCAGTGAATAGTAGTTTTCTTTGTCTTTCTCTCTTTTCCTTCTCTGTCTCTGTCTCCCTCCCTTCTTTCTTTTCTCTCTCTCTCTCTCTCTCTCTCTCTCTCTCTCTCTCTCTCTCTCTCTCTCTCTCTCATCCCAAATATGTAGTATATAGCCCAGAACATAATAAGAATCCATCAAATGTTTTTGCTATATCAGCTGAGTACTGAAATCATCATTCTGTGATTTTTTGATGATATGCTTTATTCTTGTTCTTCAGAGTTTCTCTGTGGTTATTTGTTTTAACCTGCTCATGCTCCCATGAAATAGTAATAGAAATGCCCCCCCCAAAAAAAGAAAATTTAATAGCTTCAGTTGTTAAATAGGGGAGCCAGGCTTCCCCTATTTTTTAAAAAAAGGTTCCTTTTAAAAATCTGAAGCTTTCTCACATTCTGACCAGAGTTTTTAAAATTATTAAATCTCTTTTATTTAAGGTCTATTTATCATTCTTCTCACCTTTACAAGCTGCCAAGTAGAATCTTTTAGGGAAAAAGGTATGAAATATCCAAGAGTAAAAAAAAAATTATAAAAAGTTCTCTCTCCAACTGTGAATTTTTTACATATCTTTTATATTTTTGGTAGGAAAATACTTCCCAAATGAAGTATTTTTGTGCTCTTATTAAAATGATAAATGGGCCCCTTTGTCTGGGTTGAGCTAATAGAATGAGCTACCATGCTTTACTAACAACCTATTAAAATTACCTTATGAAAGCTCTAATCTACTGACATCTAATTTTTCTCTATTTTCTTATGACTCCATCTACCATGGTATCATTGGACAAGATACTGTATTTATCTGCAAAGAGAAGAAAATTCTTCTAGCTCTCTCCAAAATGGTCTCCCTGAATTGGATTGATACCCACAGATTTCTTCAAGGACAAACAAAGTCCATGTTTTAGCGATCATTGTATGCTTTGCAACACTTTTCAGATGACCCTGAACATAATGGGTGATGACTACATTTTTGCTGGTGTTGATTATGGCTCTTCAACTATAACACTTATTATCCTCATTTTTAAGTAAGGAAACTGGTAAAGGTTAAGTGATTTCTGTAGTCATTAGAATGAGTTTGAAGTTGGATTTGAACTCAGTTCTTCCTGACTCCAGGTCCAGTGCTCTATCCACTATACTACTTAGCTCCAGGTCATATGCATAGAGATGATAATTTAACCAATAGAAATTGATATCACCAAATAAGAGTACAAAGAGAGAAGGCTCAAGATTTAGTTTTCTGATACAGCAATGGTGAGTGGGCAAAACATAAATCCAACAAAATAAGAGACACGATGTAGAAAACACTGCCTTGTTAAAGAAATTAGAAGGAAGTGGATAGAAATATGGCTAATAGAATAGGATAAAATATGACCCCATCTGTAAATTTCATGATGATCCAGAAATTTAATAAAACTACAGACATCTAATTCAGTAGAGAGATCTGAGAAATAGGCATGCTAAAGGTTACCAATAGACTGCTGCAGGACTAACATATACATATTAGATTGCAAAAAAATATAATGGGAAGAAAAAGTCCAAGTTTGTAAATATGATTAAAGAGATATGGTAAAACAAAGAGCTAAAAAAACAAGTGGAAATTATTAGTAAATAAAGCCATGGGCAGCCAAGTGACTTAGTAGATAGTGTTAAGATAAACTCATCTTTCTGGGCTCAAATATGACTTAGAGACACTCACTAGCTATGTGACTCTCAGTAAGTCATTTAATTAACTCTACCTCAGTTTCTTCATCTATAAGATGAACTGGAGAAAGAAATGGAAAACCACTCCACTATCTTTGCCAAGAAAACTCCAAATGAGTTCACAAGCCTCAGACGCAACTGAAATGACTGAACAACAAAAACAAATAAAGCCAAGAATTAAGAGACAAAAAAGTAGAAAATAGAATATAAGCAATTTTTGTCTCATGGGAAGTCTAAAGGATTAATGAATAGAATGTATTCTGAGGAATGCTTCTATACTGACACAGAAAGGAATTAAATGAACTGTTGAATCTTCTGCCATTTAGTTCCCCTAATTCTGTGATTCAGTCTTCATCATAATGTTATTTTGAAATACAATGCTTCCTAAAATGGGTTTAAAAAAATGGAATTGTCTAAAACAAATCAAATCTTAATTCAAGAAGGGAACTTAGCAATCATTAATTAATGAATAACTTTCTCCTACTTCTGTTCTCAATGTAAAAGGTGGGGAAAGCAAATACTTAAATGATGCTACCTTTCAAACTGCAAAATATGTTTTATATATATGCTCAAACAGAGGATATGTGAATAAATCCATGCTAATTCCCATAATATTAGCAATTGTCTGAAGATAAATGTTTTGCATTTGAGGATGTTCTTTGACTCTGGGTGTCACTTATCCCTCTTTGCCTCAGTTTCCTCATCTGTAAAATGAACTGCCGATGGAAATGGCAAACCACTTCAGTCTCTTGAGCAAGGAAACTCCAAACAGGATCACAAAGAGTCATACATGACTGAAATAACTGAACAAGAACAACCAAAAAAGGGAAATCCTGATATAATGGATTGAACTTAGAGTAAGAAATACTTAGATTCTTTTTTTATCTCTCATTTTGCCATAAGTTTTGTCACCCTGAACCTCTCTGAGCCTCAATATTTTAGTTATAAAATGGGAATGATATTATTTATAAGTATCTCCTACTCCTTAGACCTGTTATGAGGCACAAGCGAGATAATATGTAGAAAGTCTTTAGCTTGCTTTAAAGTGCCTTGTAAATGGTAGATATTATCAAGTTCTTTTGTTTCACAAGTGAAAATAAAAGTAATAAAAAGGAGAAAGCAAAGAGATCTGGCAAGTGGCCCTCAACAAGAAAGCAATTTCAAAGAAAAAGCAATGTTTGTCCATTCACCAAATATTTATTAAATGCCTACTATGTACAAAGCAGAGATCTTGGTGGAGAAAAAAATTACAATTTTATTTTCACTAACTTCCAATAAAAAAAAAATGAATGTAGACAAAAAACCTTCTTCTGACAAGGAGTAGATTCTCTACAACCCGATTGTTAAAGGGGCAGATTCTTAACAAACAAAGGTTAAAAATCTCTTTCCTAGACTTAGCTGAGCTTAATGTAATGAAGATTCTCTCTAGCCTTTTACTCCTATGAGGTGCTGAGGAAGAAATTTCTTTCATACACCAAGTTCCCTGTTAGAAAAGAATGTTTTCCTTTGAAGTAAACACAAAAATCCCTTCCCTTCCCCAAAGACAGACTGTAGGAGGTCCAAATTGTTTAAATGTAGGGAATGCTGACAAGGATGGTACAAATTGTCTTCCCTCTTCCATGCCCAAAAGAAAACACTCAGCTAACAAAGCTTGAAGATTCCCAAGTAGCAGAAACACGTGCCATTACACCTGGCATTGTGAAAAACAAAGGCTCAGCAGACTTGAAGTCAAATTCTAGTTCTGTCATTACTGTATGACTTCAGGCAAGTCAGAAATCCAATCGGAGACCCAGTTTGATGTTATATAAATTAAAAGTGATAATAATTTTATCATCTATCTCACAGGACACGGTGCAAAGGAAGTGCTTTGTGTTGTTTTCCAATGCTCCCTTCTATTAGCAATCAAAGCAAGCATTTATAAAGTACCTACAATATACCAGGCTCAGTGCCAGACACTAGGGATACAAAGCCAAAAGTGAAATCACCCCTGCCCTCAAAATGATTATCTCCTATTTATTTATATGTAAATATATATATATATGTTACATATATGTAAATTTATATACAAAACATATTTACTGTTGTTGTTCTTTAGTTATTTCAATTATGCCCTATTCTTCATGCTCTCATTTAGGGTTTTTCTTGGTAAGTGGTTTGCCATTTCCATCTCTAGCTCAAAGTGATTTGCCAGATATTTCCTAATAAATATCTGAGGCTGGATTTGAACTTAGAAAGTTGAGTCTTCCTGACTCCAGGCAGGGCATTATATCTATTACATTACCTAACAACAACAACAGCAAAAAATGTCAATCATTCATCAAACTCATTCAAACATCAGTTCTAGAGTTCTTGCATTTCTTGCTGTTGCCTCATATTATACTAACACTGCACTATTTAGCAAAGTCATTACATATAGCTAGTTCAAGGAGATATTGAAAAATATCTTTCTGTTTCATTGAGCACACTAAAGCTTTGGACAATGTGGATCACAACAAAATGTGGCAAATCCTCAAAGATATGGGATTATTAGATCATTTTACTTGCCTCCTGAGGATCCTGTATGCAGTCAAGAAATAATATGCAACCATAGATTTTAAAATTGACAAAAAACTTTTTCTGCATCTGTTGAAATTCTATGATTTCTGTTGGTTTTATTATTGATATGGTGGATTATGGCAATAGTTTTCATGATATTGAACCAGCCCTGCATTTCTGGTATAAATCCCACTTGCTCATAGTGTATTGTCTTGCTGATAAATTGTAATCTCTTTGCTAATATTTTATTTAAAATCTTTGCATCAAGATTCATTAGCGAGATTGATCTATAATTTCTTTCTCTGTTTTGGCTCTTTCTGGTTTAGGTATTAGTACCATATTTGTGTTATAAAAAGAATTTGGCAGTTCTCCTTCTTTACTTATTTTTCCAAATAATATACATAGTATTGGAATTAATTGTTCTTTAAATGGTTGGTAAAATTCACTTGTAAATCCATCTAGCCCTAGAGGTTTTTTCTTAGGTAGTTCATTGGTGGCTTGTTCAATTTCTTTTTTCTAAAATGGAATTATTTAAGTAATTTATTTCCTCTTCTCTTTAATCTGGAACATTCATTCATTTCAGTTAGATTGTCAGACTTGCTAGCATACAATTGGACAAAATAACTCCTAATTATTGCTTTAATTTCTTTTGCATTGGTAGTAAGTTCACACTTTCATTTTTGATGCTGGTAATTTGATGTTTTTTTTTTCCTTTTTCTAATCAAATTAATTGATCTATTTTGATGGGGTTTTTTTTTCATAAAAGGGTTGGTTTGTGGGAAAGGAGTACAACAAGACTGTAAATAGTTACCTTATTTAACTTATATGCAGAATACATCGTGTAAAATACCAGGCTAGATGAATCAAAAGACAGAATTAAGGTTGCCAAGAGAAATATCAGCAACCTCAAATATGCAGATCACTTTGATGGCAGAAAGTGAAGAATAATTAAGAAGCCTCTTGATGAGGATGAAAAAAAAGTGTAAAAGCTAGCTTGAAGATTAGCATTAAAAACACACACATACACACACACACACACACACGCACACTAACATCTTGGCAACTAGTCCCATCACTTCCTGGCAAATGTAGAGTGGAGAAATAGAAGCAATGTCTGACTTTATATTCTTGGGCTCAAAGGTCATTGAAAACAGGGACTGTAGCCATGAAATCAAAAGACATTGTTTCTTTGAAAGAAAACAATGGCAAATCTGGACTGCACACTAATATCACCTTGTCAATAAAGTTCCATATAGTCAAAGTTTTAGTTTTTCTGGTAACAATATATGGCTGTGAGAGTTGGACTATAAAGAAAACTGAGTGCTTCAGAATCAGCACTTTTGAATTTTGGAGAAAACTTCTGAAGGTCCCTTGGATAGAAAGGAGATTAAATCAGTCAATAATTAAAGAAATTAGTTCAGACTATTCGCTAGAAGGTCAAATACTAAAGCAAAACTGCAAATACTTTAGCCACATGATGAGAAGATAGTACTTTAACATGCTCATAATACACTCCTCATTGGACCAAATAAAACAGTGTGATCTTATATTCTCTAGCTATAGTCTGCTACATTTACAAAAATGCCTGTGAAAGTCTTCCTTTCTTCTCATATTTTCAGCAAGAATATCCTAGATATATGTCTAGCCTATTTTCATAAATATTTTAAATAAATGAGAAGGGGGCATATAGATCAGTTTTTTCTGATGTCTTTTTGTATTTTTTTTTTTGGTAGAAGGAAGGATATCTCTTCACAAGAATACATTTAAGAGATATGTTGAACATTGCTTCCCAGAGTGCCTTTAAACTTCTGAGCTTCAGCAGTGATTTTTTTCTTTAGATGATGGGCCAGTCCTCACTGGTTTTCCTGGCTTGAACTTTCAAAGTACCACAGCTATTTCCCAAGTTGTACATTGGGCACAGAGGTAGTTGATTCTGCATCACATAGCAAAACCAATTGCTGTGGATGATAGACATTTCTGACTAATTCCCTTCACTTTACTTCACAAGTAGAATGGTGAAACCTTCACCACCCAGATGAATATGAATTAAATAAGGTAATAGATTAGAACTAAAAAATATTCTGGCTCAATATGATAATGAAGGGAGCAAATGGCAGCATTATCAGTTTAAATGATAGAAATCTGGACTCATTTAGCAGTAGGGGAAACAGCATGAATGATACAGTAGAGAAAGTAGCCAAAAGGCTATCAAACTATCCATACCCTTTGACCCATCAGTGCCATTACTGGGTCCTTATCCAAGAAAATCATAAAGGAAGGGAAAGGACCCATATGTGCAAAAATGTTTATAGCAGCTCTTTCTTCGGTGACAAAGAATTGGAAAATGAATCAATGCTTATCAATTGGAAAATGCCTGAATAAGTTCTGGTATGTTAAAGTAATGGAATATTATTGTTCTATAAAAAATGATGAACAAGCTGATTTTATAAAGGCCTGGAAAGATTTACATCAACTGATGCTGAGCATAACAAGTAGAACCAGGAATACACTGTACATTGTAACAGCAAGAATGGGCAATGATCAACTATGAAAGACTTGGTTCTTCTCAGTGATTCAGAGATCCAAGACAATCCCAAAAAAACTTTGGATAGAAAATGCCATCTGCATCCAGAAAAAGAACTATGGAGATAATTGACTGTAAATCAGGATGTGCTATGTTCAATTTGTTTTTCTGTATATATTTTTTCTCTCTCTCATGGTTTTTCCCTTTTGTTCTGATTTTTCTCTCCCAAAATGATTCATAAAGAAATGTATATTTTTAAAAAGTTGATATATATCATCAGAAAAAAATAAAATAATTTTTTAAAAAGCAATCCAAACATTACTTAATATACTTTAGGGAGTCAGTTAAGGATTTTGAGCAAAGAAACAGCATAATCTTTTAAGAGGCTCTTTCAATAGAAAAAAAGCCATGCTTGAGTTTCTGGAAAATTCATAATGAAATAAATTGTACTGCATCAAAGTGTGGGGCACAAAGATTCATTCTTATGCCATATGTATTTGGATGATTTGTTCTTCCTCCAAACTGTCTGGTTTCTTTGACAATCAATTCAATTTAATATAATAAGTATCCTCCATGTAGGTTTAAGATACTGGAGAGAGAAAGGTAAAAACTAGTGCTCACCCTCAAGAACCTTACATTCTACTATAGTATAAAATTTATAAACAGATAAATCAACGCAAAGTAATTTGACGAGGAGAGTACTAATGAGTTAGAAGACAGGGAAAGACTTCTAACAATTAACATCTAGTGCTTGAGTTAAATCCTGAAGGAAGCAAAGGATTCTCAGAGTTAGAAGTGAGGATAAACTGCAAGGCAGGAGGAGAAACAGTTTTTTATTGCTCAGATTTCTCTTCTGACTCAGTCTTAAATTATCTAAATCTTTTATTAGTATTTTTATTTTCATGCATTTATGGTTTGCTCCAGTTAGTTGACAAGGCTCTTGAGAAAAGGGTTTGTATGGAATTTTCCTTCTCCCTAAAATATGTACTATATATATATGAAATTCTCAATAACCATGTTGATTTGATGTGAAAGAACATGAGATTTAGTACAATAATTTAGATTTTCAATGAATTCTACATTACTTAGTATCTTGCTGAAAACATAGGAAAAATGGAATAAATTTCATCTAAAAATTTTTTTTCAAAAAAGCTTTATTGATTTTTTTGATAACATAGTCATTTCTGAATACACAATTATAGTCCTGGGACTGAATCTTCTCTTATGAATCATTTTAAAAATATTATTCCCATTTTATGTGGGAGTTTCTTGGTCTCTGGAAGTGACAGAATTTGTTTAAAATTATTCTTGGGCAGTGGGTGGAGAAGTTTTAGAAATGTACAGATTAAAAAGCAGTGCTTTTCCTTCCTGCATTCTATAAGGGTGGTCAACTTCATTGAGCTGCAGGTAAATGAGGGTGAGAGCTATGAATTGAATGCTAAAGAGTGAGGAGAGCATTTAAAATGGGGAGTTTGAACATGTTTGTGATGCTTGCTCAGTTGTGAGTAGAACTAGTTTGGATCAAAAGTCTCTTCCTTCCTACTTTGAGATTTTGTGAGTGCAATAATTTCTGAAACCTTACTTCTTGGATTGTCAAGATGGAATTTTAGACTTGAAGACAGGAAGACCTAAAGTCAAATAACACTTCTGATTCTTGCTAGCTGTGTAACTATGTGCAAGTAATCTATCTGTTCTGAGATCAATGTCTTCATTGGAAAGATGAGGAAAAGAATATCAGCAGTTTTGTACAAGGTTGTTGCAAAGCTCACATAAAGTTCATTAAATATTTCGCAACCTTTAGAGTTCCATAAAATGTCAAACATTATTCTTAGTATGAGAGGCTCTTAGATCCCAAAGTGAATATATATTAATAGTTAAAGTCAAAGTACAAGGGAGTCTTTCAAATAATCTTGTCACAGATTTAATAATTGGTTGACCTTGGCCTAAATTAACAGACATATAGCCTTTAAAATGTACTTTAAATGTTTATAGACATTTTATTCAAATTAACAAGTATAAGCAAAAGCAAATCATCAAATAAGCACATAAAATAAAGAGTAAAATCTTACACAAACCCTTAACATTTAAAGAGTTCTCAAAGAAAAGTAACAACACCTCTAGGTCCCCACCAAAAAAAAAAAAAAAGAAAGAAAGAAAAAGAAAAACGAAAAAGCTTTTGTTCTCCAAGTCTATTTGTAGTTCTACCATTTCTGGGTTTTTGATTTTTTTTTTTATCTTCTTTTTAGAAATGCAATTCCCATCAGTATGTGCAATCCTGCCTCACTTAAATCCAATTCATATGCAAGCCAAGATATCACCCATAATGTCATTAGTTCTCTTAGAAATTGAAGGACAAAAAACAATACAATTCTGTTTCTGCTGATTTTATTTTGAATGATTCCATGTAGGTCTAGTCACATTCATTCATGCTTCATGTTTACTATTTTTGACATGATAATATTTCCATTTCATTAGAACACCATAATTCATAGGAACAAAGATTTAGGACTTGAAGAGCCCTTAAGGTTAATAAAATCGAATCCCCTCTTCCTATTTTCTATCTAAGGAAATTGAAGCCCAAAGAGATTAAGTCATATGCCTAGAGTCACACAGCTAGTAGGTAATATGTATCTGAGATAGTATTCAAATCCAGTTTCTATCTATTCCAGACATATCAAATTCACAGCCCACAAAACTCCTGAGTCCTGCCAAAACCAGATTTAAATGTAATTGGGAAATAATTAACAAAATAAATAAAGATAAAATACAATGTACCTAGTGTTCATTTGTAGTTCTCTAAGTCAATATGCAGAAGTCAGATTCATTCCTATTTGAATTTGAATACATTATTGTATTCTAAGCGTTTTCCAATTTTTTGTTTATGTGGGTTATTTCTATTTTTTTGTATTACAAATAGAGCATCTATAAATATCTTTGGCCACATATTCTTTCCCTGTCTTTGTATAATATATTTTGAATAAAGTTCTAGAATTGCTAGAGTTCAAATTGGTGAATCAAAATATATGGTAACTCTTATTGCAAGTTCCTCTATTGCTCCCCCTAAATTTTCCACCAACCTGCAGTCCACCAAAATGTGGAAACAACAATGATATTAGTTAACATTTATACAGTATGTGCCAGGCACTATGTTGAATGTTTGACAATTATTATTATCTTATTTGTTCCTCACAATAACCCTAGGGAGTAAGAGCTATTATGACCCCCATTTTACAGATGAGGAAACTGAGGCAAACAGAGGTTGAGTGTTTTAGTACCACAGAGTTAGTGATGTTTGAGGCAGGATTTGAACTCATTTTCCAGACTCCAAGGTTAGCACTCTACCTACTACACCACCTAGTATCTATTTCTCACAGCCTCATCACATCTAATATCTTATCTTTTTGTTGTTGTTGTTGCTATGTTTGCCAGTCTACTAGCTGAAAAATGGTCTCTTGAAGTTGCTCAGAAATTTAGCATTTTTCTATGTGGTTCCCTCCACTTTGCATCTGCTGCCCTGCCTGCTTTCAACTCCACAGAACAAGAGCCCTTCGCGGGTTAAACTCATCTCTTCTAAACTCACCACCATGTGGCTAATCCAACTCTTGATTGACATTACCCCCCTTAGCCTCCTCTCCCTCTAAATGGGGGCTGCAGGGTGACCACTGATTTCTCTGGTTTCGATTTCATAGAACAAGATATTCCCATGGGTATCCCCTTATGATCTGATCCCATTCCCTTCACTTCACCCTATGATTTTTTTCTCAACCACCAACCTACGCAGGGATATATTGGTAAATGTTTAACAAGCTTTTCCAACAACTCACAATACATTTTTAACTTTTATCAGCATCATTAATATTTTTCTGTCACTTTTTAATGTCTAGACTATCAAAAAATAATAAATAAAGCCCTGATTTGTAACTATCACCCATTTCCAAAGTATAAATGCTTACTCTGAAAATTTAATAATCACATATCTCCAAGCAGCACCAGCTGGTTCCAGCTGCCACTGCTCAGTCAATCAATAAGCATTTATTAAGCAACTATATGTGCCATGCAGTGTTAGGTACTGGAATACAAAGGCATAAGATAGCTCCTGCTCTCAAGGAGTTTTAGTCTAAGACTGTTCCATCCATGAAACCTTCCATTTACCTTTTTTTATGTTGTCCATCACCATTAAAAAGGTAAACTCCTTAAGGGAAGAAATTATTGTGATTGCTTATGTTTGTATCTCTACCAGTTAATATAGTACTTGGAACTTAGAAGGGACATAATAAATATATTAATTATCTGAGTGTGTTCTCTGCCTCCCTCCCTCCCTTCCTGTCTCCTCTTTCTCACTCTCTCAAATATTACTTTTGAAGATATTCTTTGTTATTTTTAGATTCCAAATATCAGCTTTTAATCTGACAAATTTATAATTTTTTCAATTTTTTCTTTTAATTTTAAACATGCTTTTTGATTTATAAAATATTTTTGTGTTCATATAACTAATCCCTCAGTTTTATTTGCAACAATTTCTTCCATTCATTTGATTGATTAATATATTCTACTTCAGAGTTGAGACAAATATATGATTCCTTTCTCTTATAGTTTTAAAGATAATTTTTAAACATTGAAATTCACTGATCCAATTAGAGTCATTGTTGCATATGTGAAGTATGGATTCAAATGAAATTTGGGGCAAGAAAAGAGTATCAAAGTTTTTCCAGCAATTTTTATTGAATTTTATTGAATTCTATTTTCAAGTTTTGATATTTTTTCCTTAAACAGTAGTTTACTGAAAACTAGTATTTTATACACATGGGACCCCATTTCCTGGTTTTCTATTCCTTTGATTTACTTCTCTATTCTTTCTCAGCATCAGACAGTTTTTATTATTATCACTTTATTATATATATTGAGATCTAGCTGTACTAAACTTACTTTACAGGTTTTTTAAATAGTTCACAATATCCTTGTCCATCTGTTTTTTTTTCCATATGAATTTTGTAATGACTTTTTGAAATTTACTCCAGTGATCCAAAAAATCCATACTATACTATACAAAGGAAAATTAATGGACAGTATCAAAAGAAGATGGCTTCACTATACCATTAACTCTTATATGTCAAATATTGGCATATTACTTGGCATTACATTAAATCTATAAATTAATTTAGAAAGTATTGACACTATTATTGCTTGCTTCATCTAACTATGAATAGATTGATACTTTCTAACTTCTTTATTTCTCTTAAAATCAACGAGTTGTCTTTGCACTGATTTTATATGTTTTGGTAGGTTGACCAAATATTTTAAATAGTTTGTTATTATTATAAAATATATTTTCTTTCATTTTTTTCTTGATTCTTAGTGATGGTAATACAAATTATTTTGTGGTTTTAAGTTGTATCCCATAACTACTCAAGTTATTTGTTACTTGATTAGTTGTTTTTGTTTATTTTCTTGAGTTTTCCATGCATACAGCATATTATCTAGAAAAAGAGGTAGCCTGGCTTTATCATTGCCAATACTTATTTCTTTTGCCTTGTTTATTGCTATAGTTACACAGGCTGTACAGATTAGTAGAAAGACAGAGATGGCCTTGGAGCCAGAAAGACCTGAAACCAAATCAAATCAAATCAAATCAAGTCCTGTTTCTGAAACATTCTGGCCAAGTCATTACTCTATCAAGACACTAGTTTGTTCTATAAGACTATATATTTCAGAGAAGGTTCCAACCTGTTTTGATAGGAGTTTCCTCATATGTGAGTTCCCTCTACCAATCACAGATTTAATTGTCCCTGATAATATATTGTTAAGGTTTCTAAAACTCTTCACAGAAGTTTGCCTCTATACAGGAGTCCATGGATTTAAAGCCCAGGACCTCTAAAGCCCCAATGTGATATGGTTACTATTCCCACCCTATGATTAGCAGTATCAATTACAGCTAGAAAATATGTTCTCTCTCTAATATTCTGAGAATATGTTCCTGTCAGATTAGTAAATGAAAATTTAAGAATGAGAGAATGAGTTCAGCAACTTGACTTGGGTTCAAAGGGACAGGCTTTTAAGAGTGTGACTGAAAGTTGGTAAGAACTCAAATATCTATAGCACATATTAGAAGTTCTCTAGAAGCAACTGTGACATGAGATCAGAAATGGCCATCTACAGTATAATTGGTTATTAATATCCATTCCATGGAGGATATATCTTTTTGGAAGGAGTTATGATGACAGACTGTTAAGTACAAGATCACATTCTGAGTTAGGAGCTTCCAAACTCCTTCCTTTCAAAATATTTCTGGAGACTAACTACCTGGAGAGGGTTACAGGGTGACAGTGCACCAAGTAGAATGCCTTGATAGTTGTAGTATGCAGGAAGTATTCCTTCCTCTATTCCCATAAATACTCCTGATTGGCACAAATGTAAGAGATATATTTTAAATACAACTTGCTAAATACAATAAGGATAATATAGATACAAAATCTCTACTAGACAAGTTAATATGGATCCACAAACAAACAAAGCTCAGCTCTTGCACAGCTTTGGAGATAGATTTTTATTGATTGCTCTGATCAGTTCAACTACATCCATCTCTGGAAAAACAGAAATTCTGGACAGAAAACTGGACTTAGGAAGAACCTACTACTGAAACTTGGTTAGACCACTCTTTGAAGCCCAATTTTCCTATTTTTAGAACAGGGATAATAGAATTTGTGCTAGCTAACTCAAAAGTAAGGTGGTTCTAACAAGATAATATACATAAAGCTTTTTACAAATGATATTGATATCAGTTATTGGTACTTCTAAGCACTCCAAGTAAAAAAGATATTTTCCCTACGTTGGGTCCTATAATATTCATGTGGCACTTAATCAAGTAAAAGAAACAAGAATGTCTTGAGTCCTATGTTAAATGCTGGGGATATATGTTAAACACTTGCTGTGAGCTAGGTACTGTATTAAGCACTAGTGATACAAAAAAAATTAAAAACAATACTTGACCTAAGATAACTATTATTGTTCTCACTGGCACCTTGATAAATATATCCTGGGGAATTTAAGTAATATTAATAAAATCTTAGCAATGATTGGGTTGCATCTGAGAGCCCTAGAAATAGCAGCCCCTGACTGATGACCCAGTTTCCAATCTTTATAGCTGCCCCCTGGCCAAAGGTCCAGCTTCTAGTCTTTCCCAGAGAGATTCCATGGATGAAGGCCCAAACAAGCACACTTCCCTAGGTGCTCAAAGTTCCAGCCCTTTTTTCTCTACCCAGAAAGTAATGTGCTGGTCACCAAAGTCCTTAGGGTCAAATGGTTCAGTGTCAAAATAGATATCATTTAACCAATGGAAATGACTGACATATTACCTTTGCCTTACCACAGTATCCTAAGGAAATGGTCTTTCCAACTCTACTGCAGCTGAATGCTTCCTTCTTCTATTAAAATGTCACCTTAAAAATAGAAACTGCCTTACTTTTATATCTGTATCCTCAACAGTACAGTGCTTGTAACATGGTATTTAATAATTTTTCATTCATTCTTTCACAGCTTTGTAATGAAAATAATTCCAGTACATTTCTTTTGTCTTGTCCCCATTAAAAGTAGTCAGAAACTCTAGACCAAGATATGAATTTTAAATTCTTTTTAGAAAACACACATTTAGTTTTATTAACAGATATAGACACACATACATATATGTATGGATGTGTATTCATGTGTGTATATAAACACAGGCATATATATATATACATACATACACACATATACATGCATAAAGAGACAGAGAATATGCCAAAGAAGGAACAAAATTTATGATTTACATCCTCCTCTCATGGTACTTATACTCTAATAAGATGATATAATACATCACAGATAATTAGTATACAGAGTCAGGGATTTATAGCTGGAAAATATATTAAAGATCATCTGGTTTAACCCCCTCATTTTATAGATGAGGAAAATGAGAATCGGAGAAGTTACTCGTTTGAATCCCATGTGATAAATATAGGATTTTAACAGGGTAGCAAAAGGATTTTTTTTGCTCCAATCTCCATGATAAATATATAACGTTACCAACTTCATCAATCAAAGATTTAAAGAGGCCCTAAATGATACCCAGTCCAACACCTTCATCTTTCTAAAGGCGGATGCTTCATGATGGTGCAGAGAGGATCTTTATATCTAAATGAAATGCAAGCTCTGGATCTACTAAGCTAAAAATGTTTTTTTTTTAATTTTTCTGAGAACCAGTCTAGTTAAGTTCCAAGTGGCTCATCATCAGAAATTTAGCTGCCAGATGATTAAAATTTTCAGCTACAGCAACTCATACATACAATCTATTAATGGCTGGAGGGATTATAATTATATTGAATAAATTAATGAAAGAAAAAACATTTATTAAGTGTTTACTATTTATCAAGTACTGTGCTAAAGCATTGGAAGAATAACCAGGAGTATAACAGATGTGGGGGTAGAGGAAGGAAAAGTTTTCAAAGTTTGTCATCTGTCCTTAGTTACCTCTTCATGTTCCCTTTTCCTCCGTCATTTTAATTCCTATTCCCTGCTTCTGGTACCCAGGGTTGTCCTGCTCTCTTTACAATGCCCCCTTATAACAACAGTTAAGTTCCTATCATGGGATTCATATAGTAATCAACAAAGATATCTGATGGTTATTGATGCTACTACATATTTAAAAGAATCAACTACCTTCGATTTCAATTCATTTTTATTACTTTGGATCAACTTTTACTATTTCAAAAGTCACTATGAAAGAGATTTTTTTTCTTAAATATAGCCCCAAAGGGGAATTCTAACCAGTATGAAACCAATGCATTTTACATGGAAATGAATATTTTTTTTAATTTTCTAAGAGGAACATTTCTAAATAGTAAGTACATA
This sequence comes from Antechinus flavipes, assembly GCF_016432865.1. Lineage (NCBI taxonomy): Eukaryota > Metazoa > Chordata > Mammalia > Dasyuromorphia > Dasyuridae > Antechinus > Antechinus flavipes. The sequence continues at coordinate 495,017,207 of NC_067400.1, forward strand.
ACTACAAAACAACTATAGTAAAAAACTGCAGAGTACATGTATTACTGTTGTCATAGGGAAGATTCACTTGCTATTTCTTAAATAATTTCTAAAAAATATTTCTAATTTTTCTAAAATTTTATAATTTTTCTAATGATTATTTGTTCTCATTTTAATTTTTTTGAAAAATATAGATTCCATATAAAATTCTATCATTATACAAGCTTACAGGTAAATTGAGTTTGCATTGATGGTTTGCATCATATCAAAAGAAAAAATAATCCATTGGAACTTTTGGTTGGTTCCTAAGATAAAACTATTGGTTACATTGAAAAGATTTACTTTTAAAATTGGAGAGATTTGAGCCCTTCTAATCTATTTCTATTCCTTGAATTAAAAAATAAATTGGTTTTGCATAAATAAGATACAGTTAGATGGATTTTGGACTGCTTGAATAATCAATTGGAGAAGCTTAAAGAATTGTCATTAACATGTAGGTGATAAGTAGGAAGAATATTTTTAGTGATGATTGCCAGGGAATTCAACTTCGCCTCTGTGCTGTTGAATATTTCTGTAACTGCCTCTGAAGACAGCATAGATAACAAGTAATAAAACTTGCAGATAACACAATATAAGAAAAAAAGAGGATCTATGTACTAAGAACATTGAATTTAGGATCCAAAAACATTGTGACAAGTAGCCTGAATGGTACAGTAGACAGAAAACTAAATTTAGAATCAGAGGATCTTGTTTTTAATACAAGCTTTTGTAATTGCTGCCTAGGTGACCTTGGGCAAGTTTTTAATATCAATGAACTTTAAGCTTCTCATCTAAAAAAAATATTGAAAAGATGATTTCTATGACTTCTATATTCTTCCATCTATAAATCTGCCTTCCATGTTTACTATTTACGTATTTTGAATATAATCTAAACTGTCATCCCTTTTTTATGGAAACGTCATCATATTTCTTCAAATTAGGAAAAATATTGTTTGAACCCAAATATAGGACCTGTTCTGGTACTGATATAAAACATTGCCACTTATTACAACCAAGGAATCACTACTTTAATCTTTAAAAATAAAATTTATCACAGTTAATTAAATTTTATCTTAATAGAATTAAAGTCAGCAGTATCGGCATCAATAACCAAGAATAAACTAGGCACATTCAAGAAAGGCAGTTTCAAGCCTCAAGACTGAATTTTTGTTAAGTAGAAAAGATATAAAAAACTATAGAGACTGAGTTCCCTCCATAAAAGAGAGAAATGGTCTTTAAGCAGCTAAGAGCTATATTACACATTTGCCATATGACCATTTGTATGTAAGTTCTTTAAGATTTGAATCTATACAAATAATATATAAATATGTAAAAAATATATGTAATATAAAATATGTAAAAAATAATAAGAACTGGTGTGAGAATGGGTCACAGACTTTTGGAAGATGTTGTAATTAAGTGTTTACTATACAACCTTGGCAAATATAGCTTTCAAAAACCTTAAGTTACTTAAATTAACTTATGGGTTGGAAGAATAGCTCAAGAGCTTAAATACAAGAGCATTTTTATTTCAAAACAAATTTTTATATTCAAAATCATCTGAACCATCTGAGAAAACACTTTTTATTTGATTGGCTAGGAATGAAAATTTAAACAAGTAAATAGTTAACTCAGGATTAAAAATAATTAAAAACTTCAAAAGCTTTAGAAATAGAATGAAGAAATCATCCATTTCTATTCTGTACAACTCTCTCAAGACATGACATAATTGGGACTATGTTTATGTATGTAAAACATGCATATGTACATGTATATATGTTTGTATCGAGATATAATTACAATAAAATCTCTGAATAATAAAAAAGATTACAGGTTTTATCCATTTTTTGCAATTACATGGCAAAAAAAAATTCCCAATAAAACCAAAGAATCTATTAAGGTCTTTGGAACAACACTGAATGGGAATTGTCACAAGCTTTCATTCATCTCCAAGGTGAGAGAGACAGAGAGAGAGACAAGAGGAGATAAGGCTTCTAACATGCATTCTTTAGATATGACCAGAGAAGGAGAGAGTAAAACTGGTTTTCCAGAAGCTACCAACTAGAAATTTCCTGGCTTCGTGGTCAAAGGAAGTTTCCTGAGTTTCAAAAGCAAATTCCTCACTTCCCTGAAAGCCAAGGCATTCAAATGCCAGAGGATTAATAAAGTTCAAAAAAAATTGTACATGACTACCTGACTTTTCCCTCTATGTCATTAGATCCATATTTTTAGGTTTTTTCCTTCACTAATTAGTAACCAGGGAACTTTCATCCTTGCATTGATATTCACACTTGGTATTTACAAGCTATGTCATTATCTAAAATGACCATATGCCAATGTGCAGAGTTGCACACGGATTAAGTGACTTTTAACTATAATTATAATCAGACTTGATAGTAGAAGACATTCTAAAATGATAGCATAGTGACAATATTCCATTTTCTGGAACTGCATGGGAAGTTGTTTCAATGATGAATTTTTTTTCTCAAAAAGGAATACTTTAAATGAAATTTTGCATGAAGGGTTTTTTTTTTAAAAAAAAAAAACAAAAATATATAAAAGTAGGAGCAGTATGCTATAATGAAAAGAGCAGTAGAATTTAATTCAGTTGAAAAAAATTAGTAAGTACTACTATGTGAAAAGCATTGTACCATATAACTAAAAGCTTTAATACATAGGTATAATGATGATGCCCTCAATTAGTGGGAGAAAAAGAAGAAGCTTGAGGGTAAGATAAATTTTAGGAGAAATATTATTAGTTATACTTTGAACATTATAATTTGGAGACCCTGATAGCAAAGATATCCAATAGACTTGATAAGAGGGAGGAAGCTGAAAAGGATAAGAGGGCATAGGACATAAGTCTTGGATCACACGAACCCCTAAGAGGTAGGAGAAAGAAGAGATTCTAACAAAGAAGACTATTTAAAAATAGCTAGCATTTATATGGTGCTTTACAAATGTTATCTTATTTGTTCTTCCTAACAATACTGATAGGAGAATATGTCTCAGACATTTTGGAGATGGGAATAAAATGTTTTACTCATAACAAATGTTATTCCTCATAATAATCTTATTTCCCTGTTTTTTACAGATGGGAAAATTGAGATAAATAGGTTAAATAATTTCCCAGGGTCATTTCGGAGGCAACATTTGAACTCAGATCTTCCTGAGTCCAAGTACAATGTTCTATCCACTATCCTTTCAGAGAAGTAGGTGAACCAAGAAAGAATATTATGGAAGCCAAAGGCAATGCAAGGATCTAGGAGATATTTGAGTAGACTTATCAAAGATCTTGATATTTCACATTGTTAGTAACCTTGGAGAAAGTAATTTAGGAGCAGTAGTTGAATTGGAAACCAGATTAAAAGATAGTGGGAGGTGAGAAAAAAAGAAGCAAATAGCAAAGATGATGCTATCTATAATTTTGGTTTTAAAAGGAAGACAAGATATAGGACAACAATATAAGGAAATGGCAGATCTTTTGTAGGATTTTTAAGGACAGAAAAGACCTGAAAGATGTGTTTTCTGTGGAAAAAAAAAAAAAAACTGGAGTTGAGAAAAAGGGAGGGCATGATTGAGGGAGAAAATTCCCAGGTCAGAATACCAATTTGAGGGAATTATTTTAGTAAGGACAAATTCCGTATCAAAGATTAAAGCAAAGAATAGAGCTGAGTGTTATGGAGTGTTTTTAAGTAATGTAATAGAGAAAAAGAGAAAGCTCATGATGGATGCTCTATATTTTCCTCAGTAAAATAGAAGTTTGAATCCTGAGAGTTGAGAAAAAGGTTGTGAAGGGAGAAAAATGGGGCTAGGACACAGATCCAGAAGAAGAGAGATCAAGAAAGTAGATATCATAAGTAGACTTCTTCCCATAAGTAGGAAAATGAGCAGATTAAAGAGAAATCAAGTAGAGGAAGAACTGAAAGGATAGAAATTTGTTTGAGTCCTGGACCATAGAAATAGCAAAGTTTTGGAGGATGGTATATTGAAGGCTATGACTATGATTTGTTGTAGTGGTTCAAGAGTTTTTAGTATATTTACTAAAATCCTTGGGTGGGGCACTATAGTAAAGAGCCAGAAAATAGTGTGAAACACTGAGTATGACAAAATAAAAAGTAAAAGAAGACAATTTTTATAAAATGAAAAATATTTAGCAGTTGAGGGAGGAATTGAGACAAATTCCAGATGCTTGAGAACAGTGGCCAAGTATCCAGATGTTTGAGGACATCCAGCTTTTTTTAACTTAGTTCTGCAATTTTCACCAACTAATAGAGGCCTATGTAAAGGTTCAAAATTGTGACTAAAACTAAAAAAATCAATACCAAATGTTGAGATTAAGAAAGTATCATATACATATATAGTCTAATATTTAACTTTGAAAATTAAAATGTCCTGAAGGTGATCATTGGGATAACAGAAAGTTCTGTTGACTAATAAAAAATTTGAAGAGAAAACATTTGTCACTTTTTTTTTCTTAGGTGCTTCAAGGGGAAAGGGCATTTTTAGCTGTGGTCAGATCTATTTCTAAAGTGGAAAAGAACATATTTAAATGTAACATTGGGCATCAAATCATAAGAATTTTTTAGATGAACTAGCCCAACTCTCTCATTCTAGATTAAAATTAATCACAGTGACATTAATAAATTTTTCCATGGTCAGCTTTTACCCATTGCTCTCAGTTATGACCTCTGTGCTAAACAAGACAACTTCACAATTTTAGAATTGATGAAAGGTATAGCAACAATCATCCAATATAATTTATAATCTGATGAGAACCTCACTATTACAGATCCAACAAATAGTCATCTAGATTCTTTTAAGTACCTCTTGTAAAGGAGAATGCCCTTACTTTCTGTGGCATCCCACTTCATTGTTGGTCAGTTCTAATTGTTAAGAAGTTGTTTTTTATTTGTTTGGTTCATTTTATCTAGTATTAAATTTGTCTCTTTTGCAAATTCTACACATTCCTAGGTCTTCCCTCCGTTACCAAACAGAATAAATATTAATCCCTCTTCTGTGTGATAGCCTTTCAAATACATGAGGATTACTAAAATATTCTCTCTGAGTCTTCTCTTTTTCCAAACTAAACATTCCCAGTTATAGCACTTCTAACACTTTTACAAATATTAATTGAAATTTACTGCTAGCTTACAAATCTAAGTGAGAACCTAAGGTCTTAAAAAACCTTAAGGTCTCCAGATATTTTTTTCCAATTTACCAGACTTGATTTTTTCATATTAAAACACCCAACAATAGTTAAACAAGAGTCCAGATAATTTCCACTGATCATTTCACTTCATTTCCATTTTCCAAGTTCCTCCTGTATCAATAGAAGCAGCTGTGAACAAGTGGATTAAAGATTGGTCTTGAAATAAGGAGAATCTGAGGTGAAATTCCACCTAGTTATTACCCTATGCAAGTCACTTCATCTGTAGATACCTCAATTTCTTTTTTTGTAAAATGAGGAAGACTTGATTTCTCCTTCATTCATAGTGGTTGCATTTTGTTATGTACATATTTATTTATAAATTGCATCTGCCATTAAAATGTGAACTCTCTGAGAGAAAAAAAAAAACCATGGTTTTTTCTTTGTATGCCCAGCCCCTGGCACAGTACCTTTCATGTACAAATGTTTATTCATTAACTTCAACCTTTCTTCTGACAGATTCAAGGTCATTCTCAATCTATCCTCTCCTTACATATTCTCCAGCTTCTCAATGCCCTTCCTAAACTATAATACCTAGTTATCTTTGTTCTGGATCTGTATTCACTAAGCAATAATTTAGTTGAATCGATCAAACTGTTTGTGACACCATATTTATAATACAAACCATATCTGACCATGCAAGGATGCCAAAACAGCCTTTGCAAAGGAGTTTGACAAGATTATTCAGAAGTATAGTTCTGATTTGCTTTTCATTAACAATTGTACCTTGTTAGCTAGTGTTATCATACCAGAGTTCTAAAAAAAAAAGTTATGGCATATCTATAGGCTATCTAAATTAATCAATTATGAACTTTCCTATCAAAGTTAATATAAAATTGATTGCTTATAAGGCACAAGATATAGAACCATCATATATGGCAAAGAAATGCAGTTTTGATAAACACTTTGTATTCTTATAAGTTGAAAGCATATACTATAATAGAAGATGAGCTGCTCGGGTTAGTTTTAGCTACATTCATATGGTATGGACCAATGAGGAAGTGTTCCTCAGAATCAGGGCAGAAATTTTAACTCCTTAGTACTGGCTATAAGGATCCATGAATATTGGTATGCCATAAAATACAAGAAATAAAAACTTTCAGTCACTTGGAAAGCAATGAAAAATGAAATGTATAAAAACTTCTCTAAAGGGCAACATGACAAATGAGGCAATCTGCAAATCAAAGTCAATAGTACATCAAATACAGCTTGTGAAAAAAAAAACAGTGGGAGAGTCATAAAAATGAGTCATATAATAAAATCTATCATTATATAAAACACACACTCAGATTTTGTCTCTGGCTCTGAAAATACTATTGCTATTCCAAGTGTCCCAATTAAAGGCTCAGAATTATGCTAATTTCATATCATTTCTACTAGAGCTTCATCATCATAGTCCCAAACTGTTGATAGTAATGCATGAGGATCAGCAGTAGAACCTAAGCATTCACTCTCCTAGCTCAAGCTCATCAGGCTGTATGTAACCACAAGTCCCACTTTCACCATGTTCCCAATCCCTCCAGAGATTCCCATCCAAAGGTCTGAAATTCACCCTCAATTTGTCCAGATATCCACAATGGAACATACCCTCCTCCACCACACATATAGTTTCTGATGCTCTCTACCGCTGACAAAGAACTGACTCACATCCCATTGAATACATACTGACTCAAAGGCTCATTACTTGCCCACATTGAATGGTAGCAAATGCCCAAGGGGGAACTTCTAAACCTGTCTACTTTCCACCTACTCTCCTGAATACCAGCACTAGATATCTGACAATAAATCATAAAATCACAGGTTTTAGAGTTGGAAAGGATCTCCTGAACTATTTAGGTTAACTTGTACTTGATAGAATCGCCTCTCCATTATATCTGAAAAGTGACAGTTATCAGCTCTGTTCTCACTCTACTTCCTGTCTCTTCTCTAAGTCTTCTTTTTTATATAACTTATATACTGTTTTCCCTCCTAGCTCTAGAGGAAACATATCCCTCCAATCTTATAGGAATTTTAGAGCTCCCTTCACTTTATTCAGTTACCTACCCTAGACTAATAGCTAGAGTTCATGAGGAAAATGCCAAAAGTGATCTGAATCTGAATACTCAATCCACAAATATGTCAATTAATCTTCACCAACACCAACACCGGCATTACACAAGTATCCATTAAGAATATTCTTATTCTTTCCGAATGTATGTTTTGTAAGGAAAAAAATACTCCGTAGTATTCCCTGAGGGATGTATAATAAAGCTTCCCCAATCCCCCTCACCACCCTTCATTCTGAAGTCCAGTCCCATTTTGGAAAACAAGTATTTGGCATGAGGATGGAGTGCAGGTCCTGGAGTCAGAAAGACATCTTCCTGAGTTCAAATATGATCTCAGACACTTAGCTGTGTGACCATGAGCAAGCTGCTTACTCCTGTTTGCCTCAGTTTTCTCATTTGGAAAATGAGCTGGAGAAGGAAATGGCAAACCATGGCAGTATCTTTGCCACGAAAACCCAAATAGATGAGTGAGAGATGGACATGACTGAAAACAACTGTTCAGAACTCTCACTCCTTCAGATTTCTGAATATAAGAGTGATTTTCTATACTCTGGAAGACTGGATGCTCTTCACTCCTCCCTCCCCAAAACAAATCTGTAGCTGCTATAAAACCAACTACTTTTTTTTTCCAAGTACAGGGACTCATGATATCTTGAAAAGATAATTATCATCTCCCTGTCTTCCCAGGCACCTAAGCAGAATCGTATCTGATACAAGAGCAGTTTTGGCTCTGACAATAGCAGCAACAGCAACTGAGAGGGAAAAATTTGTCCACCGAGATAAAAGCCACTGAGAGAAAAGAGCCTATTTATCATGGATCAGTCTGAATTCAGTGAAGGGAGATGTAAAAAAAAAATCAGCCTTGCTTCCAAGATCCCAATGAGACTTACAATTATGCTTGCCAAGTAATTGTACCCCATTCTCTGATTCTTTATTGCTTTGCAGTTCTCTTACTCTGTGGAAGTAAAGCCACCTGTTCCATACTCAATTTTTGTTCGTACTCTGGCTACCTTTTTTTATTTCCTTCCAGTTGCAGAGGACCCTTTAATCAGAATAGAAAACAGAATACTTCCTTGGGATGCTCAGCTGGGGATAGAATTGAATGACTGGAAGCCACATTCCCCTGTTGAGAAGATTGTTAACCTCAAAGTAATGAACCCAGAGCAAACCCGGGAAAAACAGAACCCCTTCATACTCTGGTATACATAGTTCATAGAGATGCCACTTCTTCACACTGTCCTTCAGACCTGGAAAAACTAAGCTCATTGAATCTAAACCATTAAATTACTTAACTCTCAGAACTTTCCTTTTTACTTTAGAACAGACCATCTCTAGAGTTTTCACCACATGTATGCCCCTAAAGAGGCAGCAGTGAGTAGTGACCTGGTTTCAATTCTTGCCTCTCACACATAGTGTATAACTACAGTCAATTATTTAATCTACCATTGCCAGACAACTTTCTAAGCCCATATTTAGTTGAGAGTCTTCACAGATGAAGTAATGTTCCCATATCTGAAATTATAGAGCCAGACCATTTAAAAATATATATATATATATTCTCTTAATTCTGAAAGACTTCTCCTACCCTTACTATTGTCAAGTAACTCCTATCATTATATGCTTCTCTTCTCTGCCACTCTATCACCATTGCTATAGTATTTAATTTTAATCCATTTGTTTCTGTTTCATTAGTTATCATAATAAAAGTTTTTTTGAAAGTTTTCATTTGAAAAGAATCTTTCATATTGGACAGCACCTTCAACTTACATTGAATTTCAATGTTGCCTAAATTATATTCTCAACCAATAAACAGATGTCACCCCAAATATAGGCGGAATCAGTGATTTCATTTGTGGGAACCAGATGATTGTAGTAGTTTTCCACCAATGCCAATGTAACTTCTATGATTAGTCAGAGAAGTTTCTGATGTACATAAAGGTTAAGTAATTTGTCTAATGTCACACAGTTTTTCTATGCCAGAGGAGGCATTTGAATCACATTCTTCCCAATTCTGAGTCCAAATCTATTTTTCATGCTACCATGTTTCTTTATTCAAATCTATATTTGTAACATGTTTTAATTTTGTAGTAAAATCTACAATTCTTACAAACTTCATTTATGTACTTTGTTATGAGCAACAAATTCCTCAGGTGAAGAGATTGAAACTGGCTATTATGTAAATAGGGATTTTAGACTGACTTTTTCAAAAAATTATAACACACTATCATAATTTCCCCTTGAAAATTGAGATAACCCTCTTCCATCTCAAATAAAAACAATTCCCTATTGTAGAAGTATCAGAGGACAACATAAATAAGAGATTTTAAATTCAATCTGTAAACTACTAGAATCTTAACTATTCAGTTTACCTCATAGTATACAAATAAGTTAAAGAATTTGATCCAAACAACTTATTTGAATGATAGGAAAAAGAGCTGTATACAGTTAAAAAGTGGTATATCTTTGTTTTGTGATGTGGAATTGTATATTTCAAAGATTCTAATTCATACATATTTGTATATTTTCATTTATATGGGGCTGCTTTTTTTGAGCAGTGGAGAGAGACCAGGATGTAAAGTTCAAATTCAACCTCAAACCTCTGTTTGTCTCATTTTCCTCATCTATAAAATGAGAATAAAAATAACAACTACTAGGATTGTTGTAAAGATCAAAAGAAATATGATTGTAAAGCTATTAACACAGTATCTGACACATAGGAACTACTATATAAAATTTAGCTATTATTATTATTATTAAGAAACTTTTAATTCTTTTAAAAATTTATTTGCATTAATAGTCCTTTTTCTATTTTCTCTGTATAGCCTTCTTTATTTCTATCATACTGATGCTTCTCCTCTCCTTTATCTCAAATTCCTGTATTTTTTCCCTGTAGTCTTGCTTCTATTTTCTATAGGAATCCTCCACTTTCTTTAACAACCTGGACATGAAGAATATTTCTCCTAGGTCCTTCACCTCCTTTTCTAGGAGAGAGATCTGCTGACTCATGGCACACAGATAACAGTCGCTAGATTATGACAGAAATACAAACCTTACAAACTTGATGCAAGTTGAAAGGAAACTTGGTGATCATTCATTCCTATCTCCTTATTTTACAAATGAGGAAAGAAAAAGCCTAGAAAGTCTCAAATGTAATAAATAAATAGGAAATCTGGCATTCAAATGTAATTCTAATACAATCCAAAGCTGCTTTTTTTAAGAAAGTTTTTAAAGAAAACTTTTATTGCTGTCTTTTTATATTGCCATAAGTTTCTCACTATCTCTCCCTTGTCATCTCCAAGAAAGTCATCCCGTATAACAAATACTATTTTAAAGCCCCCCTCCAGAAAAAGTAGGAAAAAAATCATAATAACTGACTACTGTATACTGAAAAAAATCTAAAAATATGTACAATGTATAACCCATAAGAATATCCCACCTCTGCAAAGGGACAGAGTGAGATTTGTCTTTTTATAGTTCTTCTTTTGAGCCGTGCTTGCTTTTTAATTTTGCAACATTTATTTTTGACTTTTTTTCTGTTTTTGTTATTCCATTTACGTTGTTATAGTCATGTATAATTGGTTTTGTTTTGGGAGGTTTTTTTTATTTTGCTTCCTTTATCATCCTGATCAATTTTTCATGTAGATCCCTCCATGTTTTTCTGTATGCTTCACATCTATCATTTCTTACAGCAGCACAATAATATTCTAACATATTCATGTACTACAATTTGGTGAGGTATATTCCAATCAATATAAATCTGTTTTCTTTTCCCAATTCTTTGCTAACAAAAACAGTGTTGTTACAACTATTTTGATATTTATTGGAACTTTCTTCTTATCACTGTTCTCCTTAAGCTATATGCAGCTAAGTGGCTCAGTGGATAGAGCATTGGATATAAGTTCAAATCCAGAAATTGTTTATTATTGATGGGACTCTGGATAAGTCACTTAATCTCTGACTGCTACTACCAACTTCTAGTAATTCAAACAGGTATAAATGACTCTTTCAGAAGGAATCTAAAAAGGACTGCCAGTGATTATGAAGTCTTAACAAGACCATAAGGGTCCAAATTATATTTTTTGTACTTTTTCGCATTGAAGTTAAAGGATATATATTAAATAAATAAATTTTGGAAATGAACAATTGCCTAAGCAGGGAGTATCAGAAAGCAAGATATGAAACACAATTAATAAAGTCTGATAAGAATGTTTTCTAAGATTCTTGCAAGGTTAGTCAATAGGATTTTAAATGAATAAAGCTAAGGGAGAGAAACAAAATATGTGTGTATATATAAATATATACACACACTATATATGTATATATTACATATATACACACATATATGTACATATATGTATTTGTGTATACACATATATATACATATACATGTCAGTATATTCACTAAGCTAGATATTAGATAAAATAGCTAAAAAAAAAAAAAAAGTACTGGAAAAGACCCAGAAGTAAAACCCATTGTTTCAAGTATCTATATTAAAAAAAAAAATTCAATGTTTAAACTGCAAACAAAAGGTAGTTGAGATCTTAGATAAGGGGGAAAACTTGACTTCATAGGTATTGCTGGGACTTAGTGCAATTAGATTATTTGTCATTTGGTATATACTATTTAAAAGAAATGAAACAGGCGAAAGTGGGGCAGAAGAGGTTGGTGGGATAGTATTCTGTATTAAGAAGGTATGTTCATGTGAAGAAATCTAAGAATTAGAAGGAGTAAAGCATGAGAGAGAGTATTTGAGTGAAAGCCAAAGGAAGGAGAAGCAGAAGTAAATTTGTCATTGAAGTACACTACAAAACACCTGCTTTAAAAGAAGAAATACATGAGGAGTTGGGGAAACAATCTGACACAAAGGTATTAAATCAGAGTGACTGGGGACTTCATTTATCAAGACACCTGCTGGAGCTCTCTTATTGCCAAAAATAGAGCAGCTTATAATTTGCCTTAGTAAAAAATTGCTTTTTTCTTCTTTCAAGAAGTGGAGGAACCAATAAGGAAAAAGTCAATTTAAACTGATTCTTACTAACAAAGTCATTGGTTGCTGGAGTATATAAATAAAAGAAAGCCGGTAGGGGAAGTAACGACTCAGTACTAGACCTTGTGAAAAAAAAAGTCAAAGAATGCTTGAAATCACCTGAAATGTATCAAAGATTTAGGAAAAGCAGATTTCAAAGAATTCAGAGAAAAAATAAATAGGATTCCAGAGAGTACAATGCTTCAGAGTAAGTCATCACAGCATGAATGGGAAAAAGTTAAGAATAAGATCTGGAATCATCCAATGAGAAATAAATTGGGATTTATCTGGGAAAAAAAAACCTGATATATACACTAAAATAATTCACTAATAAATTTAGATATTAAAAAAGAAAGATACAGAAAATAGAAGCTATTTAGGGTATCAGAAAACAAATATGATTGTGGTGTTGTCCTATTAAAAATTGGAGGAGGAGCACTAAAGGTAAGAATGGACAACAAAAAGGGTTTCTTTTATCTACATTGAAAGAAAAATTAGCATTAAAGAAAGGACAGGCCCTCTGGTAAGGATGAATGAAACAATGATAAACCTAAAAATCTGGAGAAGGCAGAGTTTTGGGCTCTTTGTTTCTAGATGCCATAATGAATAGAGTGATGCACTGGAGTCAAGAAGACCTTAGTTCAAACCCACATTCAGATACTTAATAGCTATGTGACCCTGTGCAAATCATCTAAATCCTGTTTGTTTTTCTCATCTATAAAATGGGAATGATAGTATCTATCACCCAGGATTGTCATGAAGATCAAAAGAGGCATTTTTTAAGTGCTTTGCGAACCTTGAAGCACTATATAAATGCTAGGTATTATAAATATATTTTCTCTGAAAAGGGGAGTGATTTTTACACTGGGAATGAGCGAACAAAAAATGATTGACAGGGAATAAATACCTAAGATGAGTAATGAGATAGTAAGAGAGCAGTTAGATAACCCTGATTATGGCATCCTAAGTCAGACTAATTGCTGAGGCAGTGTCAATAATATCTGAAAGATTATGAAAAATGGGAGAGGGACCCCAAGAATAGAAAAGAGCAGATGTTTTCCCAATTTTCAAAAAAAAAAAAAAAAAGGGAGGGGGAGAATAGAATCTTCACATTGCATGCTAGTGAGCTTAGCCAAGATAAAGTTAGGACTCACTTAATGAAACTTACCTTGAGCTGTTAAGTGATCCCACTGGAAAGAAAAGTTGGGAATATTTGTCTTCCCTTCTTTGCCATCCCATATCCTCCATAGATGGGATGTAGTAGATAAAAATTTCAATCTCTTAAGGAAACCTACTGTGTAATTTGTTTTACAAATATCTAACGTTTATATAGCACTTTAAAGTTTGCAAAGCATTTTACATATATTTTTGAAATATTTTATCTTGAAGCTGGCACTATAAGTATTATCTAATCAATCAATAAACATTTATTAAAAACCTACTGTGACATTTTAAAAGTTCAAAGGATATAAGTTTCTGAATTAATCTTTTCATTAATATTACTAGCATTTTATTAATAAAAGGAATGGTCATTTGGCAACTTATCTCAGACCAAATGATGTTAGGCATAATATATATGCATTTGGAGAAGTTCCAGAGAGTGACAATCAACTCTGATTAGTTAACACTTAATAAGGGAATGAATATTATAATGAAAGGTAGACCTATTCTGATGAAGGTTTTGTGGGTGTAACTTTTGTAATTTGCTTCTAAATTTTCCCCAGCCCTGAGCAATCTAATGAAAAAAATTTATCCCCACCCAAACCTGACTAGAACACAATAAATAGGAATTCACCTAGATAAGATGGTATATGTGGTGTAAATTTTTGGCAGAGATCAATAACGTCCTTCAAAAGCTGATCTTGGAACAAGGAAATAGAAGAAGGGAAAGGCTTGGGTCTCCACAAAAACTGATTATTAATAATAAGTTCTCTCACTTTCTATATTCCAGGAACTGAAAATCACCACTCTCAAGAAGCTTACAATCACATGGGGGAGACAATATAAAAAAGAAAGGCACAAAGACAGAGACAAAGACACAAAGAGAAAGAAAAAAGAGAGATCAAGCTATATGCTGGAAAAATAGGAATTATTTAACAGAGGGGCCGCACTAGAATTAAGAAGGAATGAGGAAGACTTCCACTCAAGGAAGAGATTTTTATTTGGAACTTAAAGGAAGCTAGGGAGGTTAATAGAGCAGAGGATGGAGAGCAATCTAAGCATAGGGGACAGCCAGAAAAAATAACCAGAGCAGAGAAATGGAGAAATGAAGATGGAGTAACTTGTTCATGGAACCGAGAGCTAGAATCACTGGATGGAAGAGTACATTTTAGAAATTAAGGTGTAAAAGATTAGATAAGTAGGAGGGTTTTGAATGTTTAACAGAGGCTCAGGTAGATTAAATGATTTATTCTTGGCCACAAAACTAGGGATCCACATTATGCCAGAAGCTAGATTTGAATACAGATTTACCTATCTCCACTTACAACTTTCTTCTTTGCTTTGTCATTCACTACTTACTATTTTCATCAGAGATTCAGAGCCATTTGATCCCCACCCCATAGAAAAGATTATACATCCATCTGTTCTTTTTCTAAGGAAAAGCAGAATAGCCACACAGATGTTTTAGAAGCATTTGCTATTAGATTGACCACTAAAGCTTAGTGTACATTTAGTGTGTGCTTCTGTTTAGATTGCTTTAATTGTACTTACAAATGCATGTTGTGATTTACATTTTTATCAAATCTGTAAATGAGTCTGCTTTATCCAGGCCCAGAGCATCTACAGTGTCTGGCTCTGTAGATTCCAGTCATGAAAATTCCCTTAGGAATTCATCATCTGAAAACTTAGCTATTGCTTTCAAAAATGTTTCCTGGATATGGAAATGTATTTTCCCTCACAGGAATAAAATTCCTCTGATACTCCTATGGAAAAAACTTATAGCTTCTGGAGCTAGAAAAGCCCTTAAGAGAATATCTAACCTCTTTCTTTTATTTTAGTGATAAGTAAAATGAGGCACAGAAATCTTCAGTTACTTGATCAAAGTCACACAGATAATAATTGGCAGATGCAGGATAAAATCTAGCTTCTTCAATTCCAGAGCCAGTTCTCTTGCCCCTCTACTTTCTACATTTTCTGAGTAAATACTTTGTGTTTTAGACAAAAGAAAAGGTCTGTACCACCCATACCAACCCAACAAACTGCTCAACAAATAAGTGATCAATTAAATCATTTATAAATAATTCATCAAAGTATTTAAAGTATAAATATTAAAAACTCTTTAAGTTAAATTATATATAAAATTACAAGGACAAATTCATCATCATTTAAAAATAAAAATTAAAGAAAACATTCATCTGTTCTTTCTTTAGTGAAAAGTCATTTTTGATATTCAAATTGCCATTTGAGTTTTGAATTGTAGAGTAATAAAAAGGAGTGAAGACAAGATGGAGAAATGGAGAAGTAGAGCAACACATTTTACTTGATGGTTCTTGGCCTTTACAATTACCCACTATAGCCTGACAGATTTGGAATCAGTTGACCTTCAGAAAAGTGCAAAGCTTATGTTTTGGGTCAGAGTATTGCCAGAAGCTAATGAAGCAGGTGTCTTCTAACTCTTCACGCTTGGCAAAAATAATAAATTGAGGTCAGCTACCATACTGAAGGTAAACTATTTAACTTAAAAGGCTACAAGCTAAGAATAACAGAGGAAAAGTTGATGTCATTTTTCTTTTTTTTTGTTCATCAGTGAATGTGCACTCAGTGCAGCCCCTAAGACTGAAATGTAAGAGTATAGATAGATTCTCTGCCTCGTATTCTAATTTTGGTCTGACAATTAACGTCAAGAAATTGGACTGATCACATTTATCAATTGCCAAACATATGTTTATCTAAAATATTTTTTACAGAGAGCTCACACAAAGCAAGAACCCATAAAGAGATCATAAGTGATAGAAAGACACCCTCAAGATCTTTCTGAAGAACTGATTATGAGACATGAGAGATGCTAATACACATCTGCCAACATCAAAAAAAAATGCTATGCTCTAGAAGCAAAACAGAATTCACAGTAGCTCAAAGGAAATATGGGATGCTTGATCTAGAGACATCTACATCCCAAATATCCAAATAAACTATTGGTGCTCAACCTGTGGTAGAACCTTCTGAGAGCTTATTGGTCTGATCAGCCACAGAAGAACACACTGTATATTAATCCCAACATTAAATCATTTTGGTCCTCATCAAATACGAAGAACAAACAATATCATGAGAGTTCTCTCAAAGAAAGTGTACCTGGTAGTGTGTGGGGTTTGTTTGGGTTTTTTTTTTTTGACTCAGATATTTTTATTAAAGATTTTTATTTTCAAAACATATGCATGGATAATTTTTTTCAATGTTGACCCTTGCAAAACCTTGTTTTCCAAATTTTCCCCTGCTTTCCCCCACCCCTTCCTCTAGATGGCAAGAAATTCAAAAGAAGTGAGAATACTATGTTGTGATCCACACTCAGTTCCCACAGTTCTCTCTCTGAGTGTAGATGGCTCTCTTCATCACAAGATCATTAGAACTGGTATCAATCATCTCATTAGTTGGAAAGAGTCATGTCCATCAGGATTGATTGTCGTATAATCTTGTCGTTGCCATATATAATGATCTCCAGATTCTGCTCACTTCACTCAGCATCAGTTCATGTAACTCTCTCCAAGACCAGCAAATCATCCTGCTGGCCGTTTCTTATATAATAATAATATTCCATAATATTCATATACCACAATTTATTCAGCCATTCTCCAAGTGATAGGCATCCACTCAGATTTCAGTTTCTTGCCACTACAAAAAGGACTGCCACAAACATTTTTACACATGTGGATCCCTTTCCCTACTTTATGATGTCTTTGGATCAAAAGCACCTGGTAACGTGTTAATCACTTAACAAATATTATTTCATTTGAAAACTGACAACAACCTTTTGAGATTGATGCTATTATTATTATACACATTTTACAGTTGAAGAAAGTGAGGCACATAGAGATTAAGTGACTTGCTCAGGGCCACAGATGTCTAAAACTGAATTTCAACTGAGATCTTCTTGGCTCCAGGCCCAGTAATCTATATATTGTGTGGTTATTTGTATAATTATTTCCCCTATTCATAGAAAGTTCCATGAAGGAAGGTAGTGTATTTAATGTAAACTTACCTTCTTCAGAGCTTGATACATTGCTGTGTAAGCAGTAGTACATAGTAAATGTTTATTGGAATGAATTAATCCATCTTTATTCATAATGACTACTATGCACAGAAAAAAGCCTTAAAAATTAATATCTGACTTTATTTAATAAAATAGCTAGCATCTGTAATGTCTTGAAGTTTGAAAAGCAAACAGAAAAGGAAAATGACAAAAGCTAGAGGAAATATGGAAAAATTGGGACACTAATGTATTGTTGATGGAGTTGTGAACTAGTCAAGCATTCTGGAGAATAATTTTTAAATCTACCCAGAAGGTTATGAACATACCCTTGACGAAGAAATAACACCACTAGTTCTGTATCTCAAAGAGGAAAACTAAAAGGAAAAGGACCTGTTTGTACAAAAATATTTGTAACAACTGTTTTTGCAAAGAATTGAAATTCTACGGGATGTCTATCAAATGGATAATGGATAAACAAGTTATACTATTATACAACTGGTAATGGAATACTATTTTACTATTTTTAAAAATGAACAGGATGATTTCAGAAAAAATAGGAAGACTTATATGAACTATTATCAGCAAAGGGAAGTGAGAAGAACAGATCATTGTACACAGTAAGAGCAATATTGTAAGGATGATCAACTGTGAAAGACTTAGCTACTCCAATCAGACCAATGATCCAAGACAATAGTAAAGGATTCATAATGAAAAATACTATCCATTTTCATAGAGAGTTGTTGAACTCTTGCAAATTAAAGCATATTTTTATGTTTTTATTTTTTGTTTTATTTTGTTTTCTTTTGCAATGTGACTAATATGAAAATGGATTTGGTATGATCTCACATGTATAATTGCAGTCAAATTGTTTGCCTTCTCAAGGAGGGATTATGGTGGAAGGGAAGGAGAGAATTTGGAACTCAAAAAATGTTTAAATGATTGTTAAAATAGTTTCACATGTAATTGGGAATTATTTAATCAAACAAATATATTTTAAATGTATTCATAAATATCCATTCATTTAATACTGAGGGAACAAACTTATCCAAGAAAACCAATAGTTTTTGCCTTCACTTACACAATGAATGGATTTTAGCAACACCAGTTTGATTAGTGCTTGAGAATTAGTGAGTAAGGAGTAAAGTGTGTAGTCTATTATTTTGTACTCCTTTTGATTTCTGATTTTTTCCCCATCTGACTAATTTGGGTTTTACATTTATCTCTTTTCAAATAATCAGTACATTTTTAGAATAGTGCACATTACTGTGCTGTTATTTGTTTCTGCTACCTAGCAACTGGATGCATATACTGTATCATAAGTTTGACAATCAGTGACTCATTCTTCTTTTGGTGATATCAATTTGTCCCTGAGAACATCCTCATTATTGCTTATTCAAGAGAGCTGGACTGGCCTGAGTGCTTGAGTTTCTACTCATCAAGGTTTTATAGAATACAGAAAAACAATCTCTTAGTCTCTTTTCCTTATTCCACTTATTTTAAGTGTCTGTTTTCTTTCTTAAACTAGACCTGTAATTTTCTTTACATAGAGAACTTTTGAGCAAATTTTGTTCTACCAGTGCAAATCAGCAGGGTTTTTTGTTTTGGTTTAGGGGTTTGGTTTTTTGTTTTTCCAATTGATAATCTTAGGGAATTATTCTGAGAACTAAGAGATTAAATTATTTGCCCAGAGTCACACATCCAGGATGTTCCAGAGGAAACAACTGAAGCTTCATTGTCATGACATGGGGGCTAGTCTCCTATAAGTTATGTCACATCTCCTCTCTAGTTTTCAATTACAAGGAAAATATTCTATTACAGATATGCATTAACCAACTGCACACTTGTACATCAACTCTGGTTCTTCTAGCTTTCCTGGTTTGCTCCAAATCTCAACTAAAATCTCACCTTCTGCAAAAAAGCCCTTCTCAGTCCCTCTTAGTACATTCCCTCTGAGACTAGCCCTAATTAATACTGTACATATCTCATTTGTACGTAGTTATTTGCATGTTAAATCCTGAAGGAGACAGTGAGCTGTTGAAATCTTTTTACCTTTTTTTATAATCCCAGCAGTTAGCATAGTGCTTGTCACATAATAGATATTTAATAGTTGCTATGTGACTGACTAGACAGTGTGCCTGCCAGACTTTTTTTGTAATTTCAAATAATTCTCTACATATTCAGAATTATTTAATTCCACATTCCTTTCCTTAGAGAGGCAATGTGATGTAGAGAATAATATACTAAACATAGAGAGAAAACTTTGTACATGTTAGTTTCCTCATCTAGAAGATGAGAATAAAAATATCAGTAGCATCTACATCCCAAGGTTGTGAATCCCAAAGAGACAATACATGTAAAATGATGTTTATTTTTATTTTGAGGTACTGTGCAATTTCATTTCTCCATGTTGAATGAGACATTTTTATCACCTCAATATTATCTTCATACTTTGAAACATAATCCTTACAAAACACCATTCTTAGGAATTTCAATATTTCTTCAAATATAGATAATCCTTTCATTATGCTTTTGAGCATCATATATATATGTATATGTGTATATATACATATATATACATATATACATGTATACACATATACATATATATGGAAAGCTTTGGAATTAGAAGACAAGTTTTAGACCTGTCTCTTAATTAATTATGGTATATAACCTTGTGGCAAATTGCTGTCAAATAGTAAGGATGGAAATATTGTGATACAAATGTCCATATTCAAATTCAAATAACAGGTATGATTTTTTTTTATTCTATAGTTTGAATTATTCAAGTCACCATTCCTTCCCATTCATAACAAATAGAAAGCTAACTGTATTATTATTTCCAGATTTTTGTATTAACTACTGTCTTGAGCTATTCAGCCCAACAAGGTAATTCTGGCAAGAATAGCTTCTAGCTATTATAACTCAAGATACCTCCTAGCTGAAATAATGCAAAAAGTAAAACCCAACTTTGTGTCGTGTGATAGCATGAAAGGCAAGAAAAAAGGAAGATAGATAGATAGATAGATAACTATTCATCAAAAAGTGAATACTCCCTGAATTACAAACAAAAAAGTGCACTCTATTAGAAAACTCAATTTGTGGATTTTAGAGGCTCTGAATCTAAAATTCAGACAAATTCATTCTTAATAAAGAGCCCTGAAAAAATAGAAAAAAGAAAAGTGAGGAAAAAAACTTTTTTAAAAAGTTTTCCTAAGATTTTACAAATTGGCAGATCCCATGTTTTTCTATATACTTCCTAACTCTGCCTAACACAGCCTTCTCCTGAGACTTTTTAACAGGGTCAAAGTGTATGTGATCACTGCTGTTGCTTATAAAAAAAATCCCAAAGTTTTAACATCTTTCTAAATATTTATTTTTATGACCTTATGACTCAGATTGAGAGGAATACAGATGGAAAATAACTTTAAGAAGAAGAATGACAAAATAGTCCAGGAGAAAATAATTAAAATTACAACTAATTTTAAGACTATTTTGCTCCTAATATAAAAATATTTGTTTTCTTATGTTTTAACACAATTGCATAAATTTTTAAAAATTCTAAATCTATTTTCCCTAAGCTTTTTTTAAAATGAAATACTGAATATTATTTAAAATGTCCAAATGTGTCATTTCTGATGTATTTTAATAGTAACTCACTGTAAAATAGATCATGAATACAAAGATTCAGGATTCCCTTTCTGTTGATTTTCCCCTTCCATTAGTAAAATAATTCTTGTCTCTTGTTTTAACTTTATTCAACTTTTCATCCATGTAGTTGGTATAGTGTTGTATATGTTATAATGGTAAACAGATCTCACAGAAGTTTATTTTTAGACTTGAAATCCTTGATTTTTTAATGTATACTAAAAAACAAAATGTCTTCAAAAATCTGTGGACTGAAGTTTATGGAAGTTCACTTTCAACATTGTAGCTTTTCTGAAAAAAAAAAAAAGAGAAAGAGAGATGACTGCCATTAACTTTTATAATCATCATTAAAAATAATCTCATGATAGGAAAGTCTTTGATCATTTTCTTTTAGACCAGTTTAGGGACAAAGAATTCCCTAATGTTTTGATCATCCATCCCACAGTTTAACACGTATTTTTGCTGTAAAAACAACTTTATTCCTTGTACAAATTTTAATCTCAATACATAATATCACAGAATAATAGAGATGAAAGGGAATAATTGTTTTCCACTTTCTTCTATAGTTATTCAAAATGGAAAACTGGTCAACCACTTTTATGTATCTGAAGAAAACAATTTTATCAAGTCAGAGAATCCTAATATTTTAGACATGAAAGTGACCTCAGAAACCTAATATTAAGTTAAATTAAGTTTGACAGGCAATTCTTAACTTTTAAAAATTATTCTTACTTATTTGATTAAATATTTTCCAATTACATGTAAAAAGATTTGTAACAATTTGTAGCTTATTATTAGGATGGAATACTTATGATTAGAATATGAATACAATAGTATTCATAAATGATGACTAGGATAGTTTCAGGAAAACCAGGGAAGAGTTATATGGACTGAAGTACAGTATAGTGAGCAGAAGCAGAGGAACATTATATACAGTAACAGCAGTATTTCTATCAGTGATCATGTGTGAAAGACTTGGATATTTTTATCAAGACAATGATCCAAGAAAATTCCAAAGGACATGATGAAAAATGCTATTTGCCCCTTTAAGGAGAACCTATGAACTCTGAATACAGATTGAATATGCTTTTTTTTAAAGAACTTTCTTTTTTATTGTTTTATTTTGTTTGCATTTTCTGTTGTAACATGGCTAATATGGAAATGTGTTTGTTATGACCTTACATGTATAATTGCAATCAAATTGTTTGCCTTCTCAAGAAGGGGATATTAGTGGGAGGGAGGCAGAGAATCTGTTACTCAAAATTAAAAAAAAAGAGATTGTTAAAAAAATTTAATTGGAAAATAATAATTGGAAAAATATTTCCAATTGTAATTGGAAAATATTTAATCAAATAAATAATAATTTTTAAAAATTAAGAGAGAATAAATGGGGGGATACAGTTAGTCATGGTAATTGTAAAAAAAATTGAAGCAAGTTTCTTTGATGGAATATTATTTTTCTCTGGGAAATGATGAGCAGGATGCTCTTAGGAAAAAAAGAAAAATATCCTTGAAAGTCCTTCATGAACAAAATGAATTAGACCATATACAAAGAAATAGCAATGTCTGGGATAGCCAGCTGTAAATTACTTTGTTATTCTCAGTAGTACAATTTTCCACAACTACTCTCAAAGACTTATGATAAAAAATCCTACCCATACCTGGAGAAGGAACTGATCAAGTCTAAATACAGAAATTGAAGCATTTTCTTTTTCTCTCTCTATCTCTCTTTTTATTTTTAACCTATTTTTTCTTGAGGGCTTTTATTTTCATTTTCATTTCACATGAAATTTCATTTCCTTTATTTCATAAGAAGATCTATGTTTTTTTTACAACTTGACTTTTATAAGAATGTTTTTTAAAAAAGAATTTTGATGTCATGCCATTTGGTGTATATATGTAATGTTGATATTACTTCATTGTCTTTGGTTTGTTTCTTTTAGCAAGAGATAGTCTCCCTACTTATTCTTTTTAATTAGATCTATTTTTGCTTTTGCCTTGTCTGAGATTGTGATAGTTACCTTTGCCTTTTTTACTTCAGCTGAAACATTATAGTTTCTGCTTCCAGCCCCTTATTTTAACTTTGTATATTTCTGTTGCAGGTGTTTTTGTTGTAAACAATATATTGTTGGATTCTTATCTTTAATCTACATCTAGCTTTCTCCATTTTATGGGTGAGTTCATCCAACTCACATTCAGAGTTATGATTATCATTGTACATTTCCTTCCATTCTGTTTTCTTCTGTTTATCCTTATTGCTTTCTTTTTGTCTTACCCCTCCTCTAGTCTTTTTTTGCTTCTGACCACTGCCTACTTTTACCTGCCATCCCTTTTTTCATCTCCCCCTTTTCTTATTCCCTTCCCATCCTACTAACAATTTTAACTTTTAAGGAATTGTTTTCTTCAGGGAGCTTTTGTAACTCTTTTTCAATTCAGCCAATTCTGCTTTTTAAGGAATTTTAATCAATGAACTTTTATACTCTTTTTCTATTTGATCAATTCTGTTTTTTAAGGTGCTATTTTCTTCAGTATTTTTGTGCTTCTTTTAGCAAACTGTTAAATCTCTTTTCATAATCTTTTGCTTTCATTTCTTTACCTAATTATTCCCATAACACTCTTATTTGATTATGTGAGATTGGAACTTAGAACTCTGTAACCTCTTTTCAAACATTTCATAAAGCAACCTGGATTGCTATTGAAGAGGTTCTTACCATTATAACAATTAAATTATTAAGCCTCTATTAAGCCAAGATCTAGTTTGTAAATTCCCCTCATTGGAGGAAAAAAGTATGCATTGTGGAATTATAATGAGCTTATCGTCAATTAAAACCTCCATTATTAAGATAATAGTGTGAAGTATTATGTTTTCATAAAATTATTAAAGTAGATTGAACCTATAACCTAAATTTAGTTTATGAAGGTCTAATGGGCTTGGGAAAATAAATAGAATGCTCACACTAACTCAAGTAAACAGTTGTAAACCATGTAAAACTGATCACCATAAAACACATCTGAAAACTGTTGTAAACCTTGTAAAACTGATCACCATAAAATTTAAGTCAACCATATGGATCTGACTAGAAGTTAGCAAACCCATGCTACTTCCAAGCATTAAGCAAGGTACTGAGAATCAACCGGATAAGGGGAAGGGAGATGCCATGGATTCTTGTGGTTTGTAACTATATAATCACCTCTGACTTCTGTGGGGGTTGACCTCCTCTTCACTGGAGAACTCCAGTGAGTGGATGTCTGTTTCTTATGAGATCCTAATAAACTTCTATTCTTCACTTTGAGAAATCTCTGAGTAGTCATTTTGAATTAGGACTTGCCATACCACACAATAGGATACTGTCCTAATTAGTCTTCTGAATAAAGTGCTCATTCAATAAATGGTGATTTATTTACTTCACAAGTTATTTTGTCTCCAATGTAATATAGATATTAATGTAGCTGACCACACTGGGTTTATTACTTCCATTGTCACAATACTAAATAGGATTTTAAAAATATGTATAAAAAATAAAAGTGTTTTTAAAACACTTTTTTAAAAACAAAAAGAAAATTATTTAAAGTTTGATACATTGGAAAGAGCATTGACTTGGAGTCAGAAAACCTGGGTTAGAATTCTACTGCTGATACTTGTTAACTGTGTGATACTATGTTAACTCATAATCTCTGTAGGTCTCAATTTCTTCATTTGTAAAATAAAAGTGTATGCACAAGATGGTCTCTAGAGTTTCTCACAACTTTAGCTCTGATTCCATCCCAAATTGGAAGTAGAAATTAGTCAATTTTTAAAAATTGTTGCTCACAAGCATAAGAAATGGTTTAGTCCAGCCAAATATTTGTTTTCATTGTAACAGTAAATCTTGGTTCACATATTATGGTAGGGTTTTCTATAAATCAGCAAAGTAAGTAGAAATTTATGCATACACCAACTGAATTGAAAATCTTTTAAATCAGTAATTAGAATGACTGAGTCACAATTCTTGGGGTTTTTTTCCTCCCCTCAAGAGCAAACTTCCTCTTCTTTAATAAGCCTTTACTAAATCTCCCTTTGCCTGTGCAGAAGCAGCTTCTGTGGATGAAGGGAGCATTCTACATGGAATTTTGCCTTTCCTTTATTGCCTTTCCACCAAGATCCTTAAGGCTTTGTTCTAGCTGTTCAACATCAGGCTATCCTTTTAAATTACCACAATGAACTCTTAAGGATGATGTTTGGAATATAAAGAAGAACTTAGTTCAAAATAATATACCAAAAGGCCATAGGAAGAAAGTTTTATTCCTATCTAATGTTACCCACCTAGTTAATTATTATGTGGCTGCATATGTAGATTTTTCTCAGGAACAATTAAAATCTTGAAAAATCGTGTTTGATGCTATAATTTATTAATTCAGAAAGTCAAATTTTAATTATTTTTATTTAGTATTTAATAATGTTCCATATCTATGTGTACATGTAATTGGATCATACACAAGGACAAACTCCATATGATGTCCCACTATGTGACCTTAGATAAATTGCTTAAAATTTCAGGATCTCAGTCTCCTTGTATAAAGTGTTCCTTCCAGTCCCAAGTGTAGAATATCAAAGAATAGATCTAAAGAAAACATACAATGCTAAATTTCTAGATGATCAGGGTCATTTAGGGTAGCATCAAGACACCCAATTCCTAATTATGCCTGCATCTCAGTTTCCAATGCTCAAAGTAAGAGGTCTTCATACACAGAAAGGAGTAGAAGATGAGGGAAAGCTTTCTTCTTGGAATCAACCAAAGATTTGTCAGGGGTCAGTCTTCAGTACTGTTAGCAGAATCAGCTCCCTCTTAGCACTTAGGGATTTATTGACAAACCAAATGAGAATCAATAACCAGTCCTATCCTAAGAGCAATGGATCTGGAATTGGAGAATAACAATTCAAATGTCTTCTTTCTCATACAGTTGGTAAATATTGGCCTGAGATAATTCACTTAATATCTCTAGTTTGTTAACACATTTTTAAAATAAGAGCCTTGGGTAGATGGCCTTTAGGACCATGTCCAATGTTAAATTAATGATCCTATAATTCTTACTGCCCATGTGGGATTTAGGATAAGACGACATTCATCCTTTGATGTTTAAATACTTTCACTAGAAATCAAATTATAGCAAGATAACTATCCTTTAGGCTTTAAGACCATAGTGAGGGGTAGGCAGGGAGAACAGGTTTCAGCATCATACTGAAAAATCCTGAAAAATTCAAAGGAATCTTGTTTTTAAAATAGCACTTGTAGCTAGTATGATGAACAGTTTTAGTTAATATATCATCTATGCCTTAAGGACTTACTTTTCTTTCAATTTTATGTCTTATTTAGAATGCAAGATACTTCTCTTCAAAATACACAGTAAAAATAAAACCAAATTCTAAACATGAGTAACCCCCTAGGAAATAGAACCAAGCAGGTTTTTCTATGATGTAAAGCCCAAATTTCAAACAAAAAGAAAACCACAGAAACAAGAGAAGTAATCAATAGGAATAAGAACATTTTTGAACTGATCTTTAGCCAATGAAAAACATTTACATTCTCTTTGTTTCTGTGGGAGTTTAGAAACAAATTTTTTACTTTTTATGCCATCTTTTGTTTCATAATTTCAAAGTTGCACTTAAAAAATAAGCAGTTTTTCTCTTTAAAAAGCCATTTATTAAAAGAGGAATTATTTCCTTGAAAAGAGCTGAATGAGAAGAAGAGGAGAGAGACACATTAGCAAAAGTAAATAAGTTTCCGTGGTTGTAGAAAATAATATTTTAAAATTCAATCATTCTGAATTCTGGACTAAAAATCTAAACAAGGTAGAAAATTTCACAGTGAGTTGCAGACAACTATTAAAGAGATAATAAGTAGCCTTATCTTAAAGGGATTACATAGCAAAATTCTGGTGTGTTAGGATCTAAAGGGACTCATGTCTTCTACAAATACCCCAGATCTAAAAATTTAGTAGAAGAAACAATGATAAAGAAAACAATCAGCTATGAAAGTCTCTATCCAGGGAAGAACTGCACAAAAATGTTACCAGAATACTACAGAAGTAGAAAACAAACTAGGGTTACCAAAGGCAAAATTTTAGACAGAGTGGTCTCACAGAAGAGAGTAGGATCCCTGGAAGGGACAAGAGATAGGACCTAGACTAACATCCAAAACATTCTGAGCCGGAACCTTGGCAATTTACAAAGTACAATTTCTGCAAAAAAGCCAGGGCTTATACTTAGCCGTTAAACTCAAAATCAAGCAAGGCTCCCCTTACCAACCAGAATAAAAGAGCAGTGTTTGACTCAAGCACAAGTTCCCAATCCAAAATCTGAGGCTAGAGATATAAGAAAATAGTGAAAGTAGTGAGAAAACAATTGACCTGAGAGAAGCCCACATGATAAGTCCATAAAAAGAAAAAAATTCTATGAGTGCAAATAGAGCCTTTGGAAAAAAATAAACTGCAAGAGTACTTAGAAGAAATAAAACAAAAGAGAGCCAGAATGCAAAAGGATAGACAGCAACCCAGCTGAACTCTTCCAACATTCCTGTCCAAAGAGCTTAAAATTTTGTAGCAGTAGAGCCAATAAGAGATCAAGGTGAGATAGTTTCCCAGCCCAGACAACTTAGGAGCTCAGCAGGAGTTCTGTGACACCATCCAGAGCACTTGTGGGCAAGAGCAACACCAGTTGTGAGTATCAGAAGGGACCCCAACAGAAAGAGCAGCAACAGAAGCTTTGGGAGCTCTCAACCCAGAGACAGTAAGAGAATTGTACAACTAACCATAAAGAGATTAAAGTTGACCTTTTGCTAGAAACACTATTACCCATAAGCAGCTCTAGTTCACCGAACTGGATTCTCAGTTAGTGGTCGGTTGTTGTCCTTTTTTCTCAGGACCAAAATGACATCACTATGTCAGAGCCCAGGTCCAGTGTGTCCAACTGTGGCTGATCAGATCAGGACAAGCTCAGAATGCTCTGCCACACGTTGGACCCAAATAGTCCTTGGGACCATGTCCAGTGGATTCTCTAACTTGGTGCATCTCACGTTTCCTTCTGAGCTAATTCAATTCTACTTCACTCATAGAGCACAGCACCTTCTCTGATGAGGGGATGTCATATGCTGGGTAGTCCTGTGCCAATGTCTCCCATGTCAGACAATTATTCTAAAGTTCTTAAGAGATACCTTGAGAACGTCGTTGTTTTTCTGACCACTTTGTAAGCACTTACCCTGTGTGAGTTCTCTATAAAATATATATATATATTTGGGGGCAAATATACATTGGCATTTGAACAGCCCAAAGCTGTCTTCAGTAGAGGTGGAACGCTAGGCAGTTTGGTTCAAGAAAGAACCTCAGTGTCTGGCATCTTACCCAGCCAGATGATCTTCAGAATCTTCCTAAGACAATTCAAATGGAAGCGATCCAGTTTCCTGGCACAGTATTGTTACACTGTCCAGGTTTCACAGGCATTCAACAATAGGGTCATCACAGTGGTTCTGAAGACCCTCTGTTTGGTATCAGTCTAATACCTCCCACACTTTTCTTCAGAGCCTCCCAAACACTGAGCTAGCTTTGGCAATGAATGTGGCAATTTCATAATCAATGTGGACATCCCTGGAAAGGATACTCCAAAGTAAGTGAACTTATCATAAGGGAAAAAAGGCCCTAGTCACAGTTCTCAGGGTAAAGAGGAGCACTAGCAATTGTGGGACAGTAGAAGAAAGTGGAGTGGGCAAAAAAAATATATGAAAATTATGGGAAAAGAATTAACAGCTTCCTAAAAGGGACATGAAAAATCCTAAAGGAAATAACATCTGAAATAACAGAATTGGTTTAATGGTAAAAAGAGATGCAAAAAGTCACTAAAGAATTCCTTAGCTGAATAAGCCAAATGGAAAAGGAGATACAAAAATCCACTGAAGAAAAGAGCTCCTAAAAAGCAGAATTGATGAAATGGAAAAAGAAGTACAAAAGCTCACTGAAGAAAATAATTTTTTTTTAAATTAGAATTGGGTAGATGGAAGGTAATGACCCCATGAAAAAATCCAGAAACAATAAAACGAAGTTGACAGAATAAAAAAAATAAAAGAAACTGTGAAATATCTCATTAAAAAAAAAACCTCGCCTGGAAAGCAGATTGAAAAGAGATAACATAAGAATCATTGGACGACCTAAAATCCATAATCAAAGAAACATTCTAAATATCATATTTCAATAAACCTAAAAAAGAAAACTGCCCTGATTTCTTGAACCCAAAGGGCAAATACATTGAAAAATTCTACCAATAATTACCTAAAAGAGAATGCAAAATGAAAACTCCCAGGATTATTATATCCAAATTTCAGAGCTACCAAGTCAAGGAGAAAATATTGCAAGCAACCAAAAAGAAACAATTCAAATATCATAGAACCATAGCCAGGATCACAAAATAATTAGTAATCTCCATGTTAACAGAGCAAAAGTTTTGGGATATGATATTCCAGAAGGCAAAGGAACTAGAATTATAACTGAGAGTAACCTATCCAGTAAAATTGAGCATAATTCTTTGGGGTAGAGGGATGGATATCTAATGAAATGGAAGACTTTTGAGCATTCCTGATGAAAAGCTAATTAGAAAATTTGACATTCAAACACAAAGTTCAAGAGAAGCATTAAAAAGCTAAATATAAAAGAGAAATCGTAAGAGATTTAATATGTTAAACTGTTTACATTCCCATATGGGAGGATGTCACTTGTGATATCTAAGATCTTTCTCATTATTAGAACAGCTAGGAGTCAATACAGATAAAGAGCGTGGCTGTGAGTTGAATATAGTGGAATGATATCCAAAAAACAAAGAAGAAAGAAATAGAGATACACTAGGAGGCGGGGGAAAGAAGGGATAAAATGGGAATATTTTTCTCACATAAAAGAGGCACAAAAGGAAGAGTTTACAGTGGAGGGGATGATACAGAATGGTCAATGCTTGGACATTGTTCTCACTGGAACTGGTTTAAAGAAGAAAGACTGTATACACTCACTTGGATATAGAAATCTATCTGACAATAGGGATATAAGAGGGGAAGAGAATAAAAAATAAAAGGAGAAGATTAAGTAAAACATTGGAGAGAAGCAAAATAGCCTTTTGAGGAGGGAACAAGATAAAAAGAGAGGAGAAACATAAGAAAATAGGATGGAGGGAAATACATAATTAGTAATGTGAATGGGATGAGCTTACCCATAAAATAAAAATATAAAGCAGAATGGGCTAGAAATCAGAATCCATAATATATATTTCTATCATGTTTAACATGTATTAGACTACTTGCCATCTATGGGAGGACATAGGGGAAGGGAATGGGGAATTAGAACACAAGGTTTTGCAAGGTCTAATGTTGAAGAATTGTCTGCACATATGTTTTGAAAAATAATAAGTTTTAATAAAAAAAAAGAATGCAAATCTTTTCTCTTGCATCCCACGCCTTGCAGTTACTTATACACTACCGGAATAGCACTGGAGTCTTCATTTTTAAAGGATTAAAATTTTGTGTATTTCTGATTGTCAGGTTTAGTGCTTTTGAAAATAATTAATGAAAATCCCACAGATAGTACAATAGATAGGGTAGGGAAAAGCATCCTCAGCAGGCATGGGGAGGAGAAAAATCTTGTACCTTTATTTTTATATCACAAAATCCCTGATATTATTTATATTATTATATTTAACATACTTAATAAGTAGCCTAAAATACTTAGAAACTGATATTCATATTTAAGATGTAAATATAGACTGTAAAAGATGATGTGGAATTGCTTTTTGATGCTTATGCAACTTACTCTGTGATAGGAGAATGAGATAAAATTCTTTGAATGTATTAATGCTTCTGTAATAGAATTCTGCGCCCTTAAATTACCAATTAAAATAATTGTGCTTGATTGTTAAGGACCATGCCTTGGTGAAGGGGCAGGTCAATTCTCCAAGAGCTGCCACAGCTGTGGATCATAACATCCACATCCAAAGGAGTTGAAAGGCAGCCTTTGCTGACAAAGTGTTGCTGTGGACTGGGAATGAAATAAATTGGAGGCAGAGGGAAGAGGAGAGAGGTCAGACAATGCAACTGCCTCTCAGTCTCCTTGTGTCATCATCATCCTCTCACATGAAGAGATCCATTCTACAGATCTGAGTTAGATCTCCAGCAGCCACTGGCAGGTGGCTCCTGGTAGTACAACACTTAAAAAAAAAAACCAGAATCCAAGAATCTGTTATTTATGTCATTTACTAGCAATAGTTAAAATAAAGGTCTAGAGCAGAATTTATTCAGAATCTATTCTAGAGCTAATCCATTTAGCTGAAGCTAAAAAATAAGTTCTCATGATCTCAGTGAAAAAAAAAAGAAAAATAGACCTACTTAAAAGACTACATTTTGTTAAAAGGTACCACAGACAATGAAGTAATTTTTTTATTTTTTTATTTTTAATATTACAGCAAATTTCTCTAATAAAGGCCTTACTTCTCAATTATATATGGGAAACTGAGTTAAATTTATAAATTTATAAAAATAAGAGCCTTTCCTCAATTAATAAAGCATTAAAGGATATAAACAGAAAATTTTCAGAAGAAATCAAAGTAATAAATAATTATATAAAAATGCTCTAAGTCACTAATGATTAGAGAAGTGCAAAATTAAAACAACTCCAGGGCACCTATTTGTACAAAAATATTTATAGCACTTCTTTCTGTGGAGGTATAGAATTGGACTTTGAGGAAATGTTCATCAATTGGGTAATGGCTGAATAAATTGTGACATGTGACTAAAATGGAATAATATTGAGGGGGAGAGAATTTGAAATTTAATTTTTTAGAAGCAGATAATGTTATAAGTAAATCATAAATTCAATTTTTTAAAAAAAAGGGGAAAAAATGTGGATCCTCTAGGAAATATGTCTAGAAAGGCATGGATAAGAATCCCAGAGAAAGAAAAGACATAGCAATATACACTGATGGAGGGTGTACCCACACCAGTGAAATAACATGTTTTTCAAGGTAAGGCTAATCCACAGGCAGGATTTCACTGACAAGATTCTATTAGAGAGTTTAGGCATTTCATAAAAGTCACTTTAATCTGAACAAAGACAAAGGAAAGCTAACAACACACACATACACAGAAAGAACAGACAAATACAAGGGAGAATACAGTATGAAATTACATTAAATGCGATCGGGAAATGGACGCAAGTATAGAGAAAGAGGGGCATTTAAGAGAGATATCAATATTAGGTGAGGAACTAGTAGTAAACAAAACAAACTAATATTTGATGAGAAGCATTAAAAGAAGATTAAAAGGAAAAAAGTAGAGTTTAAAAAACCTGTGTTTGGAAGCTGAGCAAGAGGAAGAGAAGAGAGGCTATGGAGCAGAAACAGATGTTCAACTACATAAATAATTAATTATGCTTTAAAGGCACCATAATGAATCATGCAATAATATATATGCAGGGGCAGCTAGATGACACAATGAATAGAGTATGGACCATGGAGTCAGGAGGACTTGAATTCAAATCCAGCCTCAGACACTTAACACTTACTAGCTGTGTGACTTAACTCCAATTGTCTTGCCAAAAAAATTTATTGTAATAATAGTAGTATATATAGTAAATGACATAGCATCTAAATATTTTAAAGGTTAATTGGATTGCAAGAAAAAGTAATAATCAAAGACATGTATATGCCACTTTCACAGTCAAATAAATAAGGAAAAGAGAAAGAACAAATAAGTTAAGAATATAAATAGAACTTTAGAAAATTAGGAGTGATGGATACCTGGTGATTACTGAATGGGAATAGAAAAAAAAGTTACATATTTTCAGCCATGCATGATACCTTTACAGAAGACCATGTATTAAATTATAAAAACTAGCAAAATGCAGAAAAGCAAAAATGTTAAATACATTTTTATACAACATAATACTAATTCTAATGAATATAAATCTTTTGAAGAAAACAAATTAATTTTTTAAGCTAATGAATTGTTCAATCAAAAATTTAATTGAAATCTAATTAACAAAATGACAATAATGAAACAAAATAACCAAATATGGGTTGGAGTACTTATAGAAATTCATAAAATTCACATTTTATGAGCAAAAGAAAGAACAAAATCACCTAATTTAACATGTAACTAAAAAACCAACAAATGAAAACTCCTAACTAAATTTCAAACTAGAAATTTGAAAATAAAAAAGGTAAAAATTAAACTAAGTAAAAGTAGGAGCTATTTTTTTAAAAAAACTAATAAAAAAGATAGGCAATTAGCTAATCTGAGAAAATAAGAACCAAATTATTCATATCAAGGGTGAAAGAGTAGAATTCAAATTAACTGAGATGAAAAGAAAAGAAATTATGAGAAATTATTTTGACCAATGATAAGCTAACAAAACTGATAATTTAGATAAAATGAATGGTTATATACAAAACTATTAAATACCATATTAACAGGACAAATAGATTATTTAAATAGCTTGATTTTAAAAAAAATTAAATAAGGTTCAAGTGAAATCCCAAGAGGAAAACAGATAATTTAATTAAAACAGAACAATTAATTCCAACATTATATAAACTATTTGAAAACAGGAAAAATAAAAAACCCTTCCACACTATTTTTGTAAGACAAATAGAGATCTGATATCTAAACTAGGTAGAGACCAAGCTAAGAAAGCCATAAAGAAAATTATAGAACAATATCCCTAAAGAATATTAATTCAAACACATTAAAATAATTTAACTAGCATTATACAAAATATTAGCAAATTGGCTACCATAACATATTAAAATTTATAAACAAAATATGTATTCTACTAATATTAAGATTGTGGGGTTAGTTAAATATAAAGAAAAATGTAGACATAATAAAATAATAATTGTAGACATAGACAACAGACATCAAAAGTCATTTAAAAAAACACATGATTTTGAAAGACTTAAGAACTTTCATCAATGCAATGAGCAACCATGACAAAGAGGTATTAGACTCAAATTCCATAAAACATATTTCTGACAGTCTATGTATAAATATGATTTATTTGACTAAGCATGCTTGTTGCAGGACCTTTTTTTTCCAAATGATGGTGGGAGATAAGTGAGGGAAAGGCAATCGGGGATAGAAAGATTAGAAAAAAATAGATGAGAAAAGGGGTAATTGAAATATCATTTTTTAAATGCAGAAAGGAAAAAAAGAGAGCCCAAAATTAACAAAGACAAGCAGGAAAGCTTAAAAGTTCTAGGATCAATTTATTATATACGCAAAAGGAAAAATAAGCTACATATAACAGAAATCTACAGTTTCCTCTTTTTCTCATATTACATATATGTAAATACCCATTTTATTTTTCATATATTAAGTTCAAAAAAAAATTTAAAGGTGTATTCTAAATATCACTTGAGAAAAAGATAGAACAGATGGCTATGAAAAGAAATTAAGGCAAGCCCTAAGTGGTTGAAAGATAATCAGGTAAATATTTAGAGAAGCAGGAGTGTAGAAGAGTAATCAAAACTGACCAAAGAACAGATCTCCAGATGGTATATAGCCAATTGCTATTGAAAGTAAAATGAGTCAGCCCCTTTCCCTTTTGAAATTTCCCCTGCTTCCTCCCTTCCCACTATTAGTTTCAAGTAGAACTGGAACCGTGGGATGATGATTTGTTCTGAGATCAGAGAAGTATGAGTCAAATCCTGCTTAAGAATCTTTCTATTTATGTAATCTTGAGTAAGTCACCTATTAGATTGTATTCTTCTTGAAGTCAGGGTCTGCTTTTTGCCTCTTTTTTGTATTCCCCAGCACTTAGCACTTAGTTCTCCGTACATAGCAAGTGCTTAATAAAGGTTTATTGAGTTGTGGGGGTCTCAGTTTTGTCATCTGTAAGATTAGAGACTGAAGTAGAAGGCTGCTGAGTGGTGCAGTTGATAGAATACTGTAATTGTACTCAGGAAGACCTGAATTTGAATCTTATCACAAATACTAGCTATGTGACCTCCCCTGGGTCAATTTACTTATCTGCAAAAGAGGAGATAACAATAATATAATCCCCCAAATGTCTTTGTACAATTTAATCTGCTAAAGGTGACAGCTGCCCTGATACTTTTGTTATTAAATATGTACACCCTTCAATTAAAACACTTTATAAACTTTAAAGTCCTGTATAAATGTTGACTTCTATGATTAAAATGGTATCTAAAAAATTCTTTCCAGGATTAGCAATCTGAGCCATTAATCTGCCCTGATTTTCAAGAGGAGGCTGTAAATATTATTTCATCTTCTTTCTCTAACTCCCCAAGGTGCACACTAAATTCTCTATGATGCATTGATTTCTAAAAATGTTATTAACTGACTGATTGACTTCATTAATCTCTATATTATTTTAAATGGGCAATTAGCATTTTTCATTACATAACACAAAACAGGTGTGAACACATTATGTAAGCTGCCTATATTTTCCTTGTTTCTTATTTCCTTTGTTTTCCTATTTATTTAGGATGAGCATACTAATGGAAGATTGTTTGCATCCTTAGGAGAATCAAATAGAATGAGAATAAAATATCACATTACAGTAACTAATTGGGTGACCAAAGGGATTAAAGAGGAGGGTAAAAAAATGTCGAGTTTATATTCTCCCAAAGAATAAACATAAGTTTGGAAAGACTTGGGGAAACAGTCGATGATAAAGAGTCTAACATGCTATGGTCTGTGCTGTAATGAAAAGTTGAGCATGTCTAAATAAACTGAACAATAACATAACAGAGTATTGGACTTGGAGTCAATTAAACCTGAGCTCTATTCTTGCTTCAGACATTTAGCTGTGTGTCTCTAGGCAAGCTACTAAACTTGGGCCTCAGATTCAATGATCTCTAAATCTATGATCCTGGATGTTCATGGTTCTAGAATCAGAGGGCATGGGTTTTCTTTGTTTGTAACCTATCTCTCCTTGAGCTAAGGGAATTCCTCAGTTTTCTCATCTGTAAAAATTGAAGGAGTTAGGTTAGATAATCTCTTAAGGTCTTCTCTAGATCCAGACCCACTATCTCAAAATAGTGGAGGGTGATACTATCCAATCAGATGTGTATAGTCTTGGAGACTGAGGACATGAATTTGAATCTTTCTCTAACATTATTTATATCTGCTAAAAAAAAAAACTATTTATTTTCCTGATATTCAGTGTCCGCAACTGAAATACAAAGGGATTGGACTAGATGGCTGAGATTGCTGCATACCTTTGAAGCTATACTAAATATCTTTGACTTGGAAAGAAAAAGTTTCAGAATTTTTTGAGGGAAAAAAATAACCAAAATCTTGTGACACAAAATTTCAGAGGGTAAGGTATCTCTAGAAAATTGAAAAGTTTTAAAGAGCCAAAGGATAACTTGGTGGTGCAGAGGATAAAGTACTGAGCCTGGAGTTGGGAAGAGCTGAATTCAACTCCAACCTCTGATATTTACTAGCTATATGATTCTGAACAAGTCATTTAACTGTTTGCCTCAGTTTCCTCATCTGTAAAATTAACCACTGCAGTATGTTTGCCAAGAAAATGTCAAGTAGGGTCACAAAGAGTTGGACATGAGAGATACAACTGAACAGAAAAAAAGTCAAAAGGAGAAAAGGGAAATCTTTAAAAAGGTCATTGTGAGTACATAGGAACATATATATATGTGTGTGTGTGTGTGTGTGTGTGTGTGTGTGTGTGTGTGAACAAGTATATACATATATCTGTGTCTATACATACATATATATATATATATATATATATATATACACATACATACAAATGCCCAAATTAAGGATGCCCAAAGGAAATTGACAAGAATGGTGACTGAGCTCAGGATCAGGAGGATCAATTGATAGAACTTGGAGATGCTTAATCTGGAGAAGAGAAGATGTCAGGAGAATATGACAATCCCCATTTTAGTACTTGAAGGGCTGTCACATGAAAGGGGAATCAGACTTAGTCTGTTCTTAAAAAGCAAAACTAGGAGCCACGGATATAAATTCCAGTGAGACAAATTTGGGTCATTTAATGAAAAATTTCCTAATAATCAAAATTATACAAAAATTAAATTGAATTCCTCAAGGGATAATAGGTTCCTCCTTACTAGAAATCTTCAAGCAAAAGCTAGATGAACACATATTGGATATGTTATGTTGGGAATTCTTATCCCACTACTTGTAAAGGCTGTTTTGGTTTAAATAGCTTCTGAGATCTCTTTTAGCCTAAAGATTTTCTGTGACAGGATAGACAAAACAATCAAACAAATAACAATAACAACAAAAGTCCTCATGTGGAGGAAGGGAACTAGAGAGAGAGCATTTATTAAACTGACCTGTTTAAATTAATTTTTAAATTTAATTTAATTTAAATTTAAGTGTATTTTATTACATGTTATATATTTATTATACATTTTATTACATATGTAATATATAAATATTAAATTAAAATTAATTAAATTACATTAAATTAAACTGACAGTTTAAATAATTAGCTCAAAGGCACTTATCCAGTATATGTTTGAAACAGGATTAAAACTCTGATTGCCACTTTTCTATCTACTATGCCACATTATTTCACTGATCATGAAATACTTTTTTTTACAAATAGAACTTTCTAAAAGTACTGCTTGATAGATAGCATATTCCCAATATGATCATTTAGTAGTATTGTGGAAAGGACATGTGCTCAAGTTTCAGGTTGACTTCCATGGCCTCAAAGATTCCCTTTTTATTCTAAGGTTCTGTCACAGTTGCTTTTGAATTTACCCCAATTCTAGAGGATCTCAAGACACAACTCTTCCATTTTTCTACCATATAAAATAAACTTACATCAATGTTTTAAAATAATATATATGATCACTTCCATGTTCATTTATTTTGAGGGAACTCATAGTTGTCTTTCTCTATGCCCTTTTCTATGTTATTCCCTACTGCTATCATCTGACTTTAAACTCTGTGACATCAGAGTCCCATCAACTACAGAATTAATCTATCAATTAACAAACACTTACTAAACATCACCAATGAATTTAATTTGGTTAAACATTTCATTCACTGTATATCTCAGTCTCTTCAAGGATTAGAAGAACCAAAGAACCAAACAGGAAAACAATATAACACAATAAACTTTGATAATATTTTAACTTTGAGAATAAAGGAACACCAAAGACTTAAAAAGGAACATCAATCGATAAAGGAAAGATCATATGAGAACAAGGGCAAGGTTAGAGGATTTCAGAGCAAAGGATATTGCTGGATTTCATTTGTGAGAGGAGGTGGATACATCCTATTTTTGGTTGCAGTAGTATTCAGATTATGGCAAAATTATGGCAAAAAAAGCAAATTGAGCAATAGTCTTTTAGAAAGGTTTCTATCAGACTTGATATTTCCAACTTCTAGCCTCCCTTGCTCTGATGTGTAGGATCTATAGGTTCCATCAGTTTCACAATCAGCCCAACTTTTCATAATATATGGTCTTGGTTCTTTTGTAAAGATGAAGAACCAATGCTCCTGCTCTTTAGTCATCAGAAGCAATCAATCAATAACCATCTGTTAGGTTAGCACTACTTGTTCTAGACAGTGTGCTAGGCACTCTGGCAGAAAGAGGCAAAAGATAACCCTACCTTCAAGTACAGTCTAATAAGGAAGACAATATGCAAACCAACCTGTACAAGACAAATACAGGATAAATACAAAATAATTAACAGAGAGAAGTAATTAGAATTAAGAGGGGTTAGGGAAAGCTTCCTACTAAAGGCAGGATGTTAGTTGAAATTGAAGATCTGAATTCAAATAAGGGCTCAGACACTTAATAGCTATGTGACCCAGTCAAGTAACTCTGTAAAATGGGGACACACTAGAGAAGGAAATGGTGAACTACTCCAGTATCTTTGATAAGAAAACCCTTTGTAAAGTCAGACACAAATAAATGACAACAAGAAAAGCAAGCCAAGGAGGTCAATAGAGCAGAAGAGGGAGAGTGTTCCAGTAATGGGGAACAGGTAGAGAAAATGCCCCAAGATGAGAGATGCAGCTTTTTGTTCCTGGAACAAGGAAGCCAATGTCATATTTGGGGAATAAGATTTAAGAAGACAGAAAGAAAGAAGCTAGGTTAGAGAGGGCTTTGAATACCAAGCACAGGATTTTGTATTTGATGC
This sequence comes from Antechinus flavipes, assembly GCF_016432865.1. Lineage (NCBI taxonomy): Eukaryota > Metazoa > Chordata > Mammalia > Dasyuromorphia > Dasyuridae > Antechinus > Antechinus flavipes. The sequence continues at coordinate 495,056,511 of NC_067400.1, forward strand.
TAGAAGCAATAGGAACTCACTGGGCTTTATTTAATAAGGAGTGATATAATAGAACCTGAACTTTAGGAAAATCACTTTAGTCCCTTAATGAAGGATGAATTGGATTAGAGAGAGACTTAAACTAGACAGAATCAATAGCAGGCTGCTATAATAATCTAGATGTGAGATGATGAGGGTCTGTACTAGGGTAGTAGCAGTGTCAGGAAAGCAAAGGGGAGAATTCAAGAGATATTATAAAGGTAAATCAACAGGCCTTGGCAAGGTTGGATATTGGGAGGATGAGAGATAGAGAGGAATCCAGGGTGACTCCTAGGTTGTGAATGTGAAGAACTGGGAAGATGATGTTGCCTTTTATAGTCATAAGGAAGATAGAGTAGGGGAGAATTTAGGAGCAAAGATAATGAATTCTGTTTTGATCATTGAGCTGAAGATGCCTAAGAGATTTCTGAAAGATAAATTGGAGGTCAATAAAGAGATTAAGACAGGATAGATGAGAATCATCACCATGAAGATGATAATTAAATCCATGAAAACTGATGAGATCACTAAATAAAGTAGTGTAGAGAGAGAAAAGAAGAGGGCCAAGACAGAACCGTGAGAGACACCTACAAATAGGAGACTTGATCTGGAAGAGGATCCAACAAAGTAGATGAACTAGCCAGAAGCCAACAAGCCAAACTTTGCAATCCCTAATTTCAAAAGTAAGGAACAAGTTCTAATACTTTAATACAAAGAACAGGTAGAGAGATCGCATGTGCATAGTTTTCTGGGTCTTTGTATAGGGGTTGAGAGACTGGGAAGTCTAGCCACATTGTTTCTGCATTAATAAATTGCCATAAATATCTGCTGGTAATGATGCCTCATAGTTGGGCAATGTCTGCAGTATTCTGTCACTAGACAGTATGGGGCACCTCACTACCATATATGGGAAGAAATATTTATAAATTATTTGAGATGCTGAAAGTCAAGGTCATGATAATAAAGAGTCTAATACATCATAACTTAGCATTTTTTAAAACCATATGAAATGAAAAAAAATAAAATAAAAATGCTTTACTCGAGCAATTTCTCCAGAAGGATGAAACTCACAACTCCAATAACAGTAATTCTTGAGCAATTCCCATCTATTGTGGATTGTGACTATTGATAATTTTCCTAATTTTGATTATGTTTTTTTCAGTTTTTAAACTACCCAAGGGTTCCTACTGAATTCAACAGGCAAGGAGGGAATATGTTTTCACTTTGAGTAATAAAAGCACTCCAATTTGAACATTTCTTCCAAATTCTGAGCATAAGAAAACTATGCTGGAAACTTTTAATAATGCCACATTCAAAATTGGGTATATTGTGGGTCTTAGAAAGTTGTTTATGGGATTAAAAGGTTGAGACCTCTTCATGATCACATACTCAACATGTGTCAGAGAAAGGCCTTGATCTATTCCCAGCTCTACAATCCAGTCTCTATGCCCTGAGCAGTAAAGTATCAAGTAGGATGTAAATCATTATTATGGCTATGTCCACGCCCACCATCATCATGTAGGTCTCTATTGATTCCATACCAATTGGAGTTACTGCCTGGTACACAAAAGGAGTCCTTTCATAAGTCTATCTTACCTCTAAACTTTATCATTACAGCAGGCTACAAGAATAGGGCTATAGTGCTACTAGTAATAAATTAAGTGATCCTAATATTCCCTTCAAAGTAGTAAGAGTCTTATAATTAATAGCCCTTGGCAGTGCCAGAGACACATTGGGACTAAATAATTTAACTAGAATCATCTAGTCATCACCACCCAGAGGAAAGGCAATCTCTACCTACTGAGCCACATTGTTTCTGCATTAATAAATTGCCATAAATATCTGCTGGAAATTATGCAAATGATAGAGAAGCTTATATTATATTATTATTATATTATATATTACTGATTGTTATTTGTATATTAATTATTAATTGTATAATATATTGTTATTATTAATAATATTATTATATTTTATATATATGTTATTCTTATATTATTATTCCAGTAAGACCTGGGAATGAAAATCTTGGTCTTAATCATCATCTGTCTTTAGTAAAAAGATAAAGATGTCTTAAAATTTAAAAAAAAAAAAAAGCTTTTCCTAACAATATCACTGTATCTAAAGCACTACATTCCCACACTGCCATAAACACAACATGCCATTAGTTTGAGAGCTAAGCCAGACGATTCACTTTTTGGTGAGAAAATGAAATCTTATTCTCTTCTATCAACAATCCAATTAGGAACCACAAACCCCTGCATCAACTCTAGGTAATGAAACCTGACGCCAAGTCTCAAATGTTCAGCTATAAACATATAAACATCTTTTCCATCAAGAATATCCTAAATTGCTTTATCTCCAGAAATGTATACATTTGAAATCTACATGCAGCTCTATCTACTTTTCTACTGTCCGTGTGAGTTGACAAACACTATTTTAAATTTTTTTAGGGTATGAACAGTAAATTTCTAAGCTGTGTTATTTTATAATATTTATATCATGGTAGGAATAAAATATCATATCAGATAAATCTGGCTAGCTTTAAATATTACCACTTGGTGAACATTTGCTTTGTCAGAATTCATTTGGTAAAAATAATAAGAAGAAAAAATTCAGCTTACACAAAGGGCATCCTGTGGCCATGATGTGCGGTCATCACCTTGGGGAGCTTCCTTTCCTTCTTGTGAGTCATAATGAAGAAAAAAAATTCAAAAACTTACGACCCAAAACAGCTCTGTTCTTCTCACAATAATGAAAACAAAAGTAAAAGATTACATTGGCCTAATAATTAAATCCAGCTTCTCCATACTTATCACAAAGTTCTAAAACTTCAGGCACAAGGCTAGTTGACTTTTCTTCTTGGTTATTCTTTAATAAAACCAGAAAAGTAATTATTCCAGAATACTCTTGGTTTTCTTTCAGTTCAAGTGAGTTCCCAAGAAGAGTAAGTAGCGGGTAACTGGTCTTTGGATAGATATCTGGATATGGGCCAGTAAGTAATTCTGCAACAAAAAAACCACAAAGCAATTACCCTTCTTCAAGGAAATCAGTGTCAACATAGAATATTTTTTTAATTATCAAGCAACTATAAGTGCTACAAAGTGATTTTCCTTAGCAGTTCTATAATGGAAAATAGAAACATACTTAAGGATTTGGATTGAGACAAAAATCAGCTATAATGTGCCATCAAGAACTATGGTACTCAGGACACAGTTTTTAAAAGTTTGAATACTAAAAGAGTCAAGATAGAAACTACAAGATAAAATGTTTTGATTTCTCATGTAAGGTAGTCCTTAAGAATGAGAGGTATATGTTAAGACAATATTGTGCAAATTACTTATAACAAGAAATCATTTTGATTAGATGTCATTTGAGTACAAAAAAAATGCTCATGTATGTGTATTCATACTAACCAATCCTCAAAAAACAAAAACTTTCAGAGGGACACCTGGACAAGTTGTTATTGAATCTTATCCAGGATATTAGAGACACTGCGTTGAATCAGAATGTCTGACCTCAATCAGCTAACCTAAACTGTCATAATTTTTCCACCATTAATTCATTTTCTATCACTTGTGTTCTGGATTTCTATTATGAATGTTACTTTTCATTGATTTTTGTTGTCTTCTATGATTTTTTTTGTCAAGACATTTAGGATTAAGTGACTTGCCCAGGGTCACAAAGCTAGGTCATATTAAGTGTCTGAGTTCAGATTTGAACTCGGGTCCTCCTGACTTCAGAGCTAGTGATCTTCTATGGTTTAAGCTAGATGGCATTCCAAGGAAATGTGCGAAAGTTAAAATGCTGAAAGCATATTCTTTTGCAGAGTCAACTGGTGATAGAGTTGATGTAGTGCTAGGTATGAAGTCAGGAAGACCTGAATTCAAATATAGACTAGGATAACAACTAGCTGCATTTCCCTGGACAAATCACTTAACCTCTGCTCAACTTCTCCAATTGTAAAATGAGGATGATAATAGCATCCTCCAAGGGCTTGACACATGGTACAGACTATATAAATGCTTATTCCCTTCCTCCTATTGTTAAGAGTTATTGTAGTGCCTTTTGGTGTGGAGGAAGTAAAGCATTTCAAATAACATTCAAATAAGATGAAATAGAATATGGGAAAAGCCTACTTGTAAGGTAAAAAAAAATCAATACCAAGAACTGATAAATTATAGCTTCAAAACAGACTAATAAATCCTTAGAAAATAAAGCCTTTCAGAGAAACCTGATACCTGGATGAGTTGTTATTGAATCCTGTATGGTGTTATAGACTTTTTATATTGGAAGAACCTTGAGAAGACCAATAAAGAAACACTAAAATTGTGAAGAAAAACAACTTTTAAACTATTTGTCATAGGTAAGACACTACAAAGATGAGAGGATTGACAATAAATATGCAGAATGATATAATAGCCAAGGTACTGGACTTGGATTCAAGAACATCAGTATTCAAATCATATCAAATCAAATATCTATTAGCTGTATGACCCTGACCATATCACTGAAAATTAGCTTCATCCTTGGTACAATGAGAAGAAATAAAACTCAGTTCCTTTAGGGTCCCTTCCAGCCCTTAATCAGTTATTGAAAACAGGTAACTTTTATGAAGTTCACTTTTTCAATCAAGGCTATTCCAAAACCACTATCAGAAGCTCAGGTGAGTCTGTAAAGTTTGGGTATCTTCATCAGGCAATAAAATATACTTTTCATGGGCTTAAAAGTCTTATCCTCACTGAGGGATGAACTCTAATAAATATATTGATATACTGATGTAACATCATTGGTTCTTACTGTAGAACAGAGTTGACTGCCTAACACTTGATACTTTCGGTCCCTTCTTCCCTGCTGGATGGGGCAAAGTTTTCTATCTCCACCCTAGGAGTGGTTTAGGAGTTTTCTTTGGACACCAACATATCTTCCTTAACTTTCTTCTGTCTGGAGACTTGATCAGCCACACTCTATTACAATTATTAGTTAATTTTTGGAGGCAAATGCAGTATGATAGTCCTCAGATCCATATAATTCCTTCCTTTGTTCATTTATAAAATTTATATCAGAAAAAACATTGTTAATACAATCATGATAACTTATTCTTCAATTAGGAAAACACCTAACATTCAGAGACAGGTTTGGCTTTCTATTCTAATTTCAATGTTTTTATATCTCCAAAACATTAGAGAACCATTAGAGACTATTGCAGGATCTTTTACTGGATAAGCATAAGGATGAACTTAGGAAAAGCTCATGGCTTTCTTTTGGAAACCCAATTTTTATCATGAAAAGGTGAGTGAATTGGTAGTTTTGATCTGAATGCTCCATATCTAGATACTTGTAGAGATCCAGTGGACCACTTGAATTTCTCCCTTATGTCCTGCAGCTTTGGCCCCTTTTCAGTTTATCTCTTTGATTTCTTCTATCAGTGCCACCAATACTCACCACATCAACTCATTGAATCTCAGGTATATCATTTCCCAGATATTTCTTCTCAGGCTACTCCTATGAAGGTTATGTGTGTCTCTTTTAAAAGTAATGAATACATGGGCATCTAGTTGGTGCAGTAGATAGAGCACCAGTCCTGAAGTCAGGAGGATCTGAGTTCAAATTTGGTCTCAGACACTTAATATTTACTAGCTGTGTGACCTTAGGCAAGGCACTTAACCCTAATTACTTCAGCAAAAAGTTTTTTTAAAGCACTGAATATAACTCAAGTTGCCCTATTCTCTAATATCACATTTAAATAATTAAATTAATATCTAGATGATATAATTATGAAATGTAATAGTCAACATTATATTATATATTATACTATATATCATGTGTTACCTTATATATCATTTCATATATCATATTGTATATTTTGTATATTATCTCATATTGTATTATCTATATTATATCACATATTATTTGTATTTTATATTATATTGTATTGTATTATCTATCTTATATATATATTATATATGTTAATGTATTATATCATACTTCATGTTGCATCATATATTGGTGTATATTTCATTAATACTATATTATATGTTATAATTATTTGTTTTAATAATAATAACAAAAATAATAATTAAAATCTCAGGGTTATAAAGGAATGTTTGCTCTTTCAAGTACAAATCTCAGATTAGTTCTTAATCATAAATCTAAAATTTGTGTAATTTTAACTCCATTAAAAACTTATGGGCTTTTTTTCTCTCTAACATGATTCATAAAGCAATGTATGTTAAAAAAAAATTTTTTAGAAGCCAATAAATATGACACTGATTATACATATGAAGTCATGAAAAACACATTTCCACATTAGACTTGTTATGAAAGGAAAAAAAGAAAAGACAGCAAAAGAGTATATACTTTAATCTATACTCAGAATTCTCTCTGGAGATAGATAGCACTTTTCAGTATTAACTTTTTGGAATTTTCATAGGTCATTATATTGACCAGAGTAGCTAAGTCTTTCACAATTGATTGTTGTTACACTATTGCTGTTATTGTATGTATTATTCCTCTAAGTTATGTTCACTTCTGTTTGCCTCAGATGATATACATCTTCCAGAATTTTTCTGAGATCAAAAATTCACTTTGCTATTTCTTACAGCAAAATAGTATTTTATCATAGTCATATACTACAATTTGTACAACCGTCCTCCAAGTTATCCCCTCAATTTCCAGTTCTTTGCTACACCAAAGGAGTTGCCATAAATATTTTTGCATATTTAAATTTTTTTTCTTTTCTTTTGATTTCCTTGGTGTACAGATTCAAAAATGGTAATTTGGGTCAATAGATATACAAAATTTCATAATCTTTTGGGCATATTTCCAAATTGTCCTTCAGATTGGTTGGGCTAGTTTCATTAATAATGCATTAGTGCTATCATTTTTATTATTGGCCTTCCCATGAGCATTTGTTCTTTCTCTGTTTAAAAAAAACAAATTTTAAAAAACAAAATTAAAAAAACAAATTACAAAAGTATTTTGTAATAGTATTCATATAATGTGTCTTGGCAGGTAGACTCTCAAGTACTTCCATTATGCCTTAATAAGGGGTTTTAAGTTTTGGTTCAGGAAAAGAAACCATCAGTTGGTCAAATTTTTAATGCTAGGAATTTGTAAAACATTATCTTAGAAATTTTCTAATTAGTTTACCTAATTAGACCCTTGACTAATATGTCTATTTACATACATGCATATATTTGACAATTACTTATTAAATTAAATTTAAATCATTAATCAAAATTATTTGTTAATTTAAAAATATTTGTGTTTATTTGATGTACTCTTAGTTCCTGGAGTTCTGAAAAGCTGTATTCCTAATCAATAAATCAATTGAGAAGCTTAAAAAAAAAAAAAAGAAAAGAAAACTTATGGCCTGTTATTAAGGCTAGATTTAGAAAAAAATGAACCATTAGTTAAAAGAGCAATTAATATTCAATATGATGAAAGTATGATTTCATGATGAGGAATTAAAGATAACAAAATGAATTCAATGGCAAATCATGTAAAATAAATGATGACAGCAAAAGTAGAAAAATAAATAAAAATAGAATAAACCTGATATAGTTTTAAAGTTTTTGTTTTAAATGTAAATGTTATGAGGTTCTTGTAGAAGTCAATAAATTTACTTTATTTTGTCCCGATTTTTACACACTGCTATAAGTAGGAAATGCATTTCCACCAAAATGAAAGTGCCCTTAACTATTCTGAAGCTCAAAGAAAAATCACTGGGGGGAAAAAAGATAAAAAAGATCCTTCCATATACATAATAAAGGTTTTTCTCTACTAAAATTCTTATCCTGATACTTGATCACAATCTAAGGGAAATCCTGGGTTCCCAAAAACCATTTTAGTGGAGAGCAAGTCTTTCAAATTCCTACCTTCAAACACTAGGCTTGGAATCAGGAAGACTTGATTCAAATCTGACCTTAGACATTTACTAGCTATGTGACGCTTGGGGCATATCATTTAACTTCTGTCTGCCTTAGTTTCCTCAACTATAAAATGGGGGTTATAGTAACATCTATTTCCCACGATGGTTGTAAAAATTAAATGAGATCTTTGTAAATAAAGCACTTAGCACATGTCCTGATACATAATAGGGACTTTAAAATGTTTATTATTTTCCTTTCTGACAAAATGAAAAGGTTTAAAATAGGACCTAGAATGAGCTATGTGCTTCTTGTCTGAGGACTAGTTTTGATAAGTATAGAGTTCACAAACAAAAGGATGACCAGCAAGTGACAAATTTTGGGACTTTGGCATCTCAAAAAGGTTATCTATTAAAAGCATTAAAATATCTAATTATGAAAATGGAGAAGAGACCCACAGTGAAAAAATTAAAGATTCCAAGTATTGAAGATAGATATTTATTAGAAATGGATCCTTTGAAGGGTCTTTACTAAGTAAGAAGATATCATGAAGTCTTTAAAATGGCTTAGAATGTGGCAGCTAGGTAGTACAGTGAATAGAGCACCAGCCCTGGAATCAGGAAGACTTAGTTCAAATGTGGTCTCAAACACTTGACACTTGACTAGCTCTTAGTGACCCTAAGCAAGTTACTTAACCCTGATTGCCTTGACAAAATTAGTTAATTGACTTAAATGGCTCCAAATGGCTCCCCAGTTGTGGGAGGCAAAAATCACAGATAGCAAAATTGAAGACTCTCTTGGTTTCACTTAATAATATACGTGTAGCGATCAAGTAAGATTTATACCAGAAATACAGGGCTGGTTCAATATTAGGAAAACTATCAGTATAATTGGCCATATTAATAACCAAATTAACAAAAACCATATGATCATCTCAATAGATGCAGAAAAAGCATTTGATAAAATCCAACTCCTATTCCTATTAAAAACACTTGAGAGTATAGGAATAAGTGGACTTTTCCTTAAAATAATCAGTAGCATCTATTTAAAACCATCAGTAAGCATCATATGTAATGGGGACAAATTGCAACCATTCCCAATAAGATTAGGAGTGAAACAAGGTTGCCCACTATCACCGTTACTATTTAATATTATATTATAAATGCTAGCTTTGGCAATAAGAGTTGAGAAAGAGATTAAAGGAATAAGAATAGGCAATGAGGAAACCAAATTATCACTCTTTGCTGATGATATGATGGTATATTTAGAGAACCCCAGAGATTCTACTAAAAAGTTATTAGAAATAATCCAAACCTTCAGCAAAGTTGCAGGATAGAAAATAAACCTACATAAGTCATCAACATTCTTACATATCACTAACAAAACCCAACAGTTAGAGTTACAAAAAGAAATTCCATTTAAAGTAACTACTGATTGTATAAAATATTTAGGAATCTATCTGCCAAGGGAAAATCAGAAACTTTATGAGCAAAACTACAAAACACTTTCCACACAAATTAAGTCTGATCTAAACAACTGGAAAAATATTAAATGTTCTTAGATTGGGTGAGCAAATATAATAAAGATGACAATACTACCTAAACTAATCTATTTATTTAGCGCTATACCAATCAGACTCCCAAAAAATCTACTTTGATGACCTAGAAAAAATAACAACAAAGTTCATATGGAAAAACAAAAGGTCAAGAATTTCAAGGGAATTAATGGGGAAAAAAAATCAAATGAAGGTGGCCTAGCTGTACCTGATCTAAAATGATATTATAAAGCAGCAGTTGCTAAAACCATCTGGTATTGGCTAAGAAATAGACTAGTTGATCAATGGAATAGGTTAGATTCAAAGGACAAAACAGCCAATAACTTTAATAATGTAGTGTTTGACAAACCCAAAGACCCCCAGTTTAGTATGGAAATTAGTATGGCAGAAACTAGGCATTGACTCACACTTAACACCAAACACCAAGATAACGTCAAAATGGGTTCATGACCTAGGCATAAAGAATGAGATTATAAATAAATTGGAAGAGCATAGGATAGTTTACCTCTCAGACCTGTGGAAGAGGGAGGGATTTATGACCAAAGAAGAACTAGAGATCACTATTGACCACAAAATAGAAAATTTTGGTTATATTAAGTTGAAAAGTTTTTGTACAAACAAAACAAATGCAGACAAGATTAGAAGGGAAACAATAAACTGAGAAAACATTTTTACAATCAAAGGTTCTGATAAAGGCTTCATTTCTAAAATATATAGAGAATTGACTCTAATTTATAAGAAATCAAACCATTCTCCAGTTGATAAATGGTCAAAGGATATGAACAGACAATTCTCAGATGAAGAAATTGAAACTATTTCTAGCCATATGAAAATATGCTGCAAATCATTATTAATCAGAGAAATGCACATTAAGACAACTCTGAGATACCACTACACACCTGTCAGATTGGCTAGAGTGACAGGGAAAGATAATGTGGAATGTTGGAGGGGATGTGGGAAAACAGGGACACTGGATTGTTACATTGTTGGTGGAATTGTGAACACATCCAGTCATTCTGGAGAGCAATTTGGAACTATGCTCAAAAAGTTATCAAACTGTGCGTACCCTTTGATCCAGCAGTGTTTCTATTGGGCTTATACTCCAAAGAGATACTAAAGAAGGGAAAGGGACCTGTATGTGTCAAAATGTTTGTGGCAGCCCTGTTTGTAGTGGCTAGAAGCTGGAAAATGAATGGCTGCCCATCAACTGGAGAATGGTTGAGTAAATTGTGGTATATGAATGTTATGGAATATTATTGTTCTGTAAGGAATGACCAGCAGGATGAATACAGAGAGGACTGGCAAGACTTACATGAACTGATGCTAAGTGAAATGAGCAGAACCAGGAGATCATTATATACCTCAACAACAATACTGTATGAGGATGTATTCTGATGGAAATGGATTTTTTTGACAAAGAGAAGATCTAACTCAGTTTCAATTGATCAAGGATGGACAGAAGCAGCTACACCCAAAGAAAGAACACTGGAAAATGAATATAAACTGCTTGCATTTTTATTTTTCTTCCCGGGTTATTTATACCTCCTGAATCCAATTCTCCCTGTGCAACAAGAAAACTGTTCGGTTCTGCACACATATATTGTATCTAGGATATACTGTAACCTATTCAACATGTAAAGGACTGCTTGCCATCTGGGGGAGGGGGTGGAGGGAGGGAGGAGAAAAATCGGAACAGAAGTGAGTGCAAGGGATAATGCTGTAAAAAAAAAAATTACCCTGGCATGGGTTCTGTCAATAAAAAGTTATTTAAAAAAAAAACATATTGAAAGGGAAATCTAAAAAAAAAAAAGAAAGAAAAAAGAAAAGTCTGGGACTTCTGGATTTGAGGTTATTTGGATTCTTGTTCTTGCCTATATAATATCTATCTCACAAGGTTCTATGAGAAAAGCACTTTGTGAACTTGAAAGAGAAAGATTTTTGATTGTTATCATTTTATTTTCATAACAAACCTATGACATAGAAAGTTCAATTATTACCTTTGTCAAGGCCATAAAGCTCTTAAGTGGTGAAGCTGGGACTTGAAGTCACATTTTCTAACTCCAAATTTAATGTTTTTCCTACTATGGCACAGTTATCCTCATTATGGCCTAACATGATCATAGCATTTCCTATCTTTTCCTTTCCGTAGTCTCTCCTGATTCTACAATGATAAAATCTGTGACTCCTGGTATCCTACCTATCCTAAATCTATCCCACTATATCTCTTTTTTTTCCCTCTAGAAAAAGATCTGGTAGGAACAAGGGACCTGATAGGTGAAAAACATACAGTAAGGAAAGTGACAGACACATATTAAAGCTTTCAGTCAGAATAAAAGCCCACATCTAAAAAGCAGAACTGCACTTCCCCAGAGGAAACCTCTAGTAACTGCACGCAATTAATGTTTAGATACCTACACCAAAGTGATTACAATCTTGAAGAACCTACTGATAAAATCAACTGTCAATCCATGGAATAGGGAAAGCAGGTTACAGGAACACTCTGTAGTTGAGATTTCATGCTAGCAAATAAGGCAAACAGCTGGCATAATGGGCAGCAGAAGTCTGGAAGTCCAAGTTCAAGTCAAGAAAAGGTTTGGCTGGCACAGAGCTCTAGGTTCGATAAGTTTAAAAAAAAAAAAACCTCAGGGAAATTTTATTAAGCTATTTTATTCTCATAACCCAAAACCAACCTCATAGATCCTGGTTCTAAGTAAAATGCTAGCTCTCATAGGGGCTTCACAAATTGATGCCTTGTTTAGTAACCAAGAAGGAGAAGACTGTCTTTGTTGCACAAAGTTTTGAATTTCCTCATTAAGTGGGAGAAATACATCTTGTGATGTGACTTGGGGCTCCATAGTGGTGCTTATTTTCTCTGGATCAGGCAAAGTGAAAAATGAGGTTTACTGGTATACTTCATCAATGAAACATCAATGTTCATCCTGAACCAAACCCTTAACATAATCAAAATCACCAAAGTTGTTTATCAAAGAAAAATACAAAAATCTTATTTTTGTGCATCTATATTTCCAGGCCTAGTGAAAGATGCTGGGAGGGAAAGGAAGAGGGCTATGAAACCAAGTATTAAAGTTTGAACATTTGACATAAAAATAAATTATCAATTCAGAAAAGAAAGGAGTCTCAGAGACAATATAGTGTAGACTCCTCAGTTCATACATAATAAAACAAAGCTCTCTAAAGGTTCTCTTCTTTCTAATATTGATGATTTCATATCCTTCAATTTCTGAACAGTTCTCTTCCAAAAACTTCAATGGATTTCACAAGACTTGTTTCATTTATTTTTATCCACTTTATATTTATATCCTTTGATCTTAGCCAGAACTACAAGCTCAAGTGCAGGAATATAATATTTTGTTAAAGGCTAGCTTTACTAAAAACAGCTAGTGCAGAGCCCTGGAGCTAGCTAGGTTTTGAGGTAGCCTCAATCTTAAGCATAGGAACTTTCACCTCCCCTAACTATGTTAGAAGTCAAGGGTTTGAGTCTGAGAGAATTTAAGAGTCTGATGCTGCTAAGGAATATGAGACCCAGCTATATTGTGGACAAGCTACCCTGGGCTTGAAGGAATCTGCAACCCTGGATGAGTGCAGAAGCAATAGGGTTGGGAAGCGTCTGGTTACAGAAGAGTGGAGTTCTTGGTTTTTGGAGAGAGGAGAAAACTGAAGAAAGACCTAAAGCCAGAGGCATCATCTCCTCCTTCCATCTCTGAGTGCAGAAGCAGTGAGGCAGGAATGTTGCTAGTTGTGAGAGGGAGCTTTCGATTTGGCATTCCAGGTCAGAAGGAAGAGCTGAAACCAAATTAGAGGCACCATCCCCCATCCCATATTTAGAGGTACTTACATTAATATTTTTCTTTAAAAAAAAAAAAAAGGAAGAAGAAGAAAGAAGGAAGCTAATCATAGAAACTTACTATGGGAATAAGGAAGATTGGAGTTCATCTTCAGAGGAATACAGTGAAATTTAAAAAAAAAAAAAAAAAAAAAAGCTGCTTTTGCCCCCAAAGACTACTGTGAAATATCTACTTGCCCGAAAGAATTTATAGAAAAAATTTTTAAAAAGAGACTTTAAAAGTCAAATAAGAAAGATTGAGGAAAAACTAAAAAAATAAAATCAAAACCATCCAAGAAAACAAGATTATGAGAAAAGTTAACCAACTAGAAAAGGAAATAGAGTCTTAAAGAAAAAAATAATTCTTTGAAAATTAGAATTGGGCAAAGGAAAGCCTGTGAAGCTATATGAGACCAAGAAATAACAAAACAAAATATCAAAAAAAAAAAAAAAAAAAGAAAAAATATAACAGAATGTGAAATATCAGAAAAATTACAGATATGGAGAACAGATGAAGAAGAGAAAGTAGAAGCATGATTGAACTTCCTAAAAGCTGTGAAAGCTTTTTGTTTTTTAAAGAACTTTAACACATTAATGAAAGAAATAATCCAAGAAAATTGTTCTGGAGTGATATCACATGAGAAAGTAGAAATAGAAAAAATCCACAGATCACCACTCCCAAAGAGATCTTTTGTGGAAAACACATAGGAATATTATTGTCAAATTTTTGAATCAGATCAAAGAGAAAATTATGTAAGAAACAAATAAGCAAACAAAAACAATTCAAATATGCTGAAGCTACACTTAGAAGTATACAGGATTTATCACTAGCCACAATAAAAGACCACAGATCTTGGAATCACAAATACCAGAAAGTAAAAGAGCTACACCTGTGGCCAAAAATATCATATCCAGAAAATTATCTGTAGTACTGAATGGAAAAAGAAAAAAAGGACATTCAACACACTTACAGATTTCCAGGACTTTCTTTCAACCAAATCCAAACTTAATAGAAAATTTAACATGAAGAGTCAATACTAAAGATTAATTTCAAGAAACTTAATATGGATAAATTGTTTTTTATATGGAAATGTATACCATATGTTTAAGATTGACATCAGTAATTGAGTAATTCAAAAGAAAAATTGGGGCAGCGTTAACTATGATCTGACTCTATAAAAAACAAAACTGTCTAAGGAAAAGCTATATACACAGGCATTAGAGGGAGGAAGGAGAGTTTGTAGTTCTGAAAACCTATTTACATCTGGAATGAGTTAAATAGTCAACACTATATATATTCCATTAAGAGTATAGCACCCTCCAAAATCTATAAAGAAATAAGGGGGGAGGAAAAAAGGGAGGAAATATGATAAGGTGAGATATAGAAGGATATGTAGATTTGTGGTGCTGGGACAAAGTGTGTAGATTAATGGGCAAAGGATAAAGGAAGTTAAGAGTATAGAACAGTGTTTAGAGTAATGGTAGATTAATAGGAAAGGGATAAAGAGGAAGGGAAAGGGTGGAGGGAGAAGATAAGGAAGGGATTCATGGGCGGGGAGGGGAAGGGGAATGTTAAGTAACAGCCAGGCAAGTTAAGGAGCAAAATGAAAGTAGAAGAGTTAGCAGGCATAGGAAATATAGTGTTGAAACACTACAACAGGCGTAGAATTTACTAAAAAAAATATGGGAGGAGGGGGAGGGCAGGGCAGCTAGGTGGCACAGTGGATAGAGCACCAGCCCTAAAATCAAGAGAACCGAAGTTCAAATCTGATCTCAGACACTTAACACTTCCTGGCTCCTGTGTGACCCTGGGCAAGTCATTTAATCCCAATTGCCTCGGTGGGGGGGGGGGGGGGGGGGGGGGAGGAAGTAGGACTAGTAATCATTGATCTTAGAGAACGTCAAACTTAAATATTCAATAAAAATAGAAATCTATATTATATGTTAGCCATGTTTTAGATGCATATTTATATATGGGTAAGTGCATAGAGATAATTATATATGTGCATATATATAATTATCCCTATGAATATATATATGTGTGTGTATATATATACACACATATATATATGTATGTGTATAGGTCCGTGTATGTTGTGTACATATGTATGTACATACACATACATATATATAGATATAGATATATCTATGCTTATAAATATATGTGTGTGTGTGTGTGTGTGTGTGTGTGTGTGTGTGTGTATCTTTACTTAAATGTAGCCTGTTTTAGGGAGATGGGGGAATGAAAGGGGGAAAAAAGAATAAAGTAAAAAGTGCTCAGCAGAGTAAAAAAGAATAACCTACAAGAAAGAAAAGACATTCGTGAATATAATTTCTTTTATTATTATATATGCTTTCTTGAAATGGAAATTTATTGTTATATATTTTGAATTCTCCCTGATGTTCTGCTGGGCACATGACAATGTTTTGTTTTGTTTTATTTTATGTCTTTCTTTTTTCTATTTTGTTTTTATTATTATTATGTATTTCATTCAATAAAGAAAAAAGAAAAGAAAAAAGAAATGAACAGGCAAAGGAGAAAGAATTCAATTAAAGAAAATTCCTGGGGAGGATTCTGGGAAGATGGCAGAGTAGGTTGGTAAATTTCAAGCTCTCCAGATTTTCCCCACAAATAGAACAAATTTGCACCTCAGAGTGAACATAGATTAGTGAAAAATCAAGAAGATTTGGGACAGAACTGGGGTCCCCCTGGTACAATCCAACAAGATCTGAAGAACGACCCCAGATCGGGATTAACCCATGTGAAGTGCAAACATGTTCAGACTAGCTCAGCAGAAACATCAAGTGGAGACCACTAGGACTAGCTAGGTGTGGCTAGAACCTCAGCAGGAACCATAGAGACTTTCAACTGCTAGACTATTTATTAAATTGAGTCCCAAAAGATGGAATGAACCTCAGCCAATTGGAAACACCAGGCACAGGTGTGCTACAGACAGATAACCTTGGGCAAGAAGGAACTAGCACCTGGTGAATGCAGAGACAGTGGGGCAGGGAGCCTGTGGGCTGTGGGCATTTGCAGGAAAGTGGAGCTCTTGGTTTGGAGTTCCTGGTCAAAGTAGAGAGGTGAAGGCAATTTTGACCACTGTCCCTCCAACCCATGATTAGAGGTGCTTACACTAATACCTATTATTTAAAAATAATAATAATAAACCAACAAAAAAGAAAAAAACCTCACTATTGAAACATGCTTTTGGAAAAGGAAAGACTGGGATTCATCTTCAAAGGAGGACGCTTTAATTTTAAGAGCTCCTACCTCAAAGATTAACGTGAAATGGCTCCCTGCCAGAGAGAATTTATAGAAGGATGCACAGAAGAACTTAAAAACCGAATGAAAGACATTAAGGAAAAACTAAAAAATAATAATTAAAACCATCCAAGAAAAATAAGATTATGAAAAAAAATTACCAACTAGAAAAAGAGGTATAGAGTCTCAAAGATGAAAATAAATCTTTGAAAATTAGAATTGGGCAAGGAGAAGCCAGTGAAACTATGAGATCAATAAACAAAACAGATTATAAAGAATGAGAAAATAGAATAAAATGTAAAACATAAGAAAAACTACAGATGAGGAGAACAGATCAAGAAGAGAAAATAAGAATAATTGGACTGCCAGAAAGTTGTGACCAAAAAGAGAACCTTGACACAATAATGCAGGAAATAATTCAAGAAAATTATCCTGGTGTGATAGAACATGAGGGTGAAGTTGAAATAGAAAAAATTCACCAATCACCACCTCAAAGACATTCTTTGTGGAAAATACATCAGAATGTAATTGCCAAATTTTGAAACCCCCAGATCAAAGAGAAAATTTTTCAAGAAAAAAAAAATTCAAATAAGCTAGAGCTACAATTAGAATTGTATAAGACTTATCAGCAGCTACAATAAAAGATAGCAGGTCCTGGAATCATATCTACTGACAATCAAAAGAACTAAACTTGTGGCAAAAATATCATAATCAGCAAAATTATCTATAATTTTGAATAAGAAAAAAATGGACATTTAACAAACTTGAAGATTTTCAGGACTTTTTACCAACCAAATGTGAATTTAACAGAAAATTTAACACATAAAAGCCAATATCAAAGATCAGTTTTAAGGAACTCAACATGGACAAACTGTTTAAACATGAATGCAGAGGGCCAGAATTCTAGAGAGGTATACTTGAAACAAGGTGTTAACTCAGTGGAATTGATAATGGTTCTCTAGTTCACATATATCTAGTATGACAAAATGATATAATCACTCTAGTTTGATATAATGATATAATTACTCTAGACTGGCTTATACTCAGTATACTGTAATGATGTAATTGTAATAAGGTATTTAAACTGGGGACAAGTCAGACTCAGAGGGAGACTGGCAGACTGGCAGACTGGCAGACTGCTGAAGGAGACTGAGTCAGACTATGACAGACTGTTCTATTAATGTTATATGATTTTTAAGAGAAGTTCGAATCCGCTTTTATAAATGACGCTCTCAGGCTCAGTTAAAGTAAAGGTAAAATTTAATTACACAATGCAAGGGATAGAATGCTTGCAATAACAACACATACAGCAAATAATACACAAGAGGCAAAGAATAATAAGGATTATGATTAGAATAGCAGAGAAAGAGAGAGAATACATTACTCAGTACGATCGAGGGAGCTTCAACTCTAATTGGACGGCTGGGAAGGCCCCGCTATTTCAGCCTGTGAGTCTCGATCGGGAAAGTCCTAGGCAGATCGTCATCTCCATAGGTGAGGCTTCAAAGTGGAGAATGCTTTGCCCACTCTTTATAGGGGTCCAAACAAAGAAGGCTTTGGGCCAAATGAAGACCTCATCTAAGACAAGGATGCACCAACTAGGGCTCCAGGTGGTTATAATCAAATGTTGCATTGATAAGGGGGCCAGTCCTTATCAACAGCAACAGTTCCAAGGAGTGGTGAGTTCCTGGAATCATATAATTGGAGCTAAAACGCAGGTGGTACATGCCTGTCTTATAGATTAAAAAGGAAAGAGTTGAAATATATGTTCTTATGGGTCAAGGAATGGTCAGGTTTTCATAGGAGAAGGAGTTAAAATATATGCTCTTGGGGTGAGAGAGTAGTCAAGTCCTCACAGGGGGAGTCATGTCCTTCCTCAATTGGGTTCTCATGGTTTACATGGGAATTAGGTTCATATGGGGAAAGTCACGTCCTTACAATGATTTGAAATGAACTTACTACTAATAAGGAGATTTCTTATTTACAGACACAAACTGTGTAAGAGACAATAAAGATTTTGGACTCTATTCTCGTCCATTTTTATGGTGTCTATTCTGCTGAAATCAAGGCCCTTCTGGAGGACCTCCAAAAAGCTAGCCCAGACATTACACATGAACAAATCATTTATCTTTTATATATATGAAATGTATTCTATATGTTTAAAATTCATATCAACAATAGGGTGGCTCAAAAGAAAAACTGGAAAAAATAGTAATCTTGTTATGCAAATAAGGTGCAGAAGAAGAATAGATACAGAGGCATTAGAGGGGGAGGAGGGCTCAATAGTTCTGAAAACCTTCTCACATCAGAAATGGGTTCAATAGGCCATATTACATATATACCCTGAAGGGTATAGCACCTTCCAAAATCAATAAAGAAGGAGGGAAGAATGGATGAGGAAGCAAAGAGTAAGGGAAGAAGACAAGGGAAGGATTCTTGGGTGGGAGGAGATTAAATAATAGCAAGGCAAGTTATGAAGCAGAGTTTAAGTAAAGCAGGTTAAAGTTAAGTCAGCAGGAATAAAAAAGTGTGTATGTGGACTATGTGTGTATGTGTGTCTGTATACATGTAACTATATATGTATATATAAATATATCTTTACTTAACTGTGGCTTACTTGGGGGTGGGGAGTGATGAAAGTGGGAAAGAAGAATAAAGTAAATAAGATGAGCAACAGAGAACCAAAGAACAATTTACAAGGAAGTAAAGAAAAAAAATGGACATTCATGAATATAATTTCTTCTACTAATATATATAGGCATATATATATTTCTTGATCTAGTATATATTTTGAATCTTCCCTTATGTTCTACTAGAATCATGACAATGTTCTCTTTTGTTTTGCTTTATTTTGTTCCTTTTTCATTTTTCTCTTTTTTTCTTATTCTGTCTTTTTCAAATAAAATAAGAAAAAAGAAAGAAAGTTACTATGAGAATACAAAGACCAGAGTAAATCTAAAGGGAAAGATACTGAACTATCCAAAGAATAATGCCAAATAATTACTTGTTCAAAAAAATTCATAGAACTGAAAAAAAGACTTTTAAAATCAAATGAGAGTGAGAAAAAACTAACTAAATAATAATCCAAGAAAAACAAGAAGATTATGAAAAGAAAGTCATCAACTAAAAAAGGCCATCCAGAATCTTAAGGAAGAAAGCAACTCTGAAAATTAGAATTGAGTAAAGGGAAGTTAGTAAAGTTTAAAGAGACCAACAAATAATAAAACAAAATATAAAGAATGAAAAAATAGAAGAAAATGTGAGATATCTCATAAGAAAAACAACAGATCTGCAGAACAGATAAAGAAAACATAAGCTGCATGAAAACTATGACAAAAAAGAACTATGAAGTAATAATATAAGAAATAATCAAAGAAAATTGCCCTAAAGAGATAAAATTCTAGAAAGGAAGGTAGAAATAGGAAAAAAAATTCACTAATTACCACCTGAAAGAAATCCTACAAGGAAAACATACAGGAATATCATTGCTAAATTTTGGAAACCCCTAGCTTAAAGAGCATATTTTATAAGCAGCAAATAAAAAACAAAAAAAAATGTTTTTAATTCAAATACTCTGGAGCTACAGTTATAGTCATACAAGATCTATCAATAGCTACAATAAGAGACCACAGATCCTGAAATGCCATAAATTGATCATCAAAAGAATTAAGAGTTGTGGCCAAAAAATAATATATCCAGCAAAATTAAATGTAATATTGAATAGAAATAAAATGAACATTCAATTAACTATCAGATTTTTCAGGATTTTGTTGCAGACAAACCTAAACTCAATAAAAGTCTTTGACATATTAAAAAACAACATCAAAGATTAATTTCAAGAGATTCATTAAGGGCAAACTGTTTGTTTTATATGTAGCAATTTAAACTATGTGTCTAAGATTATCATAAGTAGTTAGGTAGACTCACATGAAAAAGTGTTCCAAATCACTATTGATCAGAGAAATGCAAATTAAGACAACTCTGAGATATCACTACACACCTGACAGATTGGCTAAGATAACAGGAAAAAAATAATGATGAATGTTGGAGAGGATGCGGGAAAACGGGGACACTGATGCATTGTTGGAGTTGTGAACGAATCCAACCATTCTGGAGAGCAATCTGGAATTATGCCCAAAAAGTTATCAAAATGTGCATACCCTTTGATCCAGCAGTGTTTCTATTGGGCTTATACCCCAAAGAGATACTAAAAAAGGGAAAGGGACCTGTATGTGCCAAAATGTTTGTAGCAGCCCTGTTTGTAGTGGCTAGAAACTGGAAAATGAATGGATGCCCATCAATTGGAGAATGGCTGGGTAAATTGTGGTATATGAATGTTATGGAATATTATTGCTCTGTAAGGAATGACCAGCAGGATGAATACAGAGAGGCTTGGAGAGACCTACATGGACTGATGCTGAGTGAGATGAGCAGAACCAGGAGATCATTATACATTTTGACAACGATATTGTATGAGGATGTATTCTGATGGAAGTTGATTTCTATGACAAAGAGACCTAACTGAGTTTCAATGGATAAATGATGGACAGAAACAGCTACACCCAAAGAAGGAACACTGGGAAACGAGGGTGAACTATTTGCATTTTTGATTTTCTTCCCGAGTTATTTTTACCTTCTGAATCCAATTCTCCCTGTGCAACAGGAGAACTGTTCGGTTCTGCAAATATGTATTGTATCTAGGATATACTGTAAAATATTTAACATATATAGGACTGCTTGCCATCTTGGGGGGGGGGGGGTGGAGGGAGGGAGGGGAAAAAATGAAACATAAGCGAGTGCAAGGGATAATGTTGTAAAAAATTACCCTGGCATGGATTCTGTCAATACAAAGTTATTATTAAATAAAAAATAAAATTAAATATAAGTAGTTAGGTAGTCCAAAAGAAACACTGGGTAAAAGAGTTAAATGTGATAATGATGTGAATCCTGATAGCAACCTATCATCTCCTTTTTTCAGGAAATTCTAAAATGTTCATCCTGGGAATTTAGTTTTCCAGACTTATTACCATAGGTAAGGCAACCATGACATACCCAGACTACTTTGACTAGCATCTTTAAAATATTTTTAAGATACTTGTAATGGGAATCCGGGTTTTCTCACCCAACTGCCAGAGGTAATTTTCTTAGGTTTTATCTGCTAATTCAAAGACCTTCTAAGTTCTCTGTTGATGGAAGGGTTCCCATATTGGGAGTTTCTACACTGAGGTGTCAGATACAAAAAGACAAAAATGGGGGGAAAATGGGACTCTGACTGACATTTGCTATGTGAAAATGGGCAAATCTTCCTCTCTAAACCTATTTCCTTATATTTAAATTGATTAACTGTAAAATATAAAAAAGAACATTGCCATTGCCTCCCCACAGGATAGTTGTGAACAAAGTTCTTTATAAGCCTTAAAGCACAATGTATAATAGATAAAATAGATTAAAATATAATATGTATATATATGTATACATATGTGTGTATTTGTGTGTATATATAATATACACACAAATACACACATATGTATACATATATATAATATGCACACAAATACACACATATATAAAGTAGCATTTGTACAGCACTTTAAGATTTACAAAGCACTTTAAAGTGTTATCTTCTCATTTGATCCTAACAACAACCCTGTGAGGTGGGTTGAGAAAAGTGAACTGGCTTGCTTGGAGTCACACAACTAATAAGTGTCCATGGCAGGATTTGAATTTGATTCTTCCTAATTCTCAGTCCCATGCTCTATCCACTCCATCACCTAACTGCCTCAGCAGCTTATTTTTCATTTAAGAAACGTGCCCTTCACTAGTAAGATTTCTTCAAGTAGCAGTCAAGGATGAATGATAACAAAGGAAAAAAGGTCTTGGAAGTCATGGAGCTCAAGTCCTTCATTTTACAGGTTAGGAAAAGTAAAGCATAAAAGGTATAAAATGACTCACTTAATGGCACATTGGTATTAAGTGGCAAAGTAAGGATTTGAACCCAAACTGTTCTGTCCCTTCAACTATGCTGCCTCTCTTTTCGGGCTCTTCATTTCATGATTTTATGAGGTGCTTATTTCAGCGGTATCCCCAGTAAGGAAGAAAGTTCTTGGCAGTCAGGAAGCAGCATGAGAACATCAGGAACCTGGGGAAAGTTCACCAAAAGCAGGATACAAAGCTAAACAACAACAACAAAAAAAAAAAAAAAAAAAAAAAAAAAACAGTGTTAATTAACAGCACCAACTTTACAACTTTGTCCCAACACCAGCCCTGAAAATCAGAGTAGATTGTAACTCACATTTCCTGTTTTTCTTGACTTGCTAATTTCTCAAGGTAAAACATTGTTATAACATAGAAAGCACTTGATTTTAGGATCAGAAGCCCTGAGTTCAAATTCCAAAATCTTTGCTATTAAAAATCTGTATGATCTTGGCCAATAATGACTGGTATCTAAAAAGCATCTAAAGGAATTAGCTTAGGTGAATCATAATAGCAACTCTGTGAGAAAAAAACACCATAGCTCTTTTAAAGTCAAAGAAACTGAGGATCAATAACTCATCTATGACCACATTACTAATAAGTATCAGAAAAGCAATTTTGAACCCAAGCTTTTCTTGACCCCAAGTCAAGAATTCTTTCCATGGCATCATGTTTTCTATCAAGTCATTAATCTTTCCACTAGGAATTAGTTTCCTGATTCTGAAAATAAGATAGATGGACTAAATCATCTCTTATATCCCTTCCATCTACTGAACAAAGTCCAACTCAGGTCCATCTTTTATAGGAGATCTTTTCTGAGTCCTCCAGAAATTATTTTTCATGTATTTTTATCCATATCTCTATGGACATATAAAATATGTAACATATAATAAATATACAAATAAATATATCTATACACATATGTATGTATACATTTATATTTACTGTTTTGTCTCTATTAGTAGAGTGTAATCTTTTTGAGGACAGAGATTATTTAATTTTTGTCTTTTTAATCTAAGCTCCAAATAAAGTGCCCAGCAGACAGTAGATATTTAATGGATTCTTGTATTGAATTGAACTGCATGATGCCATTTTTTTGATTGATGATTTCAAAACCTTTATAAAGATGAATGTTCCTCATGGCTAATACTAGAATAAATTAAAGAAACTATTCTAACTCTCAAAATTTTGGAGATGGAAGGGATATAAGAGATGATTTAGTCCATATATCTGATTTTGTTTTGTTTTTAGTTCTTTACTATAATAAAAAGAGCTGTTATAAATATTTTCTACATATGGATCTTTTCCTTCTATCTTTGACTTCTTGTGTACGTATACCTAGTAGAGTTCAAAGAGTAGGTATATCTCAATGACTTTTTGAATAGAGTTCCAAATTGTTTTTTAGGATAGTTGGACTAATTCATAGCTCTAGTGACAGTGCATTAGCGTGCTTGTCCTCCCACAGATCCTTCAACATTTGACATTTTCATCTTTTGTCATCTTTACCAATCTGGTGGGTGTGAGATGAAGCTTCAAAGTTGTTTGAACTTAAGTTTTTCACACACCCATGTATAATTACACATAGACTTGCACCCCAATATTTTAAACTGAGTGAATGATTGCATAATAGATCTGATTCTCAGCAATCAGAAATCTAGTGGATAGGGGAATTCTAAGCCCTAGGGAAAATGATGACAGTCAGCAACAGGAAGCATCTTTTCAGCTGTGCAAAGAAAAATGAGCAATATTTTGATGTTCCTAAGGAACATTTTCCCAGTCTGCATAATTTTAGAAAGAGCAATTTTCTTATTATTTTTCTGGAGGAATAAATTAAAGCATTTTTTAGAGTTGTCTTTTAGTTTGTATATTACTTCTCAACCAAAAACAAATGAGTGGGGAAGAAAAGGGAGATTTGCCTGCATCTAAAATTAGAATTTCTCTTTCCAAAATAATCCTGCCTCAACTTTCAACACTTCCTCAACCAAAGTTCCCTGAAAAATGTGAGCTTGTGATGAATGCCTGTGATGCATTTGCTTTCAGGGGGTATTACCATATGTGATGTCCTAATAGCAAAGAACAACAGAGCAAAATAACTAAAATAATTTTCTAACTACTCCTAACTTACTGGGAATATAGTTCTTGGAAGATTACATTCACATTAGTTCTTTATGATCACAAATTACTTTAAAGACATAATTTACAAGAATCTTGTGAGTTAAGTAGTGCAGAAATTATTTTCCCCATTTTCCCAATGAAGAGGTTGAATCCAGAGGGTTTAAATAACTGATAGAAACTCAGATTTACAGGAAGATGGGATTTTAGAAGCCATAGAGTTCAACCCCTCTTAATTTACAAATGAGGAACCTGTGGCACAAATAGGTTAAATAACTTACCCAGAGTCACACAATTTTTAAATATCTGAAGTGATATTTAAATTCCTGTCTAAATTCAAAACTCTATTTATCACATCATGCTGCTTAGACAGTATTATAATCAATAAATGACAAACTCAAACCTAGAAACTTCTGCTTCTTCCTAGAAATATGTTTTTTCTAAGGTATTTTGATGCATGATGAGGAAAACAAAAAGGGTTTCATGTCATGTTCTTCAATAAGAAAAATTATGCCAGGATTTTAAGTATAGTCAATGTCAGGATTAGATTAATTTAAGGAGCCTTAAGAGAAGTCATGATAACTCTGAACTTCAAAATCAGCTTCAACTTTTTCTGGTCTGGTTTTACTTTAGGATGACCCTCATCCATACTAACTTCTCTGGGGGTCCTCCTTGTTGGAATCCTTACTAACTGCTAACTAATTAGAGTTGATCTAATCTTACAAGAAGATGTTTTGGGCAGAACCTGAAACAAGGTACTAAGTAGAACTAATTAATACAAGGCTTGTGTTCACACCTTTACTTATTGGAGTTCAATGTGTTCATACTTCCCTTGAAGCTCTTTGGGCCAGAGAGCACTATGGGAGAAAACCCATAATCCCTCTCTCTGGAAGGAGCATAAATAGGCCAATGGGCCAGTCGAAGAAGTTCTTCAGAGGAAGAAGCTACAAGTCGAGATTTCACCGGAATGACATGAAGAGCGGTGCTGGCTCTGGAGGCTGAATAGGAGATGGAAGTCCAGGCTGAAGAGTTCCCATAGTTTCTATCTGTTCGTTCACTTTTCTTAAATCAGTGAGCATCCTCCACCTCCTCTTTCAGGGTATTGGAGGGGTATATTAGAAATGGACCAAGGAAATGACTCTGAAAAAATTAGTAATTTCCCTACTTATGAGAGTAGGGAAAGCCTAAATTGGAGGAATACCATGAGATGATAAGAAAGATATTAAAAGGAAGGAAGGAAGAGAGAAGTAAATAAGGAAAGATGAAGACAGTCATAGAGGAGCATTCTCTGTTCTTTCAAAGGTTCATCCCTTAACAATTTCCCCAAGGAATCAGGGGTCTTCAAACTTTTTAAATAAGGGGCCAGTTCATTGTCCCTCAGACTGTTGAAAGCCCGGACTATAGTAAAAACAAAAACTTTGTTTTGTGGGCCTTTAAATAAAGAAACTTCATAGCCCTGGGTGAGGGCGATAATCATCCTCAGCTGCCGCATTTGGCCTGCGGGCCCGTAGTTTGAGGACCCCTGGACTATGTCATGGAGAAATGCTTCAACTTCTAAGGAGTTTAATTCACTCCAACTTAGTAAGGTTTGATTCAGCACCCACAATGTGATACAGTGGCAGGTGCTCAGGATAAAAAAAAGAAAACAAGAAAGTCCCTGATATCAAAGAATTTAGTCTAGACAACTAGGATAATCTTGACTTCATATTTAGAAAACAGAACCTAATTCTTTGCACTTGTCTACTCTATCAATAATTCTTGCTCTTTTTGGAGTTGCAGTATCTTATTATTATCTTTGACTTTAAAGGCCTTTATCTTTACCAGACCTTTAAAATGAAAGATGAAAGCTTTTGAAAATTAATATAAATTCCAAATGCTTGTTTTTTAGAAGTTTGGAAACACTATGTGGTTAACTGGAAAGTTTTGAGTGTCTTATAAAATTAAATTTAGAATCACTGAGGATAAATCATAAAATAAGATGATAAAAATTCTAAAAATGAAAACTCATGAAAACTTCCTTGTCTTCATTTCAAAACCTCATGATGTCAACTATCACTCTCTCTTCCTTTTCTCAAGTTTCTGATAATGAGATAGCTCTTCTCCCTGAAAAAGAACAATCTTTCTATAGGTGCCCTTCATCTAATTATCTTCTGTTTTCTCCAACAGACTGTTTCTTCAATTATCTCTTCCCTCTCATCAATCTTTACTCATTCAGTATTAGTCTTTTTTCTGCTGCCCTCATACAATGTTCATTTTCCCCCATCCTTAAAATATCTTCACTAGAGACTAGACTATCACCCTCTCAACCTATCATTCTAAATCTCTCTTCTCTCTCTTAGCCAAACTCTTTGAAAGCATCTCTATTTCCTCAGTTGCCAAAGCTGATGACATATTTTCTCACTTCTCAATCTTCTTGTCATCTTTACAGCATTTAGCATTATTGTACATCCGACCCTTCCAGTGATGCTCAGTTCTTTGGGATTTTGTACTAGTATTCATTTTTATCTATCCTTCTACCTGTTTGATCACTTTTTTTCAGTCTCCTTTAAAAATTCTTCAGTCATATCATACCTCCTCACTGTTCAAGGAACCAAGGCTCTGAACTATACCTTCCCTACTCTCACTATACTTTCTCTTTTAATGATCTCACTGGTTCCTATGAGTTTAATTATTTTTTTCTATTCAGATACTTTAAAGGTTCATATATCCAGCTCTAGCCACTTTCTTTAGCAGTAGTCCCACATACCAATTGCCTGTTGTACATTTTAAACTGGATGTCCCCAAAACATCTTAAACTCATTTTGTCTAGATCAGAACCAGAATTAGTGATACCCTTTCTCCCCCCCAAAAAAAACCTCAAACTCTCTCTGTTACCAAACTTCCCTGTATCTGTCAAATGCAGCATCATTCTTCCAATTTCCCAGGTTTGCAAGCTTAGCATTACCTTTAACTTATCACTCATATCCAATCCATTGACAAATTTTACTGTTTTTACCTCTATATCATCACCATTCATCTTAAGTATAGCAATATCCTTCTATCTTTTGCAATTTTGATCAATCCTCTACTTAGATAGCTGCCAAAGTGATTTTTCTTAAACACAGATTTTACCATATAATTCCCCTTCTCAATAAATTCCAATCATTCCTTATTGCCTCAGGATTAAAATATAACTTCCTCTTTTGGCTTCTACAACCTGGCTCTACTCTATCTTTCTATACTTATTTCATAGGACTCCCATTACTGCCTTCTATAGTCTAGCTGCATGACTCTGGACAAATCACTTAACCCAAATTGCCTCAGGGGAAAAAAATCATTCTCTGTTTACCTCAGCCTCACATAATCCCTCACTTCTTTTAAGCACTGCAATTTACATGAAGATTTTCAGAATACTCCAGATTGCTTCTCCATTTTATTTATTTTGTATTTATTTTCTACATATTTATTCTTTGGTTAATACATGTATTTATACATAAATGTGTACATGTGTATATGTGCTGATTAAATAGAAGTTCCCTGAGAGGAGGAATTTTTTTTTTTGCATTCCTAGTACCTAGTACAGTAGCTGACTTATGATAGATAATTAACACATATTTATTGATGATTCAATTGAATATTTAATTTCAGGGGGCAGAGTCAAAATGTTGGACAAAAGTCAGGAATTTCTCTATGCTTTCCCAAATTCCCCTACAAAAAAATTTAAAGTAACACCTCAAAATGAGTTCTAGAACTCAGAATAGAATGGGATGAAACAACTTTCTAGCCCAAAACAACCTCAAAGGTTGGCAGGGAAAGTCTGTTGTGTTGAGGTAAGAGTGAAATGAAATCCAACAGAGATGATGCCAGTGACAGGTCTTGGAGGAAACTGAATCAGTAGCAAGCTTTCAGTCTATGGATAGTAAAAGGGTCAGCAATTGGTCAGAAGGAGATTACAGGGGTATATTTGTTAGTGCTTGGTATAAGACTCTCTTTCTTTGCCATATGGGGATCCAGCTCACAGTCCTGCATCATAGTCCCAGAATAAGATGGAATATTAGCACACCAGCACTTATAGCTATGGGGGGGGGGGGGGGAGCAATAAGTTTAGGACATAAAAAGTGTTTGTGGTCACTCAAAGAACATAGCACAGCCCAGGAAAGTAGTAAATGCATCTCTCCATAGATCATACCACCTTGGAAAAACTGAAAACTTATAGCTAGCTCTGAAAATAGGTGTACAAAAAAAAAAAAAAAAAGCCAAAACATGGGACAGTGTTCCATCCATTCCAGGAGCAGAGCCCAATTTTAACATAAAATTAAGAGTCAATAAATAGACTGGAGTACAGGAGAGCGGGGAAGGAAACTGACCATAGAAAGTTACTATGGTGACAGGGAAGGTCAAAGCCCAAACTCAAAAGAAAACTATAAAGCCCAAACAACTATATCCAAAACATCAAAGAAAAATGTGAATTGACCTCAAGATTCAAAAAAGAAATTTCTGGAAGGGATCAAAAGATTCTTTAAAATCAAATAAAATAAATAAAGGAAAAACTGGGGAAGAAATGAGAATGATATAAGAAAATCATGGGGGGGAAGGGGGAGAAGAGGGGGAAGTAAACAGCTAGGTAAAGAAGACAGAAAAAAATACTGAAGAAAATCATTACTAAAAATCTCCATAATATCAAAATAGACCAAATGATGAAAGAGACAAAAAATTCAGTGAAGGGAAGAATACCTTGAAAAAGAAAATTGGCCAAATGAAAAAGAGGTACAAAAATTAATTAAAGAAAATAATTCCTTAAAAATTAGAATTGGGCAAGTGGAAGCTAATGATTCCTTAACACATCAAAAAACAATAAAGCAAAATCAAAGAAATGAAAAAATAGAAGAAAATTGACCTAGAAAATAGATCAAGAAAAGGTAATTTAAAAAATATTGGACTACCTGAAAACAACAGTCAAAAAAAGAGCTTAAACATTATCTTTCAAGAAATTTCAAGGAAAACTGCTCTGATATTCTATTTATTATAGAATATCTATAAGATATTCTATAATATCTTATAATATCCTATAATATCTATAAGATATATAGAATTCTTTTAATTCTATTTAAATTCTTTTAAAGAGAAGATAAAATAGAAATTGACCACCTCCTTAAAAAAATCCCAAAATGAACACTCTCAGGAATATTATAGTCAAATGCCAGAGCTGCCAGATCAAGGAGAAAATATTGTAAATAGCCAAAAAATATTGATAAGGAATATCATAGCGAAATTCTAGACCTCCAATATCAAGGAGAAAATATTACAAGCCAAAAAACAAGAAAAAAAATTCAACTATTATAGAGCCACAATCAGGCTAACACAAGATTTAGAAATCTCTACATTAAAGGATCAGAGAGCTTGGAATGTGATGTTCTAGAGGGCAAAAGAGCCAGGATCACAACCAAGAATCACATATAGCCAACAAAACTGAGTGTAATGCTTGAGGGAAATGCATATTCAATGAAATAGAAGATTGTCAAGCATTCCTAATGAAAAGGCCAGAACTGAATAGAAAAGCTGACATTTGAATATAAAACTTGAGGGAAGCATCAAAAGGTAACAGAAAAGATAAATCATAAGGGACAGGAAAGATCATAAGGGATTCAATAAGGTTAAATTGTTTACATTTCAACATAAGTATGAATTGACTAAGATAGGATGACAGCAAAAAAATAAAATAAAATTGTGGGGTGGGAAAGAAGAATGCACTGGGAGAAGAGGAAAGAGAGAGGTAGAATAAGTTAAATTATTTCACATAAAATTCTCTGTTAAAGCAGAGGAGGGAAAGATGGAGGAATTAGGGGAGGGAGCACTTGAATCTTGCTCTCAAAGAGAGAATAATATATACACTCACTTGGGTAAAGAAATGTATCTTTCCCAACAGGAAAAGTAGAAGAAAAGGGAGGCACTAATCAAAGGGAGACCACATTAGGAGGAGTTGGCAGACAGAAGTAAAACACTTTTGAATATGGTCAGGAAGAAAGGAAAGAAAATGTAGGATAAATAAGGAAGAAATAAGATGAAAGAAAATACACAGTAATCATAACTGTGTGAAAAAAATTCTTACAGTAAATTTCTCTGATAAAGGCTTTATTTCTCAAATATATAGAGAACCAAGCAAATTTATAAGAACATAAGCCATTCCCTAACTGATAAATGGTCAAAAAATGTAAACAGATAGATTTTAGACAAACTAATTAAAGCTATCTATATTCATATAAAATTTCTTTAAATCACTATTGATTAGAGAAATGCAAACTAAAACAACTCGGAGGTACCATTATACCTGTCACATTGGCTAATATGACAGAAAATTAAAATATCAAATGTGGGAGGAAGTATGGAAAAATTGAAACACTGATACAGTTGAAGTTGTGAATCAATTCAATTATTCTGGAGAGCAATTTGGAACTATGTCCAAAGGGCACATACTCTTTAGCCTAGCAATATCACAACTAGATCTGTATCCCAATGATATTTTTTTTAAAGGGAAATGACCTATATATACAAAAATATCTATAAGAGATCTTTTTGTGATGGCAAAGAATTTAAATTTTAGGATATTCCCATCAATTGGGAAATGGCAGAATAATTTGTGGTATATGCTTGTTATAGGAAGAACAACTCAGCTCAGTTACTTACTGCTTATGTCACCCAAGTCAAGTCATTTATTTTCTCTAAGTGTCAAGTGTGAAATAGGGAAATAACATCCATCTCAAAGGACTGTTATGAGGTTAAATAAAATGAAACAATATATACAAATTGCTTAGCAAACTTTAAAATGCTAGATAAATGTCCAAAATAATGATTATTTTTGCCATTGCTTTCCCAAAAAACTTATATAATCTATGGTTTAACTCTTAATTATAGAAATTGTATCTCAAAATTTTCACTGTTTCTCAGAAATATAAATAAATATTGGAAATGGTGAGTTTTTACTTCCCTAAGAGTAATAAGTCACAAAGTTTTGGAGATTTTGAGGTTGCATAATTATTTTCTCTTCATTTTAGCAAATAAACATTCATGTATATTTGTTATATTAATGCCTATACTCTTATATATAATGTCCTCATAAATGTTCTCTACTCTAATTATAAAGCCCTAAACACAGAGAACTGAGGCAAATCAACAATTTTATACTATCATCAATAGCAGACTCTGTTTACAAAGTTTGGGCTGGAAACAATTATAAAGGACTCCCTACCAAAAGTAGAATTTTCTGTTTTCTCTTTCTTCATGATTTTAAAATGAGCAATGAAAGGCTACATCCTGTTTGAATAAACAAAATGCTAAAAAAAAAATTTGTCAAGGAAATTCCCACATACCCAAATGAAAATTTCATTCTAAAATGTAAGCTTATGATAATAATAGCCAGAAAATTCATCATTATCATCACCACCACCACCACTTGACATGGATGGATTTGAACAATATGACTTTACCAAAAAATACACTAAACTGTGCCTTTATCAAATAAATCTCTTCAATTATACTGTGTGGGACAGTATGGACCACAAAAACAATCAGAGCTCTCCAGAATAAGAAAAGCAAAAAGTGGTTTATTACAATCTTTTGAGAAAGAGTATCTCTCATCTGACAAGGTGTCAGTAAAAGGGAGTGCAAGAATAAACTGCTAAACACAAGATTAAATACCCTGAATGCAAAAACCCCACCCTTGCCTAGCCTTTTTTCCCATTATTTGGGAGAGTCTGGGTTTATATCTAACCCAGAAACAAAAGAATACAAGTCAATAATAATAAACTCTTAATTTAAATTTCCCTAGGGAACTGCTATATCAGAAGATGTACTCAATAAGAGAATTCAAAGTCATTATCATCTATAAAAGAAGTACTTAAATGCTAACTAAGAGGTGGTGGGAAACAAGAGGGGACAAACACCTGCAACTTTTATCTATAGCTCTATTCATTATTATAAAGTCTCAAATCACAATTAAGATATAGTTTAAAGCTATATTCCCCTAAGAGTGTCTTCACTCTATTAATTCTACACAATACTAAAGTATCATTTGCACATTTAACATCACTAAGGAAAAAGAGAATTGAAGGCTTCATGTTTGAATCCCATAGTTAATTTGAATTGTTGGATGGAGACAGTTTTAACAAATACCTGGCTCTACTTTAAGCAAAACAGATGGAATGCAAATCTAACTAAGAGAAAGCTATGGCTGAAAATGATAAGAGATTTACTGTCATCCTGGAATTAAAGGTGAGTGGGCAGAAAATTTTTTAAGCAAATAACACCTACATACAGCTAGTCTTACTGCACAAATTCAGAACTATAAAATTAACCAGGTTTGTAAAATAATCTAACAAAATATTGTTCAATATTTACAAAACACAGGACCTATCAGTCAGCCTATTTGTATTTAATAAGTGCCTACTATGCACCAAGGAGTGTGCTAAGTGCTTTACAAATGTTATCTTCTGTTCATCTCATTCTTGCAATAAGTGAAAATCAAGTCCTAAAAATAAGGGAATCCCTCATCCCACTAAGCTATCCCCCACCCAGAAGCAAAGTTGGGGGAGAATATTTTGTAGTAACCACTTTAAATGTGATCCTATTCTACTCAAGAATTGAGTGAGTGTGTAAGAGGAAGAGTGAACTGTTGTTGGTGGGGAGAAGGTGGAATGTAGAGAGGGGAATGAAGGGATTATATTTCTGTCCTTTTATACTTTTTCAGTAAATATCCCTTTATAAAAACTAATAGATTTAACTGATTAATTGATGTTCAGGAAATATCAACTGATCAAACTAGTATTGAGAAAAGATCAATTGGTCAAAATGATGTTATAAATCACTGAGAATTAATCTTGGGAGAAATATATTGGATATTTATGAATAATAGTATTAGAAAAATTCTCAATCCTTTAAAAAGATAAAAAGAGGAGAAACCCCCCCGGGGGCTCTAATGATCTGACTTGGTAATCTAAACGTGAGTTGGGGGAAGAGATCCCAGAGACCTACATATATTCTTATTTAGAATACATTTGATACCCATTCACATTTTCAAGAAATTCTCAATCTGGGATTCCCTTTAGTAGATTACCTAATTCACAGGCTCTATTAGAAGAAATTGATAAATTTTAGATTATAATTGTACAGTAACCAGTTTTTCTAATGCATTTCTTTATTATAGCTATTGTTTGTTTGAATACTTATGTACTGATATCTATTGTTTAACTCTATTAAATATAAATGTTACAGTTATTAAGAGAAGTATAGATTTTGTATCCATAAAGTAGTGGAGCCTAGATTATATTTACTTATACCACTTCATAGAGTCTTCATGCAATTCAACATAAATGAAACTGCCTTAGTTATAAGGCTTCTAGAATAAGAGTTACATAATATCTCTAGTCAGATATTAGAGGGAATATGGCTTGTAATGCTGGAGAAACTGAGGCAAGATAGATATTAGAAAGTTTTTAATATTTTATTTGAAAGGGAGATATTTATTGGGACCAAATGGATCCATGATTTGGTCCCAGGGCTGAATGAGACGATCATCTCCAAGAATCCAGCATCTAGCTCCTAATGTTTGCTTCCCCTGAAGTATATATACACACATGTGGCTCCAAGTGACCAGGGTAAACTGAGGCAGGGGCAGAGTCAGAGCACTGAGAGTGAGGAACGGATTATCGATCTGGTTCTGACAAGATGAGGGGAGGCACCGGACATTCTGATAAGTTGGGATCAAGAAGAACAATGACAGAATGAAGGGAAGAGGGGGCACCAGACATTCTGATAAGTAGGGAAGGTCTGGGGTCATGATGTCTAAGATAAAAGGTCTTTCTCTTTATCTGGATCATGATGATTAGGAAGAAGGGATATTGCAACCAGGCAGAATAATTCAGGGAAATTGAGGTAGAACAATTAGGGAACCTGATGTAGAATAATCAACGAAAATTGTGGCACAACTGGCTCAGTAGAAAGAGTGCTGGATTTAAAGTTAAATCACATGAGTTCATGTGGATCTGCCACTTAATATCAGTTTGATTTTGGACAAATAACATTTCTTCTCTTCAGTTTCCTCATATGCAAAATACATTGGAATGAGATTACCCTTCTTTTTAATTAAAGCATTTAATTTTTTCAAGATACATGCATAGATAATTCTGCAACATTAACCCTTGCAAAACCTTGTGTTCCAGTTTTTCCTCCCCTTTTCCCGCTTCCCTGCCCTAGATGGAAAGTAGTCCAATATATGTTAAACATGGTAGAAATATATGTTAAATCCAATATATGCATATATATTTATATAATTATCTTGCTGTACAAGAAAAATTAAATCAAACTAGAGAAGAAAATGATAAGAAAATAAAATGCAAACAAACAACAACAAAAAGGGTGAGAATGCTATGTTGTGAACCACATTCAGTTCCCACTGTCTTCTGTGTGTGTGTTGATGACTCTTTTAATCACAACACCATTGGAGCTGGTCTGAATCATCTCATTGTTGAGAAACACATCCATCAGAATTGATCATCACATAGTCTTGCTGTTGCCTGTGTACAATGATCTCCTGGCTCTGCTCATTTCACTTAACATTAGTTCATGAACGTCTTTTCAGGCCTCTCTGAAATCATCCTGCTTATTGTTTCTTACAGAACAATAATATTCCATAACATTCATATACTACAATGTATTCAGCCCTTCTCCAATTGATGGGCATCCATTCAGTTTCCAGTTTCTTGTCACTACAAAAAGGGCTGCCAGAAATATTTTTGCACATGTGGGTCCCTTTCCCTCTTTTAAGATCTCTTTGGGATATAAGCCCATTACAAGCATTGCTGGGTCAAACGATATGCACAGTTCGATAACTCTTTGAGCATAGTTCCAAATTGCTCTCCAGAATGGTTGGATCTGGAATGAGATTACCCTTGAGGTTCCTTCCCACACTCACTCTATGACCTTATGATTGCTACTTCTATCTCTCTAATCCAAAGCTGCAGACCAATGTTTCTAGCTGCCTAAAAAACACTTCTTCCTCAAACTTCATGTGTCCAGAACCAAGTTCTGAATCCTTCCTAAACTTACTTTTACTTTCTTCTTTCACTCTTTCTATGATACCATCATTCATCCAAGTCTCTAATCATAGAGTTGTCTTTGAATCTCTCCTCTCCCTCATTTCTCATATTCTCTGAGTTACCATGTCCTATCAACTCTACCTTTCCTATTTCCTTTCTATTCTAATTTCCACCACTCCAATACAAGATTTCATCAGCATAAGAAAGAATTACTATAGCTCTCTATTTTCCCTCCAACCCATAGCTTTTTGCAATTTTGGATATCCCTAAATGCATAGCAAAATTGATACTTCATAAATACTTGATATATTTGTATGATATGCTGCATAATCTTTCTTTTAAAAAAAGATTTTTTGGTGCCTTATATTTCTATGTCACACTCACTTTCCATCCCAACTCCACTATGACAAGCAAAAACAGTTGAAACAGAAACCTTGTCAGAGAAGATACACCATTTTCTGTCTTAGAAATCTTCCACTTCTTTGTTGTGAGAACATTTTGATCTTTTTTGTAGGATCTTTGGGGTTTTGGGTTTTTTTTTCAGTAATTCAGATTTTAAATTTTGGCAAATTTTTCATTGACATTTTTGCAGAGAGTATGTATTATTCTCTTAGTTCTGCTTATTCCCCTGTGTCAATTCATATTCATCCTTCATAGTTTCTGTGAATTATTCATATCTTAATTTCCTATCACATACTAATAATCTATTACTTTCATATAACTTTTTACCAATGTGCATCAATTTTGTTCATCCCCAGGTGTTGCAATGAATATTTTGTTGTAATTTGCACCTTTTTTAATTTTTAATTTACTTGGCATATTTGCCCTGTAGTAAAACTTCTAGGTCAAAGGAATACTTAAATCACTTTTTTGCATAATTTGAATTTGCAACCCAGAATGACTGAACCAAATGAAAGCACCTTCTCACAATATTTATACCCCATATTGACTATCCTATCTTTTCTTCATCTTTCTTAATTTTCATGGAATGTGGTAAAACCTCAGATTGTTTTAATTGTATTTTTCTTGCTGTGAGTGATTTGGAGCCTGTCTTACTATGTTCC
This sequence comes from Antechinus flavipes, assembly GCF_016432865.1. Lineage (NCBI taxonomy): Eukaryota > Metazoa > Chordata > Mammalia > Dasyuromorphia > Dasyuridae > Antechinus > Antechinus flavipes. The sequence goes on from NC_067400.1 coordinate 495,093,282, forward strand.
ACTCCTTTGACCATTTATCAATTTTGACAATGGTATCTGTTTGGCATCACATATTTGCATTAATTCTTTTTCGCAATCTTTCAATTGAGTTCAACAAATGTATATTAATAGAGTATTCTGTGTAGAATATTATCTACATTCTGAATGGAAAACAAAGTTGAGTAATATGCTTTATTCATGGTACTAAGAGGGAGATATGACTACAATAATTATAAAATAATAGCTATTAGTTATATCTAAGAAAAATGTTGTGTGATGTTTAAAGTGGGGAAGTTATTATCAATTCAAAGAATTAAGGAAAGCTTTCTGGAGGAGGTAGCAATTGAGTATGGCTAATGAAATCTGATTAAACCATTCCCTTTTCCCAAAGTTGGGAAGGAGAATGGAGAGCACACATTGACTGAAATAGCTGGAATAGCTGATAAGCCCATTAAGTGTAATCTCTGATATTGTAAAACTATCTCAAGCCCAGTGAGGGAATTTGGTTGCATGTTCCACCTCTTCGCCCTTATTGTATAATGAAAAGTGCCTTTTCTTGCCCTTCTCTCTCCTTGCTTATTGCTTCCATAAATTTTCTTTTTTTTTTCTTTTTTTTTTCTTTTTTAAATTTTAATATCTTTTTATTGATAGAACGCATGCCAGGGTAATTTTTTACAGCATTATCCCTTGCACTCACTTCTGTTCTGATTTTTCCCCTCCCTCCCTCCACCCTCTCCCCCAGATGGCAAGCAGTCCTTTACATGTTGAATAGGTTACAGTATATCCTGGATACAATATATTTGTGCAGAACTGGACAGTTTTCTTGTTGTACAGGGAGAATTGAATTCAGAAGGTATAAATAACCCGGGAAGAAAAACAAAAATGCAAGCAGTTTATATTCATTTCCCAGTGTTCTTTCTCTGGGTGTAGCTGCTTCTGTCCATCTTTGATCAATTAAGGCTCTCTTTATCAAAGAGATCCACTTCCATCAGAATACATCCTCAAACAGTATCGTTGTTGAGGTATATAATGATCTCCTGGTTCTGCTCATTTCACTCAGCATCAGTTCATGTAAGTCTCGCCAGTCCTCTCTGTATTCATCCTGCTGGTCATTTCTTACAGAACAATAATATTCCATAACGTTCATATACCACAATTTACCCAGCCATTCTCCAATTGATGGACATCCTTTCATTTTCCAGCTTCTAGCCACTACAAACAGGGCTGCCACAAACATTTTGGCACATACAGGTCCCTTTCCTTTCTTTAGTATCTCTTTGGGGTATAAGCCCAGTAGAAACACTGCTGGATCAAAGGGTATGCACAGTTTGATAACTTTTTGAGCATAGTTCCAAATTGCTCTCCAGAATGGCTGGATGTGTTCACAATTCCACCAACAATGTATCAGTGTCCCTGTTTTCCGACATCCCCAACATTCCCCATTATCTTTCCCTGTCATTCTAGCCAATCTGACAGGTGTGTAGTGGTATCTCAGAGTTGTCTTAATTTGCATTTCTCTGATTAATAATGATTTGGAGCATATTTTCATATGTCTATAAATAGTTTCAATTTCTTCATCTGAGAATTGTCTGTTCATATCCTTTGACCATTTATCAATTGGAGAATGGTTTGATTTCTTATAGATTAGAGTCAATTCTCTATATATTTTGGAAATGAGGCCTTTATCAGAACCTTTGATTGTAAAAATGTTTTACCAGTTTATTGTTTCCCTTCTAATCTTGTTTGCATTTGTTTTGTTTGTACAAAAACTTTTCAATTTGATATAATCAAAATTTTCTATGTTGTGGTCAACAGCGATCTCTAGTTCTTCTTTGGTCATAAATTCCTCCCTCTTCCACAGGTCTGCGAGGTAAACTATCCTATGCTCTTCCAATTTATTTATCATCTCATTCTTTATGCCTAGGTCATGAACCCATTTTGACCTTATTTTGGTGTACGGTGTTAAGTGTGGATCAATGCCTAGTTTCTGCCATACTGATTTCCAATTTTCCCAGCAATTTTTGTCAAATAATGCATTCTTATCCCAGAAACTGGTGTCTTTGGGTTTGTCAAACACTATATTATTAAAGTTATTGGCTGTTTTGTCCTTTGAACCTAACCTATTCCATTGATCAACTAGTCTATTTCTTAGCCAATACCAGATGGTTTTAGTAACTGCTGCTTTATAATATAATTTTAGATCTGGTACAGCTAGGCCACCTTCATTTGATTTTTTTTTCATTAATTCCCTTGAAATTCTTGACCTTTTGTTTTTCCATATGAACTTTGTTGTTATTTTTTCTAATTCATCAAAGTAGTTTTTTGGGAGTCTGATTGGTAAAGCACTAAATAAGTAGATTAATTTAGGTAGTATTGTCATCTTTATTATATTTGCTCGCCCAATCCAAGAGCATTCAATATTTTTCCAGTTGGTTAGATCAGACTTAATTTGTGTGGAAAGTGTTTTGTAGTTTTGCTCATAAAGTTTCTGATTTTCCCTTGGCAGATAGATTCCTAAATATTTTATACATCAGTAGTTACTTTAAATGGAATTTCTTTTTGTAACTCTAACTGTTGGATTTTGTTAGTGATATATAAGAATGCTGATGACTTATGTGGGTTTATTTTATATCCTGCAACTTTGCTGAAGGTGTAGATTGTTTCTAATAACTTTTTGGTAGAATCTCTGGGGTTCTCTAAGTATACCATCATATCATCAGCAAAGAGTGATAATTTGGTCTCTTCATTGCCTATTCTTATTCCTTTAATCTCTTTCTCAACTCTTATTGCCAAAGCTAGCATTTCTAATACAATATTAAATAGTAACGGTGATAGTGGGCAACCTTGTTTTACTCCTGATCTTATTGGAAATGGTTGCAGTTTGTCCCCGTTACACATGATGCTTACTGCTGGTTTTAAATAGATGCTACTGATTATTTTAAGGAAAAGTCCATTTATTCCTATACTCTCAAGAATTTAATAGGAATGGATGTTGGATTTTATCAAATGCTTTTTCTGCATCTATTGAGATGATCATATGGTTTTTGTTAATTTGATTATTAATATGGCCAATTATATTGATAGTTTTCCTAATATTGAACCAGCCCTGCATTCCTGGTATAAATCTTACTTGATCATGATGTATTATCCTGGGGATGATTTTCTGTAGTCTTTTTGCTAATATCTTATTTAAGATTTTAGCATCAATATTCATTAGGGAGATTGGTCTATAATTTTCTTTCTCTGTTTTCAACCTACCTGGTTTAGGTATCAGTACCACGTCTGTGTCATAAAAGGAGTTTGGTAGGACTCCTTCATTCCCTATTTTTTCAAATAGTTTATAAAGCATTGGGGCTAATTGTTCTTTGAATGTTTGGTAGAATTCACATGTAAATCCATCTGGTTCTGGGGATTTTTTTTTAGGGAGTTGATTAATAGCTTGTTCTATTTCTTTTTCTGAAATGGGACTACTTAAGCAATTTACTTCCTCCTCTGATAATCTGGGAAGCCTATATTTTTGGAGGTAGTCATCCATTTCGCTTAGGTTATCAAATTTATTGGCATAAAGTTGGGCAAAGTAACCCCTTATTATTTCTTTAATTTCCTCTTCATCAGTGGTAAGTTCTCCTTTTTCATTTTTAAAACTGCCAATTTGATTTCCCTCTCTTCTTTTTCTAATCAGATTTACCAAAGGTTTATCAATTTTATTGATTTTTTCATAAAACCAACTCTTAGTTTTATTTATTAGTTCAATAGTTTTTTTTTTACTTTCTATATTATTAATTTCTCCTTTTAATTTTAGAATTTCAAGTTTAGTAATTGATTGGGGGTTTTTAATTTGGTCTTTTTCTAACTTTTTAAATTCCAGGCCCAATTCATTGATCTTCTCTTTTTCTATTTTATTCAAGTAAGCCTCTAAGGATATAAAATTTCCCCTTATTACTGCTTTGGCTGCATCCCATAAATTTTGATATGATGTCTCATTGTTGTCATTATCTTGAGTGAAATTATTAATTGTATCTATAATTTGCTGTTTCACCCAATCATTCTTTAAGATGAGATTATTTAGTTTCCAATTACTTTTTGGTCTATTTACACCTAACTTTTTGTTGAATGTAGTTTTTATTGCGTTGTGGTCTGAAAAGAAAGCATTTACTATTTCTGCTTTCCTGCATTTAATTTTGAGGTCTTTATGTCCTAATATATGGTCAATTTTTGTGTAGGTTCCATGAACTGCTGAGAAGAAAGTATACTCCTTTCTGTCACCATTCAGTTTTCTCCAGAGATCTATCATACCTAATTTTTCTAATATTCTATTTACCTCTTTAATTTCTTTCTTATTTGTTTTGTGATTTGATTTATCTAAATCTGAGAGTGCAAGATTGAGATCTCCCACTATTATAGTTTTGCTGTCTATTTCTTCTCACAACTCTCTTAGCTTCTCTTTAAGGAAGTTAGATGCTATACCACTTGGTGCATATATGTTTAACACTGATATTGCTTCATTGTCTATAGTACCCTTAAGCAAGATATAGTTTCCTTCCTTATCTCTTTTAATTAGATCAATCTTTGCTTTTGTTTGATCTGAGATAAGGATGGCTACCCCTGCTTTTTTGACTTCACCTGAAGTATAATAGATTCTGCTCCAGCCTTTTACCTTTAGTCTGTATGTATCTCCCTGTTTTAAATTTGTTTCCTGTAAACAACAGATTGTAGGGTTCTGAATTTTGATCCAGTCTGCTATCTGCCTCCTCTTTATGGGAGAGTTCATCCCATTCACATTTGCGGTTAAAATAACCAATTCTTCATTTCCTGCCATCCTAATATCCCCAGATTATACTTTTCTTTTTCTTGCCCTCCTTCCCTTCTTCCCTATTGGTCCCACTAACGTCGCGCAGCTCTCCCTCTTTAGTATCCCTCCCTCCTTCTTTTGAATCCCTTCCCCTTTCTTGTACCCTTCCCTTATTACTCTTTTTCCTTCTCCTTTTCCCTCTCCCACTTTTTAATGAAGTGAGAGAAGAATCTGAGTAAAACAAATATGTCAATTGTTTCCTCTTTGAGCCAACTCTGATGAGAGTAGGATTCACACAATGTTCCTCCCCCTCTCTAAGTTCCCTCATATATGATAGGTTTCCTTTGCCTCATTGTCGCATGTAGTTTCCCTCTTTTTATCTCCCTTCTTCCCTTTTTCTGACGCTATCCTCTTTCCATTTCTACTTCCCTTTTTTATGTTATATCAGTAAGATCAAATTATACATATGGTTTTTATATATATTCACAACAGAAATACAGTTCTCAAGAGTTCCTTTTACCTTTTTCTACTTCTCTTGATTCCTGTTGTTGAAGATCAAATTTTTTGTTTAAGTCTGGTTTTTTTCTTAGAAACAGATGGAATTCCTCTATTTCATTAAATATCCATCTTCTTCCGTGGAAAAAAATACTCAGCTTAGCTGGATAGTTTATTCTTGGCTGCATTCCAAGTTCTTTTGCCTTTCGGAATATCTGGTTCCAGGCCCTTCGATCCTTTAATGTTGAGGCAGCCAGATCTTGCGTGACCCTTATTGTTGCATCTCAGTATTTGAACTGTTTTTTCCTGGCTGCTTGTAAAATTTTTTCTTTAGTCTGGAAATTCTGAAGTTTGGCCACAATATTCCTTGGAGTCTTTATTTTAGGGTCTTTTTCAGAAGGTGTTCGATGAATTCTTTCAATGCCTATTTTCCCTTCCGGTTCTATTACTTCTGAGCAGTTCTCTTTGATGATTTCCTGTAAAATAGTATCTAGGCTCTTTTTTTCATCATAATTTTCTGGTAGTCCAATGATCCTCAGGTTATCTCTCCTAGATCTATTTCCCAGGTCTGTTGTTTTTCCAAGTAAATATTTGACATTTTTTCCAATCTTTCATTTTTTTTTGGTTTTGCTTGACTGATTCTTGATGTCTCAATGAATCAGTCATTTCTATTTGTTCAGTTCTAATTTTTAGTGAGTTATTTTCTTCATTAGCTTTTTTTACTTCTTTTTGTATATGTCCAATTGAGTTGTTTTGCTCTATGGAATTTTTTTCCATTTCACTAATTTTTTTTTTTTAGTGAGTCATTTTCCTTTTCCAATTCGCAAACTCTGTTTCCCTGCACTTCTTGGGAGTTTTTTACCTTTTCCAATTCACATTTCAAGAAGTTGTTTTCTTTTTCCACTTTATCAAATTTTTCTTTTAGTGAGTTATGTGTCTTTCCCCATTTCTCTTCTAGCTCTCTTTTAAGGTTTTTAATTGTATTGGAGACCAACAATTATCTGGAGACTGTTTGCTATTAGTCTCTTCAGGGTTGAAAAGCTGTTCTCTTTCTGTATAGAAACTATCAATCGTTCTTTTGATTTTTTTACTCATTTTGTTAAAGCCTGTAAGGTTTGCCTTCAAAGCCAGGAGGTTACTAGCTTCCTCTGCAGAGCAGTGAAAGATATATGGACAGGTACCTGTCCTGCCAACCGGCTACAAAAAGCAGCGAGGTACTGGAGTGCTCTGGGAAAGAGTTCCCCACCTGAAAGTAACTCAGGCCTGCAGGGCTGGCCTGGGAAAGTGCCTTTCGAAGAACCTCAGCTGTGTGAGATAACGACTGCCCTGGGGCTAGACACTTAGCAGTGAGAGTTTCACTGCCCCAAGCCAAACCCTGCCCTGGGGCTGTGGGTATTAGCAGCTGAGCAGTGAATGGATTTGCAGGGACCGGAAGTGTCTGCCCGGGAAGCACAGGCAGCTGGGGAGGTTCTATTGCCCCAGGCCGAGCCCCCCACACTGCCTATTAGAGGCTGCCCAGGCTGTGCCCCGCTGTCGTGCAGATTAGTAACTGCCCCCGCAAAAGCCCCGAACTGCCGGATGTGGCCACAGGGCTGCGATTAAGTCTGCCTGAGTCTCTTCCAGGTTTGAGGGGTTGGTTACAGCCAGATCTCGTTAGGTTCTGGCGTTTTTTAGAGGACTCTCTGTTTTAGACTTTAACTTCTCTGCCAGTTTACTGCTTTGTAATCAAGGCAGAGCAGTTAGCCTATAGCAGAGTGGTCTCTATAACTTCTCTAGCCACAGAGATCACCCCCGCCCCTGGTCTGCTCAGAACGCTAGCCTCTCGCTGCCTGTGCTAGTCTGTTCCTGGCCCCTCAGGACAAACCTTTCCTGGCGAGCTTCCCGATCGGCTGGTAAGTTGTAGTGCTTCTTATCTTCATGAATTTAAGCAGTGAAGAGTTATTTTTGAGGCTGGATTAAATAGTTGGTTATGAGGGTAATGAGAGGAGCTTAGAGAGTCGTATGTGCCTGCTCCACCATCTTGGCTCCGCCCATAAATTTTCTTAATCCTAAAAGGTCATGGCAAGATCCCTTTTGAAGGAAGGGAGAGTTAACTAGTTGCTGGGAAAACTGCCCAAATCTGCAGGCCCTATTCCCAATCTCCTTGGCTATGCCTGTTGGAAGCCTAGAATAGACAAAAACGTCTTATTTTTACATCCCAATAAATTATTCCTATATCTGTGGCTTGCTCTCAGAAACTGAACTCCCTTTTGTAATAAAGAAAAGCAGTTAAGTAGCTGATTGATACAATGACCCCATCTAACAATGTATGCAATATTAGGTACTATCTTCCACCTCTCTACCAAAATGAGCAAGGCATGTTTCATTGTTTGTCCTCTGGAACCATTATTAGTTTTCCACTTATTCTTCCACATCATTTTCATTTACATTGTTTTAGTGACTGTTTATATGATTAGAAAGCTTCTTGTGAGTTTTTCAGAACCATTGTTCTATGGTTTTTGTGTTCTATGGTCCTTTGCCAAGTTCATTAAGATGATCTCTCAAGCCTCTTTCAAGGTGTATGATTCTGTGATTAAATCTGTAAACATACTAAGTATCAATGGTTAGCTTTTGTGGTCCAAACCTTTATAATTAGCCTACTAAAGGTTGAAATGTCAGGGATTCTGTTTTGAACAACTTCAAATAAGAGGCAAGAGATTTGGTTTTCTTTTTTGAACGATTCTATTTTCAGGCTTTGAAGTCTTGGTTCACTGCACTTTGAATTGCTCATAGAATGAATGGACTTTACATTACAACAGAGACTCGTCCAATACAAACTTATCATTAACATCCAAATACAGAAAAAAGCTTCACATTCTCTCCTTGCAAATGTCCCACATCACCTAGTGTCCATGGAATTGTCACACCTAACAATAAATATCATTTAGAGTGGTAAGTGTAGAAAGAAGATTGGATTTAGAATATGAACATGCAGATGCAGTTCCTGCCTCCCTTACAGATAACTTACTTCATTTTAATCTCTGTGCCTCAGTTTCCTCATCTGTAAAATGAAAGATAATCCCACAAGGAAGGCACAACTAAGAAGGGAGGGGAAGGATTCTTGCAGAAGAGGTGAATTGATCTAACTCTTAAAGAAAGCCAGAGTAGACAAGAAGATATATAAATATAAGCTATTATTATTACCACTACAAAATAATTTTTGGTAACAAAATATTGTCAATGAACAATACAGGGGAATTTCAGTGTGTGGTCCTTCCTTTAGAGTAAATCACAACCAACAGACATTGTCATCCTGTTTTATTCCTTACATGAACTCTCATAGAGATGCAAGGGCTATGCTGTATATATCTTCCTCTAAGTCATGAAAAATAGGTAGGTCATATCAGCATGCATTCCTTTTGTCTGTCTTCTTTCATTTTCACTACATGATTAACCTACTTTTGTTTTAAAAATCATATGTTTCCTATATTATATGTCTTATCCAACTTCTTCCACCTAGGTCATCAACGAACTGGTCTACAACCTACTTATCTATACTATACATCTTTCTTGACTTTTGGATCAACCACAACTTTGATTCTGCAATAGAAGTTTTGCATAATTTCTTAAATACTTCTTCTCACTTTCATTTCAATTCTAGGCCTAATTCATTGTATCTATACAATATCTGATGTCATATAGGTGTACTATATAGATATAGTACTATAATTTAATGAAATAATTATGCAACTGCATGTCAGAGACCAGATAACAGTTATTTTTCAACCATTTGGTTTTGAGTTTTCCCCTCATACATTATATGAGTTTTTGCATAGTCATAGATCTCATTCAGGAGACCTTGTAATGTTCTAGGCTTTAATGCATAAGACAAGGACATCAGGAGAACAAAGAGAGCCAATTAGTGAAGATTGAATTGACTAAAATGTGCCAAAAACAGTCCTAAAACAGGTATTAGATAATCCCTGCCCTCAAGGAATTCACACTCTATTGGGAGGAGGAAGCTATAACTCATACAAAGAAGCTGAAAAGCAGGAAGGGGGAGAGGGGGAGGAAGTTTATAAAATGTTACATGACAATGGTAAACATCATAAGTACACCTCTCCCATTTTTTATTTGTTGTTTAATGTTAATATCTTTGAGGTTTATATTTGTGAAGGAATCTTATTTTATCTTCATATATGCAAGAGACATTCCTTGCTGGGGAAAAATGTATTGGAGATGACAATCTGACAAAAGCTTGATGTCAGATCCAACTGATCTTGATTATCCCATATTTGTACATGAATTAGGAAGACAACACATTTGTCACCATTTTTATAACTCTCTAGGCAACTAAATGGCAGAGATACCCACAGTTCAGAGAGCTAGATTTGGAATTAGGAGGATCTTATTTTGAATCCTATCTTAGATAATTAGCAGCTGTATGATCCTAGGCAAGTCGCAACCACTTTCAGCCTTTATTACCTCACTTACAAAATGGAGATAATAATTCCTACTTCACAAGGTTATTATGAAGATTAAATGAGATATTTGAAAAGTACTTTGCAAATTTTAAAGAGCTATATAAAAGCTAGATATTAGTAATATTGTTATCATTTATGACAGAGAAACCACTATATTTTTATTCTGTATTTATGTGAGATAAAAGAAATTACTCTAAAGAAAAACATTAGAAAGAACAGTTGGGCCAAACCAAGTACTGGCAAAGAAAATTATATTAGAGGTAATTATTGAGTGATTATTTTATAATGTATCTCATAGAAGGAAAAATACAAAAATATTTTAAAACTGTAAACAATATTACTACCTCCAAAAGATACTTTAAGCAAACTCACAAAAAAGGGAGTATGAAGCAATTCATTCAGGAATATCTTCTTCACCACTCAAATGTCCTGATGCTTTTTTTGCCATTATATCATTGTAACACTGTAAGACTTACCAACTCAGAAAGACTCACTAACCTAAGAATTTACTTGTAAATTGATAGTAGAAAAATATTCAGGAATTGTATCCTATTAGTTTCAATATGACACTCAATCTCTTTTGTAAAATAAATATGAATAATTGATACTAATGCTGACATTATGTCAATAGAATACTTTTACAAAGTATACTGAAGAAGTTAACTATTGAGTCATAATGCAGACTTTGTAATCAAAAGATTTCGTTGGCAAGTATGAAATCTCCAAATTGGAAGACACTTTAGACTTCATTAAGTCAAGTCTACTCTGAAAATGAATAAGAATACATTCTACATTATGCCCAACAAATGATCATCCAGCCTTTGCATGAAGACTTCTAGTGAGAAGAAATGTCGACCCTTTGAAGAAGCCCATTCTTTGTTGGGCCAACTTTTAATTGGGAAGAAACTTTTACCTCACAATCTATCCTTATGTAATTTTCACCCACTAGTTCTTTGAAATGAAACAAATAATTCTAATCTCTCTAATCTTTGTAATTTGATAAATTTCAAAGCCTTGACAGCTATCACTCCCCCTTAAGTTTTATTTTTATGCCCAGTTCCTTCAAATGGTCCTCAAATATCAGCCTCTCAAAGTCTCATCCTGGCCATCCTTCAACTTAGTTCTTCCTAAAAGACAATTTGAGAAATGAACAAAATGATTAAAAAAAAAAATGCAGGCTAGATTAAAGTGAATCAGGTAATTATCCCTCTCTTAATGAAACCTGAGTTTGTATTAATGTTTTGACAGCTATATCACACCATTAATTCATATTGAGTTTGCAAAATCCCCCACAACTTTTTTTTTTTTTCACAAAAATTGCAATTTAATCCTACTTCTCCCATCCTGTACTTGTGAAGTTGCTTTTTGGAACCGAAGTATGTGCTTTTATATTTCTCTCTATTAAGTCCCATTTTGTTAGATTTAACTCAATCAATTAGTCCAATGACTAATTCATTCATTATGTTAGCTATTCCTCTTAGTTTCTTTTTTTATTTTTAATATATTTTAAATATTTCCCAATTACATGTAAAAAAATTTTTTAACATTCTTTTTTAAAAAATTTGAGTCCTAAAAATTCTCTCTCTTCTTCCAATATCTCCTCCATCCCTTGAGAAAGAGAATAACAGGAACAGATAGATGGCACAGTGGATAGAGCATCAGCCCTGAAGGCAGGAGGATCTGAGTTCAAATCTGGACTCAGATACTTAATATTTCCTAGCTGTGTGATGCTGTGCAAATCACTTAACCCCAATTGCCACAGATAAAAAAAGAAAAATATGATATCAATTATGCAGATGAAGTCAGGCAATAATTTCCATAGTAGTCATATTTCAGAAGAAAATACACACATGTACACATACAATGCAAGAAAAATGGAAAGTTTTAAAAGTGTACTTCAATTTGCACTCAAACAGTTCATCAGTTCTCTCTCTGTAGATAGCATTTTTCATCATGGATCCTTTGGAATTGACTTAAATTCTTGTAGTGATAAAAGTAGCTAAGTCTTTCACAACTGAAAATCTTTACAATAATTCTGTCATATTGTACAATCTTCTGCTGATTTTACTCACTTCACTTTGCAAGAATTCATATGTCTTCAAGAGGTTTTTTTTTTTTTCTGAAACTATCCTGCTCACCATTTCTTATTGTACAATGGCAACCTTTACAATCATATACCACTTGTTCAGCCATTCCCCAATTGAAGGGATTTTTCATGATATTCTTGATCTTTGTTCTTCCACTTGCATTTTGTTATTTTTCTGGCTCCATAAAATAATTATTTGATAGTTTTATTAGTATAGCACTGAGTAAATAAACATAATGGAACTGTTATTTTTTCTTATAACACATTAGCCTGCTCATAAGCAATGAATATTTCTACAACTGTTTAGATATTGTTTGCAATTATTCTAAATGGAATTTTATTTGTCTCTCTTCCTGGTGAGTTTTGCTAGTAATATATAGAAATGCTGGAATTTTACATGAGTTTGTATTATATCCTGAAACTCTGCCAAAGTTGTTTGTTTTAACTAGTATTTTAGTTAATTCTCTAGGATTCTCTAAGCATACTATCATATCATCTACATAGAATGATAGTTTGGTTCCTCATTGCATATTTTTATTTATAATTTTTTAAGTTTATCTTATTTTTATTTTTCTTGTCTTATTGCCATAGCTAGCATTTCTAGTGAATAATAGTGGTGATAATGGATGTTCTTGCTTAATCCCTATTCTTATAGGGAAGGTTCTAGTTTATTCCCATTACAGTTATTACTTGCTCTTGGTTTTACATAAATAATTCTTATTTTTTCAAAGTCTTCCTTGATTCCTATGCTTTCTAGCATTTTTAACAGGAGTTTTTATCAAAAGCTTTTTCTGCATCTAAGAATCAAGTCATAATATGTTTTGTTATTTATACTTATAATTTTCCTAATGTTGAACCAGTCTTACAGTTCTGTTTTAAATATCCCCTCATCATAGTATATAATCTTTGTATTGTATTGATGTAGCCTGGCATTTTATTTAATATGTTTGCATTTTCATTAAGGAAACTGGTCTATAGTTTTCTCTATTTTTGCTTTCCTTCATTCAGGTACCAAAACCATATTTGTGTCAGAAGAGATAGTTGGTAGGATTTCTTTTGCATCTATTTTTTCTATAATTAATGTAGAATAGGGATTAATAGTTTTAAAAATATTTAGTAGAGTCAACTTTTATATTCATCTAGATCTGAGAAATTTTTCTTAGGCAGCTCATTTGTGGCTTGTTCAAGTTATTTTTCTAAAGTGAAATTAAGTATTCTATTTCCTCTTCTGTTAATTGGAATAATTTATATTTTTATAAATATTCATCATTTCATCATCAGTTTTAATGGCATATAATTGGGGAAAAGAACTAATGATTGTTTTATTTCATCTTCAATGGCGATGCATTCACCTTTTCATTTTTTTCTGGCAATTTAGTGTTTCTTTTTTTTTAAATCAAATTAACCAATGGCTTATCTCTTTTATTGATTTTTTTCCTCATAAAACTAGCCCCCATTTTTATTTATTAATTCAATAATTGTTTTGTTCTGTTTTTACTTTTAATTTTATTAACTCCTTTGATTTTCAGGATTTCTATTTTAATGTTTAATTGGTGTTTTAAATTGAATACTTAATAGGCTCTTTCTTTGATCATGGCTTTTAGGTAGTCCATCAATTTTTAAATAATTTCTCCTCAATCTATTTACAGGTCAGATTTTATTTTTTCCTGATATTTCACTACTTTTCTATTTATTTTTTCTTTTGACTTTTTTGATTATTTTTTGATATCTCAGGAATCATTAGCTTCATTTACACATTTTTACTTCTTGAGGAATTTTAATGAATTATTTTCCTCCTTTTTTACATTTGGCTAATTCTGGTTTTTAAGGTGTTATTTTCTTCAATTTGTTTCTGCCTCCTTTACCAACTTTGAATTGTTTTCTCATAAATTTTCTTTCTTTGCTGTCATTTATTTCCTTACCCAATTTTTCTTCTATCATGTTTATTTTTCAAATTCAAATTTCAAATTCTTCTTGTGCTTGTAAATTGTTTTGATGTCATTGTCTTCTCAGTTTGTGTCTTTTATTTTCCTTGTCATCATAGTGATTTTACATTGGCAGGTTATTATTGTTACTATTTGCTCATTTTTCCAACCTGTTTTTTGACTTTGAAGTTCATGTCAACATTGGACTTTGTTCCAACTGAGGGGAGAAGAGGAAGAAAGAGAGTATTCCAAGCTTCAAGTTTTTTTGCACTTCTGTTTCCTGAGCTAGTACTTGGGGATTGCAATATTTAGACACTGTAATCTGCGGAGAGGTATAGCAACAGCCCTCCTGATCTATACTCTTGTTCTTAATCAGAAAGGCCTTCAGATCTTTGATATTAAAATCAATAGTGCTCCTCAAGTTCTCTGTTCCTTTAGGAACAGAAGTGATCCTGCTGATCTTCAGTTCCTCTGTTCCCTCTTGACCAAACATATTCCTCTCCATCTTTGTACTGTGACTTAGAAGTGTTTTATAAAACATATAGAGGGCCTCAGATAGTAGGGGAACTCTAGGTAAGGTATAAGACCCTTCAGCCCAGAGGGAACCTGCTGACAATGTCTGGTTTGGCTCCCATCTCCCCTAAGGGCTCTCACTCTTCTTGAGAAGTCAAGAAGGGTATGACCACCTGTGTTCTACTTGAAGCAAAGAATACTTAAAGAGGTATTTACATATCAATGGCAGGATGCTTATAGTTAGCACTTGTACAGTGTGCTGTGATGATGTAATGGTTCTCTAGTTGGCACATGCTTAGTGTGCTGTAATGATGTAATCATCATAAAGTATATAAGGGCTGAGAGACTTGAAGTAAAGGACTCCATCTTTGACCATCACTTTGTGACAAGGAATCCAATGATTCCTCCAAGTTTTGAAGTCCTGCATCAGTCTCACCATGTGTCAGAGAATCCAATGATTCCTGCAGATTTTGAAGTCCTTCAACAATCTCATTAACAATTTTTGATGTTCATGAGTCAATTGCCATACACATTGGGTTAACAGCCATGCTTTTTCAGTGGCACATATAGTCAGAGATGGAACATTTCTGATGTTTCTTGGGTCTTCATTTTGAGGGTCTTCTTATTGTCTCTCTCCAATGGACAAGGTGAATATGGCTCATTGGCACCCATCTGATTCCTTCTCCATCTTAGAGATACAAGCAAACCCTCTCCCCCAAGCAGTTAACCTATGTGGTCCCTTCCATTCACTACTTTCTGGGTCTCTCCACATCATCTGGCGATATCTAAAGATAATGGAGCTGCTCACATTGGACACTGCCCTTCCAGTGGGTTATAAAACCTGTCTGCTGGGGCTAGTGCATCTCCATCAAAAATTTAAAAATTAGTAGTATAAAGAGCTAAATTTAGAAGTTCTCTAGGGTTACTGGTGGCAGTCTCCTTGTGTCATCATCATCCTCTCACATGAAGAGATCCATTCTACAGGTCTGAGTTAGACCTCCAGCAGCCACTGGCAGGTGGCTCCCGTATCACAACATAGGGTGCCCAAACATGAGACATAAAAAACACAAGAAACTAAGAAGCAGCAGCACCTGAGAGTTGTTCTTGAGTAGGATCCTCCCAAGAGAGTTCCTTCTCTAATCTGCAGGAAAGGAAAGGGAGAAAAGACCCAATAAGACTTTTTTAGTTGGGGTAATTAAATGGGCCAACACATCAAAGGGCCAAGCCAGAGACTGAGAGGCAGTTGCTGTTCTCTGACCTTCCTCCTCTTCCCTTTTGCCTCCAATTTATTTCATTCCCATCTGTGAAAGCTGCTTTGTAATTCCTTCAAGTATTATGATTCACAGCTGTGGAAGCTCACGGAGAATTGACCTTTAGCATGGCCAGTAAGTTTGTGCATTAGCTGTTATCTGAGGCCACAAGCTAAGGTACCTGAGTCCACATGCTAGGGAGTGCAAATAGCACTATAGCAGGTGTTGAATCTTGTGAGATGTCATAGAGGCAAACTTTCAAATGGAGAAGAGGACTGAAGTCAGAACAGGCATTTAAGTCTCTCATCAGTCTCCTGGCTCAGCCCTTTGATGTGCTGGCCCATTTAATTATCCCCACTAAAAAAAGTCTTACCAGATCTCTTCTCCTTTTCCTTCCCACGGGTTACTGAAGGAACTCTGGGAGGATCCTACTCACAAACAGCTCTCAGACACTACTGCTTCTTTGTTTCTTGTGTTTTATGCCCCTGTTCAGGTGCCATATGTAGTGTCCAGACTAGCTTTCTGGAGGAGGACCAGCTCTGGTCTTAGTGGAGGAATAAAAGAGGCAGGAGAGCTACTAAGATGGTCAAAGATGGACCTGCCCCTTCACCTAGGCATGGGCCTTAACAAGAACAGACATTGTAATTTCAAATTCGTCATTTCCTTTTTCAGTAGGGAAAGAGGAAAGACTTTTGAACTTCACTGGTATGAGGAACTTTTGATTAGAAAAAAAATTTAAGTTAACACTTGCAATTTCTAGTCATAGAGAATTATTTGGATTACTGAGTGATTAAGTGGTTTGTCCAGAATCATCTCAGTGTGTGTCAGAGACTGGATTGGACCAATTGAATGATTTCCAAAAAGACTGATTATCTGCCATTATTTTATAGCCTGGAATGTAGTTCTTGCATGTGTGAAACCAGCATGTCCTCTCAGATGCTATTCTTGCGTCAAAGGTGCCTTTCACCAGATAAATGACAATAAACAGCTACATAAACTAACCAGGTAGATTTTCTTCAGGAACAGATAATTGAGAGGGTATATGTTTGCATAAAATCCAGGTGATTGTTCTTTTTCTGATTAAAAATAGACTATTCTTTAAAATACAATTCACAAATTTTTAAAAACATGTATTTTTAAAACAAACATATGAATACAAAAAATAACTTATAATGTTAACTATTATCAATCTTGCTCAATATAACTTTTGCTTTCTCTTATTTGTGGTCCTTTGGCATATGAGAAAACCACTTGCTTAATGATGTTATTGTCATTGTTACTTCCAGCTATTTGGAGGGACAGGGGTTATAATAATGCATCCTTACCACCTATATGGCTCCTTCCCCTAAAATTCAACAAACATTTATTAGTATCAACAAGGTATCAGTCAGTGAAAAGCACTGAGAATACAAAGACAAAAAGGAAACAATTTCTTTATTTAATGAGCTAACATTTACAGGGAAAAAACATGTTTACAGCTAAATAAATACAAAATATTTCTAAAACTAAATATAAAGTAATTTCAGTGAGATTAACTGTTTTAGTCCAGATGTATATTGGTTGCAAGTGTAGGTCAAGATCTGAAGAGACTGAGTAAATGTGTAACATAACTTTTTTTTTTAATTCTAGTACTAAATATAAATATTCAGCATCATATCAATCATATCAATCAAATAAATAAAATATATTTATATAAATATAAAACATCAGAATAGATATAAATTGACAGATTTAGCTCTCCAGATTCTTATGGGGACATTCTAAAGTAAATAACAATTTGCATGGGAATTAAAAGTCCTCAGGTCAGAAGAGTTTTTCATCCCAAAACAGGCCTTAATATATTTAGCTAATCTTTCTTCCAGGTCTTTCACTCCCAAAGGCAATGCATGTCTGTATGATCTGTTTAGCTTTTTAAGGCCCAAGGTCTGGGCAAAACAAAGACAGGAACACTAATAACTTTGAGAACTAAAGAAAAAAATACTCCTTGAAGGAAATGGCCCTTCAATTGATCCTTGAATAGAACAAATGCACAATCATTTGGGGGAAAGGGAAACACTAAAAGCTTTGATTATCAGCAGCATTCCTACAAAAGGCAGCACATGGGCTCTCCTTTGAAGAAAGCTAGGAATTCTAAGAAACAGAGGTAAGAAGTGAGTATATTCCAGACATGAGTATATTCCAACAAGTACAAAGGCAGGCAAGTGGAGTCAAGCATTAATCTATCAGCAAAAAGAAAACCAGTGTAGAGTGTAGAACTATACTTTAGAACAATGTAGATGATGTCTAAAGAATGGGAAGGGAAGAGTGAAACCCCCAATTCCAAATAGGAAGCTATTGCAACCTAAACTATAATAGAGAAAAGGAACTATAATAGAGAAAAGGATAGATGCAAAAAATTCTCCCACCTCCTGCAATGCCCCTAGAGTGGTAGACTTCCTACCTTATCCTTCAAGCTCTGGAATCTGGGATTATGTGGTTAGGACAGGATGAACATTTTCCTATTTGGCTTGGGAAATTGCCAACAGAGCCTCCTACAGTCCCAATGATTTCAGTATTCATTACTCTCCACACAACATTTCTAGACTCCTGCCAATTTCCTGTTATTATAGCACTGTTCCCACCACCAGATTTACCAGGTTTGGCAAATACTCAATATGCGCTACTGAGATGTGAAAAAGAGGAAGAGTACAGTGAAAATTTTTTTTTCTCTGATAATTATTAGGTAGAACTGACCAGAATCCTGTATAGGGCAATTATGCTAATTATTGAAAATTAAAAATAGCATTAAAACTTAGATACTAATTATAAAACCCCTATCTTCTACCAACCCATTTCTTTATATTTTTTGTTTTGAGATAAAAACCTCTCATTTTGCAAATGAGGAAACTAAACCCCAGAAAAGTTCAATGATTTTACCTGTGATCACAAATTAGTAAATAGGAAAACTGGGATTATACCTAAATTCTCTCATTTCAAAATCCAGTGTCCTTTCTAAAAGAGTTCAATCAGCTAAAAATGAATGAAGAAGCATTTATTGAGCACTTACTATATGGTAGTCCAAGGTGATGATGGTGATTTACTTGTCTGGCACATGTTTTGTTGTCTCTCCTTCAATATTTCCTATAGCCTTAGGTAAACTAGTTTGGACACCCTATTGAGAAATCTGTCACAAATATAACCCTCAAGTTACTTTAAAAGTTCTATAATCATATGTAAAAATCATCCTGATAATTTCTAATAAGGCACTTTGATACAAAAGACTTCCTACATCTCCTAGTGCAGAGGTTGGCTAATTATTTAAGGAAAAGAATCTTTAATTTTGGGGGAGTTATGGACTCCTTATTCTCAAATTGATGCTTATTGTCTACATTCATAATTGAAGGAACAGCTAATTTTCAGTTAAAGGTTAGTAAAAAGAAAGACATCCAAAAGGGTAAAGCCTTTGGAAGAAAAATAACTAAAAATGCTAAAAAGTCAATCAACCCTCTCCTTAGGTGTGATCCACTTTCTCTATGGACATATAAAAGTCTTCTCATCAAACTAGTCAGGATAGGCTTTTTTTTCCTGAGATAACTGGAGTTAAGTGACTTTCCCAGGATCACACAGCTAGGATGTGTTAAGTGTCTGAGGCCAGATTATGAACTCAGGTCCTCCTGACTTCAAAGCTGGTGCTCTATCCATGTGTAGGCTTTTACCAAAAAAAAAAAAAAAAAAAAGAATTCTAGGGGGTTTTTTAGAGTCAGCAACCATCCAAGGTAAATCCTTGTGAATGTCAGATCCTCTTTGACTGAATTTCCCAGTACAAAGCTCCTGCCTGACCCTAGGCAGATCTATGCTGGTAAATGTTTATCAATCTCTCTCTCTCTCTCTCTCTCTCTCTCTCTCTCACTCAAAGAGGAAAATGTGCAAATTAACTTACCTTACTGACCTCTTCTTCATGACTTTGTTAATTCTAGACAATCAACTGATTTATACTATTTGCCAAGTTTTGAGTTATAAATGCTCATGGTAAAAATTTAACAATCAGCTTGTTCAAGCTGGTTAGAGCTGGCTCCAGAAATAACTACTCCAGGTAGAAACTATGCTCACTATAGTCAACTGACTTCCAAATTAGGTACTTGTTGCCATGTATTCTATGACCAGTACTCATTATCCTAAATCAAATTCTCTTATACTCCTAATATTCATTTTCTGGTTTCTTTTTATTTTTCCTGTCAAGTTCAATAGCCCTAGATACACTCTGAAACTCTTTTCCATTCCATTCAGCCCAATTATCTCATTTTCTTTTTTTACTATCTCTTATTTCCATTTTATCCCATATATATTTTGTTTGTACATATTTTTTGGATGTGGTCTTCCCCATTTGATTGTGAGCTTCTTGAAAGTAGAAATTATTTTCTTTTACCTTACTTTGTATATCTAGCCCTTTATATCCTAAAATGCTTAATATATTTTCATTGACTGACTTTTCTTTTATATTTAAAATAAAATTTCAACAAGCCTTTATTTAGGTGTTTGCTGAATGCCACACACTGTGCTATATGCTGCGGATTTTTTTTAAAGGTGCTCCCTGCTATCAAAAATCTTATTCTACTAGAAAAAACAATGAATGCCAAAATGGGAAGAATACAAACATAGATGCACAGATATAACATATAAATAACTAATGCAATGCAACAGGGGAATTCCTCAAGGCACCTCCATTTTGCTTCACAAAATAAATACAAAACAAAATGATTTCATGGAGTAATTAAAAGTGAATGGATCTTAGAAGGCCTCAAATTGGAAATAGCACTTGAGTCAAACCTTAAATGGGGCTATGGAAGCCAATAGGCATGAGGGAAAAAGGTATTCCAAGTATGGGAGAAAGCCATTTCTAAGTCAGGTTAGGAGATGATCTGTTGTATATGGAGGTAACTCAACAGACCACTTTGGTTAAAACAGTTTATGTGAGATGAAGTAGCATGGAATCCCTATGAAATATAGACGCTGCAGTATGAAGAACAATAAGTACCAAACAGATGAATATGTGTTTTATTCTTGGGGAAAGAAGGAGTCACCTAAACTTCTTGAGCAAAAAGTAACATGATTGGACTTTTGGACAAGTGCACACTTCCTGACATTTTCCATTTTTATTCCCACCACCACTACCAATACAGCTACACTTTCCCAATCTGTTTTTGTCAATCAACACCTAGCTTAAAATAAAATTCATATATAACAAAATGTTAATATGCATTAGACTTTTTTTAGTCAAAACTTAAGGATGTGTAATCCCAAGATATTTTTAATAGGAAAGACGAATACATAATAAATACATGATTAAAAAAAAATAATAAGATTTTTTTGTTAAAGGAGAGAATCAGAATGATTACTTATAGAGTACCCTCTTGTGGTCAGTACTTGTCACTGTGACTTATACCAATGTTAAGAGATAATGTAAGTTTTGTTTTTTCATTTCCAAGCCAGAAACAAATTGTATTAACTATTAATTATAATTAATAAGGAGTCAGTATTTTTCAAATGATGTTCTCTTGTGTTTTGTGGTTTACAGAGTAGGCAATTATTTAAAGTACACTGAACAAAAGTGTTGGCTCTAGAATCAAAAGACACAAATTCAATCTCTTCCTCAGTCATTTACTAATGATGTGACCTTGTGTAAGGCTCTTAACCTTCTCATCTAATAAATAAGAGGATAGTGTGATATTACCTTTAAGCTCTCTTCCAGCTCTGGATAAATGATTGTAAAATGTTGTACTTCACTATTTTTTTTACAACTGAGAATTTTTATCCTATAAAGAATTTTAAAATGTATATCATCCTCAATTTCATTTCAGCTTCTTATTTATACTTTGTCTTTTTAAGACTTCTTTCGATCTATACCAAGTCTTCTAAGGAACAATAGGGGAAAATGACATTGACGTCACTAACTTGTTCTCTCTGTCCATTCCCCTTTCAACTGGATCTCAGATGTGATAATAGGATTATAGCCAAAGAATGAAGAGTAGTCAGAACAACACAAAACACAACTGAAAGTTGCATGATTATAATGATCAAATTTGGTCTGAGAGAAGATACCAGAGAATTATATTTTCTTCCATTCAATGAAAAAGCAGGCAACAATGGATGTAAAATGCTGCTTAAGCTATCAGATGCAATGGATGAATCAAGCAGTTTTGCCAAACTTATTTTCATATTATTTTTAACCTTTGTTACAAAGGAAATATTGCTGGGATAAGGATATGTTTGGAAATGTGATTAAAGACTCAAATTAACAACAAACATTTTTTAAAGTCATAATGTCATGTTAACCAATCAAAAGACAAGATGTAAAACTAAGATGTGCATAAGTAGATTATTCAATAATTTTGGTAAAAGAATGCCCAAAGGTTTATCTGCAAACATAGTCAATATACATTAAAACTGGAACTTACTGAAACAGTATGCATTCCATTCTCACATGCTACCTTTGAAGTACAATCTATAAATATTAGATATTCAGATCACACTGAGCTAGAGCTGAAACTTGTTCTACAATATGATGTTATCTTATGGAAATGATCATCTAGCTAGACTTTATGTAATTAATGCACTAGAGTGTTTTTGTGAACCTTCTTTTCTGCAATCACTCAAATACTCCAAAGTTAGTATGATCATAATCAAGAAAAATTTCAAGTTCACAATAACCAGCACTATTCATAAAAATAAAGCACTTTAGAAGTTAAGCTAACACAGAGAAGGCAAGTAGCCACAATGAAAGGAACACAGAATCTTGCTGACCAGGACATGCTGTATCTTGAAAATGTTGGTTTCTATGGTGACTTTGAGTTCCAGATACCTCCAACTGATGTAGCATGATGTGCAAAAGAAGCACAGCATATGTCAAGGCAACCTAGGAGGTGATTTAGAGCACAATTGTACAAGACATTTTTAAAAAACCACTTCTTTTTGCCAAGTTAAATTTCCTGAGAGCTATAACTACAAGCCAATTTTACCCTCTCCAAATAACACACCAATCAGTTTTTATTTTCATGTTAAATTAGGATTTTTTTGGATAATAGCCCTAATTTATTTGGAACATGCATCTGTAATAAAAGTAAGAGTTTTATTTAAATTTCATACAGTATGAATAAACATCCTGGCACTACTATATTAAGATGTAGCTTCATTTAAAGGATTTGCAAATACATTGGCATTCATCAGAAAAACAACATGGTGAAGTACTAGACATTCTACCAACTTCAGGGTCAGAAAGACCTATCATTGCTCTATATGATCAAGAGTAAATAACTTCAATTTTTCATTGTCATCGTAAAATCTCTAAGACTATAAGTTGTCACATAAAATCTTAAGAAAGGAGATATTTACCCATACTGACCACATTTTTTAGGTCTACAGTAATAGGACAATAGTGATGCTATTCTTCTGTATCCAAAATCTGATATCAAACATTAACTAAAACCTTCTTTCCAGAAACTTTGCTTTCATAGGATCACAGATTTGAAGAAACAGTTTTTGTTAGCCAAATGACAAGTAGTTATTTTATTTCATTCCATTATTAAAGATAAACTATCAGAAGCCCCTAAGTCAGGACTACCCCAGACCAATAGTGATAAGGAGACAGTTCAGTTAATGAGAACTGACACAGTGAATGACAGAATTCAAAAAGAATGTTGTCCAGCTATATATAGAATAATTGGCCATATCTACTTAGAATGAATAATTACAATAAATTGCAGAATCCTTACTTAGTTCCAGATATCAATTACACAAGCACAAAATGACTAGTAAGAAGTTTGTCTGAATTTTTAGTAAAGTTCAATCTAATTAACCTATAACTATTATGTGAACTTTGAAGTAGACCTCTGGGAAATCCTGATAACTAGAACTTTTAGTAGAGGTGATAGACTCAGAAGTACAGTTTGAAGAATAATTTCCCCTCTTTCTTTTTCTTTTTTATAGACATTGCAAATGTGGGAATTTCTTTGGTATGACCATATATATATAATATATAATAGATTTTGTTTTTCCTAGTCTTTTCAATGATCAAGTGAGAGAAAGAGAATCCAGAACTAAAAATAGCATAAAACTAAATTAAAATAAAATATATTTTAAAATTTAAAAACTGGTTTAAAAAAAGAATTGAGGAAGAAAAGACAGTGATTCAGTTGCTAAATTGCTTGAGAAAGAATGAAGAATGACCAAAAGACCAATATCCAATAGGTAGATATTCACTATAACTGGGAAGGAAAGTTTAATAGAATGAATTGCAAAAGAGGTTGCTAAGTGAATACAGTTATGGGAGAGTCTATCTGAAAGAGTCAATGAGGAGCAAGAATGATTAGGGGGTGCCATTTCATCTAGGGGAAGACAAATTTCAATGAGGGCAAGTAAATTGAGGTGAAATAATTTTCCAACCCAAGACAATTTAAAGGTCAGCAAAAAAAAGGTCTGTTGCATTTGAGTAAGGGTAGAGCATAATCCAGCTCAGGCCATGCTCCAATAAGCCAACAGTAGTCCTTGGGAGCAACTAAATCAGTGACAGCATTGGTGGTTTCTTAATCTTTCAGTCCACAGTAGCAAGGGGGTCAGACAACTGATCTTTCCTTTGCTGATGCCAGAGGCAGAATTCTGTTGCCTTACCCATACTTCAATCTGAGTCAATGTCCTGAGTCTTGGTCCCAAAGGGACTAACACATCAAAGCTTGCAACTATAGGGCAACTACGATCCCAGTGATAATTACAGGATGGAAAAGAGTGCCTGTGATGTCTCACAGACAGATCACATTGCCAAGAGAGCAGTAAAAACACCTCTCCCATGCCACCTTGAAAACTTACAGGTCCACAAAATTCTCTTTGAAAATAACTGCACAAGAAACTTCAAGCTTAGCACTCTGGATGCAGAGCAGTACTTTATCATAGAGTTAAAAGTCAAAAAATAAATTAGAAAAAAAATAAGCCAACAGCCGAAAAAGATCCTGATTATAGAAAGTTACTATAGTGACAAAGAAAAGCAAAACACAAAATCCAGAAGAAGAAAACAAAGACATTCAAAACATCAAAGAAAAAAAATATGAATTAGTTTCAAAACATGGAGGAGCTCAAAAAGCATTTTAAAAATCAAGTAAAAGATGTAGAGGAAAAATTGAGAAGAGAAATGGGATTGATGCAAGAAAATCAAGAAAAAGAGTCAACAGCCTGGTAAAGGATACACAAAAAAATTCTGAAGAAAATAACATCTTAAAAAAATAGAATAGACCGAATGATAAAAGACACACAAAAATCAAATAAAGAGAAGAATATCTTGAAAAACAGAATTGGTCAAATGGAAAAAGAGGTATAAAAACTCTTTAAAAAATAAATTGGCAATTGGCAAATGGAAAAGGAGATACAAACTCTCAATGAAGAAAATAATTCATTAAAAATTAGAATTGGACAAGTAGAACCCAATAACTTTGTAAGACATTAAGAAACAATAAAACAAAATCAAAGGAATGGGAAAAAAATAGAAAAAAAAGGTGAGATAGTTCACTGGAAAAAACAATTGAACTGGAAAATAGACAAGGAGAGAAAATATTAAAATTACTGGACTACCAAAAAGTCATGGTCAAAATAAGAAAAGAAAAGAAAAGAAAAATCTGTTGCACATCATCTTTCAAAGAATTATCAAGGAAAACTGCCCTGCTATTCTAGAATCATAAAGTGAAATAGAAATCAAAAGAATCTACTGATCATCTCCTGAAAGAGATCCCAAAATGGAAACCCCCAAAAAAATTATAGCCAAATTCTAGAGCTCCCAGGTCAAAGAGAAAATATTGCAAGAAGCCAAAAAGAAACAATTCAAATATTGTGGAACCACAATCAGGATACAAAAGTTTTATCAACTTCTACATGAAAGGACTGGAAAATGGAAAGGAAAGGATTTGGAATATATGATACTCTGGAAGGCAAAGGAGCTAAGATTATAAGAATCACTTGCCCAGTAAAACTAAGTATAATGCCATGGAAGGGGAGGAAAATTCAGTAAAATTGAGGATTTTCAAACATTCCTGATTAAAAAAAAAAAAAAAAAAAGACCGGAGCTGAACAGAAAATATGACTTTCAAATACAAGAATCAAGAACATAAAAAGATAAACGGGAAAGAGAAATCATAAGGAATTCAATAAGATTAAATTATTTATGATCCTACATGGGAAAATTATATTTGTAACTCCTAAAAACTATTTCATTATTAAAACAGGAATACACATACACAAAGGATATTGGTGTAAGTTGAAAAGGAGGCAATAATTATCTAAAACTATATATACATAATTAAGAAATGAGAAAGAGTAATGCACTGGAAGGTCCAAAAGAGTTTTTTACAGTAAGGAAAGAAGGGAATTGGGGGGAGGGCAGGGCTCTTCAATCTTATTCCTATGAGAATTGACTCAAATCAGAAACAACATGCATAATTAGTTGGATAAAAATATTTATTTTACCATATTAAGAAAGTAAGAGAGGAAAGGAATAAGAGAAGGGAGTGGGGAGGATATGATAAGAAAGAAAGGCAGATTGGGGGAAATAAAAATCAGAAACAAAACACTTTTGAGAATGGACAGGGTGAAAGTAGAGAGAAAATAGAATAAACAAGAGTGGAGGGGTATAGGATGGAGGGAGATGTATAATAATCATAACTGTAAAAAAATAACACATTTCTCAAATATATAGACAATTGAGTCAAATTTATTGAAATAAGAGCCATTCCTCAATTAATAAATCATCAAAGGATATAAACAGGAGATTTTCAGAAAAAAAAATTAAATCTATTATCACAATAAATGCTCTAAAAATCTATTGATTAATGAATTTCAGATTAAAACAACTCTGAACTACCACCCCACAACTGGGAGATTGGCTAATATGACAGAAAAAGAAAAGGACAAATATTGGAGGGGATGTGGGAAAATTGAAATATTAATCCACTGTTGCTGAAGTAATGAACTGATTCAACTATTCTGGACAGCAATTTGGAATCACATGTTCAAAGGGCTATGAAATCATGCCTTTGACCAAACAATACTACTACATTTTTCCCTGACCAGAGCTTTAGAATTTGAGAAAGGAAAGAGAATGAACATCTAAGGATGTCTGGAAGACTCACTTTCCTGAGTTCAAATATGACCTTTACACACCTGTTTGGCCCCAAGGCAAATAAATCACTTACCCATTTGCTTCAATCTTCTCATCTGTAAAATGATCTGGAGAAATAAATGGCAAAGCATTCTAATATCTTCCCAAGAAAATCCAAATGGGATCATAAAAAGTAAGACAGAACTGAAAAGATTGAATGACAAATATTATATATACTTTGAAAGAGTTCCTCCCCACCTAGTAAGTGCTTACCATGTACTAGATATTGTGCCAATAAAATAGCACACATATATACAAACAAATAACCCATCCAGAAAGAAAGTTCTTTTCCTAAAGGGGATTGCATTCTAACGGAGGGAAGAAAACACATAAAAGGAAACTGATAAAGGGAAGGGTGAAGACTAAGATATCTGAGTAGGTCCTGGTAGAGGAAGGCTATAGTACAGCCTAAAGAGAATGAGACTTGTTTAGAATGCTCTTGTCAAAGAAATATTTAAGGAGGAGCCATCCACTCTCTTTGAAAGATTCATTAGCGGCAATGGGTACTTCCACTGAATGAATTCCAAGGTGGAGTGAGACTTCAGAATGAAGCATATAGTACAGGAAGTCTAGAAGGTAGCCTAGCAAGGAATGAAAGATCTATGCAGTTCACCTAATATAAAATACCAACTCATCAGGAATCTGTAGTTTTATAAAGTTGCCAGAGACCACTGAAATTATGTGTCCATCCATCTCAGAGTTATTACCCTCTACCCACTGCCCCACACATGTCTTACTGAACTAAA
Organism: Antechinus flavipes; assembly: GCF_016432865.1. Classification (NCBI taxonomy): domain Eukaryota; kingdom Metazoa; phylum Chordata; class Mammalia; order Dasyuromorphia; family Dasyuridae; genus Antechinus; species Antechinus flavipes. The sequence continues at coordinate 495,120,704 of NC_067400.1, forward strand.
TGTTTTCTGAAATTCCTTCTGGCTTTGAGTTTATGACATAACATATTATGATTAATACACTTCTCAATAATTCTGAATTAGATTTTACAATTAAAGATACACATATGTATGATATTAAAATGGAAAATAAATCTTACATTGTTCAAACCATTATAATGTTGAGGTGGAAGACATCCCAACAATGTTAGGGTCCCGATATTGGTACTGCGAGTATAGCAAAAGGATTCACAAACTCAGTTTGTCTCCAAGTTAAAGGGCAAAGATTTATTGTACTGTAGCTGGGCTAAGTTCCAATAGAATTTAGCAAAGAACTGAGATTAAGATAAATTTATAGGAAAAAGAGAAAAGAGAAAAATGCTTCTAGTCACTGATTTGCTCATTTTAAGACAGATTTGAGGAGTGGTAAAGGTAGAATTGTACCCATTATGAAATTCTATTGCTTGGAGGTAGAATTGAGGCGTGGTCTTAAGAGGTGGGGTTGAGGAGTATTGAATTCTAGGGATTAATTTTAGCCCCCACTACTGAATTCCATGGCTTAGATTGTCTCAAAAACTTTGTTTATTACTGACTTGTTATCTGACAGGCAGCATTGTTTGTGGCACTTCCTAAGGCCAGATAGTCTTAGGATTATTGTTACATCCTCCCAAGGAGCTATACCACATCAATAAGAAACAAACTCAAATATTACTAGTGAGAAATTAAATGCTATTTCATTATCTAAATTTTCATTTTAAGTTTTCTTCTCCTTAAAGCCAGTTAGGCATCTGTAATATTTAAGATTATGTTGCCACCTACTGGTAAAGGCTTTAAAGACATTGCAATAGTGTTGAATTATTTTAGTTATGTCCAACACTTTGTGACCTTTTTTAGCATTTTCCTGGCAGAGATAATGGAGTGGTTTGCCATTTACTTCTCCAGTTCACTTTACAGAGATGAAGATTGAGGCAAACAGGTTAAGCGACTTTCCCAGGGTCACACAGCTAGTAAATATCTGAGGTTGAATTTAAACTCAGGTCTTCTTGATTGCAAGCATGCTGAATTAGTTCATTAATTTATAAATACAGTAATGTTAATGGCCTATTTTCTTCATTTTTCCAAATAAACTGACTGGCACATATTTTTTCAGGACATTAGGATGCCCTTAGAAAGTTCTCAAGTGCCAATGACATGGCAACAGTTGAAATGTTACCCATTTGTGGTATCATATTCCCTTACAACAGAAGGGTTTAACTAAGTTTTCCCAAATAACTATATTCTTTTTTAGCAAGGAAAGTAGGAGGTGATGCTGTGTACATCTCTTATTATTAAAGCATTGTTACTTTAGATATAAAAAAGCTCTTTCCAATTGAGAATTAAGAAAATAAGAAGGGCTGGAGCTTCTCTTACACATCCATCCTCTCCTGTTTATTCTCAATGCCTTTTTTATTACCATCCTGGACTATTTAAAATTTGTTTAAAACTTAATTTGTTCTGAACTTAAGAAATAAAACAATCATTTCCATAACATAGTAAAAGAGGGAAAAAACCACGTCTGGAAGTCAGACTCAGTTTCTCCCTATGGGGCCCTATGTTCCCTAAACCCCAGACTCCCAAAACTCTTCCCAGGGGACTCTGAATTCTGTAAAAGGGTATGATCTAACTCCACATGGCTTGAGTACAACAGTCCACATAAGGAAGAGTATAAAATTTAGGCACAGAGATAGAAGTCATTGCCACTTTGCTCCCAAAGGGCTGTGTTTCCGTCTCAGGTCTCATAGTGTATTTCAAAGACTTCAGGCAGTCATTGAGAATGGAGTTTTGAAGTTTTCTCCAAAAAATGTGACCTAAATTACTGTGTATTTAAATTTAAATGGTAAATGATAGAATTACTTTCAATTGATAGATTTGGGAATAAGATTTTAGAACTATATATGCATTAATATTGTAGTATTATTACTAGAAGTTTAAATCTATATTTGATTTGAAGTTAAAAAAATGATTATTAAAACAGAGTTGTCTGGTAACTTAACTAAAGAGGTCACATGTTTGTATCTCTTAATCAGATGAAATCTATTGCTTTCTAAATTGTATATTGGGTAATTAGTAAAAATTATGAGCTATGCTTTAAATTTTAGTCAGCTCTATTAGACATATGTATAAGTTTTATGAAATTTGGTTACAATTTATTTAGATTTTGTTTTTGTTTTTTTTGAAGAAGCACTTGGGGTTAGGTGACTTGCCCAGGGTCATACAACTAGGAAGTGTTGGGTATCTAAGCAGATTTGAACTCATGTCCTCCTGACTTCAGAACTGGTACTCTATCCACTGTACCACTTAGCTGCCCCTACTTAAATATTTTTAAAGTTGGTTTTAAAAACAAGGGACAAGAAAGATTGATTTGCAAAGGTGTTGGAATCTTGACAAACTGCCAACTAATTAGAGTTGATCTGATCTTACAAGAAGATGTTTTGGGCCAGAACCTGAAACAAGGTACTAAGTAGAACTAATTAGTACAGTGCTTGTATTTACACCTTTACTCATCAGAGTTCACAAGTATGCCAGATTCACAAAGTAAACCTTGTAACTTTGTTACAAAGAATTCACACCTCCCTTAAAGTTCTTAGGGCCAGAGAGCACTATGGGAGAAAACCCATAATCCCATTCTCTCAGAAAGGTCAGATATAAGACCAGTGAAGAGAGATCTATTCCAGAATATTTTCCACTTGGCTGGCTGGTGGCGGAAGAAGAGTTTTCAGAGGAAAAAGCTACGAAGGCTCTCTCAGAGGCAAGACAGATTCAACTTGGTACTGGCTCTGGAGGCTGAAGAAAGCAGAGGCAGAGGCTGAAGGACAAAACCTTTGGATTTGGAGACATTCGGAGGGAGCTCTTGGAACCAAGCAGAGAGATAGACCTCTAAGCTAACTGGGCTATATTAGACAAAATAAAAGATCTGAACTTTTATCACTTGGCTGCACTATTTTGAGCTGTGTTTTGAGAAGAACAAGAACTCCAACATTTGAACACCAACACAAAGGCAACTGACAGTTTGAATGGAACATCTGGTTAGAATCTCACAAGCTAAAGTATTGAATTTTAAAATAATTTTTTAAGTTGGTGTTTATTAAAATTGGAAACATGACTATAAATTACATGAGATTTTTTTATGATTTTTTAAATAATTTTTATGATATTTTATGATTTAGGATCTTTATCATTCATTTTTATGATAGGCTATGTTATGTCTATCTGGCTAACACTTATGAAAATTGTGAAATTGCTAATTAAGTTGTTTGGGGTTATTGTAATATTGAAACCTAAAATTGTTAAGGATTATTGATGTGTTCAGTTGTTGGAGAAAGAGCAGATGTAGGAGGGCACAGAGAGGAGCAGTATGTTTTGGCTGGCACCAAAATATGGGTTTCAGGACTCAAAAATGGAGGGATAAAATCGACATTCCAATAGAATAGAATAGATAGGATAGAACAGTAAATATGAAATAGAGTGGGAGAGTATAGAAAGATGTTTTGATAATTAATGATGGAAAGACAAAGTTGCTTTGTGGAACTTGCCATTTGCCAGGAGAAAAGAAACCTCCTATGAGGTTGGTGCTTGTGTTTAGCTAGCAGGCTAACTCCTGAAAGTTAGCTATGAGTTGGCTAGACATATGAAAAGATGCTTCAAATCATTAATCAGAGAAATGCAAATTAAGACAACTCTGAGATCCTACTACACACCAGTCAGATTGGCTAGAATGACAGGAAAAAAAAAATGGTGAATGTTGGAGGGGATGTGGGAAAACTGGGACACTGATACATTGTTGGTGGAATTGTAAGTACATCTAAACATTCTGGAGAACAATTTGGAGCTCTATGCATACCTTTGATCCAGCAGTGTTACTACTGGGCTTATATCCCAAAGAGATCTTTAAAAAGGGAAAGGGACCTGTATGTGCAAAAATGTTTGGGGCAGCCCTCTTTGTAGTGGCCAGAAACTGGAAAATTAATAGATGCCCATCAATTGGAGAATGGCTGAATAAGTTGTGGTATATGAATGTTATGGTATATTATTGTTCTGTAAGAAATGACCAACAGAATGATTTCAGAAAGGCCTAGAGAGACTTACAAGAACTGATGCTGAGTGAAATGAGCAGGACCAGGAGATCGTTCTATACTTCAACAACAATACTACATGATAATTAATTCTGATGGATGTGTCCATCTTCAGCAATGAGATGAACTAAATCAGTTCCATTTGTTCAGCAGAGAACCAGCTACACCCAGCAAAAGAACTCTGGTAAATGAATATGAATTACAAGATAGCATTTCCACTTCCTCTGTTTCTGTCCACTTGCATTTTTGATTTCCTTCTCAGGTTGTTTTTACCTTATGTCTTAGTCCAATCTTTCTTGTGTAGCAAAATAACTGTATGGATATGTAAACATATATTGTATTTAACATGTATTGGTCTACCTGCCATCTGGGGAGCGGGTGGGGGTAAAGGAGGGGAAAAGTTGGAACAGAAGGTTTTGCAAGGGTCGATGCTAAAAAATTACCCATGTATATATCTTTAAATAAAAAGCTATAATAATTTTTTTTAAAAAGAGAGTTGGCTAGAAGTGGGATTAGAAAGCATAGTGGAGTTAGGGGAGATACCACATGGCACAGGGGAAGGGGAAAGGGAAAAAATCTATTGGTTTGGGAAGATGAAAGCTTAGTCCACCCTTCCCCCACTGAATGAGACTGCTTCTTAGAAGTGAGAAAAGAAACCCACACACTGGAGTTCACTCCCCCCACCCAAACTTCTCCCGTCTCCATGCTGGTTAAATGAAATTGCTTTAACATTAATTGCTTCTATTATTTAAAGGAACATTTACATGGTTTTAATAACTGAAAGTTATTTTGTTTTATTTTTCATGTCTGTGGTTATTTTAAAGCAAAGTCATTTGTGATGATGTATCAAAGATTCTACCTCTTAGCAATGCAAGGAAAATCTAAGAGAAGTTTATTACATTTCTGGTTAACTACAAATTGTCTGAAAGTGCTTATTTCAAAACCCATTCAGCATATTATCTAATATTTATTAAATACATAATGGTTTCATTGTTTAATGAATATAATCTATAGCTTTCTTGCTCTACAAGCACATGAGATAGTTTAGGATTTAAAAAATGATAGGGAAACTTGCTATTGAGATGAAATCTCTTGGGATTGAGTTTTGAATTTGGAGACAATTATCTGATGAATTATTGTTAGTAACTCACCATTTAAGAACTGAAATGGCTAAAGTGGGATTAATACATGATAGGTTGTCAACTGTGCCCTCAGACTGAGGCTCTGAAGGATCAGTTTTGATGCTGTTATAATCATGCCCTTGCTTCCTATTATGGCAAATTTTTATAATTAAAGTGGTCAATAGAAAGCATAAGCAAAGATCAAGTATTTAATATTTTGCTGTTTCTGATCTGAAAACATGTATTCATTATATCTTATAATTAGGTAAATAAGTTTTTGGCCTGGTCATCAATCTGTTGCTAGATGTATGTGTCTGTATGAGATAAGGTCCTTTAAGGACCTACATAAGGTCCTTACATGTAAATGTAAAAACAATTGATACAAGTCTCTATAGGACCTGTTATTTTATTATTGAAACTGAAGCTGAAATATCTTTCTTATGGTTTAAAGAAGAGGATTTTAGTGGACTCAAGTTTTCTTAGAGGGATGTAACTTATGAAATTTTTTGTTACATCAATGTAATTGATTGATAATAATTTCCTACCAATGGGAAAATTTATAGAAATCTGAGTGATTTTTAAATACCTGCAGGCCATCTTCTAATCCCAGAGCCAAGCCAGTGGAATTTCTTAAGTCTACAGACTATAAAGCTCTTGTGAAATCTCTTTTCACTAGTCTCAGGAGTCTAAAAGTGCCACTGAATCTTCTCTTCTCCTGAAACTTGTTCAGAGTTTTAAGGATGGATAAATGAGATCTGTTAATGAAAGATTTTGTGAATACCTCTGTTATTCTGATGGGATTTTCCCCTTCTAAAAATTGTTTTTGGGATATAATATGGTCTCTAAAAAAAGATAAGATGCCTAACTATTTACAAAATCTTCAGGGAAGATATAAGCATATCTCCCAAGAATGAGGGTTCTGCTCTTTGTACTTGTTCTCTCTCTCTCTCTCTCTCTCTCTCTCTCTCTCTCTCTCTCTCTCTCTTTCTCTCTCGTTTTCTTAGATTTGTTTTCCCCTAGACTTTGAGCAATTTACTGTCAAATGGCCAGCACTAGATAGTTTGTATTGACCAGCTTCAGGGTCAATACTGACTCAACCCACTGGATCTTCAATCAGCTCAAACCCCTTCAAACAGGATCCTCTAGGATGATCCAGTTTAATGTCCATTCTGGGCAGGAAGTAGTTTCAGAAGATGAGATTATTACTCCATTCCCCAAAAGATTTTGGGCCCCATTTGTTTGGGAAGAACCTGGATCTGGCTGGTGAATGGACTCCGAATTACCCAGTGTCTGAATGGGTTCCCTGTAAAGAGTCCAGCAATCCTGTGAAGGGCAAAGGTTATGTTGATTTACTTAAATCATATTTGGGGCTTAAGATGGGGCATCAGGTTAATATTACTGGAAAAGAATATTGCATAAACAATTTCGTTTGATGCATACCAAATTATAGCAGAGACTTAACTAGCCTTGACAAGTAGGTACAATAGTGTACTAATAGACAAAGAGGTATTTATGGAATTATCTGTCCAATTTTAAATGTTTGGTTTGCTACAAGGGCTAGACATTTAGAAAATGCAGATCAAAGAGTAGGTTATATATGTAACAGTTATAGATCTCTTAGGAATATTTGGAATCAAGTTAAGGACTTAAGCAATGCCCAAGTAGAATTGGTAAAGTAAATTAATAAGAATCTGATCAAAAAGCATTTCCTATGTCTGTGCTACAGGTTGCCCCATGTCTAGATAATACCATTCTCTTTGAGTATGGAAAAACACAAGAATGAATCCCTCTTGTTCCCAAAATAACATTCCTAGGGAGAACTGCAATGTTTTATACTAGTCGCTTACTTTGGAGATCAATCAGCTTGCCTCCCATGGCAGGATGAAAGATTCCAAAATCTAGGGATTGTAGTGGAGTGTACCCGAGTGTAACAGAGGGTAGCTCTGGCAATTTCGCAAATGAGTATACTGCAATCAAACCTCAGATGGTATTGTGGAGGCAGCCTTCTAAAACTTGCTTTGTCCAGGAACTGAATAGGCACCTGTGCACCGATCCAACAAGCTGTTCCTTTTATCTTGGCATTTGATGAAGTAAGAAAGACTAAATCAGGAAGAATTAAGTCAAGGATAGAAACTGATGAATTAAAATGCTAGAAATCTAGTTCTGGATTTGAATCATTCCTACTCCGGTGAATAAATATTAGTGGTTGAGTTACACCAGAGAAGCACTGAAGGGGGAATAATAGAATAGTTAGGTGCCATTAACAGAAATGGCATAGGAAAAATAGAATGACTCTAAAAAGGTTATTGGCAGAAAGAGAAACAAGTATTAAAGTTGGAAGTAGTGTCATTCCTAGTAAAGTCCTATCAGAAGAATTAGCCGAGAATTCAGGGATTAATTATCCATCCTGTGTAAGGAGATCTGTGCAGGATTTAATAGACTTTTATGAAGTGGGATGTAAAAAAAATTAGCCAAATGTGAGAGGTTAGAAAAGGATGTAGAAACCAAATTTCTAAAAGAAAAAAGTGGAATTGTGAGGAATGGATGAGCATTTGTTTTTCACAGGTATGAAAAATTAAATTAGAGAAATGAAATTTAAATTAGAAAACTGAAACTCACAAGAACAACAAGGAATAATCAAGGGTGAAGTTTATTTTTTTCCCAAAAGAAAGATTGGCTATGTAATGAGAGGTAGAGATTCATGGTCTGTAACTTCTGTAAAATCCAGTTAATGGGGAATCAGATATGAGAACCCATAAATCAAGAAGATAGGGGAAGTCCTGAAGGTGAAATAGATATAGAAGTTGAAAATTTGTATCAGGATAGGTGTGAGGAGTCAAATGGACACACAAAAAAGGAGGGATTAAGTGGGATTCAAAGGACGTGAGGCCTGCTTGAAAAACTGACACCTGCCAAACTTTTGGGGCTACCCTTCTTGTTTGTACCCTTGCTTAATCTCACACAAACCACTTTGTAATCTATAGTCACCCTGTTCTTGTACCCTAAGGGTGGAGTACAGATTGTGTGCCTTGATACTACATCAGGGACAGTTGGGGCCCAAGATGTGATATAAAGTTGTTTTAGGGTATAAAACAAACCTACTCTGTTACCTGTCCTTTGCCTCCCTTCACTAGAATATTCCTTTCTTGCAGGAATTGAATAAACTGGTTTCTGCTCTGACTCAGAAACATCTATTTGAATTGTTTGAAGTTAGTGGTCGCTGTCCCACACAGATACAATTGAAATGCAACTGAACCATTAAAAAAAAAAACCTATCAACATGCAACAAAGAAGACAGATAGACATATTTCTAGCCCATTTTTTTTTTTTTGAGAAGAGGAGAGTAGCTAGCCTTTGGCCCCAACCTCCTGCCTCCCCTCCAGGCAGGAATCACTCTTCCCTGTACAAGAGTGGATATCTTAAAACTCTAAAGATATCTATTCTTACCTGCCTTCAAGCCACATCTAGACAAAACCATGTGGACACATATATTATATGCAAAATGAAAATGTATCAGGGAGTTTTTAAGTTGAGATTTATGATTTGGGTAAGGGTTGTACTAGATGACTTCTGAAATCTCTTCCAATTCTAAAATTATATTATTCCACAGTTTTATAATAATTTAAATAAATAAAGATATAAGTGTCTAAATTTCAATATAAAATTTTTAAAGAAGACTCTCTCTCTCTATATATATATATATACACATATATATACACATATATATATGTATCGTCAGTCCTAAAAAATTAAAAACATATTATCAGTGCCATGCAATTTAACACAGGAAGCTGTAGAGAGTGGGGAGATATATCAGTAATACTTTATACATCATATTAATTCTTGACACTAGGAATAAAATTTTTATATTTGAAAAACATTCAGAAGGTGTTACTTTTACCATGTAAGGCTCAGTTCAAAAACTACAACAATAATTTACATTAAATGGAGGTCTATATTACACTATTTTATGTAAATTTTCTCATTTGCTTAAAATAGATTTAGAAGATAATAACAAAAAGTTTTGACTATATGATGATTTCACTCTTTTTATATTTTACTTATAACCCATATGGGTTTGTTTTTCTTAGAATCTAATTCCTATAAAATTTGTTGAAAGACACTCTTTGATGGTAGTCTATCAAATTCTTCTGCATTTTTTTCTGTTCTTATTCAGGTATTTGGAACATTATAAACTTGTTTCAATAGCCTTGGACGACAAAAACATGTCTACAAAATTAAAAACTCCATAATTGATATTTAAATAAAATATTTTCTAAAGACCCAATGTTGACAAATCAGATGTTTTAAATATGTCTCAATTCACAAAAAAGAAATTAAAAAGTTAGTATAATACCATTCAATTCTGAAGACTAACTTACTGAAATATGAAGTAACTCAGGCCTCAGTAGAAAATGAAATGCTATCAAGTTGTCCTTCCAGATGTTTAAAACATTAAATTCTACCACGCCATATAAACTAGTTTAATTCTTGAGTTCACATTAGTGTATGGAAAAACTATTTTTACTTCATTAGAATTGCTTTGCTGAAAACAAGAAAAGTCAAACCAGAATTCATCAAATCATGAATTTTCCTATGTAGATTGTTTTCTAAAACTTATTTTCTAATTCCCTTTGTTGATGAAAATTGAAAGCACATGTTGCATGAACCATTTTATAACTTAAATGATATTATTCTTAGATGTTTCTGTTATCCCTCTACCTATGTTTCTATATTTTCTTCACTTTCCTTCATTGAACTTTTAATAACTCTTAGTATACAAATAAAAGCATCTTTTCATTCCTGTATTGGTTTTCCTCATGGTTGTCATGTACATTCATTCCATCTGTATCACCCATCTAATTCCTCTACTCATTATCAGTATCTATATCTGATTCTCTGAGTGTGAATATCTCAACCTTGCTACTACCTGTATTTCACATCTCATTCCCATCCCTCAGTTATTTCTTCTCACCTCCTTTCATCAAGGCAAGGATATTTATCTTTTACTTATTGTTGCTGTGCTCTATAGAATTCCCACTCTAGCATAAGCAAACTCTTTATTTTTAAACCCATTCCTCACCTCTTCCATTACCCTGAAAAATTTAAAATTAGTTCTTTTTGAACATGCTATTTCCACCTCTGTCCTCTCTCATGAGAAATGAAGATTTTCTATCCATTCACCCTCTTTCCTGAGATCTTGACCTTTATTACATGAAGTCTTAACTCAATGGCAAAGGTGAGAGAATGGATGTTTGCTAGCTCTATTGCCACTTCTTTACCACTAAACTATGTTTTTATTTTCACTTCCCTTGGAACACATATCATCTATTTATACTAGCCTCTTAAAAACTTGAAGTGCTATGTTTTCATATAGCCAATTTGGATTAAAATGTGGAATGAACTTAATGAAAACAAAAATAAAATTATTGGAAAAATAGCTTCAATAGTTGTAAAAGATGGAAATTACTAAAAGCAACTTTTATAACACCTTCTTTTATTAATAATAAGGAATCTATTACTACATCAATATATGAAATGGATGCAAAAATGGGCCAATATTAGATACCAAGTCAAATAATGTTCAAATACATGCTTTAAGTTATTAATTTGCACAAAAAGTTGCTCCTCAATAATCCTCCAATGGAAGTTTCCTGTATGTTTAATAATTCGTAGAAAACGATACCCATAAAGATAAGCATGATAGTTTTATTATGTTATTTCACTATGGCTGTTTCCAGTGCCAAAGAAAATACTTCCTAGAAATTGCAATTTTACATAATCATAATATCTGACTACATATGTATAATTTCGATAATTTTTAACTATGTGGAAAGTAGGGAAATTAATTTGGATAGTAAAAGTGAATTGAAAAGTATTTTTAAAAGAAATACAACTTAATTATTTCCAACTATTCAAAGTAGGTTAGCAAGATTCAACCTATCACCTTTTAAAACATAGTCCTTCAGAATAAACAACATAGAATTCTAATTAATGTATAGTTTTTATGTAAATTGACCCCTATAAAGTCCTTGAGGATGCTTGAAAAGTTTTCTTACAAGTATTTTACAGTTTATTTATTCAACAGATATTCCTATGATATATGTGTATATATAACTATATATCAGACACTAAGAAAAAGGAAACATAATTCTTGCCATCAAGACATTTTCTCCTTCAATGTTATTTTGAAGATACATTCTATTATGAAAATAGTCTTATTTGTTATACAATAAGAAGAATCAATGAGAAAACCCAGAAATTAAAAGATCCAATAAGCTGGACAGAAGCTAAACAGCTTTTTTTAAAGGAGCTAATTGTATATTGTTAATGTTTCTACTATATGTCACTTATCATTTTAGGCTAAACTTTTACTTCTTAAAAACTGAGGCCTAGAATGGACTCCATAATAAGCAGATTCCAAATATAACATAAATGAAATTTTGGATTTAGAGTTAGGAGATTTCAAATTCATGTTTCCACTATAACACTTAACCAGTTAAGTGGCATTGGAGAAGTCATTAATCTCTCTGACCTCATTTCCTTACCCATAAAATGCATATAATAATACTTACACAATATACCTCCCAGGGTTATTGTGAGGAAAAGTGCTTTTTAAACCATAAAGTACTTTATAAATGTAAGCTCTTTTTTTTTTTTTTTGATAAAAGAAATACAGACATTTGAAAAGAATAGTATTATATTATGTGCAAAATAATATATTATTGTTTTATGGTTAATTATTTGAAAAGTGGATTGTAAATTCTTCGTATTTTCATTGAAACAGATTTGAGTCTGATCCGTGAATTGTTTTTAACCCATGTACCCCAGTGAATTCCAGATGTGAGCAACTTTCCGGGATACTGATGAACACCATTAAGATTTGCTAAGCCACACTGACTAAACCACCAACCCGTCTTATTATTAAAGTGACTACAACTCTTGACTGATTGACTACCAATCATGCATGTTGGGCGGCATCCATCATTATCAACATCATAAGTGCTGAAAGCCACTGCATTTTGATTATCTTCCTTTCTGAAACCACGGAATGCATCACCTGGATAAAACAGACTGACAATGACTAAACATGAAAACATTTCTCATAAATATAATTGAATATTTTCAACCTACTCTGCCATTGACATTTCATAAATACTTTAAAGGCAAAAATTATATGTAATTACAATTTAATCTTTATTGATCACAATAAGTATTTCATATATCAGTATCTATTCAGGAGGAATTATACACTAGAATTTTTAGGCTATTCAAGTATCTTCTAAATTGTGCTTCTAGCCAGCTCTAAAAGTCAAAGTTAAGAAGGTGGTAGACAGGTTTAGACTATGTAAATATTAAATCAGATAATGTGAGGCCAAAAGTATTATATATAAATTTGCCAATATTCTACAGAGAACTTTTTTTTCAAAAACCAAATCAATCACCTGATAATTATTATTGACTATATACAAAATAAAATAAAAATTACAACATTTTTCACTTAATTTAGCAATGACAAATTGGGTTATAAATAAAAGGAAGACATTTACCTTAAACACTTTTATCCTTAAACTTCCTTACTTATACCCTTTATTCCTAGTCTTACCAATCGTCTCTAGAATTTGTCTATATGGATCTTTTACCACACTATCATCTTCAGTCTGAATTTACTAGATCTTTCCTTATATCTCCAGATAGGTTTATTATTCCACTATCCTAAAAATACATGCATACATAATGAATATATGTGAATGTACTTTCATTCACACCACTATTCCTTAAATTATTCTCCTATATTTCTAACTTTCTGACACCATTTCTTTTACCTTTACAATTTTACTTCTCTCCCTTTGGACTCTATTGATAATGTCTCAAAGGTCATTAGTGATTTTTTTCTTTTTTTCCCTTTTTATTTCCTGTTACCTTTTATTTTTACATCACAATCACTTCCCCTTTAACTACACACCCCCACTACTACTGCACCCTTTCTTACAACAAAGAAAAACATTTATGAAAACCAACTAAAACAGTGACTATGACAATATATATCACATTTCATATCTGAAAGACTCCATCTTTCTACAAAAGATGGAAGTTGAGTCTCTTCAACAGTTGTCTGTCACAAAAATGGGTTATTACAATTAATAATAAATTAATTGCTTTTCATAGTCAGTTTTGTTTACACTATTGTAACTATCACCAATATTGTTAGTATTATCATCTGGGTTCTGTTTAATTTGTTCTGCCTCAGTTCATACAGCTCTTATAATATTTCTCTCAACTTTTCACACTCATTGTTTCTTATTACATAATAATTTTGTATCACATACATATATAATATAACAAAGTTATTCCCCAATTCCAATGATCTTTCATTGCCAAATGGTCTTTAATTAGCAACCCTCCTTGATCTATTACCAGAATTTAGCAGTATTGATTAGTCAATGCTTCTCAATGTCACTCTAGTTATACTGTGTTATGGAAGTGTTAAGTGTCTGAGGTCAAATTTGAACTCGGGTCCTAAGGGCTGGTACTCTATCCACTGCACCACCTAGCTACCCCGCACAATTTGTTCTTGATATATTTTTGTAGGAATCAAGTGAGATAATCCACATAAAAGCACTTTGAAAATTATAAGACATACAAAATCAAAATAATAGAATCAAGAAATTTAGAATACAAAATACTGTCCAAGTTTCTCATTTCCAACACATTCTATCACTAGCAATCAAGAAGTCTATGATAATTAATGCTAACAGCATATAAACATTGTTAAACTTTCATTAACTGTTATATGATATATTTTCATTTACTGGTATAATTTTAAGGAGGAAATTTTACCTGCATTTCCTGAATAGCGTCCTAAGTGTATCTTAAAAAAGTTTGTTTCATCTTCTATCCAAAAGTTTTCGTATGATGCATAAGCAGATGTTTCATCTTCAGATTCCAGTGTCACAAGTAGCAGAAAGCTGGTGTTTTTTTGATTTACAATATAAAATATTTTTTTTAATCCTAGCCAAAATTCTCCTGTAAAGAGAAAATGTCAGTTTAAAATTACAGAAAGCAAAAATTAAGTTTTGGTTTTTTTACCACAGTATATCTCAACTGCCAGAAGCTAAGGTGTTTTATGTGGAAACATTAGTAAAGAAAAAGGGAATCATTGCCCAAGTGTTAATTTTTAGTTGAAATTGTCCATATAATCATTAATCTTTTGCTTAACTTAGTTATAAATATACACATGTATTTGAATATACATGACTTTTTTGAAAACAGCCAAGAGAATTAAAAACTTATTTGTAAAATATATTTGAGAAAGATGATAGAAGATTATGAACAGTATCTCCTTATGAAATTAAAAAAAAAAAACAGTGGAGGATAAAGCTGGTATATAGGCTTAGTGAGAGAATAAATTAAGCAAAGCTTTCCCAAAGACATTTTTAAAAAGAGAAAAAGGATAACAAATGAAATAGAAATGGGAAAGATATTTATAATGCTGTTTTCACCATCAAGGACAAGAGAACCACCACACCTGAACTCTAAAATTCCTATATATATAGAAGAGATAAAAATCTCACTTTAAGAGAGTATAGCAGAAAAGCACTTGGATCTGACCAAGTTTAATAGAGCTAATTCATACTAGAGGTGGAACAATTGTAAGGACCTTTAGGAATATATATTTAGGATACAAAGTATTCAAAGGAAGGCAAGACACCGAAGCAATGGAAAAAATTCTCAAACCTTATTAACATCAAAAAAAGTCAATAGGGTAGTATCAGCAATGAGAAACCCAGACTCCTTTCCCAAATGATGAAAAATTTTATGACAATAATTACACATACATAAAAGCACTCATATTTATGGTGTTAAAAGGGAACAGGCAAACATTTAGAAGCAATATTCCCCGGCAAATCATATCATCCCTATACAATTTACAGAAAGATTTGAAGAATACAATATTCTACTGTGATTATTACTGATTATTATTTTTTTTAACTTGACTTGGTACAATCAACTCTTTTAAGGTGTCTCCCAAACATAAATAAAATTATTCAAGATTCCATGAAATATAGACCAGAAAGAACCTTGTTTGAATATTTTATTGTTATTAATATCAGAAAATTACCTAAACAATTGTTCCACCTCTAGTATGAATTAGCTCTATTAAACTTGGTCAGATCCAAGTGCTTTTCTGCTATACTCTCTTAAAGTGAGATTTTTATCTCTTCTATATATATAGGAATTTTAGAGTTCAGGTGTGGTGGTTCTCTTGTCCTTGATGGTGAAAACAGCATTATAAATATCTTTCCCGTTTCTATTTCATTTGTTATCCTTTTTCTCTTTTTAAAAATGTCTTTGGGAAAGCTCTGCTTAATTTATTCTCTCACTAAGTCCCCCTCATCAAGGGACTTAAAACTCTGCTGTGGAAAAGATCCAGGAAATAATTGAAATTAAAGAAAAATTCCTTGTTTTAGTGAAGTCCTCTAGATGCTCCTGTTTGCAGATGACATCAAGCCCTAAACACTAGAATGTCTACTGCCCAGATTTATGATATATATATTTAAATGGACAACATACTAAGCTTTTCTATCAATTGATATATCTTAGATCAACACTATAAATGAATAACATGATTCCAAAATCATAAAAAAGGAAAAGAGTAGGTTAGATTATATTAGGGAAACTATCACACAAGTCAGTTGGAAGTAGGAAATGAAATAATAAAAGAAAAGCACTTGAAAAATTGTAAAGTACTACATAGATTCCCAGCTATTTTGTCCTCGTTATTATTATTAATATTAACAACAAAGTACATTGGAAACATGACTTACTGTCAGCAAAATTCTGACCACAGAATCGTTTTCTCTAAAAGGGACCAAAAATGACCAAAATTAAGAAGAATAAACATAAATTTGAACCTAAAAGATCACCAAATCCATCCAGATAATCACACCACAGCCTTTGGAAATCAATTACTCCATTGATCCTTTTCTGTATCATGGTCCATCCACCTCCTCTATAATCCATGTCACACATTACCTATAATAACAACATTTTAGAAAACTTTACCATTCATCATTGCACTATACTTTTTTCCATCTTCATGTTTTAAAAATTCGCTTTTAATTGAAATTTATTTTTTCAAAAAACTGGAAACTAAGTGGATGCCCATCAATTGGAGAATGGCTAAATAAATTATGCTATGAAGTATGGTATGATTTTTACAAGGGTCATTGTTGAAAAATTATCCATGCATATGTTTTGAAAAGAAATAAATAAATAAATTGTTAAAATATATTTATTTTTTCTTTAAACAATTTAATGTATTTATATAATAGTAGGAAAGTGTGACTAAAAAATTATTTTTATAAATAATATATTTCATGGAAACTTGTAATATAATTTAAAACTTATTTAAAATCATAATACCAACCTGCATATGTATATTTTATAATTTTTCTTGGTAATATAAAACATTTTATTTTTTATTCTTCAATATGGTAAGCAGTGATACTGGGTTATTGAAGACTATGGAAATTTTGACAAGGCTAGCAAAGCCTTGTCAGAACTATAAAGGTTTTGAGTATGACCTATATAGAGTAATCCTATAAAGGTTTTAAGTACAAATACAAATACAAATACAAAAATCAGACTACCTAAATTCAGGCACTTGACCAACATTTAACAAAAGCTTGCTATGTGCATAGCAAAAAATATAATACCAAATTGTTTAACTTCAAAAAACATTTGAGATCATATGGAAGGAAAATCAAAATATTTTTCTTTAGTTAATCCTAGGCCAGTGCTTATATTTTCATGTCAATAAATATTCATTATTGCTGTTATGACAACATAAGATCTTGAACCAAATATCTTAACTATATCTTAACTATACAGCAACTATGACCACTGAAACTAAAATTGTAAAACTTCCTAATTTTAAAAAAATTAGTTCAGCTTGTGTTTTATTTAAGCATCACAAAGCACCAGAACTCCAGAAACTAACAGAACTAAAAGCAGAATTATTATAGATTTATTCAGAAATATTTACAAAATATATTATAAAAGTATTGAATTAAAATTCTGAATCCACATGCTTATTTTAAGAAACAATGTAGTGGAGCACCAGCCTTGGAAACAGCAAGACCTGGATTCCATTCCCTCCTCTAACACTTACTATGACCCTATGCAAAGAATTTAATTTTCCAGTACTCCTGGCATCTGTCAAAGACTATAAGTTTAAAAGAAGCTATCAATGTGTACTGACAGAGGAAATTCCTTACCAGAGCGCCGTACACCAGTACAATCACAAGTTCCGTCTCTATGCTTGTCCCCTATCTCATACAACATGTAAAAGCATTATGCATACCTCAAAAGGGTAACTGGAGCCTTCAGGGTGTATTATGTACAAACCACTTGGAGTTTTTGTTACAGTGCCAATTGTATCTTTAATATCAGTGCAGTCCAAACCTGAAGAACAAGCAAAAAGAGTTCTAATTTGGCATTTTTAGAAAGACGTCTCTTAGCACATTAAAATGAACAAATGAAAATTAAGAATTTACATGGCAATTTATTTTCAGGAAAATTATAACTTTTAATTATTGGCAATAAAACTATCTTAATTCTAAAAATCAGGGAAAGACAAAAACAAGGAGAAGAAGTAAATCCTGCTTTGCA
Source organism: Antechinus flavipes (assembly GCF_016432865.1). NCBI lineage: Eukaryota > Metazoa > Chordata > Mammalia > Dasyuromorphia > Dasyuridae > Antechinus > Antechinus flavipes. The sequence continues at coordinate 495,138,588 of NC_067400.1, forward strand.
AATGTTTAAAAAAATAGATAATAATTACTACAAAATGTCTCTTCTATTCACTAAGGACTGCATGAGAGAGATGTGAATTTCTTGCTCCTAAGACAGTCATATTGATTTAAATGATTATTCATCTTTACTTCAGAATTTTTCAAAACCATCTCTTTTCTCCCTTTCCTCAATTTTGAAAAAAAAATTAATAAAAGATTTATCTCAATTTACTTTCCATTTCTTCAAGCTTCCCGAACTATACCTCCTAGGATTATCAATGTAAATAGCAATAGACAAATGGATCTGAAGTGACTTTTTCTCTTCTTCTGATCAGAGAAACACATTAATCAAATATTTCTTAAGCACCAATCATATGCTAGGTGCTGGGGATTCAAATACAGCACAGTTTTATCATCCTATATACTGATATGAATATTTGAAAAAGAGTTTGATGTTACATTTCAATACAAATAAAAATAATTATCAGAGAAATTCAAAATTTGTAAAGGGAGTAAAATCCATGAGGTTTAAACTATAAGAGTATGATGAAGCTTACTCAAGAAGAAGAAAAGCTAGCACCCAAGCTAATTATTCTCACTGAAGTCAGATGCTAGAAGCAAAAAGAAAATAGGGGGATTAGTAATAGAGACTGCCAAATAGAAATAAAATCCTGCCAAACAATTGCCTCATGAGACCAAGATGGGGGAGCCTGCAGATGTAGCACAATCACTAAAAGACACAGAAAATGTTTAAGCTGTGTCACTGGTCCATGAATGTGTCAAAGCCACATATGTTTCCTAAATACATGCCATTCTAATTGGCCAACCTAATTATATGTGTTCCTCTATATGACTTTCTATGAATATGCCCTAGATATACATTTCCTACATGTGCAATTCTTTAATGTTACCCATGTGTGTCTATACTTCTACTCTTCATATTATATATACATTTGAGGAAGAGTCTACACAAGACTGATAGAGCAATTTTTCGCTCTATTGATACTTTTTCATTGATACTTTTATTATTGTGATAGTTCATTAAATGTCCTTCCTTGGAACTAATTCTCTAGTATTTGAAATGTGTCGCCTAGCTGACTAATAAAAGTATATACGTTGATTCGAGTTTATGAGCAATGATTTTCAGTGGATAAAGACACAAAGAGTCCCTTAAATCTGGAGTAGTCTTATAAGGGAAATCCATGTGTAATGTATTAGGCATGTCCCCAGATGCTAAATAATTTTCAATAATCTGAGAGGTTCCAATGTATTTTAGAATTAAGTAAATAGATTGACTATTCTTCATATTTATTCAGCTCTTTTCTCAAACCTTTAGAGTCTATGACTTTTTGATAGATTTGGAACTGAAAAGTGACTTGAAAAGTCATCTTATAAAACCTCCTCATTTTACAGAAAAGAAAACAATGTACATAGATTTGCCTGTAATCACACAAGTTCTAGGTTATAGGACCAAGATGTGAATTCAGGTTCCCTAACTCCAAATATATCTGTTTTTCATCTCATCATGTCTATTCTTTCAAATTTGAAACATATTTCAAGCATCAGAAATTTTGCTGCAAACTTTCTATCCCTTTTGAAGATACTTATCAAAAATAATGGGCACCTAGAATATTTTGGGGAATATAACTATATTCAAGTTCAAAGTACTTTTACAAAGTCACAGATTTCAAAACATTTCCAAAAATAGTATATAGATGCAGATAGTATATGCATATGTGTATGTATGTATGTGTGTGTATATACATATATTTATACACACACACATACACAAACATAAAGTTTACAATGTAATTTACTCTATAGCTGGTGTTACTATCTCAAATTCTATTTTGCAATAAGGAGCTGGTTGTACTCTTCTAAAAATAAAGAAATGCCATTGTCTCATCCATCGCACTTCTAATACATAAAAGAGCTATGAAATAGAAGAAAAGGCAAAGTTCATACCATGTGCCTGAACTGGTCTATGGGGAAAGGGATCCAGATATTTTCTGAAAACTTCTGTATTTAAAAGAAGGATTCTATTCATAAGCTCATTCACCTACATAAGCAAAAAAAAAAAAAAAAGGAAAAGGAAAAAAACAGATTTAAGTAAATTTATGTTTGAATACACTTCTGATACTTCTCAGGTTAAGATTATTGTGCCTCTATTATACAGGATGTTAAGAGGTGAATTTCTGTACTTTATAAGTCCATACTACAGGATTGCATGCCTACTTTGTGAAAATATTAAAGTTTTAATTTTATTTCAAGCAATGATAATTGTTAACCCCAGCCAAGACAAAAAAGTAGATATGTTATACACAACAAAGAAATTCAATCAATACCTGATTAGATAGATAATCCAAAGAAGCTTGCTGTTCATCCATCATGTTTCTGAGTAGTTTCTTGGTGCTTCTTGTATAGGAAACAATGGAACTCTGCAAATTCCCTTAAATCATGATAAATTCCTGAGGTATTTATTATTGCTGTACAAAACTACTAGACTGAAAAGAAAAATCTTGTATTTCATGAATTTTGGCTAAATATGAGATTAATAATAACCTTAACTCAAATATTTAGAAAATAGTGCTAAGATAATTACTGTTTTCCTTAATCTTTATTTTATCCCTTATTAAAAACCTTTCTAAAATGTATTAGTTTTTGATGCCTTAGTAAGCATAGTATACTTCAACAAACTGATCTAACTCAAATTCACATCTAAATTCATATTATTTAGAAGTAAATACAAAAGATGGAAGAGATATCAAATCCCATTATATATGTATATACGCACGTATAGAAGTAGGAAATTGGTCTGAAATTATACCAAGACTAGAATATACCTTGGAAGTTGTTTTGTCGTATTTAATACTGTTATTAAGTGTTTCTAAATTTCCCTTCTTTCTCATAAAAGTGGAGAGAAATTCTTATTATTCAAAAACTTTAGATAATTAGGTTCTAGAAACTGTTGAGATTTGTGCTGTATTGGAAAGTCAATCAGTCAACAAGAATTTAAGTGTTTACTATATGCCATCTATTGAGCTAAAAACTGGAGATGCAAGAAGTATTGTTTTAGCAGTTGGAGCTGGGTCTGAGTATCAATTGTGCCACTTAGTAGCTGAGTGACCTTGGGAAAAAAAAAAGTCACAGCAATCTTGAGTCTGTTTCATGATATGTACAATAAGAGTAGTAAGGCCTTCCTTCCCCTGAATATTTTACAGAGTTACTGTGAAACTCAAATGAGATAAAATATTTTTTTAAAAACAGTGAAAAGTGAAAAGTACTGTATAAATGTGAGTTATCATTGCTGCTAACCTTTATTTTTAATCATTTCATTTCATAGAATTTAATCTAGCTAATATCTTGTTAAACCATGAATCAATTCAACAAAATCTTTGAAAAATGGTTACTCAATCTCTTCTTGAAAACAATCTAATTAATAGAGAAGAATATATAGCATTTATATAAATACTACTTTATAGTTCACAAAATGCTCTACATTCTTTACTTCATTTGCGTCATTGGTTAAATAAATCCTGCAGGTATGAAGCAGACTCAAAGAAGCCATATAACTAGCAAATATCAGAGGTGATAGGAAGCCACTGGAGATAACTGAATAAGGGAAGTGGTTAGGACATGGTGAGACCTGAACTTTAGAAAGATTAGTTTAAGAGCTAACTAGGTAATATAATAGTGGAGTGAGTCACAGCAGGAAAATCAATCAGAAGACAATTGCAGCAGTCCATATGTGAGGTGATAAGAGCTAGTACCAGGATTGTGGCAGTGTCAGAGCAGAGAAGAGGACATATATGAGAATGCTTTAAAAATAGAAGCCACAAAAGTTGCTAAGAGATTGAATATGGAGGGTGAGGAGAGTATAATATAAAGGGTGCAAAACTAGGTAACCAGGAGGTGGATAGAATCCTCAGTAGTAATAAGAAAAATAGGGAAGGGCAGGGAAAGAAGCCAAATACAAATTGTTCTACTGAGGATCACAATTCCACAAAGCAGGACTAAAAGGGAAAGCTCAACTTTTCATATTTCTATAACATATATCTATAACACCCAACTAAGAAATAATCTCATAGTGTAGATGGTAAATGAATATTTGCTTATATGATTTTTTTTCTGTCACATACTTGTTCATTATATAACCAGGAAGAATTTTACCTGCTCAAAATGGGAATAAGCAGACTGCTTTCTATAAATTTACATAATATCAAATCACTACCACCTTCTATAGTCAGTCATTGCAATTCACAGAATTTAATTAATAACTGGCAGCAGACCAAGACAGGCAGTCAAGATGTAGGTAAAACTACCCAAAATTAACCTATAAACAGAAACAATTTTTTCCAATCACAAAATTAAAAAATTAAATGATTTATTGGTGCTATTTTCAAAGATTACTTACTACACATGAAATGTTTCTCTTCTCGTGTAATTTTAGTTTGAACTGTACATGATTCACCACAATTTTCCTTATGCGCAGTATCATTAGGGTTACTTTTGCTTCCTTTATTGGATAATTCTTCAAGAATATTAATCGCTGAAGAATCCTATCACATCAATAGAGAAGTAAAGGGGAAAAAAATAAAGTATATTATATAGTAAATACATATATATATATTAGTAATTATATAGGAGGAAAAGCATAATGTAATATATAGAGGAAATAAGGAAACCTTGGATTCAGGAAGGCTTGGGTTCAAATTCAAATCAAATATAGGCACATATAATATACATACAAAAACTGAATAACCATAGGTCAGTAGTCACTTAGCCTCTCCATGCCTCAGACAACTCTCTTAGACTACAAGTTAGAGATGAGTTGCTCAATGGCATCATTACAGAGATGATCTTTATCACAGAAAAGGTTTCCATAATGAGAGTTCCCCACACCACTCTCTTGTGATCTGGATCAAAATAGACAAATATATTAAATATTTAACATAATTTCAAATTCATTTTCCTTAAAAGAATTTTCAAATGTATTATGTACAAATATTACACACATATAAATACATGTAAATGTTCCTTTGAATATTGTAACCTTTTAGTTTATCAATTTCCTAAATTGCTGTAAAGTCTATCTTCACTCGCCTCAGCAACATAAAAGGATGATCATCTTTAAAATCCTTGTTCTACCTTCAGGATATAAAATTTTCACTTTCCTCTCTTCAATCACAATCTCCTATTTTTACTCTTTCCATCTCATTTTCCCTAAGCCTATATTCACTTCTCTCTCCAGGCACTCTTTGCCAAACCCCAACTCTGGTTAAACGCCACTATTTGCTGACTTTGCCCCTCTAAAAAAATGTTCAACTAGTAGGACTATGCTCACTATTTTGATCTACATTTAATTAGAAAGACAATATGATATGTTGTCAGAAAGGCCTGTGTTCAAATTCTGCCCTTGATAAAAGTCAACTTAATACAGGATACGTCATTCAATCTCTCATTACCTTAGACACTGAGAATTAGCTGAAGGATAAAGGAATAAAGCAGTTGGCCTGGAGTTAGAAAGTTTAAATATGGTCTCACATACTTACTAGTATGAGTCTGGCAGATCACTCAATCTTTGTCTCAGTTTCCTCAATTGTAAAATGAAGATAATAGTAGTACCTGTCTCACCTTATCTTTTGTAAAATAACAACAACTTAGCAGGTGTTTAGGTTCTTCTCTTCAGGCAGATTTTTGACTACAAATTGTAGACAAGGCTCTGCTTTTCAATGATAAAGCGTTTCCTTACTCATAGTTTCTTATACCATCAAATCATAGGTTTTATGCAAAAAAAAAAAATCTCTCCTAGTCCCTTGCTGATATATAGAACTTTTATTCTTCCTTGATTGTCTCAATATAATATTCTCCACAGTGACTTCTTGTTTTGTCATTTCACTTATGTCCAACTCTTTGTGACAACACATGGAGTTTTCTTGGCAGAGATACTGGAATGACTCAGCATTTCCTGCTCCCAGATCATTTTACAGATGAGGAAACTGAGGCAAACTTACCAAGAGTCGCTTAGCTAGAAAAAGTCTGAGACCAGATTTGAACTCTGATCTGCAGGCTCTCTGTTCTATCCATGGCACTCCCTCGTTAAAGGCTTCCTCTAATCCAAGCCATTTCATCTCCAAACCACCTCTATTACTCTCTTTCCCTCCTTGCAGAGAACTTTATCACCTATTTTTCTGAGAAAATAAAGACATCTACTGAGAACTCCTTTTTCTCTCTCTCCTAGGAAATCCTCTATCTTCTCCCAGCTTCTCTTTCCTTCTTTCGGTTTCTAATGAAGTAGAATTTCTTGCTAACTCTTCTACTGGTACTCTAGAGCTCTTCTAGATTTTCCCATTGACAATTCTTTTCTTTCTTTCATTCTCAATCTCTATTCATTTTCTCCTTTAATGTTTAATAAGATGTTTAATAAATGCTTGTTGATCAATTAATTGAATGACAGAAATATGCCTGTCTCCTTCATCCTTAAAAATCTTTCCTTTAACCTTGTCATCCATTCTCTCAAACTATTGTCCTATATTTCTTCTTTTACACACACTTCTAGAAATGGTCCTTTAAATTTACCGCCACCCCCCCCCTTTTGTTTTTACTTCTCAGTCTCATCTGTCTTCCAACTCAATCATTTTTCTAAAACTACTCTGTCTCCAAGGTGAAGAATGATCTCTAAATTAATTAATCCCCTTTTCTTTATCCAATCCTCATTCTCCTTGACCTCTCTAAAGGTTATGATTCTATCAACCACACCCTGATCCTGAATGTTCTTTCTTCTCCTCTCTGCCATGACATTGTCTCTTCTCTCAGTTAGCTGTCCACCTACTTTCTAACCATTCCTTTTTCAAAACTTCATGACAACCAGGTGGCACTGTTAGTCACTAACTGATATTATTCAATAGGAAGTATCTGTTGTTGGATTCCATTATGAGCATAAATGCTAAGTAAATGTCAAATTCTTTATAGTCCTTAGAGAATTCTCCACCATCACCTCTCTTTGGGTGACCAAACCATAAATTAATTGAGAATGCATTCATATTCAGAATAACTGTTGATACCATAAAATATTTGGGAATCTATCTACCAAAGGAAAGTCAGGAATTATATGAGCAAAATTATAAAAAAGTCTCCACACAAATAAAGTCAGACTTAAATAATTGGAAAAATATTAAGTGCTCTTGGATTGGCCGAGCGAACATAATAAAGATGACAATACTCCCTAAACTAATCTATTTATTTAGTGCTATACCAATCAGACTTCCAAGAAAATATTTTAATGATCTAGAAAAAATAACAACAAAATTCATATGGAACAATAAAAAGTCAAGAATCTCAAGGGAATTAATGAAAAAAAAATCAAATGAAGGTGGCCTAGCTGTACCTGATCTAAAATTATATTATAAAGCAGCAGTCACCAAAACCATTTGGTATTGGCTAAGAAATAGATTAGTGGATCAGTGGAAAAGGTTAGGTTCACAAGACAGAATAGTCAACTATAGCAATCTAGTGTTTGACAAACCCAAAGCCCCTAACTTCTGGGAAAAGAATTCATTATTTGATAAAAACTGCTGGGATAATTGGAAATTAGTATGGCAGAAATTAGGCATGGACCCACACTTAACACCATATACCAAGATAAGATCAAAATGGGTCCATGACCTAGGCATAAAGAATGAGATTATAAATAAATTAGAGGAACATAGAATAGTTTATCTCTCAGACTTGTGGAGGAGAAAGAAATTTGTGACCAAAGATGAACTAGAGACCATTACTGACCACAAAATAGAAAATTTTGATTACATCAAATTAAAAAGCCTTTGTACAAACAAAACTAATGCAAACAAGATTAGAAGGGAAGCAACAAACTGGGAAAACATCTTCACAGTTAAAGGTTCTGATAAAGGCCTCATTTCCAAAATATATAGAGAACTGACTCAAATTTATAAGAAATCAAGCCATTCTCCAATTGATAAATGGTCAAAGGATATGAACAGACAATTTTCAGAGGATGAAATTGAAACTATTACCACTCATATGAAAGAGTGTTCCAAATCATTATTGATCAGAGAAATGCAAATTAAGACAACTCTGAGATACCACTATACACCTGTCAGATTGGCTAAGATGACAGGAAAAAATAATGATGAATGTTGGAGGGGATGCGGGAAACCTGGGACACTAATGCATTGTTGGTGGAGTTGTGAACGAATCCAACCATTCTGGAGAGCAATCTGGAATTATGCCCAAAAAATTATCAAATTGTGCATACCCTTTGATCCAGCAGTGTTTCTATTGGGCTTATATCCCAAAGAAATACTAAAGAAGGGAAAGGGACCTGTATGTGCCAAAATGTTTGTAGCAGCCCTATTTGTAGTGGCTAGAAACTGGAAAATGAATGGATGCCCATCAATTGGAGAATGGCTGGGTAAATTATGGTATATGAATGTTATGGAATATTATTGTTCTGTAAGAAATGACCAGCAGGATGAATACAGAGAGGACTGGCGAGACTTACATGAACTGATGCTAAGTGAAATGAGCAGAACCAGGAGATCATTATACACTTCAACAATGATAATGTATGAGGACATATTTTGATGAAAGTGGATTTTTTTGACAAAGAGACCTAACTCAGTTTCAATTGATAAATGACGGATAAAAGCAGCTACACCCAAAGAAAGAACACTGGGAAACGAATGTGAACTATCTGCATTTTTGTTTTTCTTCCCAGGTTATTTATACCTTCTGAATCCAATTCTCCCTATGCAACAAGAGAACTGTTCGGTTCTGCAAACATATATTGTATCTAGGATATACTGCAACATATCCAACATATAAAGGACTGCTTGCCATCTAGGGGAGGGGGTGGAGGGAGGGAGGAGAAAAAATTGGAACAGAAACGAGTGCAAAGGATAATGTTGTAAAAAAAAAAAAATTACCCTGGCATGGATTCTGTCAATATAAAGTAATTATTAAATAAAAATTTTTAAAAAAAAAGAGAATGCATTCATTAAGTGCTTACTATGTGCCAAGCAGTATGCTAATGTGGATACAAACAGAAAACAATGAAGCTTCTGCTCTCAAGAAATTGAAATTCTAATTGGGAGAGAGAAAAGATAAACATTCAGCTTCAGTATGGAGGGAAAGGCACAATGACCCTAAGTGTACAGTGGCAGGATAGGAGGAAAATCCTAAATTCTTAATCAACAAGGCAGATGGAAATGCCTATGCTTCTGGAGCTATTGCATCAGAACAAACGATCAGGTCCTGGAAAGCTATAATGGCAGAATAGTTTGTGGTCCTTAAGGCTCAATCACAGGGTAGCTGTTAAGATCCAGTGGTCCTCCATCTTACAAAAAGAATTATAATTGGTGACTCTCAAGGTTCACTGCAAGGATGTGAGTAGCCCAAAGTATGGAGTGGATTGGGCATTTTGGATTCCTCTGCAGGAGTGGGAATCAGGGTTTAAGATATAGAAATGGGAAATGGAAATGAATTACTGAATGAATTAATTGGTATTTAATTATGTAAAAATTGTAAAGAAATTAATTAAGTAATATGCTTTTATGGAGTATATTTCTGAAAAGTAATCCTTGTCAAGGCAATAAATATATTCTGATGGGCAGAAGATAAAGGTTTCTTTGCTAGATAACCAGAAGATGGCACTATAAGCCAAGGTTTTGCCATATAAGGCAGCTACCACCCCTTCGTCCTTTCGAATGGGGGGTGGGAGAGGAAGAGGACAGGAGTAGTCCTAGGACTAAGGTTCTTAACCATGGATAGATTTCTGGGATTCTAGGAATTTGAATAGGGAAGAAATTGCTTCTTTATTTCAGCATAATTGATTTCCTATGCATCTTATTTTAGGCATTTTTTCAAAACATTATTCTGAGAAGAGAACATACTGACAATTTCACAACACACAAAAAGGTTTTTTTAAAAACCCTGCCCTATAATATAGATACATCTCCCAGACCACACCTTTCTCCTTTCATTGGGAGATCTAAGGGATATGACTTTCCTTTAATGTAAGCTTTATTTCTGCAGGCCAAAAGTTTCATCGAAAAGTCTAAAATTGTAAACCATCTGAATCTTGGTGATTTATCACTTCATAGGAAATGAAAAATGGTCTTAAGCCATATGATTGGTCTAGCTTTGCTAGTTAGGTACTTTAGTTTTTAAGTTTTTTCCTAAAATCAAAAGTATAGGATTTTCTCTCATTCGGTTTAGCTTCCTTTTAGGAAATAAGAGGAAAAAATTAAGAGAGAGTTCATTCTCTCTATTTACCTCTGTCTGTCTCACAAGCTATTCACAGATTTCCTCTATTGTAATCACTACTGTAAACAATAGACAAGCATCATGGAAAAATTATGTTCAAAAATAGTTCTATATGAAACATCAGAATTTAGAAATAGTTTTAGAAAAGAGAAAACTTGCATAGAAATCTCTTTTTAGAAGTAGTTATTCTTTACTTTTGTTTTGCAATATGGAAAGGTAATAACTGACATAATGAGAATTTTAGAAAACTTAAAATATGTGGCTATATAAATACAGCTTTATTTAAGCCCATGTGAAAAATCTAAAAGAATTAAGTTTTAAGGAAATACTAAATTATTATTTTGTTATCTTTCAGCTAATTCACTTTAAAAATGAAAACTTCTGATATTTGAAGTTAATAAATTAATTTTACATATAAAAATGGAATTTAAAATATTAAGGAGCTTAAATAAATGTATACAAAATATAAAGTCTAAATAGACAGATAAATAGATATACATATAAATTAGGTATTTTTTCTCCTAGGTTATTTTTCCTAACTCTCTAGAAAAAAAAAAAATAAACATAATATTTAAAGTACAAAATACTCATTCAAATGAAGTATATTTCTATCCAAATATTCCATTAACTTAATTTTTGCCATGAGTCACATTTTAACTTCAGTCCTTCAATTGTTTTTTTAAAAAATAAACTAAAATGATTTGGAAATTGTTTTAAGACCATTAAATCTCCATATAAAGGATGATAGTGTAAATATAAAAATACTAATAAAATTGTCATCAATCTCAATATTTTATTAAAATAAACTAAATTATATAACTATTAATAGTACAAGAAACTTTTGCAAATGTAGATTCTTCTGTGAAAATTACTTAATCGGATTCTTTTTATTAAAAAATATAATTTACTTACCATGGTAGAAAATTGTATGCAATTACCTTGCACACTTTCTCCCCATATTAAAAAATATATATTTAGGCATATTGATGAAGTTAGGCTTAGAGGTACCATGTTTTTCTTGAAGAAATGAAAACACTGCTTCAAATTCCAACTCTGTGGAAAAAATTGCAGTGCACAAACTCTTCAGTTAAAAGTTTTTGGAAGATGTACAACACAAATAGAAGCCAACACCCCAATTCTTTAGTTCCAGATTTTAAAACACTACTCATTTTTAAAACACAGACATCTGATTTGGTGTTCAGGAATAACTACATGAAGTATAAAGTAGGTGATATATTGGAGTTTAATGGATCTGTTTAAGACATGTTACACGATATGTCATTCTATCCCTAACCCCCAAATAATTGCAATACACAGACTATACTGAGTAGAAAAGAATTCATCAGCATTTGCAATCCAAATCTAAAAGAGTATAATAACATTAATTCTACCTGACATTATGAAAAAGATCATTTAGAACACCTAGAACTTTAATATAGAATTTTGTCCTTTAAGACATTTTTAGATATGCTATGTAATTATAGTATACATGGTAGCTATTTTTATTAAAAATCAGAGCTTTCTAATAATGACTCAAAAATTAAAATATTTAGTATAGAACTTCTTTCTAATGTCTATATGTCGTAAGTATGCTTTTCTTACATTTGGGGGAAAATGCTTCTCTGATAAGCTGCCTCTGTGGTAATTAATATGTTCATTATCGAACAGAAAAAAATATATATGGTTTTCTGTAAGTGGAAAAAGTTCCAATTCAGTAGTGAGTTTATTTGTAAAATGATGACTTTTAAGGTCTTTTTGATCTCTAAGTTCCATGATCCTGTTATAACCAGTTAAGTTCCACTCATTATACACAGAGTAAGGATAATCAGTTAATCTGATCAACCTTAGCACATAAAGGATATAATTTAGATTTTTAATGTATTTTTCATTTACATTAATATTAACCATATAAATTCCTTTATATTTTCTGTGTAGATCAAGTCCATGTCAGAACTAGGTATCTTTTACTTTTTTTAAATTTTTAATCAAATTACTCTGAACTCCACCTACCTATATCTAACATCTCTTATTTGTATAGCATTTTACAGTGTGTACCTATTGTATATTAAACTATAAACACTTTCTAGATTATCATTAGGAAAATTCACCAAAGCAGGACAATTATTCAACAGTAAAAATGTGGCAATAGTCCTAGAAATCATTTGGTTAATATGTACACTATCAGAAATCATTCTTTTAGGTATAGCTGACTGAGCATAAATCTGAGTATGCTTGAGGTGTACGTTTCTAAGAATAGCTGTCCACGTGGACAATAACAACTCATCTGGAGAACTGGGCAGCTAAGCTCAAACTGGTTTCAATTCCAAAATTAGTCATAGACAAAAACAGATGGCCTAGGGAAACAGCACAAACAGAAATTCCACAAAATTAATTGTCAAATGAAATATTTAGGTGAAAAAATATAATTAAAAGATTTTTTAAAATTTCATGAAGTCATATCTGAAAAGTTTATATTGAATATTTTATTCTTGGGTATTTTATTGAATGTATATATGCAACTCTATTAGTAATACTTCAAGATTTTAATACATGAATTATTTCATAGATTTAATCAATATGGTGATTCCCTCACAGGGCACAGATTTCTGTTCATTCATGCTTTCTTATTTCCAAGTAATTGTTATTCCTGTTTCCCAGAAAATCTTGACAGAATATTCTGACAGTCTTCCTCTATTATCTCTTAATATTGCTTGAGTACTTGGGTGGCAAATAGTCTTTTAATATTTTAAGGATAACTCATGAATCTCCACATAATAAAAATTCAAAACTAGTAGAAATATTTTTATTGAATATTATCAGTCTTGAAGCAATAGAATAATGTGTCAAGTGATTAAAGAAATAAATTTATTCCTGACATAGTTGTGGAAATGTATCATCAATGCCTGCTTGACACTGCAAACATGAATTTGTTAGCATATAGATATAACAGAAATATTTATATGGTTGCACCCTACACCTCTTCCTTTCTTTCCTTTTTTAATGCTCCATTATAGGAATACAATAAAAATTATTTCTCAGTACAGACATTTTGAAACAAATATTTTCAGAGTAAAAATGCAATCTGAATTACCTAGATCAATAAACATGACATATTTACTCACCTAATCCCCGCCCTCCCCACCCCCCCACCATTTCTCCTTGATATTTTAAATCTAAAACAAAGGAAAAAGATGCAAACTATACACAATCATCCAGGTCTTATTTCACTGCCACTTTCAGAAATGTTCATTTATCTTTTCAATTTGTTCTCCCATACACTTTAGAATTATACCTTATCTACTGTCATACAGCAATCAATAAGAGAGTTATTGGAATCTGGAGCCAATAATTTAGCCAGAAATTTCCCAATCCTTTGAACAAAATAATAAATACAACAAATATTTATCAAATATCTCCATGATTCAAGGTACTATGCTAGATATTGAGAATAAAAAATTATTTTAAAAAATACCTTATCTCTACTCTCAAGCAGTTTACAATCTAGTAGCAGAGGGTGACAGATACATGGGGGGAAACACAGCAGCAGGTAGAATTTGAAAGAGAAAGAGTAAAGAATCACAGAATTTGAGAGTTAGAAGGGATCTCAGGGATTATCTAGTTCAGTCAATACTTGAATAAGAATCCTTTCTAAAAAGGGAGAAAAATCTGGGGCAAGGTTTTACAAAAGTGAATGTTGAAAACTATCTTTGTATGTATTTGGAAATATACAATACTATCAAAATAATAATAATAAAAAAGAATCCTCTCTATAATATACCTGACAAGGGATAATAACCCAAACTGTGTCTGGTAAACTGGCAACATCCTCTCTAAGAAAATTAGAGGAGGAAAGAATACTTGGATGTGAAGACTTCATGAAGAAGGAGAATGCCATCTGCAATTCAGCTTCAAGTGAGACAGGACTACTTATAAATTAATTCGCAGTGTCAAATGAAATAGCTCCAGCAGCCTTGTCTCCCACCTAGCCATGGTAGTTGTAAACACCTTGATTCCTCTGCTTTGTGTTTATTCTTTTTTGATCTTAGATAAATGAGTATTCTGAGATGGAAATATGCAAACAAACTTGGAAGTTTCAGAAGTCCAGAGTCCTATTGGAGCAAACTATTAGGAGATATCAGTAGCCGCTAAAATAGAAATAGTCAATGACAATGGAAGTATTTACAATGACATAATCACCAAACTTCTAAGAGCAAACTTCTTATATTCCTCAAGAAGTGCTGCTTACAGAAGCAGCTATATGGCATAGTGGATAGAGCATTGGCCTTTAAGTCAAATATGGATTCAGACACTTAACACTTATTAGCTGTGTGACCCTAGGCAAGTCATTTAATCCTAACTGCCTTGCCAAAAAAAGAAGAAGAAAGAAGAAAGAAGAAGGAAGAAGAAGGAAGAAGAAGAAGAAGAAGAAGAAGAAGAAGAAGAAGGAAGAAGGAAGAAGGAAGAAGAAGAAGAAGGAAGGAGGAGGAGAAGGAGGAGGAGGAGGAAGAAGAAGGAAGAAGGAAGAAGAAGAAGAGGAAGAAGGAAGAAGAAGGAAGAAGGAAGAGGAGGAGGAGAAGGAAGAAGAAGAGGAAGAAGGAAGGAGGAGGAGGAAGAAGAAGAAGGAAGAAGGAGGAGGAGGAAGAAGAAGAAGAAGAAGGAAGAAGGAAGGAGGAGGAGAAGGAAGAGGAGGAGGAGGAGGAAGAAGAAGAAGGAAGAAGGAAGAGGAGGAAGAGGAGGAAGAGGAGGAAGAGGAGGAAGAGAAGACCACTTAATATGTTCCACATTTCTGTCTCACTAGGTTTATACTTTAAGCTTGAGCTCCCTATAATCCAGAAATCTTCTGTGCATAAGGGAAGAATGTGCCTACATTTTGAGGGAGATAAATAAATTTGTACCAGTTCTTTTTTCTTCCTTTTTTTAAATAATAGTTTTCAACATTTACCCTTGCAAAACCTTGTATTCCAAATTTTTTCTCCCTCCCTTCCCTCTATCCCCTCCCCTAGACAACAAGTAATCTAATATATGTTAAACATGTGCAATTCTTCTATGCACATTTATCATGCTACATAAGAAAAATCCTATCAAAAAGGAAAGGGAAAATAGCAATCAAACACAACAAAAAAGGTAAAATTACTATGTTATGATCCACATTCAGTTCCCATAGCTCTCTTTCTGGATTCAGAAGGCTCTATCACAGGTCTACAGGAATTGGCCTGAATCACCTCATTGTTGAAAAGAGCCCCAACCATCAGAGTTGATCATCATATAATCTCATTGCTGTGTACAATATTCTCTTGGTTCTACTCACTACATTTAGCATCAGTTCATGTAATTCTCTCCAGGTCTTTCTAAAATCATCCTGCTGATTATTTCTTAAATTGCATTATTTCTTAATGCAATAAAGAATATGGCATTACATTTATATATCAAAACTTATTCAGTCATTCCCCATCCGATGGGCATCTATTCAGTTTCCAATTCCTTGCCACTACAAAAAAAAAGGCTGCTACAACCATGAGCCTTTTCCATTTTTTATTATCTCTTTGGGATACAGACCTCATAGAGACACTGCTGGATCAAAGGGTATGCATAGTTTGATAATTCTCTGGGCATAGTTCCAAATTGCTCTCCAGAATGGTAGGATCTGTTAACAATTCCACCAACAATGTATTAGTGTCCCAGTTTTCCCACATCTCCTCCAACATTTATCATTATCTTTTCCTGTCATCTTACCAATCTGAGAGGTGTATATGTGTGTATCAACCCTTCTTGCTATACTGTATTTCTTAGCAAATCTATTTTCTAAAAGCCAAAGTTTTTGCTTATTGATAGGAAACATTCAGGCAAAGACTCAGGAACAGAAATATTAAAACCACAATCCCTCAGACTTGCCCCCTAGGACCATAAGAGTAATATTTAAATGCCTTTTAGTAACCTGTAAATGCTAATGCCCAGTTAGGGAAAGTAGCCACAGAAAAAGATGCTAAACCTTTCTATATAAAAACATGGTTCCTGCTTATTCTTTCTACTTTTTCTTATTCACCTTACCATTCCTGTTCCCTCAGGCAATGGCTATCTAAACAACTTATGGATCACTGAAGCTAAATTTTAATAAGCTGTTCTACAAAATTTTTCTTGTAATTATAGCCTAAAAATAGGAGAGTAACACCCATCATATTCCCAAAGTACCCTTGATTACAGGAGAATAGGCTTAGCAGCTTAGCTGTTCTCTTGTAATCTTTTTAAAAATTAAAATAAGAGGGGGGGGGAGGGGAGGGGGAACCAAGACAAGACATACGTGTCTATCTAAACTCTTTCTTACCCTCAGACTACTTCTTTTATGAAAGGACTCCAAATTAGTACTTGACTATCAAAACCCACAAATGGGACCTGGCCACACCCACCCAACAATTGGAGTGACTCAGCAAGAACTCAGAGCAATCACGGAGCCTAGTGCAGCCATTGTTGGCCCACTGCCATTTCACTGATTAACAGAGGAAGAAGTAAATTGGCTAAATAGTCCCATTTTAGAAAAACAAATAGAACAAGCTATTAATCAACTCCCTAAGAAAAAATCCCTAGGACAAGATGGATTTACATGTGAATTCTACCAAACATTTAAAGAACAATTAACTCCAATGCTATATAAACTACATGAAAAAATAGGGATTGAAGGAGTCCTACCAAATTCCTTTTATGACACAGACATGGTACTGATACCTAAATCAGGTAGGTTGAAAACAGAGAAAGAAAATTTTAGACCAATCTCCCTAATGAATATTGATGCTAAAATCTTAAATAAAATATTAGCAAAAAGATTACAGAAAATCATCCCCAGGATAATACACCATGACCAAGTAGAATTTATGCCAGGAATGCAGGGCTGATTCAATATTAGGAAAACTATTAGCATAATTGACTATATCAATAACCAAATTAACAAAAACCATATGATCATCTCAATAGATGCAGAAAAAGCATTTGATAAAATCCAACATCCATTCCTATTTAAAAAAAAACACTTGAGAGTATTCTCAATAAGATCAGGGATGAAACAAGGTTGCCCATTATCGCCATCACTATTCAATATTGTATTAGAAATGCTAGCTTTGGCAATAAGAATTGAGAAAGAGATTAAAGGAATTAGAGTAGGTAATGAGGAAACCAAATCATCACTTTGCAAAGGATATGATAATATACTTAATGAATCCCAGAGATTCTACTAAAAAGCTATTAGAAATAATCCACAACTTTAGCAAAGTTGCAGGATACAAAATAAACCCACATAAATCCTCAGCATTTTTATACATCACCAACAAAATCCAACAGCAAGAGATACAAAGAGAAATTCCATTTAAAATAGCCACTGAGAGTATAAAATATTTGAGTATCTATCTGCCAAAGGAAAGTCAGGAACTATATGAGCAAAACTACAAAACACTTTCCACACAAAGTCAGATCTAAACAATTGGAAAAATATTAAGTGCTCTGGGATAGGCCGAGTGAATATAATAAAGATGACAATACTATCTAAGCTAATCTATTTATTTAGTGCTATACCATTCAGACTCTCAAGAAACTATTTTAATGACCTAGAAAAAATAACAACAAAATTCATATGGAAGAATAAAAGGTCAAGAATTTCAAGGAAACTAATGAAAAATAAATCAAATAAAAGTAGCCTAGCTGTACGATATCTACAGCTATATATAAATTAGCAGTCATCAAAACCATTTGGTATTGGCTAAGAAATAGACTAATTGATCAATGGAATAGGTTAGGTTCACAGGACAAAATAGTCAATAACTATAGCAATATAGTGTTTGACAAACCCAAAGATCCCAACTTTTGGGATAAGAATTCATTATTTTACAAAAACTGCTGGGAAAACTGGAAATTAGTATGGCAGAAACTAGACGTGGACCCATACTTAACATCGTACACCAAGATAAGATCAAAATGGGCTCATGATTTAGGCATAAAAAACGAGATTATAAATAAATTAGAAGAACATAGGATAGTTTACTTCTCACATTTGTAGAGGAGGAAGGAATTTGTGACCAAAGAAGAACTAGAGATCATTATTGATCACAAAATAGAAAATTTTGATTATATCAAGTTAAAAAGCTTTTGTACAAACAAAACTAATACAGACAAGATTAGAAGGGAAGCAATAAATTACCAAACATTTTTACAGTTAAGGGTTCTGATAAAGTCCTCATTTCAAAAATATATAGAAAACTGACTCTAATTTATAAGAAATCAAGCCATTCTCCAATTGATAAATGGTCAAAGGATATGAACAGATAATCTTCAGATGATGAGATTGAAACTATTTCTACTCATATGAAAGAATGTTCCAAATTACTATTGATCAGAGAAATGCAAATTAAGATAACTCTGAGATAACCATTATACATCTGTCAGATTGGTTAGGATGACAGGAAAAGGTAATGCTGAATGTTGAAGGGGATGCAGGAAAATTGGGGCATTGACGCATTGCTGGTGGAGTTGTAAATGGATCCAACCATTCTGGAGAGCAATTTGGAACTATGCTCAAAAAGTTATCAAACTGCGCATACCCTTTGATCCAGCAGTGTTTACTACTGGGCTTATATCCCAAAGAGATATTAAAGAAGGGAAAGGGACCCACATGTGCAAAAACGTTTGTGGCAGCCCTTTTTGTAGTGGCTAGAAACTGGAAATTGAATGGATGCTCATCAATTGGAAAATGGCTGGATAAATTGTTATAGAATATTATTGTTCTGTAAGAAATGACCAGCAGGATGAATACAGAGAGGCTTAGAGAGACTTACATGAACTGATGCTAAGGGAAATGAGCAGAACCAGGAGATCATTATACACTTAAACAACAATACTATATGAGGATCAATTCTGATGGAAGTGGATATCTTCAGCAATGAGAAGATCCAATTCAATTCCAATTGATCAATGATGAACAAAACCCAGAGAAAGAATGCTGGAAAATGAATGTGGACTGCTTGCATTTTTCTTTTTCTTCCCAGGTTCTTTTTACTTTTCTAAATCTGGTTTTTCTTATGCAACAAGACAACTGTATAAACATGTCCACATATATTTTATTTAAGATATACTTTAATATGTTTAACATGTATGAAACTACCTGACATCTAGGAGAGGGAGTGGAGGGAAGAAAGGGAAAAGTTGGAACAGAAGTGATTGCAAATGACAATGTTGAAAAATTACCCATGCATATATTTGGTCAATAAAAAAGGTATAATAAAAAAATTAAAATAAAGGTAGGAAAGGTTCTTCTGTTTGGTAACTTACCATATAGGTTTACCAAATCCACTGAATATTTATCCATATTTAATCAATCTTTGTTATGATTTATAGTATAACTATACCCCTCCAAGCATTTACCAACCATCAATGATGGATCAATTAACCAGCGTTTATTAAACACCTCTTCTATGCTAGGTACTGTTTTAAGTGCTGAAGACAGATACAGTCACATATATATACAAGAATAAACATAAAGGGAATAATATAAGGAAGGCAAACAAGATAATTTGAAAGAGAGTATTAGCCGTTTAGGGCATCAGAAAAGGCTTCACAGAGTACAAGTGTTTGAGTTATATCTTGAAAGAGAGAGATTGTATGAGCTAGAAGTGATGAAAAATACATTCCAGACACAGAGGGTGGCAAATACAAAGGCAGGAGATGGAATGTCAAATGTGAAGAACAGAGGAAAGGCCAATATGGCTGGATCACTGAGAAAAGTGGGAAGCATAAGGTACAATGAGACTAAAAAGATAGATTGGGGCAAGACTGTATAGGTCTATAGAAGAGTTTATAGTAAATTAAACAGAGGAGTGATACAGCTAAATATGAACTGAATGAAAATCATCTGAGCAGCAATGTGAAAGATTCACTAAGGTTGGAAAACACTTGAAATGGAAAGGACAATTAAGAGGCCATTGAAGTAATCTAGGTGAGAGACAGAGGTATACTCCTGTTTACCAATCAGCTATCCAAAAAAATAAAAAGTCTGCATGGCATACTTTTAAGATTAAATTAAATTATTAACATTTTTTTCATCATTTTCTTAAGTCCCAATTTGTAACATTTGCTGATTTCTGAGGTGTTAATGCTCATATTGAAAATTTAACAACTGGATCTTAAGCACTAGCACTAGCCAGAGCTGGCTCCAACATATTCCTGGAAGAGCTGCTATGGGTCTAAGATTAACTGGTAGCAACATAACTGGTGGCTATGAGGAGAGAGAAGGGGCCAGATGCAAGGAGTGTTATGAAGACAGAAATGTCAATGGATTAGATACAGGGGTAAGAGAGAATGAAAAATTGAGAAAAGTACCGAGGTTATCAATCTGAGAGATTAGAAGTTGCCCTGAATAGGCAAAATGAATGCTGGGCATCTTCAACTCATTAGCATATAATGATAGCAATTTCCAATACCATATGGATTTATAAGATGACAATAACTATTGGACCTAAATCTCAGGAATATTAGTTTTACAGATGACAGATATCAAAACATTTTAATACCAACCTTGCCTTGCTTTTCAGTATAGACTTGGTTCATCTAGTTTGTGCCCTGCCCTTATACTCTGATATGAATTACCCTTTTTTCCCAGGTATTTGCACATGTGTCAGACTCAATTCTGAACAGTTTATAAAAGTAAGTCTAATATGTATCTAAGGTTCATATGCATCTTTTAATCAAATAGTTCAAAAAATAAGTCAGAACCACTGGTCTAAAGACTCATAAGGAATGCTGGCCAAAGTGGAATGTAAACCTCTCACAAATGAAATTCTGATGAGATAAAAATGAATTATTCTGATCAGGAAGAAAGGAAGCTTTTGAATAATATTGCTATAATGTATAAGGAAATTACAAACTTGATTTGTAAAAAATATATACTGAAGATAAAGGCAAGACTAGATAATTGAAGAAGAACATAGTACAGTGAGACAGTCCTAGAAAAAGATATCAGAAGCGCTAAAATAATGAATATTAAAGATCATAAAAATGGGACAAGAGAAAAATTAAAGCTGTTCTGGATGAATATAATGATGACAAATTATTGTCTACTATAGCTAAATACTCTGTTTGAAAAATGAAAGAACTATTTGAACCATATCGTTGATTTAATTTTCCTTTGCCAAGAATAATCTGTTGATTTTAATTTTTTTTGGTGTTTGGGTTGTTTGGGGTTTTGTTGTTGTTAGTTTTTTTTTTAATAGTTAAGAGAATTGTTCCCACGATTAGTGAAAAGTTGGTAATAAAGGAATTACATATCTCTTCAGTGTCAACAGACTTCAACATAAATCCCAGAGTATTAAATGTCACTCTTAATGATTTTTTTTTAAATTGAGACCAGAAAAAATATTGAAGGGCTGGAAATGGTCAAATACTGTCACAGTTTTCAATAAATAGAAGACAAGTTTTCTTAAGCTTGAAGCTATAGATTTTCATGTCAATTCCTGACAAAATTCTAAAATGATTACAGAGAAATTTTATAGTCATTTATAGTGAGAAGGTATGATCACTAAGATTTAGCAGAATATCATTAAGCCAAATTCACCTGATTTCATTATTTTTTGACTACTAAACAAACCACAATTATATACCATTTATACCTCAGTTGCAGCAAAGCATTTGATAAAAATTCTCATCTTATCCTTATGAACAAATAGGAAAATAGATTTAAATGATAATTCAATTATGTGGATTTAGAATGGATTAAATAATTGGAAAGAATATTGACTAATATATTTATTCTGTCATCCTACATCAGTTATTCTTCCCAGTTTCTTTGTCATGAACAACTTAAATAAAATCATCTATTCCTTCATTGAGGCAATTGGATAGAGAGCTGGCCAGGAGACCAGAGTTCAAATTCTGTCTTGGACACATCCTAATTTTGTGGCCCTGAGCAAATCACTTAATTTATCAATTTTCTAGGCAACTCTCTAAGGCTATAAATTGAAGAGAAGGTGTCAAACTCCCCTAGTAGGAGTTTCTTCATCCAGGAGATCCCTATATCCAATCATTTTGTCAGTGACAGGAATACATATTCCAGACACTGACAAAATTATTGGAAAAATAGGACAAAGGATATAGTTATGAGGCACCCTGATATATCTTTTTATTTCTGCTAAAAAATGGGATTATTCTTTAAGTAGGAAAACTGGTCTTTAAGTAGTGATTATTAGCCCCTGAAGTTTAAAATGAAAAGTACTTAATTAGTACTTGGATCAAGTTATTTATATATTTTATAATTGTTAACCATTTGTGCTATTTAATATGGAGCTTTTCCTTAATAGAAAAAGCATAGGTAATCAGATTTTCTATTGAATATCAATTTTATATTATCTACACCTGAAGTAAGCTTAACTTACCTATTTATTTAGCCAAGACCACGTTGAAATAACTGACATGGTGCCTGAAAGAAAATAATCAATTCCATCCGGGTGAATTTAATACAGCCAAACTGTTCAATGATTACGAGTATATTTTGTATATTGCATATAATGTCAGATTTTTTTTAATGTTATTTAATTTGTGGTACTTTTTCTTTCATATTTTATTTCTTTCATACTTTTAAAAACATTTTGTTATAAAGAGTATTTTTCTGGAACAGGATAAGTGGAAGAAGGCTGTGTGAATTTAGGTGCTATAAAAATAAAGGACAATATTTTTTAAATGTCACACCTAGATTCAAGGCAATTCCAATAGACTTGTGATGGAAAGTATCATCCACATCCAGAGAAAGAACTATGGAAACTGGACATGGATCATAGCACAGTATTTTCATCTTTTTATTTTTGTTGTTGACTTGGGTTTTTTTCTTTTCTTGTTTTTTTTTTCTTTTTGATTTGATTTTTCTTGCACAGTGTGAGGAATATGGAAATATGCTTAGAAGAATTGCAACTGTTTAAACTATATCAGATCATTTGCTGTACTGAAGAAAAGGGAGAGAGAGAAAAGGGAGAGAAATTTAGAATACAAAATTTTGCAAGAATGAATGTTAAAAACAATTTTTCCATGTATTTGGAGAAAAAGAACACTATTAAAATCAAAAAAAACAAAATAAAATGTCATCCTTCAGGGATATATACTTCCCCCTAACAAAAAAAAAAAAAAAAAGTCATCACAGAAAGAGATGTATGTGTTATAATGGAAGGTGTATTCATTGTCTGTAGAGTCTATAGGATCTGAGCATGATTCATAATTTTGTTATTTTTCTACAAGTTACAGAATTTTCCTTTGCTCATTTCTATATCTGTAAAATGCTCATTTCTACAAGCTCCTAAGATGTCCTGTAGCTCTAGAACTATGATCTTTTAATAACTCTTGATTTTAGTGACATAAACCAATCACCTTGAAACGTGATCAAATCACATATTTTGATAATTTTATAATCAGTAATTGTCCATGCAATAATTGGCCACTCATTTTTTTAATTAGACCTATGATTTCAATGGTACAGGGAATGTTGACTGATTTGATCAATCAGTTTAAAGCATTAGATACTTGCCTACTGAGTGGTAGAGTAACTTTCCCTGGGTTACACTACTAGTGTGTGTGAGAAGCAGAATTTGAAACCAAGTGTTCTGGAATCCAAAGCCAGCTTTCTATCTAAGTACATGCTACTTCCTATATCACTGCTTTCTTATTTGTATTTGAACTAGGGCAGCTTCACAAGAAGATTTCAAGGACAAAAGACAGCTATAAAACATTTTTAGAAGAAAAATGTCACATGAAAACATTTCTCTCTGAAAATATCGCCAGTCTAAATATCAAGAGATTTTAGTTCTAATTCCAGCTCTTGAATTTATCCTTTAAAGAAAAAGAACATAATATTTAACAATAACTTACTATTGCTTGGCACAAGGAGCTTAGAAACACTAGATCTCTCCTTTTCACTGTTCTACTGTACCCAGTGAGACTCAGTGATATTCAGTGGGAGGAGTCTGATCTCTGAAAAGCAATTTCTGTCTTTTTGTTTGTTTTTGGTTTCATTGTCTCTATCTTTTTCTGCCTCAGCCTTAGAACCACAGGGAAAACTCCTTAATTCTTATATTCACTTAAAGGTGTGTGTTAGAGGAGGGGGAGAGAAAATAGAAGATACTTGATGCAAAATAAAAATCAGATATAAAACAACTATTTATTTCTCCCACATAAAAGTGTATATTAACAAAAAAGAAGCTTCAGGAATAACTTTAACTACTTTTAAGTTCTCTGAGGAGATTTAGACTTAAACATCAAAAAATAAAGTATTATGTGGGAATGCTAAATCAGCATTTCACATTTCACCTCATCTCTATCCAAATAATTCCCTCTAGGCCCTTGTCTTCTGGTAAGCCTGATAGGTTTGTGATGATCCTCTCCAATTTGTAAACTCATTCTGCCAATCAGCTTCAACTAAAGAACCCAGAAGCTACCCTTTTAACAAGGCTTCCTAAAAGTTGCACTATTTCAAAATCACTATTTAGTCACCTATGCTCAAATTTAAAGAAACTCAAAGCAGAAAAAGACAACCAGTGGCCCAAGATCGAAGTTCAGCTCTGCTATGGGACTTGAAGACACTAAAAAGTTGCTGGCTTAAGGAGAAAAGTGCTGTCCCTGTCCCAGTGCTCATAGGAAACTCAGGGGAGAAAACATGTACATAAATAAGTATATATAAAATAAATACAATTGTAAGCAAATACTGTGTCAAATCCTAGAATTTCAAGATAGCTGGGCAATACCTATTTTTCTAAACAAATATATTTTTAAATAGTGAGCACATTATAACTGTAATACTGCTACATGAAAAATGATAGAATAGCATTGTTTCCAACTCTCACTAAACAAAAATTTATTATTAACTAAAGAGTTGACATTGTAGACAGACAATGATACTTAAAATCAGGAAAACATGAATCCAAATCCCACCTCGGACATCTCCTTGCTGTGTTACCATGGTCACATTGCTTAATTTATCTCAAAGTTCATTTCGTCTCTTGTAAAATAAGATTAACAATGGCATTCATCTCCAAGGCTATTTTTCCCTATTATATATAAAAATGATTTTTAACATTGTTTTTTAAAAACTTTGAATTCCAGATTCTCTCCCTTCCTTACTCCCCACAACCCCTCATTAAGAAGGCAAAAAAATAAAAAAGTCATTATGCAAAATATTTCCATATTACACATGTTGCCAAAGAAAACAGACCAAAACAAACAACAATCTCAAGAAAAATTAAGTAAAAAAAAAGGCTTCCATTAATATTCAGACACCATCAGTTCTTTTTTTAGGAATGGATAGCATTCTTCATCATAACTCCTGCAGTTATCTTGGATCATTGTATTGCTGGGGATAGCTGTCATTCACAGATAATAATTTTACAATATTGTTACTTTGTAGACAATACATTTCACACTTTGCATCAGTTCATGTAAATCCATGTTTTTTCTGAGTGCACCCTGCTCATCATTTCTTATAAATGCCTAAATATTCTAAAACCATAGCAACTCCATTTTCTTTCACAATGTCAAAATTTGAGAATTGGAAAGGACCTTGGGATCATCAGTCCAAACAAAAGGAATCACCAACTGTAACATATCTGACAGGTGCTGGAGAACTGAGATTCCCATCTAATAGCTCTTAAGGTAGCTTATTCTTAACTTTGGACAACCTTAATTCTTAAAAAATTTTTCTCCCCCAGACTTCAGGCATAAATTTGCTTCTTTACAATTTCCACATACTACTTGTGGTTCTGCCTCTGGGGTCTAAGAACAAATCCATCCCCTTCTCCACAAGTTAGTCCTTCAGATATCTGAGAATAGATATTATGTCCTTTCTGAGCCTTCTCTATGCCAAACATCTTACAAATCCTCATGATAATCCTTTTCCATTTTTTTAATAAATTATCTCGTATTGTACTTTTTGTCAAACCATTTCATGTGAGACCAAATGACAGCAATAGTAAGAGTAGAGAATAGTGAGAAGAGCCTTGCTTTGTTGAGCAATTCACCTTTGGGATGTTATCTTTTAAAATTAGGAAATTCTACTAAATAACAAGGTCTTTTCAAGCTCTAAGTCAGATTTCCATCAACTCCCTTCAGGTTCTAAAGACAAAGATCGGTATGACACTCAGTTTTTCCCTAGACAATTAACTTATTATGTCTATTTTCTATCCCCTTGACATGCTACACATAGGAAGGCAGTGTTTGTTTATTTAGGCCCAATGATTTCATCAGTGTAGAAATTATCTCTACCAATGTATATCAGAACTTTGATACTTATAATCTTAAAAAGTTACCTCGGAGCAACGGGTGGGTAAGTGTAACTAACTATTCAGAGCTATACATCTAGAATCTTCTAAGCCAGCACTTGAAGCCAGATCTTCCCAACTCGAAAACTAGCCCTTCTTTCACTGTACCCAGGTTCTTAAACAATGGTCCTAGACCCTTTTTTGGAGGCCTTATAACTGAATATGCGGGTTGCAAAATTATGATTATCTGCAAATTTTGATTTGTATACCTATTTTACATAATCACCTAACTGTGTGTCATGTAAAAATTTCTCAGGGGAAAAGAGATTTCGAATGGAAAAAGTTCCAGAAGCCTTGCACTATATATCACGCTGCCTATGGTTTTTTTTTTTTTTTAATCTAAATCTATAAAAGATTAAATGTGATACTTTTAAAATGCCAGCATCTTGGGAATATTCCACTTAGTCATCGCATTCCTTTTTTTTTTTTTTTTTGGGGGGGGGTGGCGTGGGGGAGGAGGCATTTCAAATTATTTCAACTGAAAACAATATTCATTACTTCAACTCTCAAACTGTGTGAACTGACAGGTACTTTTTACTTGTGGGTGAATAATCTTTATTTGGTCTGTGTATTCTGGTTCTAATCTGGAAATTGTTAGCAAGAAAACTGGCTGAAAACCAACTTGAATATGCCATTATGATGGATCCAACAAATGCTTTTAGACCCCCACCCTCCCCATGGATATTCACTGTTGTAGCTATCAAGCAGATGGCTCAAAATGCCATTTTAAATTTGTCATATTATTAGCTCTTTCTATGACTTTCTCCTTATAATAGTCTCATCTTTAAAAACAAAACAAAGCACCTCCATGCCAAGACCAACGGCCTGAGAGAATCGGCGTTTCAAAGGGCGAAGGCAGTAACCATCACAACCCTGTGACACTAAATGTGGTAATAGGGTGCGGACACTAGATGAAGTTGGCTAGTGACTGTGGTAAAGGCAGGAACCACAGAGGTCTAGAGCTGGAAGGGAATGGTCCGCTTCAGCAAGGATCTGTGAGGGAGGGGGGATATTTCTGAATGGCTGAAAACCCAAACCATGGCCCCTCTGCCCGTCAGGGTACCAGAAAAGAAGTTCAAATGTAGTGGCTAAAGTGGGAAACCGAGTGAAGAGTGTGGGGTGGAGATCGGAAGACTTTACCACCCATCCACATCTTTCGTCAGGAAGAACCGAGTATTCCTCTAAGAGCAGGAAGGCCCAACTCCGTCACAGAGGCCGCTTCTCTAGGACGTTCTCTGTTCTACCCCAAAATTCCCTCGACGCCCCGCTCTGCGGCCCGCGGGAGCCCCGCGAGGCCAAACCGGCGTCTCGGATTGGCCGCTGTCTCGGTCGCGGACCCGCCCCCTTCCCCCGAGGTGTTCGGTGTCCTCGCTCCCCTCCAACCCTCCCCCCACCCCCGAACTGGGCTCCCCCAGCTCTTGCTCCCTAGTTTCCGTTGCGAGGGTAGCGGCGTCTGTTGGTTGTCAAGATGGCGGCGGCGGCAGAGTCGGCGGGGCTGCTGCTGCTGCCGCTGCCAGGCGGGGTCGCCGCCGCCGCTGCTGCTGCAGTCGCTGTCATCGCCACCGCCGCTGACACCACCTGCAGAATCGCTGCGCGGGAGCAGGGGCTGGCGCGGCCCACCCTGCAGCACTCGTAACTCGAGGCCTCGGGGATCTAGGGAGTGGGGGAGAGGAAGGGAGGGGAGGGGTAGGGAGGGTTAGGGTGGGGGGCGGGAACGCGGGAGGAGGGCACCGCGCAGCTGACATGAGGGAAGCGTCTGGGGGTCAGCAGAGAGTCGAGGCGGCTCTGGGCTGAGAGATGCTGACGGGCCGGTCTGGAGCCAGGAGCCCAACCCGGGGATCAGGCACTGCGCCTGCCTCCCCGGGCCCCCACTGGAGAAGCAACTTTACCCAAGGGAACAACTTATATCAGTATCCTTCCTTGGCATGCAGCTTCTGAAAGGGTGATGGGTGATAATCAGTTCTGTGATTCTGAATGAATGATGACCATGTCCAAGACTTAGCTCCCCCTCCCCTCCACATCGACCTCTGCTTGTACTTGTATCATTAATGTCTGATTCGGGATTGTCGTTGCCCAGTCTATCCTTGAAAATAAGGTCTATGCTCGAATTAGTTTTTAAGGCAGATTCTTCCTTTGCCGGGCTACCTTATTCTCATTTATTCCGAGGTTTATTTGTTTGTTTTTGTCATTTTTTTTTTGTGCATTTTAAAATCCTTTAGTCTCAGAAGTACATTTCTTGGCGTTCCCCCCTTCCCCCCCCCCCCATGTGTCACAAAGTGACTGAATCTTTTAATTATTGATAACTGAAACCTACAGGTAATGCCAGTACCGGATTTTGTCAACTTGACATTTCCTTTCACTTGACTTTTTCACCAAAATGTGATGAAAAGATTTCTTCAGAACTCATTTTTTTTCACCTATGTCCACAAACTGTCTCATTGACAAAAGAGAGCTACAAGAGATTTGGGTAACTCACAAAGTGAGTAATTTACTTGAAACAAGTGAAAATTTAGAGTCATGGGGGAATGAATGAATTAAAATATAGAGACATTTATACATACATGCACACTTACTATTTCATAATATGGTGTTCTGGTAAATTGTGTGTGGTATGGAAACAGTAAAATATCAACTATGCTTATTCCTTTAAAAGATATTATTTATGATAAGCCTTGGATTTTCAAAGTGATAAATGATGAATATACTATGTAATATTTTTACAAGTATCAATTACTTTTATTTGTCCCAAACTTTAATTTCTTCTGGTATTTCTGCTGGAAACAGTTCTGAGGATGCATAGTAACAACTTTCTTTTTATTTACATCTTAGAAAATTATCTGAGACATTGGGAATTTGGTGGATGGTCATACAATAGTTTGTCAGAGGCACGCCCTTAACCCATATCTTTCTGACCTTAAAACCTGCTTGCTATGATTACCTCTGAGGTGCCCTAGTATAAATCATACCTGAACAAGAATCCCCCCAATCTCCAGAAGACCTCTGCTGTTGGAAACCTTCTACTTGCCAGATTGGGAAAGGCTATGGACCCCTTTTCACAAGAATGTTTTTAAATGCATAAAATCAAATACATAGAATCACAAGGAAACAATTTTGATGAAATATTTATCAAAACTTAAAAAAAAAAAAAAACCTGATGAGTAGCTTGCACTATGCTGATAAACTGGGTTCCATCACCCTACTGGCTATTTTTATTCTGTTCTTTCTGATCCAAAAATCATTCTCTCAGCATAAATGGAAGCAAAATAAAAATTAAGATCCTGCTTTCTCTCCATTGTGATCCCACCTTACAGTAGTTTCTTAAAAGAATATTAAGTAAAAGAGGCAAATTGTTAAAAGTGCTTTTCTCCTCTTAAATTGGAATCAGTTATTCTACTAGAGCCCTTTCACAGAAATAATTTTGAGACTCCCTCTAGGGGCCTTGACTTGGAAATGCAGTTGATTATTCAAGTCAGCAGTAAATTTACCATCATTTATTTTAAATTTTAAGTTCCCCTGCAGCAAATATCAGCTACAACAGTTTCCCAGACTTCTATTTTTATGTAATCCTTTGAGAAAGCCATTCAGTATGAAGGTTCCTATCTAAAACTTGAATAACACATATGTATCTGAAATTTATAATTATTTTATGTGATATATTTAATATAGTATATTTCTATATAAGTATTCTAAAAAATGAAAAGGCATTAGTTAAATTTAATAATAGTGTAAACTTCTTTCTTTCTCTAACAATGAAAACTTGCTTCCTTTTCCCCTTCTATATGTATACATAAATAATTATATATGACTAAACATAATGTATTCATAAACATAAAGCAATCGATACTTTTTTCTTTTTTCTTTTTTTTTTTAATAACTTTTTATTGATAGAACTCATGCCAGGGTAATTTTTTACAGCATTATCCCTTGCATTCACTTCTGTTCCGATTTTTCCCCTCCCTCCCTCCACCCCTTCCCCCTGATGGCAAGCAATCCTTTACATGTTGAATAGGTTACAGTATATCCTGGATACAATATATGTGTGCAGAACCAAACAGTTTTCTTGTTGCACAGGGAGAATTGAATTCAGAAAGTATAAATAATCCGGGAAGAAAAACAAAAATGCAAGCAGTTTATATTCATCTCCCAGTGTTCTTTCTTTGGGTGTCGCAAGCAATCAATACTTTTTTAAAAATTTGTTTTTTCAATTAACATTTTTCTCCCTGAATACTTATCTCCACACACGCCAGTCATTAAAAATGAAAAGGAAAGAAAAAAACTCTTGTAAGAAATATATATAGTTAATCAAAAACAAATGCCATATTTACTGTTTAAAAAATGTCTCATTCTGCACTTTAAATTTAATTCATCTCTCTTCCCAGGTAGGAGGATAATGTTATTTATCATTAGTATTCTG
The DNA here is from genome assembly GCF_016432865.1 of Antechinus flavipes. Classification (NCBI taxonomy): domain Eukaryota; kingdom Metazoa; phylum Chordata; class Mammalia; order Dasyuromorphia; family Dasyuridae; genus Antechinus; species Antechinus flavipes. The sequence continues at coordinate 495,169,589 of NC_067400.1, forward strand.
GCATCATATGATGTTGGTCATTGCACTAATCAGTTCTTAAATCTTAAAAAGTTGTTTATCTTTACAATGTTTTCATTATATATAAATTGTTCTCCTGGTCCTGCTTACTCTGAATTGACACATGACTTCCAAGGTTTCTCTGAAACCATCTCTTTCATCATTTCTTATGACTCAATGATGTTCTATCATATTAATAAAACAATTTGTCCAGTCATTCCACAAGTTATAGGTACCATAAATTTACATTTCAGTGTTCCTACAAGAACTATTACAAAAAATTTTTGTTCATGTATATCCTTTTCTTTACTCTCTTTAAAGTTTAGAATTAGTAGCAATATCACTGGATCAAAAGATATGCACAGTTTAGTAATTTTAATTGATTTCCAGAATGCCAGGATCAATTATAGTTCTGTCAGCAGTACATGAATGTACCTAACCTTCCCCCAGAAAATTTTTTATTTTACATTTTTTGGTCAACTGCCAATCTGAAGAATGTGAAGTGGAACCTCTGAGTTGCTTTAGCTTGCATTAGATGTCTTCCTTTGGAAATAGTCTGTAATATCTTTTGAACTTATCAATTGGAAAATGGGTCTTAATTTTATAAATTTTAATAAGTTCCTTATTTGTCTTAGAAATATGTTTATCAGAAAAACTTTCTACAAAGATTTATTTTCTAATGATCTGTTCCCCTTCTTCTAGCTGTACAAAATCTATGGTCTCTTTTTAAAAAAAACTTTTTTTAAACAAACAAAAACCCACTTCCCCCCCCCTTCCTTCTAGTATTCCTCCCCCAAATTAATAAAGGAAAAAAAAAACTTGTAACAAATATGCCTAAGCAGCTAGGTGCCAGAGTGGAGTGAGAGACTTGGAGTCAGGAAGACCTGGGTTTAAATAAAGTCTCAAACACTCAATAACTTTTTTGATCCTGGGCAAGTCACTTAGCCCTTTTTATATCAGTTTCCTAGTCTATAAAATGAGCTGGAGAAGAAAATGGCAAACTACTTAAATAATTTTGCTGAGAAAACTTCAAATATGGCCCTGAAAAATTGGACATGATTGAAGTATCTAAACAACAAATACATGTAAATCAAGCAAAACAATGGTCATATCTAAAAAGACATATGTCTTAATTTTCAACTTGATTCCATCACTACTCTCTCAAGAGGAAGGTCCTATGTTTCATCCCAAGCCCTTGGATTCATTACTAGTCATTGTGTTGATCAAAGTTTTTGCTACCCATTTAAAAGAAGAGAGTGATTAAAGGGGAGTGTTATCAGCTTCAGTGTTCTAATTTGGTGCCATCTGTTCCTTCTCACCTTTTTTTTTCTTCCAAAACCCAAGTATAAATTCTTTCTATCTTTCCTTTTAAATCCCTCTTCAGTACCCATACTCCATAGTTAGAATTTGTTTGCTTAGGACTATAACTTCCTGTTATCTGTCCTCTTTCTTACTCTTCTCCCTCCCTTATCCCTTTTCTCTTCTATTTCCTTACTGAATGAAATGTATTTCTGTATTCCATTTGTTTGCATTATTCTTCTTCACTTCTTTGACCAGTTTTCTACTTGCACTCTATAATTATGAGATAATTTCCTCTTTCCTTCCTTTCTCTTTTAAACCCCTAATGTATATTCCTTTCATCCTATATTTCCTGTCTGCTTTTAAGATAATCAAAATATTTTTAAACTACTCATACACTTTATTTTATTATACTCTTTTCTGTGATCCTTGATGATGACAGTTGACAGAGAAGACTCATGTATATCTCCCCAAATTAGAATATAAATAGCTCATCCTTCTTTAGTCCTTTATAATTTTTTGCTCATATTTACCTTTTTATGGTTTTCGTGGTTCCTAGGTATATACTTTACAATTTCTGCTTAGCTCCAATCTTTTCATTAGAAATGCTTGGATTTTCTCTATTTCATTAAAGATCCATTTTTTCCCTTGCTGGATATTTTGCTGGGTGAGTTATTTTTGATTGTAAGTCTATATCCTTTGCTTTCTTTGTATATCATCTTCCAAAGTATCTACTCATTTTTGCTAGTGGCTATTAAATGGATCTTGTTTGTAGCTTAAATTCTTGCTTTCCAGTTGCTTGCAGTATTATTTTTTTCCTTGACCTAGAAGCTCAGCATTTTGATTGCATTGTTCCAAGGAATGTTCCTTTTAGATTTTCTTTAAGGAAGCAATCAGTAGATTCTTTTTCTTTTCATTTTGTTCTTTGGTTCTAAGAAATCTACACAGTTTTCTTTTATGATTTCCTAAAATATTGTGTCCAAGCTCTTTTGTTGGTCTTGGATTTCAGGTAGTTCAATTATTCTAAAAATAATTTCTCCTCAATCTCATTTCTAAGTCAGTTGTTTTTGTTCGAAAGTGCCTATCATACATTTTTCCCCAGTTTTTTTTTTGTTTGTTTGTTTAAATATTTCTTGTTGTATCTTGGTGGCATTTACTTTTATTTGGTTCATTTTAATTTTCAAGGATTCTCTTGGTTAGGTAAGGTGCAGTACCTCTTTTCTAAACTGATATTTCTCTTTCCACTTCTTCCTTCTATAGCTCTCATTTCTTTTCATTTTTTATCCTAGAACTCCCATTTCTTTTCCATTTGTTTTCTCTACATTTTTCTTTCATGAAAATCATTTTTTAAAACTCGTTTTTATCACTTCCAGGAATTCTAATTGTACCCAAGCTATTTTTTCCTTTTTTTGTTGTTTTTAGATATTTTAGAGTTTTTTTTCCCCTAGGTTTGTGTTTGAAATTCCACATTGCCTTAATTTTTCTTACTAGTCAGATTTTTTTTCTTTGCTACTTTTTTCCAGTCTTCTTTCCTAACCAGGGATTTGATGTTAAAATTAAGCTCTATTTACTTCTAGAGAGAATGGGTAGGCCATTTTGACCCTGTTTAATGTATTCTTGGATCTTTATATTGTTTTCTCAGGGTTGTATTACTTGGAAACAGCTTAGGCTAGGAACCTGCCAGTTTTTCAGTGTGCTCAGAATGGTCTGATCCAGAAGTCTTAAGTGTGGTATTCCTGGTCTTGAGCTAGGCAAGTTACTGACCTTTGTTTGAATCTGAGCACCACTTCTGGATTCAGCCACCTCTAGCAATCTGGAAAGCTCTGTAGGTCCAGAGTAACCAAACTACAGGCTCTCCCCTTTGATCTTCACTTCCTGATTATTTTGTAGGCTTCAGACAGATCTGAGTGCTGGATTTGTGTTTCACTCCTAAAACTAGTCACACAGTTGTTTCTTGTTTCTGTGGTTGCTATTCTTTCAGTATACAGCTTAGGGCTTCTGAGATTTCCTAGCCTTAAACCATTTCCCCTAGCTATGATATATAATATCTATATATCAAGAATCTGTGACTTAGCACTGCACAAATGGGTAACACACCTGCCACTGAGTACCTGTTCCTAGTCTCCACACAAAGTTAAGAACTTTCTCCTGCCATAATGCACAATTATGCTAGAAGTTACCATAAGCACCTACCTAGACCTTTTTCCTAAAGGAAACCTCAAGAAACCTGGATTCTAATGAAGAAAATACAACATAAGAAATAGGTCCAGTGAACACTTAGGCATAGCTTCAGGTGTCCATAATTATTTTAAGCAGGGTTGCTGCTACTCATGGAGCAATCTCTAGTACATCAGACTCCAGTTGATCAACATACTTTGGGCTTACTATGTGTCAGTCACTGTCCTTGGTCCTGGGAATGCCAGTATAAAAGTGAGATAGTGCAGGCCGTTGCTTAACTTATTTTTTATTATGAGTTAACAAAGTAGTAAATAAATGAGGTATATAAACAAATTTATACCACTAGAAGGCACTAAACTGAAGGAGTAAGGAAAGGCCTCAAGCCAAGCCTTGAAAGGGTTTCAAGAGATTTAGAATCTCTAAACTTGATAGGTGAATTTCAAGAGTTATTGTGGCCAAAAATAAAAATTGCCATACTGAAATCAACTTGAATTTTCCTAATTTTGTTCTCAGTTGATACATAAAGTCTTTCAGAACCCATACTCAAAGCCTTTTAACCTTAGAAGTACCTGTCGACATTTGTGCTCTGTTACCATGGCTAGAAACTTCATTGTTTGTTATAAAGAAAGTAATCAAAGGCAAAATCTATTATTTGCGTCTCTGTATTCTCTTTGCTTCTCTTCTAATTCCAGTGCCAATCTTACCTCTCTTACAGAAGACTCAGTTTGAGGAACTTTTATACAGTATTGTTTCCTTCATCTGACTTTAAACTGAAAGAATGTATAACTGTAGCATGCCTTCACCACTGCTTCTGCATGGATTCATCTAGACACTTGGAGTCCAGGATCTTGGAATTTGGAACTACTTTCTCTATCCAACTGTCTCTACTAAATACTACCTGCTGTTGGCCTAAGAGGTTCTGCCATTACCTCTTAATAGTTGACACCTCAGAGACTGAGGCAGAGTAGTGATCTTGGAGGAACAAAGTCCTTTCTTGTATTTCTGGTCTTTGATCTATGTGGTCCCCTCTCTCTAGATCTTCTGCTGCTTTGCATATAACAAGCATTTAATAAGTACTTGTTGAATGGTAGAGTGCATTTGGATGAAGATCAGTGAAGAAAAGAAGGGTGATTGTGGGAATATAATACAATTCTGCTCAATAAAAAGAGTGAATAGATGGAAATCCAGGGAATAAATATCAAACCTCTCTCATGGAATCATGATAAGGTAGTGATGAGAGAATTTAACTATCTAAACATCTAATGAAGCACTCTCTTGATCAAAAGTAGAACTAATGGAAATTGAAAAATTCTCGAGATGCTTTAGTGATAATTTAATTCTCTAAAAGTAGAGGATACAACAATAGTAATAGCTATTCAGGATCTGAATTTAATCAAGGAGGAACTGGTTACTTAAATAGAAATCATGAGAACCTTGGAGAAAATGAGTTCATCAGAATTTGTCATAGAAAGAAGAGTCTGATGTATATGCTATATTTCAGGAAAATAAATTTCAAAGTGTTAAAAGAAATAATTAGTAAGCTCATATATTCTAAATTTTTATAGATGAAATCTATCCAATATAGCTAGCCTCTGAGAATCTATAAGTAACTATATTCCCCTTTGATAATTTTAGTAATTTTGGAAATAATTACTTTTCTATTTTATTTTCTATTATGCTATTAGTCTTTTATCTTATTCTATATGTGTTGAATTCTGAAAGCTTCATATAAAAAGTAAACGTTTATGATTAATCACTTTAATGATAATTTTCTTTTGGTAAGGTAATTGGGGTTCAATGACTTGCTCAGAGTCACATAGCTAGTAAATATTAAGTGCCTGAAGTTAGAGTCGAACTCAGGTTCTCTTGACTTCGAGACCTGTGCTCTATCCGATGTGCCATCTAATAATAATTTTTTTAAATTTGTTATATGAGAATAAATACTTTCTTCAAATCTCCTGAGTTTTCCTGGAAGTAATTTTTCATGTAGTTATATTTGCTGATAACACTAATTATTATATATTTTATATATTGGCTATATTGGAAATTAGTCTAACTTGTTGACTTCATCTAAAGCAATCATTATTTAAGAGGTCTTTCAAAAAGGTTTGCATATGATACAGACCTCATTGACATTGTTAAAGATTGTAGACTCTTTCCTTCATGAAGACAGGGACTGTATGTCTTCTAAACCTGACTTTTTTCCCCAAGTCAGATTGGCTCCTCTTCAAACTCTGTGTATTTATGAAATGTTTGTTGAATATGCATTTGTCTTCGAGTAGAAATTTAAATAAACTACTTTTCCTTAATTTAACACTATAACTAGAAATATGAAGATCCATCTGGAAAAAAATCTAGAAGAAGAACGTCAAAAATTACTGCAGGAACAAAGAATATGTCGAAGTCGAGCACGTAAATATAGCATTGAATCAAACAGAAGAAGAAAGTAAGTAATTACAGTTTATGCTGAGAGTTTAAAAAAGGCTTTGCTGGTTTTATTAGATGATTGAACCTTTTGTTTTTAAAAAACAAAGCTGTGAGGAAAGTTTTATTGATCTAAATAATATTGCATCTTCCAAATAGAGTGCTATCTTTTTTTTTCAGGTATTTTTTTTTTTTTACTTCACAAATCTTAAGGAAGTAATAAGTTGTTTTTCGAATAGACTGAATTATTCCATGTTTAATTTTTACAATAATGTTTTCCTTCCTATTTTTACAACATTTTATGATTAAATAATAGCTTACCATATAATCTTTTATGTCTGGTTTTATGACAATTCATATTACTTACTTATAGCCTTTGTGTCACCCACATTCAACCATGTAGGAAAGCAAATGCATAATATTTAGGAGTTCTCTGAACTTATCCTTTTGAGTTGCCATATTTTCCAGAAACACTGTACCCAAAGTTTGTAAAGGCTTTGAACATGTCAAGGATGAAACCCTACCCCACCCTAAACTGACCTATGTTGTTTCAAATTGGACTCCTTATGTGTCCTTGGGAGTCAAGACAGGACTACAATAAATCTGTACGATAATGGGAAACCACTTAGCTGCTGGACTTTTATAGATAAGCATAATCTTCATAGTTCACCAGTTCCCAAGGGAAAAGAATGCTACTTTTGCCATCTTGATTATTCATGATTTCTCCTCTCCAACATTCCCATTTCAGTGGAGGTTACTATTTCTCCTCCTCTCCTTGTTGTAGTTTCATAAATATGTAAGCTTCTGTTTGAATTGTGAACTTTGTGTGTTTGGTCAGGGTTCCACTTGCATGTAATAAATCTAGTTGCAAGCAATCTCATGAACTTAACTGTTTTGGGCTAATAGTACACATATTTATATGTATATAGAGAGAGGAGTATGTATATGTGTGTGTATGTTACTGTATTTAAAGTTATATATAAATTTAAAGTTAAAAATAGTTTGTATATATATGTATATATAATTTGAATAATGATATAAACAGGAAGTTATTTGCAAAAAGAATTAGAAATCATATATAAAAGAATGAAAAATCTAAAATAGATTAATACCTATGTATAAATAAAGAAAGCAAAATAAAGTACAAAAATTCAGTATCTTTTTTTTTTTATTTCCTTGACATTTGTCAGCTTTTCTAGCAATACTTTTTTGGCTGTTTTTTAGGACTAGGTTGTTATAGACCCTTAAAAAAAAACTGTTGCTATTTTTCCTATCTTTTCCAACTTACTTTAATACATGACTATTAGAGCATATCAATAACATCAAAATGCATCTCTTACAAATTTCTCTTGGGAAAAAATAACATTATTTACCATTTTTCTTTCTATTATATTATTTTTTCACATTAATTCTTTTGTTCCATTAATTATACTTATTTAAGTCTTTTCATTAGTACTTTTCCTCTTTGTTTTTAAAGAAAAGAGGGAGATAGAGCATGTCATTTGTTCTCTTTCTTGATTAATCTTTTACTATATATATATATACATATGCATTTGTATAAATATACATAGAGAGATCCACATCACACTTGTGGTGTTCTCTTCTTTAAAATATAATGGTTCTCTCTGGGAGCAGATTTCTTGGGGAGGTTTTCTGGAGGCAACCTTAGTTTCAGTTAAAAGTAATAATCACTCCAAATGCAGCCAGGTGTTAAAAGTTCAAATCTTTTATTATCTCCGGTTTGTGAATCTTCTTCTTGGGGCCCAATTAGCTTTCTTAGAGGCCTATCTCTCCTTGGCTCCAAGAGCTCTTGCTGCTAATTTTTTGCCTCTGCCAGCTTCGGCTTCTCTTCTTCCAAAGGTCTCCTGCCAGCAACAAGATGAAAGTTGGAATGAATCTGACTCCACCTCAGAGAGTGGACTTGTGGGCTTCCTCCCAGAGTGATCTTGCTCTAGCTCAACTCCTATTCATGGCTTCTTCTGAACTGCCCTGACTGGCTCACTGAAGCTCTATTTATGCTGGATGTAAAAGGTTGACTCCTCCTCCAAGGGAGGGATTAAGGGAGGTGTGAATTCACAAAGTTACAAAGTTAATTTTGTGAATCTCTTATACTTGTGAACTCTGAGTACTTAAATACATTAGTGAGTTAGAGAATTTGCTAAGTACCATGCTAAATTAGATAATTATTGTCTCTATCAACTCTAATGAGTTAACACTTTGTAAGGATTCCAACAACAGTGAAGTAGAAAGAGCATTGGATTTTGAAGCTGAAGAATCTACTTTTAAAACCTGTTTCTACCACCTATTTCCTATACAAGTCATTTCCCTTCTATGCATATCAATTTCATTTGTAAAATGAGAAGACTAATTAGTTAAACTCTTAAGATCTTTTCTTACTCCAAATCTGTGATTTTGTTATGTTTTGTTCACATGTTTTCAGCTGATTCTGTAAATATTATGCACATTAATGTAATCAGGATTATTACCATAGTAATCATTTTTAACCATAAAACTGCTGTCTTCCTCATATTGTTAAAGCTATGCATGAGAATCTTTCATGGGGGAATATTATGAATCATTGCAGAGAAGAATCTGCAACTGTGAAATCTTGTTTCAAAACTTTTTATAATTATAATTTATAATAAAATATTACAGGGCGACACCTTTATAAAAATTTTAAAACACCAAGCCAATGATTCACATAATCTATGAATTTCTTAAATACTCATAGTGACATAGAGGTGACCCTAAAGAATTGTAAATTCTAATAGGTCTTTAACATGTACTTATGATCACCTTTGTATAACTAAGTCGCTTTTTTTCCTTGATAAGAGGATGAAATACTTTCAAGAGACCCCAAAGTTTGTATCCAGCCACAGTCCTAAAAGTAATTTATTAAATGCCCCTGTTGTACTGACAAGATTCACTTTCATCATTTTTGCCATGTCTGTTGATGTAGTGGATGTGAGGTGTTATTTTTGGTTGTCTTGACTTGCAGTTCCATGATTGCTAAGAAATTTGAACATCTTTTCATGTAGCTGTTAAAAATTTGCATTTTTTTTCTTTCCAACACTGTTGGTACATGTTCTTTAAACATTTTTCCACTGAGGGAGTATATATTGCTCTATGAATATGCATCACTTTGTGCAAATTCTGGATGTTGGATTTTTATTTTAATATATTTTCTGGAAACATTTTCTTAATTCAGTTTTTTACTTCAGCGATATTTTTGTGCAAAATCTTTTGATTATTTTTGTGTAATTGAATCAACAAATTGTCTCCAATAATTTTCTTTTCTTCATAACTGAGATTAATATATTATTCTTTTTTCTTCTAATTTCAATGATACAAGCATAGGATGTGAGATACTTAAACAATGTTTCATTAAGCAATTACTTTTTTCCAATTTTTTTCTTACAAGATGGCATTCTGTAGTTTTTTAAACATGGGCTCATCAAATATTAAATCTCTTCACTGTATTCTGTGAAGGATACTTTCAACTGTTCCACCCACCTGTTTCTCTGTGCTTTTTCCTCCCACTACCAACCAGACTTTTAAAAAAATACTTATTATCCAATTCTATGAAGTAAAGTTTTTATATTTTGATTATCATGATATGGGGTTAAAGGGAGGAAATCTCGACCTGTGACTTTATTGATGAAAATTTTTTTATTATGAAAATTACTTCCACTATTTTAGCTCAGCACCTTATCTGTAATTTATCATGCCTGGGACATTGAAAGTCTAAATGACTTGCCCATAATTGCAATGAACAAGTGACAGAAGCTGAATTTCAAACTAGGTCTTCTATTAGGAAGTTCAGATCTTTGTATTCTAAACTAATTTTCCTTTCTGTGTTTTCATTTTATGCTTTATAATGCTGAATCCATATGTAAATTAATTTGAAATCTTTTATTGCTTTATTCATTTCATCCAACTCTTGACTTTTATTATAATTGTTTTTAAGTTATCTTTACATAAGTCTCTTCTATATCATGATGAGATAAAGGCACCATTCACTATTTGTTTTGTTAATTTGGATATTTTACAGTTTTTTTTTTAAATCATCCATTTCTTTTAGGACCTTATATGTATTGTTATACAGGTGTGTTTAGTAATCTCTGATGGTTTTCTATGTTTTGCCATTAATGCAGTCTTTCCTTTAGGGCAAAGAAAGAGAATTTTTTTCTTCTATGGGCCATTTGGATATTTATAAAATCATTCATAGGTCATACAAAATTAGCAACTCATAGAATTCAAGCAATGGGAGGTTGTTTTAACTAGCTTTTTAGCTCATCATCTGTGGTTGCAAAATCACTTGGTTACCTTTGCAAATCATTTCTCAGGCCTTATATGGCCTACTGCTGGATATTCCCCACCCCTGCTTTGGCTTTGTTTTCACACTCTTGACATTAGACCTGCTATTTATTAATTTTATTATTTTTTTTTCAAGAAATCAATTCCTAGTTTTATTTTGTATAAACCAAAGCAATTAGTCAACAAGCTTTTACTAAGCACTTCCAGGAGCATGCTATAGATACTAGGGATACAAAGACAAACATAAAGCATTCTTTTTCTCAAAGAGGTTATTTATAGGTGATTCCAGATAACACAACTGGAAGGATTTTAAAGGCCATCTTTATTTTATAAATGAGGTGACTAAGGCCTGGGAAAGTTAAATGACTTGCCTGGAGTTCCACAAGTTGTAAGCATCAGAAGTACAATTTTGTGCCTTTTTTTTTCAATTACCGATGTTATTTTGCTTATATATCTTTTTCCAATTAGTTTTGATTGCTTTCTCCCTTTTGTAAATTTAAATACAGACTGAGTTAAATTCCCCTCTCTAATTTATTGCTAAAAACATCCAGTACTATAAATTTGCTTCTTTACATCCCATAATTTTTGATACATAATATTTATGTTGTAAATTTTTACTTAAGTTTTTAAGATTACTTATTTCCTTTGGTATTATAATACATTGATAAATCATTTTTAATTTCTATTTGATTTTATATCTTTATTATGACATTATATATGTAAACCTATAGCATAAATTCTAAATGTAGCATATAAAATCTCTGATTTTCTATATTTACTTATCTTTAAGACCAAGCTCTTCCTCAACCAAAAGATGGAGTTCATAGTATTTATAAGGATGGTTAAAGCATTTTGTTATTTATTTTGTTAATTAAAATATTTCATTATTTTGAAAATATTTTGTTACTACATTTCATAAGTACTTGGAAAAATATACATTCTTAGTTGTTCCCAATAATCTCTCAATAATCATAAACTGATTTAGTTTATTTAATTCATCCCTATTGCTTTTTTCTTATTTATCTTTCTGTTGTAGCTGTCATTGTAATAGTGAAGTATCAACGATTTCCAACTATTTCTTAAATTTTTCTCTCTTCACAGGCTTGCAAGCTTTTCCTTTAAAAAAAATTTTAAGCACATCTGGGGTTCTTCTATCCTTAAAAAACTTATCATTTGACATTTAAGGAGTATTATCCTATTTCTTTCCTACCTTTGACAGCCAAACTCTTAGAAAAAATTCTTCTACTCTCATTGCCTTTACTAGTTCTCTTTTCGTTTACTTCTCAACTTTTTGCAATCATAATTACAGTCTTTTCATTCAATTGAAACTATTCTCTCCAAAGTTAATAATAATCTCTTAAAGGAAAAATATGTTAATTTTCTATTTTAATATTATTAACCACTTTCTCTTCTTGAATATTCTCTCCTCTGGGTTATTTACAATATTGCTTTCCTCATTCTCTATTTTCCGGGTTCTCCCTTTCTCATTCTTTTTTTTTTTTATTGTAACATCATCCATGTCTCCTCCCCTAACTTTGAGTATATCCCAAAAGCCAGCACTTAGTCTTTTTTCTATTTTTGCAGTCTCTTGATGACCTCATCTTTTTATGGATTTAGTTATCATTTTTATATGGATCACTACAAGATTTAACTATCCAACCCTTGACTATCTCCTGAGTACTAATCCAACATTACCAACTACCTACCTTTTGGACATTTCCACCTGTTCTGTAGGTCTTAAAGTTATCGTTAACTCCTCTCTCCTGTCACCCCATGTTTTGTTTATATTCCCACAATATCTCTGCTAGGCGGTCTGCCCCTTCTCTAAGCTTAGGTGACTACTATTATGATTCAGACTTGTCAGCTTTTACTTTCTTAATTGGTCTCCCTGCCACAGTTCTCTCCCCTATTTTTTTATGTAGCAGAGATTTTTCCAAAAGCACATTTGACAATGACACATACTGGCTATTTGACTCTACCCAAGTTGCTTACCTTCTAAGTTCCCTAGGAAATTAGTCTGCTTTCTGTCCTCACCTTAAGCTCTCCATCACCCACCTATACACTGGCTTTCTTTCATGCCTGGAATGTTTATCTCCCATTTTTTGGAATTTCCTTGAAGATTTAAAGCTATAGAGATCTCCTCAGTCTAGAGTGTTCTTCATTCCATTCTTTTCATTTTGTAGCTATTCTGTATATATTTCCCTGTTAAACATAAAATATGGATATGTTATCTCCCTGTTTGGAATGTATACATCCCTTGATACATAAGATTCGAGTTCATTTTTATCTTTATATCCCCATACTTAGCTTGATTCCTGGAATATAGTAGGCTCTTAATATAGTCTTGTTGATTCATTCATTTTGGTAGAGGTAATTTCCTCAGTGGTAGTTAAATTACAACTCCAGTCAAAAAAACAGTTGTTATATAAAAAATATATAGAGAGAATTTGGATTTTCAGAGTTAAACTTTCTTATACTGCATTCTTTTCCCTTAGCAATTCTACCTTATATTATGCTTGACTTTTTTCATATCCTCTCCCATTATCAAGCTTTTTTTTCCTCCTCATTCCCTAGCAGTTATTTGTTTATAATGAACAATTACTTTTTAAAGTAAATTTATTATTTATTTTTAACATTTTTTTTTATAAAACAAAAATTTGAGTTCTGCATCATTTCCTTCCTATTCTTCCCTTACTCATTGAGAAGACAAGCCATGTAATATCATGAATTACTGTTAAGCAAATAAGCTGGGAATTATAAATTAATGTGCATCTGCCACCCCTGGGAGATAAGTAACCTAAGAAATGACAACATATACTTAATATACCTCCTATAATGGCTATAGCAATGTGAGTGGATAGAACAGCAACAACAACAAAAAATACTTAACACTCTATAATTATAAACAAGCTTATCCCCTAAGAAGTGATAGAAAAATATAATTCCTTATCTTCAATGTGATATGGGACACTATGATTATAGAATATAATATATACTATCAAATTCAATTGATATGTTGGCTACATACATGTCTAGATGTGTTATCTTTCTGAACTATTTGATTTTTTTCCCCTTTCTCTTTATTTATTTATTTTTGTTAAAGGATGACAGGATCATCAATTTAGGATCTTAAGCGATCCATAACTCCAACTCATTTTGCAGAAGATAAAACTCAAATATAGGGAGAGGTTAAGTGACTTAAGTATTCAGAGTCATATAGTTGGTGTGTCCAAGGTATATTATGCTAAGTGATGGTAATACAAATAAAAGAAAAAATAAAAAGACGGTGTTTACTCTCACAGATCTTATATTCTAATGGGGGGAGACAACACATAAAAGGGAGATGAATTGCAGGACTAGGAAATAGGGTTTAATGGACATGGTGGAGAAGATCTGGAATATCAAGAGAAGAGCCAGGTAAAGAAGTAAATGCACATGAGCAGGTCCTCAAAATAGATGTTCTGGGAGGAATTCCTTAATCAAAATAAGGCAGCGCAAGAGTTGAAGATAATTCTCCATAATTTGGGGGTTCCTAGAATCACAAAGTGTAATCAGTTTCTTTCATTAATGTCAGATTTTTAAAAATTGAAAACAATACATTTTCAATATTTTGTCCAGAAAGTTGCTAGCAACCTGAATATTTGCCATAAACATTACTTTTAAATTCCATATAATAGATTTCCCACTGGTATATTCTCCTCTTCAAAAAAAGCTTTTCAAATTTTATTTTTGCATTCCAAGAACAAGCTGAATTATGCTGGTGTGTTCACTTGAAGCTTTTAGAATTCAGATATTTTTTGTTGAATCAAATTTTTATGAAGAAGAATATGAATTTTTAAGAATTCAGCAGCATAATGCATTAAATAGTGAAGATTTAATGGAGTGTTGATTTCCTGAAAGAATTTAATGTCTTGAAAGTTGTCACTATCCCATAGAGCATAAACGACTTTGACTGTTTTCTTTAACAAATTTAATACTTCTAAAATAAAGTATGATGTTTTTCTGGGGAAAAAATCTTGTTTCCTTTTTTAAACAAAGCTTAAGTAGGTTTTGGACTAATTTTTAAGTTTTATTGAATTTGTCTTTAGATTTAAATTTTTGTTGACAACAGATATGAAGAAAGCTAAGATTGATAAGACCATTAAATCAGATTTCTCAAATTGTTGACATAAAAATTGTTGACAAAAATATTGTGAAATTTAAAAATCAATTTAATTAAAATATTACTTTCTACTTGTGTATAAATACATACCCTAATTTAAAATTTCTTCTTTAGAAAAAGTCCTTGGGGAAAATTAATATAGATATAAGGTTATTAGCTTTTAAAAATGCCTACATTTTTAAAAATGTGTGAAACTTGAGCTAAAGATTGAAGGATAGGATTTCGTTATGTTTTTGAGATTTAGATTGCAACATTTTCTCTTCCTAGGTGAAAATACTGTTTTTTTGTTTGTTTTATTCTTATTTAATGTCTAACACATTATGTATTTAGTAATATTTTCTGGACATGTAGCTACAAGTTTTACCAGTTGAAGAAGATTTTGAAAAACCATGATAGATTTAAGGAACATGGGAATACCGTGGAAAGGGCGATATGTCATTTAGGAGAATTGGTTGTAAATAGACACTGCTTCCCTGAATTGATTGTAATTAAGAATAATTAGTCCCACTAATTTGCTTAGAAAGTGATCTGGCTGGATAGTACTTGTTTGTCTGAATGTTCCTGTCTTGGGGCATTTCTAAGACTTGGTGAATTTATGTACTCTCTACTTCCCCCCACCTTCTCCTTTCTTACCTAGCTTTAATCACTGATAGAGTGGTGCTTCAATCAAACTGAGGATTGTTCAAGTCCGTCCTTAGTTTTAAAAGGCCTTCCATTTCATCCAGGGCCAACTCCAGTCATCTTAATCTATATCTTGGCATTGGATCCAGATGGTTCTGGAGGAGAAAGTGAAGCTGTAGCTTTACATAGCCCTCACTCACTTAAATTCACTTGAATATCATAGCATAACCTCCCTGACATTGTGGTCCTCTTTGAGATGAAGAACAAGCAGCTTCCCACCTTATTACTGTCTGGTGAAATGACATTACTTAATCTTTTTTATTTACTTGCTATTCATACTTTTGTAATCAGTTTCAACTCTTAAAAAAGGTAAGCTGATTTTTTTTTTAATTCTGAGTAAATTTTTACTATAGAAGACTGGATAAAAGAGGCAAATGTGTTTATGAGGGGAGATTTTTATTTTCAGTGTATTCTCTACAATAAAAATATAAGTCTTTGCTCAGTGATTAGGGGGAAAATATTTCTGTCTTAATATAGAGGCTATGAACTTATTAAATTTCATGATTATGTGGTGTAACTAATTTTCCATAACAGCAGAAAAAAAGGACAGCTGTGAACCCATGAAAATAATTGCCCTGAACTTCAAAGAAAAAAAGCAGCAAACATATTGATAATTACCACCTAGAAGGTACAGGTAAATGAATGGAAAATATAAAGGGAAGAATTCTAGGCAAGGAAATAGTATGAAGAAAGCTGTAAAGGTAGGAAAGAAAGGAGAAGCCTACATTCAATAGTAGGGTTCATATTTGTCAACAATGAGACGTAAAGTAGGGCTAGACAGTGAAGTGACTCTGAATGCCAGAACAAAGTATCTTTTTATTGTTCCCAGCTTCAGTATGAATATTTTAAAAAGCAAACTGATATGAAAATTGGTAAGTAAAACTAATAGAAAATAATTTAATCAGAAACTGAGAAATTAGATTCTTTGCCCTTAGACTATCACTACATGAAATAGTAATTGACTATATCTTGTTTCAGGAGATTATTATAGCCTGCATCTATAAAGCTTACTATTCAGAGTCTTTTAAGAGAAAAATTTATCCATTCATAATTTTGGTGTTTTGTTGTATGATACATATATATCTGGATGTAAAAATTTCAGGTTTCTTTAGTCATAGTTGAACTTGGAGCCCCTTTAGATTTGATGGATTCTAATTGTTGATTTTCATACTCTTACTCAAATGTATTTAAGTCCCAACATGCAATTTAATCCTGGAACACACACAATTAAGGAAAAATAACTTTATTTTCTAATTTTTTTTGTTCTTTCTACTTTTAGGAATTTAGAAGTTTTCAGGTATATAACTTGTCAGATATATTGTGATAATTCTTGGAAGTATAAATTGAACTAGATTACTACTCATATCCTTTTCAACTCTAAAAATCCTGTATTATTCTATATTAATCTGGCAACATTGTATAAATAGGATGACTCAAAGGGAAGACCATAGAGGCCATGAATTTTTTTTTAATTCAATCAGTTCTTTGAAAGGTGATTTTCAAACTTATGCATCCATCTTCATTTCTATCCTAAGTACCAGCACTACATCCTTAACTCCCTCTAAAGGAGTAAATAGCAAGAAGATATAAACTATATAAGCAATACAAATATAAAATTAACAAAAACACATACAAAGTGGCTAAATATATGGTAGATTGTTGGTGATATGGTAGATTGTTGGTGAGGGCTAACAGCTGGAATCTGAAAACGCTTCCTGAAGAATATGGTACCAAAACTGCTGCTTAAAGGAGAGGAAATATCTAACATAGTGAGAGAGGGATAATATGTTGGTATGAAAGGTGACAAGTGCAATGGCCCTGTAGATAGCTCTAAGTGTTACACACAAGACACAGAGAGGTGGGAGAAGGATATATAATAAGGCTGGCAATAGAGATTGAGTCAAGGTCTTTGTTGGGCTTTAAAAGTTAAACAGAATGAGTGTGTGTGTGTGTGTGTGTACAAATATATACATATGCACAAATACACATTATACACACAGAGACCTATCTCCTATCTTCTAGAGACAATCAGAAGTCACTATAGTTGATTGAGTAGAGAAGTCATGAAGTCAGGTCTTCACTGAAGGAAAATTATTTTGGCAGCAATATACAGGATGAATTGAAGTGGGTGAAAAACTTAAGGCAATGTAGAACAATTAAGAGGCTGATAAAGTAATCCAACTTGAAAGATAAAGAGGATCTAAACTAAACTGGTGGCTGTGTAAATAGAAGGGGTCAGATTTGTGTAAAAATAGAAACTGCAAGATTTAGAAACTTTTAACTTGATATGTTTGGTGAGCGTAAAGAGTCCAGTATAATGATGAAATAATAAACCGGGGACATTGGAAGGAAGATAATATCTTTGGTAGAAATAAGAAAGTTTGAAAAAAGGATTTAGTGGGAAAGAGTGTTCAGTTTTAGATACCTTAAGTTCTGGGATACTTAGTTTGAAAAGTCCAATAGGTCATTCATAATATGAGACAGAACCTTATGGAAAAATTTTGAAATGGATATATAAATTTGGAAGCCATATTTATAGCGTGATGCATAGAGGTGATAGTTAAACCAGTGGCAGCTAATGTGATTATCAAGATAGATAATTATGGAGCAGGAATTCGTAATGGAATTCGTAATCTTAATCTTTTGTGTGTCAGTGGCTTCTTTGGCTATCTGATAAAATCTATAGAACCTTTTACAAAATAATATTCTTAAATTCATAAAATATATAGTATTACAAAGGAATTTGATTATACTTAAGTACAGCTAAAAAAAAATTTAAGTTCACAGACCCCAGGTAAATAATTAGGAAGAAAAGAAGCCAGCCTAGGATCTAACCTTGGATGAAGTTCAATTTAGAAAAATATTAAATAGAGCAAAATTTAGGTAAAGTGTCTTACTAATAATCTTAGTCCAGGTTGCCATTAATCAATACACTTTGAATAAAATTGTGCAACTATTTGCAAATCCCTCTAATTGTATGTACTATTATCCAATCAACTTTGTCCATTTTGCCCCCAATGATGTCATAAGAGATTTTGGTAATTGCCTTGTTAAAAATCTAGATGTGCTTATATATACAGTGATCCCTGTCCTTTTAATCTAGAAATCCTGTCCTAAAAGAAAATAAGTTATTTTAGCATGACTTCTTATTAAAAGCCTTATGATTACAGCTATTGTTCATAAAACATCAGTTTAATATCTTCAAGAATATAATCAAGAATTAGCATCAAACTTAAAGGTCTATATATCTAGAAATATATAAGTGTACAACTGGATTGGAGCAAGAGGAATATTTAAAATTATGTGCCAGTTATTTTGTTGTTATAAAATCCAAAATTCAGAAAACTTCCACTAAGAAGAATTGTATGAGCCTATACTCAACAATCTGAGTTTTAGTGGAGGGGGGAACAAGAAGAAAGGTCAAAATTGTATTGTATGACAGGACCCAGAGTACAACTGTTACTTCTATATTATGAAAATCCAAGAACCAGAGAAGATGTGGAAAGATAAAGCTAGTGGAAGGTACACTAGTAGGAGAATTTTAAATAGGAAAATGTCAGTTATGGAATACTATTCTGGAAGCAACATGGAATAGCCAGGCTTTGAAGAGATCACTGCAATTTAGGAACCATATCATTTCCAGAGACTAGTAAATATCTGGCAAGAGACTGACTTACAGATCAAATCTAAATAGAATCTAGAAGAACTTAGATATCTACAAATTTATCAAATAAAAAATTATTCAAAAAGTTAATTTTTCCTTAACTTTGTTGCCTCACCCAATCATTAAGGTGATCCCAGGTTCTTAAAGGCATACCATCAGGTAAATAAATGATAGAAATGCTTTGATTGCATGTTTATCTGTTGTCAAACTTTTAAGTTTAGATAGGTTCATCATAAAGTTAGTTTGCAGGATGATCAACTTTTTGAACACAATTGTCAAAATTGTGTTTATAGTAGTATTACAATCCATGTCTGATGAGGGACTGCTCACACTGAAATTATTGAAAAGTATGTATTAAAAAGTCTTAACATGTAGGTTATATAGTGGTTTAATTGATTCAGAGGACATGTGAAAGTAATCAATCAGTCAATAATTGGGTATTGTTTCCTTTGTGGGAAGTATTAAGACAGGTACTAAGGAAACAAAGAATAAATGAAATAATCCTTATCTCAAATTCTGTGGAAGGAAACACACACATATAATACAAAAATATACACAAAATAAATTAAATGTAATTTTAAGTAATAGGTACTAGTAGCCAAAGAGATTAGGAAAAAATTTGATATAAAATGTGGTACTTGAATTGAGCTTAAAAGGAAACTTGGGATTCCAAGAGATGGAGGTGAAAAGGGAATTGCATTTGGGGGATAGAAGATAATCTGGAAAAAAAAAACAAAAGCATGGAAGGAGATGGGAGTGTCATATGTGAGAAACAGCAAGAAACCTATTATTTATAAAGCAAAATGTGTCATAAGGCTGGAAATTTAGATTGGACCCAAGCCATGGAAGAACTGAGTTAAATGATAGTATTTGAAAACAAAGACACCTACGTTCTAATAATATCACTAAAGTTAACTAAAAATATGTCTTACCTTGGAGATATGATAAGACTCATAGAAAGACATAATAACTTTATTCCAGTCTTTAAAGACCTGTCTTTGGAAGAGGGATTATACTTAATTCTGTTTGGCTTTAGAGGTAACTGGAGTATAAATTGCAGAGAAGCAATTTAGACTTGATATCAAGAAGAAAATTCCTAAGGATTTAAATTATTTAAAAGTGAAACAAATGGTTTGGAAAAGTAATGGGGTTATCCCCATTGAAGGTCTTCAAACAGAAGTTAAATGGTTACTTGTTAAGAATTGTTTTAGTGACAATTCCTAATGATGCTGTATAAGGAGAATACTGCAGACATTACTTGAATTTTAGAGAAAACATCCCATGTTAATAAAATCCACAAACAAATTAGGTAAATTTATAAATCAGTAGATAATTGGAATATATGAATTACTGGAACCATAGAATAGTCAATAGGCTAGTGTGACCTTAGAGGGATGTCTCTAGCAGAGAGTTATTGTGATCTATAAGCCTTTTGCTATTTAGGTATTTACCTCAGTGGAAGTAAAGCATTCATTGATACTAGATGAAAACACAGATGACTTATCAAATTTGCAGATGACAAAAAACAAAATACTGAATAGTAGAATTAGAACCCAAAAGATTTATTTCAGACAATAGAAAAAAATATATAGTGAAATTTAGTAACAACAATTATAGTCTTAAACTTGGATTCAGAAAATCAATCATAGAAAGTAATGGCAGAATTATATTTAAAATCTATAAAAATAATGAGATAATATTAGCTTTCCTTGATGTTTTGCATAGCATTTTACCTCTATCTCATTTGATTTTCACAAAAACCCTAAAGAATTATGAAAGCAGAGCAATTAAAGTGAGACAAAATGTGAAGGTTTTAGTAAACAACAAATCATATAGTATGACATGCCAACATTTTTAAAAGATTTTTAATAATTTTGCTGCTTTTCATCTGTAAATAATTTAAAGAATGGATTGATAATCAGGTAGCTATATTAGTTGTAAATTAAGAATGAGTGAACTCTGAATTCTAATAAAAGTAAATGAACTTTGCAAATAAATATGCTTAGATATATATATACTTCCTGGTTCTTGTGGCAATGTTCTAAATATTTAAGATTACTTACTTGATTTGTAACATCCAAATTGTTGGTTTGCATATATTTTATTTTTTAAAAACTTTTTAATCAACAGAAATTATTATTTTTCATTTCTACCTCTCCCTCATGAGGGAAAGAAAAAATTCTCTTTATAAAAATTTTTAGTCAAGGAAAACAAATTCCTGTATTGTACAAAAATTACATTTCTTCTTTCTATTTCTCCTCATCAAAGAAAAAAGAAAAATAAGTTCCTTGTTATCAGCATGTCAAATCAACCAAAACAAATTCCTGCATTGTTCATATCACCAAAAAATGTCCCAGTCTTTTCTCTCTCAAGAGATTTATAGCATATCTCATCTTTAGACCTCTGGAATTGAGGGTAGTCATTATGCCAGTTAAGCATTCCTAAGTCTTTTCAGAATTGTTTGCTTTTATAATATCATTGCCATTGTATATATTTTCCTCTCTTTACACTCTATTTATACAAGTCCTTCTAGGTTTCTCCAAAACTATCTCCATGATTTCTTAAAGCAAAACACTATTCCATTATATCCATATACTTGGACTTATTCTACCATTCCCCAATTCGTTCTTCCTATTTGAAGTATTTTTAAAATTTGATCAAGAAATTATCGATTTTAGCCATGATGTTCCTGGGAATTTTCATTTTGGGGTTTCTTTGAGGAGGTGACCACCTGATTCTATTTTTACTTTCCTCTCTGGTTCTGAGAGATATGAGCAGTTTTTTTTCTTATTTCTTGAAACAAGATACCTAAGTTCTTTGTTATTGTTTTGGTTGTGGCAATTAAGTAGTAAAATGATTCTTAAATTATTCCTCTTGGATTTGTTATCCAGATCAGTTGTTTTTGCTCTACTGATTACTATATATATTCTATCATATCTGTACCTTACTAATTTCTACTTGGTTAAATCTATTTAGGGATTTGCCTATTTTCAAAATAGCCTTTCTTTGTTTTTTTTTGTTTTGTTTTGTTTTGTTTTTTGGCTCTTCATTTGTTTAAATTTATAGTCAAATGAAAGCTAAGAAGTTTGGCTAATCTTTTAGTCAAACTACATGTCTCTTTTCTAGTCAGTGAACACTGAAATAAAGTATTAGGCAAAGTTTTATCAAATTCGATAAAGATCACTGACAGGTTGTAATGTTCAAATTCTTGCCTTTTTAGGGGAAGATTGAGGGATAGTGAGCACTTATATGAGGAAATCACCACCTTCACTCTAAAATGAATTACTTTTATTCCTGGGTAAGATTTTTCTAATTTATTTAAATTTTAATTTCTCTATTCATTATGATCACTTATCATTCAAAATACCTAAAACAAAACAATCCCATCTAGAATTACAATTGCATCCCAAGGTGATCATACTAATTAGTTCTGTCTTTTTAAATATATATTCGCAAATGATCTTTTAAAGTTAATTTTGTTATCTTTTGTCTTTACATCACCTAAATTTCTCTTATTATTTCTTCCTCTCTTTAAGCCCCTCCCAAAGAGTCATTCAGTATAGCAAAGAATATTTTTTAAAAAGGAGGAAAGAATTCAGAAAAATTTTATCAATACATCCAAAAAGTTTTGGTATATTTTCATTCTTCCACATTCGTGAACCACACCCTCACCTACCCGCTGAAAAGCAGTGCCGGGGAAATATTTATCTGTTCTTTAGGCTGTACTTTTCTTCATAATTTTATAAGATTATTTGTCACTTTATGGTAATTCTTTATATTGTATATTAATTTCTTGGTTTTTACTATCCTCTGAATCAATTCATAAAAGCTCTTCCATGCTTCTCTGTATTTGTTCTACTCTGTTGCTTATATCACAATAATTCTATTCATTCCATTTCTTTGCTATCACAAAAAAAAATACTATCGTAAATATTTTGTTGCATATGGAGACTTCTATCAATGACCATTGACAATGAGATTTGTGCCATGTTATACAATCTCTGAGTCAAAGGGTAGAGCCATTTTAGACACTTTATTTTAACAATTCAAAATTGCTTTTCACAGTGGGGTTATATACCAAATTACATTTCTACCAAACAGTGCCTATTGTATAAAATAACTCATCTGTCTTTCCACAGACTTTCTCTCATTAGCTATTCCTCTTTTTTGTCATCTAATGTTCATTTTCAGAGTACAAACTAACTAAAACCTCAGGGTTGTTTTGATTTTCATTTCTATTGTTTTAGTGAATTGGAATATTCTTTCAAATTCTCTACTAGTAATAGTAATATAGTAATAATTAAAATAAATTTAAATAAAATTAAGACAAATAAAATAGTAATAATAATAGTAATATATGCATACATATATTATGTATATACATACATATGTATAATACATGTATACATATGACCCTTATCTGAGAAATTGATACAAATATTTTTATTATTCAGTTGCTTTCACTGTCAGATCCATTAATACTGTTTGTACAGAATGCTTTCCATTTCACGTAGTAAAAATTAATTTTTTTCTTTTGAAATTGTCTCTATCTTATTTATGTTGGTTAAGAATGTGTATTTTACTTATAGCTTTGGAAAGTATATGATCTACTTCTTTTCTGATTTTTTTTTTAATGCAAAGCAATTGGGGTTAATGACTTGCCCAGGATTGTATAATTAGTGTTAAGTGTCTGAAGCTGGATTTGATCTTAGATTTTCCTGGCTTCAATGCTGATGCTCTATCCATTCTCTTCTGATTTTTTTTGGCATGACATAAAATATTAATGTCATGTGTTCGTTTTGAAATTATTGTGAAATATGACATATGATATTGCTCTAACACCTAATTTCTGTCAGACTTCTTTCCAGTTTTCCCAGAAATTGTAAGCATATATTATTTCCTAAGCAATTGATTTTCTTATTAAACCCTGCATTATTGAGTTGCCTTGTTTCAGTGCAGTCTGTTTTATTGATCTACTTCTCAATTTTTTAACTAATTTCAAATTATTTTGAAGACTGTTGCTTTATAGTTGTAAAATAACACTCATGCTAAAAATCCTATAAAGCATAAGCATCAAGAGACCTCTTTCAATATTATAAAAAGTATCCATAAAATAACAAAAGTACACATTATATGTAATTGAAATACATTAGACGCTTTCCTAATACATAAAGAATTTTAAGGGCAAATGCCCACTATTGCCACTATTATTTTATATAAAAATGATAGCAGTAGCAATAGAGAGACAAATTAAAGATGTAACATAGACAAAGAGTAAATAAAAAGATAAAACTGACCTTTATTTAGAAATATTTGAACACTTTAGATGTTTTGGTGGCCATTTTCCTTTCTATTTTAATTTCTTCCTGTTGATTTATGTGCTTCCACTCTTGGTTTTACTAAATTTCAGTTCTTATTTCTTATATTTCCTTATATTTTACTTTCTGACTCCTTTAGTTTTGACATATTATCCACAAGGACTGGCTGTATTACCTTTCTCCACAGTGAAGAATTTACTATTCATAGCCTCAGTCCCTGATCTAAGGGAACAAAATTAACCCCAAGTGATGGCATTTCACTTTTCTTCACGTCTTGGTGCAGCCCCAAACACACTGGGATGCCCTAGCTCTCCGTAGAGCTACTGAAATGAAGGGCCACCTCAGACTGAACTGGAATCTGTTTTCCTACCCTTCTCCCTCTTCCACAAAGACATAGGCAATGTTACTGTCTGTTGCTTGTTGCCGCTCATGTGGTTTCCTGTACCTTGGCTTTATAAACCATTTGTGTTGTCCTCAATTACATGATGTCATGTATCCTGTTTTTTACTTTGTTTTGTCCTCCCCAAATCCTAGAGAGGGGACTTCTCTATCTGTTTGGGGTCTTTTGACATTAATGAAGGCAAGCCAGTAACCTATTTATTGACATACAGTATGCCACTGATAATAAATGTTATCTTGCTCAGACTCTTTTTAAATTTCAAATGCAACAGCACCACAAGATAGCTTTCATATTAAAACATTTTTAACCAATAGTTGCCAAACAAAAGGGATAATACATGTTTACTTTTTGAAAATCATTCTTAATCCCATATGGAACTTTTCAGTAATACTAAAACAAATACCAATAAAATTTGCCAGTATATTTCAGTATAATAGACTATGCTTGAAATGACTTGAATCATTGCTTCCCTTTAAATCTACTACTCTATTATCATTTTTCTTAGTTAAATTTCATTTTCTTGGTAATTTAATTTATTTACATTTCTTGTTTTTCTCTTGCTTAGGATACTTGCAAATCAAATAATCTATTCATAAGTGGGTTTTTTGTAAGGATGCTTCAATACTGTTTAAATAATACTTTTTAAATGTGACAGTCTTTTTTTTTCTAATAGTAGTAAATCTCTACAAATGAATGAGATCTTACTTTGTTAGTTTATTAATTTCAGCATACCACACGATTAACTCCAATCTGATAAAAATCCTGCATGAGGTGATATTGTTCTGACCAAAAAATTACAGACTAAAGAATAATTTCCTTCATTGGGTTGCTAAGTTAACTCATTCTGAAGAGCCTTGGAAAATCTGGTAATAACATCTGAATGTTAGCAAAAAGTTGATTTCAAATAGCATTCAAAAACTAGCAACTAAATTAAGCTACATCTCTAAAAGTTCCTAAATCTGTTTATAAAGCCTTAATCTTGCCTTCTGAGAAGTTTTAGAATTTCACTTAAAAATAAACTTTCATAATTAAAAATAAAATTATTGAATATAAAAATAAGTTTCCACATTCAGTAGCAGTGTGCTGGAAAGACCACAATTCAACTTGGAATCAAAAGGATCAATACCAGAACTAGAACCCTTGTTCAAGTGGTTTAATCTCATTCAATTTATAAAATATTTTAAAGTACTTAACTATGTGCATACTTCCAGTTAATCAGCTTCTAAAACAAAGGAATGATAAATATCTATACCAACACAAGTGAATACCTGAATATGTAATCAAAAATATCATATATACTTCAATCTATAGATCTAATGTAGGCTTCTTGAGAGTAGGAACTATTTAATTCTTTATCTCTGTATTCCCAATATATAATAGCACCAAGCTGGTACTAGTAGACATGTGAATAAATGTATATTGATTAATTCATTGAATTAATCCAGATTGGTCCACCAATAATAGTTTGTAATTATTTAATGAGTTAGTTTTCTAAGTACAATTCTCACAAGATTGATGGTGAGATAAATTTCACAACCTATAAAGCATTATACAAATGTGATCCATTAATGGATAAAAAGCAATTCTAAACTTAAGATTGGTAACAGTTTTGTCCATCCCCTAGGGGGGACTACATTGTTTATGCCCAGATTATTTCAGTGCATTTCAACAAAAGTCAAGTCTGGCAAGTTTGGCCTGAACAATAGAAATGTTTTCAAGAAAAGATCAGAAAATATACAGGGGGAATCAATTTTCTATTGCTCAGTTTATGTATCTATCTATCTATTGACACTTTAGGACTTAAAACGTTACAGTTTCTTTTAACTGATAAATGAATCATCTAGCATTTACATTTTTAATAATATCTTTTTATTTTCAAAATACATGCAAAAATAATTTTCAGCATTCATCCTTATAAAACCTTGTGTTCCAAATTTTTCTCCTTCCCTTCCCTTAACCTCCTTCCCTAGACAGCAAGTAAACCAATATGTTTAAACATGTGCAGTTCTTCTAAACATATTTCCACATTTATTATGCTGCACAAGAAAAATCAGATCAAAAAGGGAAAAAATGTGAAAGGGGAAAAAAAAAGCAAGTAAACAACAAAAAAAGATGAAAATGCTATTGTGATCCACATTCAATCCAATAGTCCTCTTACTGGATGCAGATGCCTCTCTCCATCACAAGTCTATTGGAAATGGCCCAGATTACTTCATTGTTGAAAAGAGCCAAGTCCATCACAGTTGATCATCACATAATCTTGTTGCTATGTACAATGTTTTCTTGATTCTACTCACTTCACTTAGAATCTGTTGTAAATCTTTCCAAGTTTCTCTGAAATCATCCTGCTAACCATTTCTTACAGAACAATAATATTCCATAGCATTCATATACCATAACTTATTCAGCCATTTTCCAACTGATGAGCATCTAATCAATTTCCAGTTCCTTGCTACTACAAAAAGGCTGCCACAAATATTTTTGTATATGTGGGTCCTTTTCCCTTTTTTAATGATCTCTTTGGGATACAAACCCACTAGAAACACTGCTGCATCAAAGGGTATGCACAGTTTGATAGTCTTTTGGTCATAGTTCCAGATTGCTCTCCAGAATGGTTGGATCAGTTCACAATTCATCAATAATGTATTAATGTCCCACTTTTCCCACATCCCTTCCAACATTTATCATTATCTTTTCCTGCCATCATATTAATCTGAGAGGTTTATAGTGGTATCTCAGAGTGGTCTTAAGTTGCGTTTCTCTAATAGTGATTTAGAGCATTTTTTCATATAATTAGAAATTACTTTAATTTCTTCATCAGAAAATTGTCTTTTCACATTCTTTGACCACCTATCAGTAGCCCAATATCACCAGTATTAGTCAACATTTTACTAGAAATGTTAGCTTTAGCAATAAGAAAAGAAAAAGCAATTGAAGGAATTAGAGTAGATAATGAGGAAACAAAACTATCACTCTTTGCAGATGATAGAATGGTATTTTTAGAGAATCCTGGAGAATCAACTAAAAAAAATACTAGAAACAGTTAACTTTATCAGGATACAAAATAAATCCATGTAAATTATTGCTATTTCTATGTGACCAACAAAACCAAACAGCAAGAGATAGAAAAAGGCATTCCATTTAAAATAACTGTGGACCATATAAAATATTTGAGAGTCTATCTGTCAAGACAAAGCCAAGAATTATATGAACACAATTACAAAACACTTTTCACACAATGTTAGATCTAAAAAATTGGAAAAATATCAATTGCTCATAGGTAGGCTGAACTAATATAATAAAATTGATACCTAAATTAATCTATCCAGTACATACAAATCAAACTGCCAAAAAATTTTGTAAAGCTTGAAAAAATTAATCTATATCCCAAAGAGATCATAAAAGGGGGAAAAGGACCCACATGTGTAAAGATGTTTGTAGAAGCTCTTTTGTGATGGCAAGGAATTGGAAATAATTGGAGAATGGCTGAATAAGTTATAGAATATGAATGTAATATAATGTAATAATATTTATTATTGTTCTACAAAAAAATGATGAGTAGACTGATTTCAGAAAAGCCTGAGAAGACTTTCATACATGAAGTGATGCTTCATATATGAATGAAGTAAGCAGAACAAGGAAAACGTACAGCAATGATTATCTGATGATCAACTATGATAGAATTAGCTTCTCTCAACAAAACAATGATTCAATACAATTCCAATAGACTTGGGATGGATAATAACAATCATAATGCCAGAGAGAAAATGCAGATTGAAGCATACTATTTTCACCATTTTTGTTTGTTTCCTTTTTTTAACTTATTTTTTTTTCTTTTAGTCTTATTTTTTCTTGAACAATGTGACAAATATGGAAATATGTTTAAATGAATTGCACATATTTAACTTTTGTCAGATGTCTTGCTGTCTTAGAGGTGGTGGAGGTAAGGGAAGGAAGAAGAAAAATTTAGAACACAAATTTTTATAAAAATATGTTGATCTGAGATACCACTACACATTTCTCAGATTGGCTAGGATGACAGGAAAAGATAATGGTGAATGTTGAAGGGGATGTGGGAAAACTGGGACACTGATACATCCAACCATCCTGGAGAGAAAGTTCGAATTATGCTCAAAAAGTGATCAAACTGTACATACCCTTTGATCCAGTAGTGTCACTACTGGGCTTATATTACAAAGAGATCTTAAAGAAAGGAAAAGGGACTTGTATGTGCAAAAATGTTTGTGGCAGCCCTTTTTGTAGTGTCTAGAAACTGGAAATTAAATGGATGCCCATCAATTGGAGAATGGCTGAATAAGTTGTGGTATATGAATGTTATGGAATATTATTGTTCTGTAAGAAATGACCAGCAGGCTGATTTCAGAAAGGCCTGGAGAGACTTAACATGAACTGATGTTGAGTGAAATGAGCAGAACAACAATACTATGTGATGATCTATTCTGATGGAAGTTGCTCTCTTCAACAATGAGATGAACTAAATCAGTTCCATTTGTTTAATAATGAAGAGAACTAGATACACCCAGCGAAAGAACTGTGGGAAATGAATGTGAACCACAACATAGCATTTTCACTCCTTCTGTTTTTGTCTGCTTGCATTTTTTATTTCCTTCTCAAGATTATTTTTACCTTATTTCTAAGTCCAGTTTTTCTTGTGTAGCAAAATAACTGTATAGATATGTATACATATACTGTGTTTAACATATGCTTTATAACATATTTAACATCTAGGGGAGAGGATGGGGGGAAGAAGGGGAAAAGTTGGAACAGAAGGTTTTGCAAGGGTCAATGCTGAAAAATTATTCATGCGTATATTTTGTAAATAAAAAGATATAATAAAAATGAAAACAAAAAAGAAAAAAAATTAATGTTGAAAACTATTTTACATGTACTTGGAAAAATAAAATACTATCAAAAATAAAAAATAACTTCTTTCCTTCTCCACATATCTAATAGGTAAATTATCTCTTGCTCTCCTAATTTGCTTATAGTATCACTATTTCTAAATCATGAATCCATTTTAACTTCCTTTTGGTATAGTGTGTGAGATGTTGGTCAATGCCTAGTTTCTGCCATAGTATTTTCCAATTTTTTCCCCAATTTTTGCCAAATAGTGAGTTCTTATCCCAGAAACTGGAGTCTTTAGGTTTATCCCGCACTAGATTACAACAGTCATTGACTATTGTGTTTATTCCACTTATCCACTATTCATTTCTTAGCCAGTACTAATTGGTTCTGATGACTGTCACTTTATAATAAAACTTTAGGTCTGGTTCTGCTAGGCTACCTTACTTTGCATTTTTTTCCATTAATTCCCTTGATATTCTTGAAATTTACTTCTTCCAGATAAATTTTATTATTTTTTCTAGCTTTATAAAATAATTTTTGGCAGTTTGATTTGTATGGTAATGAATAAATAGATTTATTTAGATAGAATTGTCATTTTCATTATATTACCTCAGCCTACCTATAAGCAAGTGATATTTTTCCAGTTGTTAATCTTTTTTTTTTTAATTTAAACTTCAATCCAGCCTTTACACTCTCGTTTTTCACCCTTTCAAGAAGCTTCTTAATTGTTCATTTTTTGCAATCAGAGTATTATTGTCTCTATATTTGAGATTGTTGATTTCTTCTAGAAGCCTTAATTCTGGCTTTTGACTTGTCCAAACTGGCATTTTATATAATGTACTCTGCCTATAAGTTAAACAAAATATAGCCTTACCATATTCCTTTCCCAATCTTAAACTAATCAGTTATTCCATATTTGGTTTTATTATTTCTTGGCAAATACTAGTTCTTCAGGAGTTAAGTAAAATAACCTGAGACTCCAGTATCTTTAAGAACTTGCTACATTTTGTTGTGATCTACACAGTCAAAGCTTTCAGTGTAGTCAATGAAAAGAAGTCATTAAAGTCCTCCTGTCTGCATAATTCAAAGAATGTTGGCAATTTGGTCTCAAGTTCCTCTTCCTCTTTAAAAGCTAGCTTGCTTTTCTGGTAATTCTTGGTTCTCATATTGCTGAAGTCTAGCTCACAGAATCTTAAGCATAATCTTCCTGACATATTAAATAGAGTTATTTGATAATTTGATCATTCTTGGCATTGCTCTGCTTTAGTATTGATATGTAAACTGATATTTTCTAGTCCAATGGGCACTGTTTATCTTTCTAAATTTATTGGCACACTAAGTGCAGCACTCTTACCAGCCATTAGCATCGTTTTTTAGGATCTAATATAACTCAGCTGAGAGTCTTACCATCTCCACTACTATTATTGTTAGCAAAGGTCCACTTGACTTCTTTGTCCAGGATATCTGATTCTAGATCATTAATCATGATAAGCAGGTTATCAGTGAAGTTAAGATCTTTATTATATAGTTATTCAGTAAATTTTGATCACTTAATTTCTAAATCTCTTCTGCTTCTGTTAAGTCCCCACCGTTTTTGGTTTTTATCATGCCTGTTTTTTTCATGAATTTTTTTTGTTATCTCATAATTTCTTGAAGAGATCTCCTGTTTTTCCCATTCTGTTGTTTTCTTCTATTTCTCTGCATGCTGCTTTAAGAAAACCTTAAATCATTTTACTATTGTCTGGAATTCTGAATTCAATTGGGTTTATCTTTCTCTTTCCCCTTTCCCTTTCACTTTTTCCTTCTTTCCTCAGGTATTTATAAAGTCTCATCAAACAGCTATTTTGTTTTCTTGCACTTTTTTTCCTTTGGAAAGTTTTTTGTTGTTGCCTCCAATGCGATATTGCAGACTTCTTTTCAAAGTTCTTCAGGCACTTTGTCTACCATGTCTAATTCCTTACATCTGTTCATCACTTCTATTTCATATTCATGAGGGATGTCATTTAAACCATATTTCTATGGTCTAATGGTTTTCCCTACTTTCTTCAACATTTGAAATATGAATTTTGTAATAAGTTCATTATCTGAGTGATAGTTTCATGTCTTGTTTTGAATAACTGCATAAAGCTTCTCCACCTTTTAAAATATATAATCAGTCTGATTTCAAGATTGACCATAACATAATGTAAAGTTGCCTTTTGGGTTGTTGAAAAAGAAGTGTTATGACCAATGAGTTATTTTGACAAAACTCATAGTTTCTGCATTGTTTCATTTTGTACTCTAAAATGAAATTTGCCTGTTATTCCAATTATCTTTTGATTTCCTATTTCAAATCCCTATGCTGAATATGACATTTTTGGTCTTATTTCTAGAAGATGATGTAGGTCTTCATAAAACTGATCACTTTTGGCCTCTTCAGCATCAGTGGTTAGAGCATAGGTTTGTATTACTGTGATGTTGAATAATAGTTTGCCTGATATTTGATCAGATCTCATTCTATCATTTTTTAAATTATAAGATTAAAACCTGCTTTTCTCACCCTTTTATTAATTATAAGGGCTACTTCAGTTCTTCTCAGCACTTCTCAATCAGTAGTATACGTAATGGTCACTGAATTGAATTTATCCATTTTCATTCAAGTTCATTGACGCTCAAGATGTTGATGTTTAATCTTTATATCTCTTTTTTGACCACAGCTAATTTAACTTGGTTCCCTAGAATCAGTCCAGATAAGTTTCATGCCAGGCTTATGTATAGTGTTGATCTTTATAGTGTCTGGCTTTGTTTTCACTCCCCAGACACATCCACAGTTGAATTTCCTATCATCCTTTGGCCCAGCTGCTTCATTAGTCCTGGAGTGCTTTTGTAATATCCCCTGCTCTTCTTCAATAGCATGTTGGACACCTAACTTGAGGGAGCTTACTTTCCAATACAGTGTCTTTTAATAATCACATTCTTAATCCTTCAAGAAAAGTCTTGGCAAAGATATTGGAGTAGTTTACCATTTCCTTCTCCCATGCCTCACCTTTTGTCAGAACTCTGTACTGTGGCCTGATCATTTTGGGTAGTGCTGTACAGCATAGCTCATAGATTCACTGAGCAAGCCCCTCCACCATATCAAGGCAAATCCATGAGAGAAAACTGTCCAAAAAGAAACTGGGAACAACCCATATAGCTAATGATTGAGAAATGACTAAATGAATTGTGATATATAAATACAATACAATATTATTGTACCTAAGAAGTAACAATTACATAATTAATATAGGAACTAATGAAATAACTTGATTAAGTGATGCCAAGTGAATAAAGCAGAACCAAAAGAATGATATTCACATTGATTGCAACAACTATAATAGCAAGAAAAAGTTCAAAAGGGAATATATGAATAAAGAATATGTTTCACGATGTTGTTAACATTAATTAATGCTTATAGCTTAACTTATTTTATGTATAAAAATATTGGTATTTTTGGGTATTTTATTTTCAGGGATGATTACTAATGTTATTGCAGTCATTTTCAAAGTCCATAGTTATCTGTGGTTTACTCCTCCCCTCTAGAAATGTTATTGTGAAAATTTGGTGAGCCAAGTACCTGCCAGGCTGGACCAAATACACAGAAGTTCTGGAAGTTCCTGTGATCTTGCTTTTGAGCTTGAAAAAACTTCTGAAAATAGGAGAGAGGAAAGCCACATTAGAGCTATTCCTAAATCAACTTAGATTAGGAGATTAGTGATCCAAGTAGAATTCTAGTGTGGTTAACTAAATTTTCCATAAACATCTAAATGACTCATTTGGCCAAATTTGGAGTGATCCAAAGTCACTGTAACTTTTTCTTTTGGTAATTTTATTATTTCTGAGAAATTATAAGATATGAAATTGATTTAAATAATCTTCTGAATCTATTTTGCTTGTGAATTTTAAAATGTTACTTAATTATATATACTACTTAATAATAATGCTTCTGTCATCTATTTGCATATTTTAATATAGAGCTTTTGAAGAGAAACGCAAGAAAGAAGAAGAAAAAGAACACCAGATCAGGGAACAAATTCTT
The DNA here is from genome assembly GCF_016432865.1 of Antechinus flavipes. Lineage (NCBI taxonomy): Eukaryota > Metazoa > Chordata > Mammalia > Dasyuromorphia > Dasyuridae > Antechinus > Antechinus flavipes. Next base: position 495,202,952 of record NC_067400.1, read on the forward strand.
CAACAAAGAAAACAGAAGCTTGAAGAAGTCACTGAAAAATTCCAACGTGCTCATGTCCCTTCTTCTCAGCGCAGGAGAACAGGTTTATAATTTTCTAATATACTAACAAAATAATTAATTAAAAGCTCTCACCAAATTTATTTGACATGAAATTAATAATACACTGATAAAGCAGAAGACCAAATAAGAGAGATCAATATAATCATAACATATATACATATTGTATTTATGTATGTATGTATCCATAAATTAAGTAAAGTATTAGGTCATCAGAAGCTGAAGTTAGAGATAAGTAAAGTATTGGGTCATCAGAAGTTGAAATTAGAGAATATGTTGATTTTCTAATAGTCATAATAACATTTATATAACACTTACTGTGGGCTAATAACTTTATAGTTATATTTATTTGATCTTCACAACAGTCCTGGGAAGTAGGTATTTTTATCTCCTTTTTACAGATGAGGACATTGAGACAGAGATAGGTTAAATGACTTGCCCAAGGTCACATAGGCACTAAATGTTTGAAACCAGATTTGAATTCAGTTTTTTTTTTAGCTCTAGACTCAATTCTCTCTACTATACTACTTACATGCACCAGTAATTCAGCAGCTTAAGGAATTAGAGTTTTCATTTGATTCAAAATTATTACCCTGTTGTTTTTATTTTGGATACTGAGATAAGAACTTCTTGTTTCTGTTTTTGTTTTTTAAATTTCAACTTTGAATTTTGCATGGCAAGATAATCATCAACCCAGATTTTCAGAGAAGAGAATAGTAGAGAAAGCTTGAGAAAGAACCTTATATCAGTAGGTAGGATTTAGCTCTGAGAGTCAATATGGGAGAGCACAATCTAGGACAGAGTGTGAGCAAAGAAGTTTAGAGAGAAGAATAAGTTTGGTTTTGTCTAGAAGAAAAAAACTAAAGTATAAGGTTCATGCTAATAAGGAGGGGAGAGGGAGAAAATAGGCATTTCTTATGTGCCAGGCACTGTGCTAGATCAATATTATCTTACTGAGAAATAAGATGATATACTAAACTGGACATCAGGAGACTAGGAACTATTTCCACCTCTGACTAGTTTTCTGATGTCATACAAGTCACATAACTTCTCTAGTTTCTTCATCTGTTAAATAAGTAGGTTGAATTAGATAATAGCTAATATATAACTTAAGGTTTGCATAGTACCTTATATATGTAAGCTTGGGGCCGAATTTCTTCTTCTTCTAACACATACAAAGTCCCTTGGTTCACACACAGTCAAGAGTTTGTCTCTTACTTTGGTTTGTTATTCTCCCAAATTTAAGTCATTTTAAAAATTGGCAAAATAAAGTTCAGATATAGCTTATGTCTAAGTGTTAGTTACCATTTATAGATTTAAAAAAAAGATTCCCCAGTTCCCAGAAAAGTATTCAAAGTAGTAACTGCAAATTGTGCATATGACAATTTTTATTTCATCCTCACAAAAAAATAATGCATAAGATGCAAAGGATTTATTCTAGACTATCTCAGATCCTCCATATCCAGTCTTTTGCCAAGTCTTGTCATTTCTACTTTTGTGACATCCTTACCCTTTTCTCCTATGCTAAAGCTATAACTCTGGTGCAGGCTGTCATTAATCATTTCATGTGTAGACTATTGCATATAGACTTCCCATTAGTCTCATGCCTCCAGTCTCTAATCATTGAGGTCCATCCTCTAGTCAGCTATCAAAATGATTTTCTTAAAAGAGTACATTTGACTTTGTCATTCTCTTACTCAATAAACTCTGTTGGCTCCCTAGCTCACCCTTCAGGATGAAATATAAAATCTTTGGGCTTTTATATTCTCTATTACTTGCCTCCCTCCCCAGTCTTTTTATACCTTACCCTCATTCATTCAGTGATCCAGTGATCACACTTTCTACAGGAAATTTTCCAAATTCACCTTAATTCTAGTACCTTCTCTCAGTCTGTTACATCCTATTTACCCTGTAAATGGCTTTTTTGATATAGTTGTTTGTATGTGTCTCTCCCATTAGACTGTCAGCACCATGAGTACAGGATTGTCTTTTGCCTTTCTTTCTGTCTGAAGTGCTTAGTACAATGCCTGACACATATTACACACTTAATAAATGTTTATTGAGTGAGTGATTGATTGATTCCCAGACATTGTACATGCAGTGGATCTACTTCTACCATAGGTCACAGTTTTGTAAAGAAACAGTGATTCCTAATAAAGATAATATGTGGAGAGGACCTTGAATGGATAATCTGGGAACATTCATTGTTATTCTAACATGGAACTTACATCATTCAGTTCAACAATTGAATATATATTAAGTACCTACAATGGGTAAAGAACTATGCTGAGCAATGGGGAGATATATAAAAAGGCAAATATGATATAAAGAAAAGATATGGATTTAGATTTAAGAGAGACTTGATTTAAAATCCTGCCTTATGGTGCCTGTATAATCACAGGCAAGTCATATCTCTATAATTCCTCTTCAACGAAATGGAGATAATGATAGTTCTTAGCCCACAAAGTTGTGATAATGTTTATGAAGTGCTTTGCAAACCTTAAAGTGCTATATAGGGGTCAAATATGATTGTTATTATGGAACCTGCAGTCCTTGCCCTCAAGTAAGTTACATCTACTGGGAAGATAAAACATCTAGACACCTAAATATAATGCAAGATATGGAGATTGATGAAAGTCAAAGGTATTCCCAGAATATTTTTGAATGGAGAGAAGGCATTCAGGTAGGTATGATCAAAATTCTTTGTTACATCCCTAAAATTTTCTATAAGAAATTTAAGGTGTAATAACTTACTTTAAAAATTTTAAAATAATTCAAAAAATCTTTCTTCTTGATAAATAAAACTCAAGTTTGTATTATTTATGAACTATATGATGCTTGAAATACAAAAGACCAAAGAGATTATTTTTACAATTAATTAATTCTATGCCACTTCATGTTTTTTTTGTTATGCACATAAGTTTATCAGAAACCAGTTCCTCGATTAGAAGAGGCTCTTGAACAAATTCAGGGATTCAGCTTGAAACAAGAGTCTAACTTTTCCTCTTCCAAAAGACCTACAATAAATTGGAAGTAAGTATTTTTGGTATTATTATTTACATTATTTAATATTACTTGGTTAGGTTACATCATATTTGTGATTTTTTTCTGTCACTGTATTAGTACTTTAATATCTGTATTATGGAGCTAAGCAATGTTTCTTTTTTAGAGATGAAATTTAAATACAGTGGAATATGACTTATGCAGTTGATGTAGTTAAGTTAGAATTTTTTCTCTTTAGGTCAATATCAGCTACAAAAAATAATTGTTAGAAAAATTAAAACCAAATTCTATCCATCTCCACTAAGAATAGAAGAAAAATTGAATGCAATGATAGCCTGAGAAATTGAGGCAGGATATAAGAAAGTTTTCTCATGGGTAAAAGGTTATCAACCACTGTAGATTTTAATCATGAGCTCTTTAAAAGGCCATGATATACTTCTGTACAGAGTAGTTTAAGTGAAACTTGCCAAAGGATGGATAAATAAACTCTTCAAGCCCTTTTTGATTCTGTATTTTTCAGTTATTACATATCTACTGATAATGTTCATAGAAATAAATAACATAAATAAATTTTAAAAGTTTAATATTCCTTTACTACAAGAACTTATAGTTAAGTTGGAGAAGTGAGACATACACATATGAAAAAAATCAAGTGACTTGGTCATTAATATAGAGTTTGGATTTGGAGTCAGAGAATTTGAGATCACCTCTGCTACTGACTACCTATTATACTTTGACTGATACAATCTGATTCAGCAAGATTTACTAAATACCTATTATGTGCTAGGCTAAATCTTCCCCCCCCCCCCCCCCCCCCCGCTGAGGCAATTGGGGTTAAGTGACTTGCCCAAGGTCACACAGCTACGAAGTTTTTAATGTCTGAGACCAGATTTGAAGTCAGGTCCTCCTGACTTCAGGGCTGGTGCTCTAACTACTGTGCAACCAAGCTGCCCCTTAAACTAAGTCTTTTAATCTCCATGGGCTTCAGGTTCCTCATATATAAAATTAAATACACTTAAATAATCTCTAATAGTTCTTCCTTGATATAAATCCTGTAATCACTAAAGACTCCTTTGTCTCTTAATTTGAAAATTACCTAAGGTCAGATCCCTGACTCATACCCACTACTACTGCCTCCTGATTCAGTGCTCTTTCCTCTATACTTCATTTTAAGGTGCCTTACAATTCTTAGGATCAACTCTTCTGTGAAAGCTTAAAAACAGTGTAAAGAAGAATGATTCATTGTCAAAATAAGTGATACATTCATTGTGTTTGCAATGGGTTTAGAGAAAAGAGATATTAATATGGAATGTTCAGAAAGGGTTTTTTGAGAATATGAGATATCATAAGAGCCCAAAAGAATGGATATGATATGAACAGACAAGAGGGAAAGGTATCCCAAACAAGAAAAATGGCATGAAAAAGTTGCTGATAAATTTTGGGGGACCTTGAAAACCATCAGGCTTGAGAGTTCAGCTTTTTCATACTTATAGTAATAGGGAACCAATAAGTGACATTATAAAAAGGATGTTTTAGAAACATTAATCTGATAGAATTGTATTGGATAAATTTGAACACAATTGTGTCAGTGAGTTTCATCATAAGGTTTGTTGCAAATGGATAGAACTAAGCAGATGGACAAGGCTGTAACTACTAGTAGCATTGTATTGGAAGGGACAGACTTCAAATCTAAACAGCTAAAAAAAATGGTAGTGTTTAAAAAAAAAAAAAAAGGTGGGAATAGGAGTTGGTTCAATCAGTTGTTCAATTAACCAATAATCATCTATTAAATATTTACTATGTGTTATACATTGTGCTAAGTGCTATGGATACAAAAAGAGGTTTAAAAAAAAAGCCCTGCTCTCAAGAGATTAATTGGGAAAAAACAAGCAAACAAAAATATACAAAGCAAGTTATATAGAGAATAGAAGATGATTAACAGACGGCTCCTGGGGAGAATGTAAGAATTTAGTTTTTAAAGTATTGAGTTTGAAATGAGTTAAGTTTGAGCTAACAGGACAACCAGATGGAGTTAGGCATTTGAAATCCATAGATTAAAGAAATAAATTTGAGTCTCACTGCTGAAGTAATTGTGAACAATAATAGTGAAGGAGTAGGTGTTCAACTTTTGTCCCCTGCTCATCTCTCTATATACTTTATTCACTAAATAGTCATATCTCACAGCTTCAAACTCAGCTAGCCATTTCTATGAATGGAAGAGCATTGAACTTGGATTTGAATTCTTGCTTTGCCATCTATATGACCATCTGTATGACAAGAGATAGCAATCCCTTTGAACTGCCATTTCTTCTTAGTTAAATTGGGGGTAAACATATTTCCTATTTCACAGAAATGTTTCAAAAAAATTTGTAATCTATAAAGTATAATGTTAGTTGTTATTACAACTCATAGTTATATGCCATTGTTTATAAAAAGAGATTAGGCAGGAGTTAAGATGAATCAATACTAATTCATAAGTAGAAAAATGGCTTAAAACATATTCTCTGCTAATCTTTGTACACGAATAGAATTATTTTTGACCCTGAAAAGGGGGAACAAAGTATTAATGTATTTAAATTTTTTCTATGTCATTTAGTAAGCATTGATTAATTCTAAACAATAAAAGAATTCAAATCACTTAATAAAAAATACATTGGGGGGAGTCCCTTTCATTCTAAGCTCCTAAGAGTTTATAACTTCCTATCATTCATGATAGCAGCTATTATTATTAATGAGATTTTTATGTACTATCATTGGAAATATAGAGATCCTTTTCTTGTTTAACATTATGAATTCTTTTTAAGTCTTAGAATAGGAAAAGTACCAAAATAATTCTGGTTTTCAAATAGTAGCAAAATAATATATAATTGAATGCATAATATAAATATGTACTATAAATAATATATAATTAAAAGAAATGAATGACAAATCATAAAAAACTCTAGCATTCTTGGCTTTGATCACCACACACACATATAAACGTATGAATAAATGTATATGCATCCTCATTAGATATATAGCTTTTTGTATATTAGTTAATTCATTCCTGCAAATATTTACTAACTTCTAAATACATATTAAGTCCTTGGAAATGTATGAACATAACTAAGGCATTATCTATGCCATTAAAAAATTCACAGTGTAGTAATAGGTAAAACAATTTAGCTATACAATTAGGTATCAATTTAGAATGGTGAATTAAGAAGGTAAACTTGCTTTCTTTCATTTTGAACAAATATAAGCTGTTAAGGATCATGTAAGAGGATAATTTATTGGAAATAGTTAAGTAAATAAGGTTATTTTAGACATGATTTATTTAGGCTTTAGCTATTTTATTACAAAATTAGGAAAGTAAGAAACACCTAGATACTAATAGCAGTTATCAATTTGATTAAAAACTTATATTGAAGGAAGATATCAATGGTAAGGGTTATAAAGTAATATAACAAATATGTAAGTTCACAGCAGAAGAGCAAAAAAGAAAAAAAAGCCAGAGTGCAACGACTGTTTCCTAAAGCCCTAAGAAAAATCAAAGAAAATATTTTTGTGTTAAAAGATCTGTCATCTTAACTCCAAATAAAGAAACTCAGGAAACTAAGAACAATTTTAAGCTGGGAGAAAATTTGGTAAATTTAAAAATAAAAGACAAGTTTGAATTTTGTTTTGTACAATACAAGAATGCCTTTCATTTTCTGTTTAATTCCATAATTATATGATCTACATGCAAAGTATACAGTTCTTATCTATAAAAAAATCTTAAGAAGCTAAATTTCACAAAATTATGTTAAAAATTAATCAAATTAATTAGTCAGTGTTAAATCCAGCAACTATGCTTTTCTTTTTTCCCCTTTCTCAGAAACTTAAAAAAAAAAATGATAATAGTTCTAGATTCCCAATCCCCAGAGAACCCATTCTTGTAGAAGTCAGATAATCTTTCTTTTCAACTAAATCCCTGCAATATAGATTACTTTTGCTCAATTTAACAAAGTAATATAAGTGAATTGACTTCTCTTCTGAGATAACATGAAGAATATAAGAAGCTAAAACCTATCTTATGTTAAATCTGTAGATTGCAAAATGTTGTCATATACCTATCTCCAATATCTTATGTATTTGCCTATTTTTAAAAATATATAGTCAGTCATTATGAACAGTTCATGGGAGGGGAAAGTCCACTAATAAAAAGGACTTTGAAAACCTTATTAGCTATTTTACAATGCATCCTCCTTTGATCCAAGTTTTATTGCCTATCTCCTTATCTTCATGGCCAATATTCTCTGAATTGCTGAGAATAAAAGCTAGAAGGGGAAATTTCTATTTTCTTCTCTATACATAGATCTGTCCCCTTGTGAAAGTTTGTGATTGTTGTTTACCCATTTCAATTGGGTCAAGACTCTTTCATGACCCAATTTGGGATTTCTTGACAAAGATACTGAAGTGGTTCTCCATTTCCTTCTCCAGCTTATTTTACAGATAAAGAAACTAAGGCAAACAGGGTTAAGTGACTTGCCTGCCCAAGGTCACACACTTAATATGTGTCTAAGGCCAGATTTTAACTCAGGAAAATGAGTTTTCCTGATTCTAGACCTGACACACTATCCACTGTATTCCCTGCCTTTCCCCTTGTGAAAGGAGTCATTAATTAATGAAAAGTCTTAGACCTTAAGAAGAAAATATAAATCAGAGAAACTTAATATTGCTGTCTCTACCTGCCTATCCAAAATGCCTTCCTATCATCCAGATCCCTTCCTGCCTGCCCAGCTGTGTCCACACCTTCCAGCCCTGATCAGCTGTCTCCTCCACTGGCCTCTGTGCCTTATCAAGTCTCCCAAACCCTTCCAACCTGTCCAATTCTTTCTACAATCCATCAGTTACAAAATATGCCTCTCTGTTCATCTGTCTCCCCTAAACTTCCTGATTCCTTTTTACCTGCTTCAAACCCTTCTTATCAAACGATCTATCTCCCCCATCCTCCAAGCACATTCACACCTGGTTTTTCTGGCTGTCTCCCTCATCTTCCAGCCCCCATTCTTTCTGAACCTCCTAAATACCTACCCCGCCCACCCCAAAGATCTACCATCTCTGATCCCGTTCCACATAACAAGCTATTTTATAAATCTTCTAGACCCAATCTTTTCCATCCAACTCGCTTCTCAACTCCATCTGTTGGAAAGTCTGTCCTTGTACGCCGTTCCCTTCCTACTCGCCTAGTTGTTTCTCCTGTTCATTCGGAAGCTGTCCTGCCTGTTTTGATGCCTTCCTGTTCATCAAACTATCTTCCACCAGCTCCCATTCATTCTTATGTTCCTGGCTGTCTCTCTCAATTGCCTCAGCATCCTGTTAACCCAGATCTTGTCCAGTCAGTACAACCATCTTCTCTACAAACCAAAGTGCCGTCTTATGTACCTCAATCCTGTACCTCATTTGTCCCTCGTCCACCTCCCTGTTGTTCTCCATCTACTTCCACCTCTTCCTCTCCTTCCACTTGCATTTCTTCTTCTCCATCTCCTTCTGTGCTCTCTTCTTCCTCTTCGTCTGTGGTTCCTTCTCCTAAACCTCTTAATTCTCCATCCCCTTCTATTTCTATTGCTCCATCCATCCTTTCTTCTGCTGTTACTCCTTTTTTTTCTCCTGTGCCTTCAAGTCTCTCTCCCTGCTTGCCCTCCTCTTCCTTTATTTCATCCTCTTTCTCAATCCCTCTTTCTTCTTCATATATATCTTCCTCTTCCTCCATACCTTGGCCTTCTATTTCTATGCGTCCTTCTACTTCTGTTTCTGTCCGTCCCTTCACCTCTTCTCACTGGGGGAAGAAAGTAGAGAAGAAAAGAGAAGAAAGTGGAATAGAGAAGAAAGGAATAGAGAAGAAAAATTTGAGACAACAACTTTAAAGGTAAACGTATTGAGTTTATTAGCTATTTAGTAGACTTAGTAATATTTGTTTGGGGGAGGGTAACCTAAAATGGGAGGGGAAATGGGGGAGGATAGAAGGGAAAGGATTATAAGATAGGAAAAAGTATTCTAATTTAACACTTCAGAAAGCAAGGTAATGTCTGTTGCAAATGGTGTCCCTTATTTGTTTTCTTGTTGCTTCTGTGACTATAGCTACAGACCTAATTATCCATTTATTTAATGATACAGCTACAAATATGAGTATTGGAGATGGGTATATACTTGATGGCCCTCAAAGCATTTCCATATCATCTAAGTCCTATATAACTATTCTTGAAAATCAGATTTCAAGACATGCTACAGAAGGTAGTGTCTGCTAATGTCATCATTATTACATCTCTTATTTTCCAAACCTTTGTGCTGATAATTGCCCTTAATCCTAAAACCTGTCTACAATTCAGCACCTTATGATATTTGTAAGAGGGACTAAATTACACCTGTAACACAAGATTGGAGAAAAATAAGTAGAAAGAGTGACAAACTTGTTAGAAATCACTCCATACATCTTTGGAATTTATAGGTATACCCAAAAGTTTCTGCAGTTTCTAATAATAGGAGTATGGGGTCAGAGTATGAGTCATTTATGACTTTTTTGATACTTTGTTTATATAAAATTAGCAATATATTCTAAATATATACCTCTTGATGGCAATATTTGGGCTTCTCAGTCATACAAAAGAGAATGGGAATTATTGTTCATTCTTTGGAAATACTTTCCATAACCTAAGCCTGCTTGGACTACAGTTCCTTGGGAATCAAAGGGATCTAGATTATCCATGAATCAAAGAGCAATGGAGTTATGTTTTATACTTTATATTAGTAATTTTTAACCTGAGGCTCATGAACTTATCTATTTAGGTTGTTCATAACTGTTTTCAATATAAATAGTTTCCTTTGTTTGTAGTATTATGCGTTTTATTTTGTGCACTTAAAAATATTCTGAAAAAAATTTATTCTGATAAGGGGTCTATAAGCTTTACTATACTGCCAAAAAGAATCTGTGAAATAAAAATTAGTTAACTACTTTGCTTTATAGAAACGTTTCTAAAGAATTGGCTGATAACTCCACAGGAGTCCAGATTTAAGCAAGATATATTTTGGTGCAGCAACTAAGAATTGAATCATTAGGTAATTAGGGATTCCTACACTGGTTGGGGAGAAATGACCCTGTATTGAAAGTGAATTCTTCATTATCTCTATAAGACATTTGCATAATCATTTTTAATGTTACTATCTTAAATCAAAAAGTTACCAAGATGTATATTTTTCTAATATGTGAATATTTGAAAATTTGTTGTATAATGTGTGTAATTCGAGACAAATTTAAAAGCAAGTAAATTAAGTTTATTAGACATTTATGTGTTATTAATAATTCAAAAAGCCCTTTTCTCTTGCCTCATTGTGGTATAAAGGTCCCCTTAGGGTATCAAGACTATTAATAAGAGACACATTTTATGCAAAGCTAAAAAGAATTCAAGTATGGGCCTGTGTGCAGACTATGTATGTGCTCTGAGTACCAGATGCCTGATTAATTAAGTGTAAAGAGATCCATGACCAGAAGGTTGGCTGCCAATTGACTTTGTATGGTGGGGGACAAGCAATGACATAGAGAAGGGAACTATTAAATAGCCTCTGAAATTGGGAGTGCTTAATATTTTTTCTTCTTTCAAGAACTATAGATTCTGCTGTGGCTTCTGCAGTAACAAAAATAGAGCCCATGTATCAGAAACATCTCTCATCCAGGATTTACTCTGACAAAGACAAGCAGGAAAATATTAAAATAAGCTGGGCTGTTGGCCAGGAAGACAACTTCCAACATAATCTGGAAGAAACTCAGCACCTCTTAGAAGAACTCCATCTAAGCAGTGTGCAGGTATGAAATCTGAATTTCTGAACAAGAGCTCTATAATATATAATAACATTATTATTGTAATGTTTTCCAACATGATGATTTTTACTGCAGAAAAGCATAACTTCAGTTCTCAAGAGGGAATTATGTAATGAAAAGATAGATGTTTAAGCATTCCTGAAGGAAAACTTTATTCTTAAAATGTACTGTTAGTAGATTACTACTAATTACTAATTAGTAGTAATTACTACTAAAGTTTTAGAATGAAATACAGTAGAAAAAAACCTTTCAAATTCCATTTTCTGCCTTTTTATTTATTGACATAATTTTCTCTTTATTTCCCTCATCCTTTGCTTTTCTTTTTTTCATAAATTTTATTTTGCTTTGTTTTCAATTAATGAACATTTATTTTCTCTCCTTCCTATCTTGCCTTGCCCATTAAAAAAAAAAATTAAGTAACAAATATAGTGAAACATGCAAAACAAATTTCCACATTGACAATGGCCAAAATTGTAGTGTTTCATTCTGCATTTTAGTCCATCAAATATCTATCAGGAGGTAGGTAGCATAGAATCATGGTTGGTAATCGCATAATCAGAATACTTACATCTTTCAAAGTCTTTTGTCTTTACTATGGTGGTGTTATTATATAAAGAGTTCTAATGATCATGCTGTCTGTATCATTTTGTTTTTTCCCCAGTTTCTCTGAAACAGTCCATTTAGTCATTTCTCACAAAATAGTACATATTTAAACAAATTTTTTTAAAAATTGATGCTATGACATTTGGTACATATATATGATAGTATTTATATTATTTTATTTTCTGTGATACTTTTTATCACATTGTAGTTTCCATGTTTAATTATCTTTTTAAATTAAATTTATTTTAGCTTCAACTTTGAAATTATGATAGTTTCTCTTTTTTTAGCTTTACCTCAAGCTTAATAAATTCTGTTTCAGCCCTTTATTTTAACTATATATTTTTTCATTTTTAAATGTGTTTCTTGCAAACAACATATTGTCAGATTGTGATTTTTAATCCACTCTGCTATTGTTTTGTAGGTCACTTCATCACATTCATATTGAAAATTGTAATTAATAGTTGTGTATTTCCCTCCATCCTAATCCTTCTATCAATATATTGCTCTTTCAAACTACTCACTTAGAACATTAAGAATGCAGATAACATTTATCCATATAAGTAGTTTGACCTTAGTGAATTCCTCATAATTGACCTTTGATGTTTATCTTATATTTCTCCTACATTTTATATGCCAAATTTTTTATTGGGTTCTGTTCTTTTGAAATACAAAATACAAAAAGTATTTCTATTCATTTAAATGTCTTTTTTTTTTTTTCATTCAAAGATCATACTTAGCTTTGCTAGGTAAGTTATTCTTGATTGCAAACCCAGGCACTTTGAGCTTTGAAATATAATGTTCCAAGCCTTTTGGTCTTTTTAATGTAGAAACTGCTAAATCTTATGTTATCCTCTTTTTAGCTCCACATATTTAAATTTTTTTCTTGTTGCTTATGGTATTTTTTCCTTATCATGAAAAACTTGACTATCATAACATCTGAAATTTAACTATCATAATGTTCCTGTGAATTTTTATCTTGAGAGCTCTTTCAGATGGTGATCAATGTGTTTTTTATTTATTTACTTATTTGTTTTTATTTTACCCTCTCATTATAAAACTTAAGGGCAGTTTTCCTTAATTTCTTGTAATATTATATCAGACTTTAAACTCTTTTTTTTTTTTAAATCATAACTTTCAAATACTTCAACCAGTTTTTTGTTGTTTTTTTTTTATTTCTTCCTTATCTTCTTATTCTAAAATTTCAGGGCAGTTTTCCTTAATAATTTCTTATAATTTTGTATCAAGATTCTTTTTTTGGTTTTAATTTTCAGGTCATCTAACAATTCATCTACTATCTGTCCTCATTAATAAGTCATTTTTCTAATGAGATGTTTCATATTTTCTTTATTATTTCTTATTGTCTTATAAAGTGATTAATTCCTCATTAATTATTTTCTTAAGTTTTGAGACTTCTTTTTTCAATTGGTTAACTTGTTTTCAGAATTTTCTAATTTTTTTCTCAACCTCTTTTATTTGATTTTAAAGTGCTTTTTAAGCTCTTCCAAGAGTTCTTTTGGGGCTTGTGACCATTTAACATGGCTTGTGACCTTTCAACATTTTTCTTTAAAGTAGGAGTGTTGTTTATTTTTAACTTCTTTTACTTCTAAGTGTGAACTCAGATCTTATCTATAATACTTATAGTAGCTATTTGTGATCAGCTTCTTTCTCCTTTGCTTATTCATTTTTTTCATTATGGTCAGGCTTCAGGTTTCAAGTTTTTCATAATGTGGTTTCCTAACTACTGTCTGGGGATCCTGTCCTGACACATCTCTCTGCTCCTTTTGCCACAAGTTAGGCACCCAGCATGCAGTCACCATAAATTCTCCTGCTTCTCATAGTCCCTTCCATGACTACAAACTTCACCCCATTGGTCTGCCCTAGAACGGATCCAAGGACCCCACTCTCCTGCCAGTGTCTTCAGCAAGCTGGGTTCCCTGCCCAACCCTCTCCTCTCAGTATATTTATCAGGCCTTAGCCCAGGACCACGTCCAGTTAGCACAACAAGGCCTGGCCTACCAGAACACGGGAGGGTTCTTCAGTCTTCCTCTGACCAGCTGTTTGATCTCTACCCTGTCTAAAAGGTTAAAGTTCCTGAAGTACAGGGTACCCAGCTGCCTAACAGGCATGTTATTTGTTGGCTTCATTTTTTAAGTCTTTTTTTTTTTTGGCAGGTTTTTATTTTTCCCAATACATGCAGAGATTGTTTTTTAACATTCTCCTTTGCAAAATCTTGTGTTCCAAATTTTTCTCCTTCCTTTTACCCTCATGTAGACAGCAAGCAATCCCATTATGGGTTAAACGTGCAATTCTTCTAAACATATTTCCATATTTGTCATGCACAAGAAAAATCAGATCAAAAGATAAAAAAAAAAAAAAAAAACACAAGCAAACAAACAAAAAGTAAAAATACTATACTTTGATCCACATTCAGTCTCCGTGGTTCTTTCTCTGGATGTGGGAGGCTTTGTCCATCACAAGTCTATTGGAATTACCTTGAATCACATCTTTGTTGAAAAGGTTGGCTTCATTTTTTTAATAATAATAATAACCTATGTGATAATACCATATATGATATGTCATTTTTCAGTTTCATCTGACTTTCTGTGACTACATTTGGGATTTTCTTGGCAGAGATTTTGGTTTCCCATTTCCTTCTCTAGCTCGTTCTACAGATGGGGAACTGAAACAAACAATGCTGAATTGATTTGCTTGGAGTTTAGCTAGTAAATGGCTAAAGTCATATTTGAATTCAGACCCAATACTCTTATCTACTGTACCACCTAGTTGTTTTTTTTTTTTTAAGAGGAAAAAAGTTAGTTTTTAATAGAAATACAAGTGTCACATAAAATTTCTCAATTAAGAAATCATTATAGATATTTCACAGTACAATGTATAAATCCAAATTTCCTAAAAAGAAAGGCCAATTTGAAATAAATTGCTATAAGCTTTCTTCCAACTATTCATGTTACACATGCGTGTGTCTATTTGATTCATCTGGTTTGTCAACTCTTCAGGCCTGAGATGTCTTATCTTAGCCAGATTTTTCTTTCCTTTGGATTATTCAACATCATCCATGTCAGTTACACATAATTAGGGAATTTCATAAACTCTCCTAGCATAATGCTTTTTAAAATTCTGAATTTCTGGTTTGCCTCTGTTACCATATAATGACGGAATCATTGAAAAGCAAGGCAGATCTTGGCAAAGCTTTACAAGTACAAAATCTCTTAGTTTTCAAATGCATCTACAGCTATAATATTAAGAACAATAGGAGAAGAAATGCAATATTTAATACTGTTTTAAAAAGTTGGGCATCATGGTCATCACCTTGAAATGAAAGCAATATCAACATCTTGCTTACATGTGGTAGAGTTTTATTTTTATACATAAAGTAATAATCAGCTTGAATTTTAGGCTTTTCCCCTTTCGGGTTTTCCCACTTCTATGTATTCTTCAACTTACCAACATCTTTTCTAAAATATGGCATCAAGAACTGACACAGTACTTAAATAGGATCTGACCATGACAGAGACATTATAATAGTAGACTGTCATCTCCCTATCCACTTTGTCTCTCAGCATACCCTAGTACTGCATTATCTTTCCTGGTTACCATAAGACACTGCCAATTTTTAACATTATAATATTGAATTTTCAATCCACTAAGTCCCAGACATTTTCTTCCAAATTAACTGCTTTATAGCCATATCTATCCCCATCTTGTACTCATGAATTAACTTATTTTTATTTTATGTTCTATTTGGAATACTATTCTAGCCTAGTGGTGTCAAACTCAAGACAGAAACAGTGCTTTTAAATCATGTGTAAGTTCCTTGCAGACTGCATTTTTGTTTTCTTTTTAAAATATCCTATTATTATTTCCCAATTACATGTAAAGAAAATTTTAAGCATTATTTTTTTTAAACTTTGATTTCCAAATTTTCTCTTGTCCCTCCCTCACCACTTCCTTCTCTTAAGACAGTAAGAAATTTGATATAGGTTATATATGTGCAATCATGTAAAACCTATTTTCATATTAGTCATGTTATAAGAGAAGAAACAGACAAAAGAAAAAAAAAGTTTAAAAAAGAAAATGAAAAATAGTATGACTTGATTTACATTCAGACTCCATCAGTTTTTTCTTTGTTTGTTAATAGCATTTTTCATCATGAGCTGTCTTGAAAGAAGTGAGCTGTATTCCAAAGTCATGTTTCTCATTTCTAGATATCTTCAGTTCAATGCTATATGACCACTATTTAAGATTTTGTAGACAAGATTCCTTTCCAGATATAGGCAGGTTTAAATGATCTCTGAGATCTCAATCTAACATGTTTTATTTAACTTATTTGGAATTAGGGTCTTTCAGTATCATCATCATGTAAATTAATGCTAAACAACATTCAAATGAAACAGTTAGCCAGTATCTGGAGTCATTAGCTTCCCCTTGTCCAATTCTAATTTATAAGGAATTATTTTCTTCATAGCTTTTTTACTTTTCCATTTGGCCAATTCTATTTTGTGCACATCTTTTTTTCCAGTTTTTTTTTTTTTTTCGCTTCCTTCACCAAGCTATTGACTATTTTTTTCTTCAGTCTCTTGTGTCTCATTTCTTTTTCTCATTTTTTTTTTGTACCTCACTGATGTTTAAAATCCTTCTGGGGCTCTTCCAGGAATTTTTTTTTTTGGTGGGGGAAAGGGGGGAGCAGGCGGGGGAAGCCTGAAACCAATTCACATTTTTTTTGATGTTTTGCATTTAGGCATTTTTGACATTACTGTCCTCTTCTGAATTTGTGTTTTTATTTTCCTTATTACTATAGTAGCTTTCTATGCTCAGGTTCTTTTGTTATTGTTGTTATTGTTGTTGTTTGCTCATTTTTTCAGCTTACTTCATAAATTTTAAGAGTTGACCTCTGCTCCTGGGCTGGAGGGGAACTGTTACAAACTTCTCGTATCAGGAGCTTTGGGTCCTGTTCACTTGCCTGTTGCTCCAAGATCATGCTCCAAACTTATTGTTTTGCCAGGGCTGTAGGGCTTTGGTCTCTAATCTACTCTGGGTATTGAGGTCTTCTGTTGACTTGCCTGGACATTACCTGCACTAAATTGTACATCTCTTTTACTCAAGTGAGACACGCTTTTCCTGTTGACTTTCTAGGTTGTCATGGGTTGGGAAATTTTTTTCATTTTGTCTTTTTGTTGTGTCTGCTGCTCTAGAATTCATTTTGATCAAGTTCCCATCTTATTTCTCCATCTTGGCTCCACCTCCTTACAGATTACATATTGACTTAGTTTTTTTTTTAACTAATTTTATGTACATTTTGTTATATTTTTTATTTATTTTGTTAAATATATCCTAATTATATTTTAATCTGTTTCGTACCACATGTTTGATACCTCTGTTCTAAACTATCCAGAGCTTTTTGTATCCTGACTCTTATCATGCACTGTTTAAGCTATCCTGGATTTGTGTCATCTGCAAACTTGATAAGCATGCTATCTATTTAAGTCATTAGTAAAAATATTAAACAGGATTATCTTTGGAAATCCAAGGATAGAACTAAAGCAAAATAATAATTAAACCTGCTCAGTTACCACTTTGTTTTTTGTTTGTTTGTTTGTTTGTTTTGTTTTGTTTATTATAGCTTTTTATTTACAAGTTATAAGCATGGGTAATTTTACAGCAATGACAGTTGCCAAACCTTTTGTTCCAATTTTTTTCCCTCCTTTCCCTCATCCCCTCCCCGAGATGGCAGTTTGAACCAAAACATGTTAAATATGTTAAAGTATAAATTAAATTCAGTTACCACTTTGAATAGCAATCTTTTCCTTTCTTTGTCCCTCGTTTTATTTTTCCAATATTCAAAATCCCTTTATCCTTTTCACTTGCCTCACCAGTCTTAGCTCAATCTGAGTTTTATTTTTAATCTTCCTGAAACTGTTCTTCCAGGTGTATACCACATTTTTGTATTCATCATCCATTATCTGTCCTTGCTTTAATCTACAATACATATTTTTTTTAAATCTAAGTTTGTTAATAAGTACCTGGATATCCACATTGGTTAGTTTAGACAGCATGATATTTTTTCTGATAAGGAAAATTCTCCAGAATTTTTTAGAGTTTTGCATCCTTCCTAAACAGACTAATAGCCTCTTCGGTTGTATGTTAAGCCATGATATCCAATCTGTTGTCTGTATCTGTTCTTTCAAAAACTAGAGAAATTGCCTGCTTTATTTGGTTTTCAGCAATTGATATAAAATAACATAACTATCCAAAATACAAAGAATTTTGATGAGAAGCAAAACAGACAATTTTAAATATTTGAGAAATTTTTTTAAGTTTTTTAATATTAAAATCAATGCCAATTGGATGAAAAAAAGAACATGGTCTGGGGAAAACAAATGTACATGAAAAATTTCTGAAAATTTAATATCTAGAATTTATCAGAAAATGAATAAATCAAAAATGAAGTAGAAAATTTAAATGAAAAGTTAGAACCATGTTTTAACATACAAATTTGTAGGGAAATATTCAAGGGGTAACTCCCTAAAAGTGATTTATTTAAATTGTTCACATTCTGACTTCTACTCTAATTAATAATGGGAGAATTTTGTATACAGTATGGCACAGTAAAAAAATCAAAGTACTATATTGGATTCAAGAGTTTTAATTCTGACCATGACAGTGACTAGAAGTCTGACTTAAAGAAAGGTACTTTTCTTACCAGAGTCTCAGTTAGGTCTAGATATTCTATAAGGTCTCTTTCATGTCTAACATTCTTTCATGCTATATTGTGTAGACGAATGTCTTCAATATTTATATCAATACCTATACTAGTGTAATTTAGACTTAGAACATTGGTAAATTTTAGACAAACATAAAAGAACAAGTTTTATTAAAGATATTGGTTTACTTCCCGTTCCAATATTATTTGGTTTTTTTGTTATTTTTCTTTTTATCAACATTACTAATATAGAAATAAAAAGAAATATTCATAACTTCATACATATAATATATATCATACTGTTTGTCTTCTAAATGGGTAGAGAAGGAGCAGGAGAGAGAGCAAAAATATATTCTCTCAGAATTTAAAAAAGGGTTAAAAATAAACATAGTCTTAAAAGTAAAGAATATTTTTTTTTGTTTTTGTATAGCAGCACATTTGTTCTACAAGTGCTATCTGAATATGCCTAAAATATTGCTTTCTCATTAGCTGTTTTCTTTGTACTAGAAATGGTGCTTGCACAGCACTATGTATCCCCAAAAGTTTTTCAGTTTCAAGATACAAATATCTGTTAAAAATTCAAAAGCTTCATGCCTTTACAGCCTGCTTAATACCCTATTGAGTTTGCAATGCAAAATACAAATTTGAAACACACAAAAAAATTCCATGATTTTATAATAAGATGGGTTTAAAATGACTAGCATAAACCTTTTGTTCAGTTTACAATGTTAATGGACCATGACTTTGAATCATGGGTGGGGGAACATCTTCCTGTGGTAAAAGTTTTTCATAGATATTATCAAGATTTAGCTACATTATTCTATCCTTACATGCCCTCCAATCAATTCCTTGACTTTGCCTGTAGATCCTAAATTGATTGTTACCGATTTCCACCCCAAAAAAGAATGTTAACTTCTGAGTAAACTGTAAGTGTAACTTAAAATCAATATGTCTGCTTCCTTATCTACTCCTACCCCTTGCCTTTGTGATACATTCTAAGTTATAATGGTAAGAGAACGATATCTATCACCAAAATGAGTATCAACCTTTACAGATTTTATAACAATAGTACATTAGAACTTGGAGACAAATTTGCTCACTATATAGAAAATCCATTTTGATAAAAGCTGTCAGATTGTTTTGTCTCTATTTCTCAAAAATTGGCACTGCCTCAGTAACAAGAGATCTTCATTATGAACCTACTCTGGCAGTGGATAGAGCATAGTGAATAGATAGAGCACTACCTTGGAGTCAGAAGAACCTGAATTCAAATCCAGTTTCAGACACTTAACATTTCCTAGCTGTGTGACCCTGGACAAATCATTTAATTCCAAAAGCCTCACAAAAACAAAACAAAAGAATCTACTCTGTTCTGAACGCTATGCTTAGAACTAGGAGAAACAGAAAGTTTGGGAAGACATGAATCCTGAAACCACAGATCTTACATCTGATGAGGATAAAGATATGTACAGAGAATAACTGTGATACATAATAAATTCTTTGGAGAGGTACAAAATAGAATGCTATATGTTCTCCAACAGACAATAGTTTATAAGTGGTTTATTTGGAAAGGTGTTGTGAAGAAGATAATATTTGAATTGGACTTTAAAGGATGAGTAAGAATTCAGCCAAAAGAAAAGAAATAATATTCTAGTCTTATAGAAACATGTAATCAAAAACATAAAGAAGGTAGGAAAGCATGTAAGGCATGTTCAAGGTATAGAAAACAGGGCAATTTGCCACAATATACAATCATCAAAAAGTATTAAGCACTGGTCACTGATTCTTAAATCATACTTGAAGATTACATAGGTAACACTAGCACTAATCACATTGATCTGAACCTTTTTTTCCTGACCAAATCTAGTTCTTCAGTCTCTGTTGCTTCTTAGTGGGATGATGTATAGTGGAAACTCAAAATTTTCTGGAAGAATACATAAATTATGGAGCAAATTTAATTCTTGTTAAAACCTTCTATTCAGTTTTCATTCGTCTTCCTTAGAGGGAAAGAATTACTTTCCTTTTTTTCTTTTTAATCTCAAGGATCATAGGTAAAGTTGTATTTAGCTGCTGTTTCTCATTGTATGCTACTAAATCAAGAATACACATTTAGAGCTGGAAGATAAATTTGAAGTCACCTAATCAAGCTCCTGATTTTAGAATTGAGAAAACTGAGATTCACAGAGGTTAAATGAATTTTTATCAGTCACATAATGGATAGCAATTGAACCAAAATTCAAATATTTTTGTCTTCTCTTTCCAAATCTATTGCTTTTCCTTTTATGACATTGCTTTCCTACAAAGCTTATAACCTGTCCTAACAAACTCCTATGGGTCCAGGAAAATGAGGCTAAATAATAATTGAAATGTTAAGGTATTTCATTAAATTTGACTGTTCTTTTTTTTTCAGGATCTTCATGAAGAAGTTAATCAACTAACAAATTCTGAAACTCTATCAAGTATTGACAGTCTTGAAGCTGGAGATCATGAAGAAATCTACTCAACACTTAGTAAAGCTCTGTCTTCAGCAACCCAGCAGAACTCTATTTTTCACAATTCACAGCCTCCACAGACCACAAATCAGGTTTATTTTGATGCAGGTGAATTGCATCTTTCTAAAACTCAACATATAAATAATTGGCTTATAAACTTAGGTGATCAAAATACACAGACAGCCTCTCCTTTTCCAGACTTTATAAATAAACATAACGACCATTTTAATAATCCAAAATTAAAATCATTTGCTCTTAATAGGATTGGTGAAAGAAGTACAGATGCTTCTGATAATACAGTAGCCATTATACATAGCCCATGTACTTTTGCACAAGATAAAAAGGCTGAAAAAACTTCAGAAACCTTCAGTATATGGAAAATTGACTCTTTGTCGTCTAGAATGTTTAAAAGAGAGAGACCATTAGTTGCTGAGAGCCCAACATTTAGATTCAGCAAAACTTGGACCACTTCATGTCCCAATACAAGAGAAACAGTTCAATCTTCAGAACATGAGAAATGTCCTGAATTAACTCAACCAAACAGAACCACTTCAGTACCTGCTTCAAATATACCTATGGCAACACCTATAATACTACCTTCTAGTCAATGGACTAACTATAAAAGTACTTATAATAATATACATTCAACTAGTTTTTTGCAAAAAAATAATACGCACTTAGAAGAAATTTGCCCAATCCAGTGTACTGATGGGCTAGACAATTTGAAAGATTTAAAAGATGAAAAAATGAAAAACTTTGGAAGTAATAACCAGGCATTGCCTTTTTTATTTCCAGATGCACTTAGTGCTTCTTTTATGTATAACAACCCTGATCAAATGTCAATGAAAGATAAAAATGAGAAAACAGTTGGAACCACACCATCACTGTCTAATAATTCTGACTTAGTTGGACAACCAAAAAAATCCAAACATAATAATCATGAGAGAAATGGAGTGAAATTACTCAAAAGTATATTAAAGAAAGAATCCAAATATGAAAATGATTATTTCAAGGCATTAATTATAAATCGAGGCATCAGCTTAGGAAATCAAACTGCAGCAGCAATCAGAGATAGTGTGGAGCTGACAAAAGCAAAGGGAAAGGGCTCAGAAATTCAAAAAAGCATTAAAAAACTCAGGTGGTTTGATGAAATTGGCCAAACAGAAAAAGAAGATGGAGAAAATTCATTGAAAACTGGACTAGCATCATCACAGCCAACTTCTGTTCAAACCAAAGTCAGTAGTACCAGCAACGCTAGTGTTCATACTTGTGCTATTAATTCTGCTAGTTGTGGAAATCACAAGGATATATTGGGAATAATGAAGTATGAAAACACCAAGGGTAACTCTCTTATCACAAAAAATACTACTACACAAATGTCTGAAACAGATAATGTGCCTTTGCACTCTTTTGTACCTTCAGGTAAAAGCTTTACAAAACAAGCCTGGATAACTTCAAAAAAAGAGGAAGGCAAATTCCCTGTTCGGAATAATGATTCTAAAACTCAGAAAACTATTCCACGGAGTGGGATAATAAAATTAATTCGAAGATCAAGGGCTTGTAAAGCCCAATCAGGTATTACATCTAAAAACAAAAAAGGCACTGTCAGTAGACCACAGACTACAAATGAAGCCAACAAGACTCAGGGGAAATTAATTGCACCTCATCCTCCTCATAAACCTGTAACAAACAGTAGGATTAGTAAAACTGTAAAAGATTCTCAGTGTCAACAAATGATGCCTACAAAATCCCAAAGCAGTACTATAAGTAGTAGAAACTTAGGCTCAAGGTATGTTTTTCCAACAGAGAGCAATTTTAGTCACATCTCTCAAGAAAGCAACCCTTCATTTTGGAATACTAATAGCTCTGACTTAGTCACTTCAATGCCATCATTACCTTCCTATCGTGCCTCTGAATGCCAAATATCAGCAAAGATAAACCATAGTATGAAAAACACTCAGATGATTGCCCAGAAAGATGGTTCATTAATTTGTGCACAAAGAAGTCCCCTCTGTGAAGAAAACAGTCACTCTTTGAAACCTATTGAAGAAAAAGTTGGTTTTCAGTGGAAAGAAGAACATAGTGCCATA
Organism: Antechinus flavipes; assembly: GCF_016432865.1. NCBI lineage: Eukaryota > Metazoa > Chordata > Mammalia > Dasyuromorphia > Dasyuridae > Antechinus > Antechinus flavipes. The sequence goes on from NC_067400.1 coordinate 495,225,752, forward strand.
GGACAAAATGAGAACGCTACTGGTAAGATTATGCTGACTTAAAAAAAAATAAGTAGAATGTGTCTGCATTATTTTGTATGTGAAATTTCTTATAGCATGCATTAAGCATCATCCCAAAAGAATTAGTCTGCTTCTTTTATTATGTGAGTTAGTAGAAAAAGTGTTAATTATGTGCTTAATATTTATATGTCTAATGCCAAGTGAACCACGTCTGTCTGCTGTCATAGAGCTTACAAACTAGGGTGAAAATGACATGAATATAACTTAAATATGATGCAGATTATTGCCTCATAAGTGTATCATAGAGGTGAAAAACAAAATGCTACTTGAAGTGAAATCTGGGGGAAATCATCACTAACTGGAAACTGCAGAGAAATCAGTCATCAAGAATTTATTAATTCCTATAATTGCCAGATTGGGGATATGAGGACAAAAAAGAAACAAGTCAATACCCTCCAAGAGTGGATACAACATTTTTATTAATAAAATATATGTAAAATATAAGTTAATTTTATAGATGGATATTAGCAGCTAGGAGGGGTCAGCTAGTTTTTGAGCTGAATTTTTTTCTCTATAGTATTGATTTTTCCAAATACACGTAAAGATAGTTTTCAGCATCAATTTGTGTTAAGATATTGTATTCCAAATTCTTTGTCTCTCCCCCTCTTCCCTTTCCCCAAGACAGCAAATAATCTGATATAGGTTATACATATACAATTATCTTAAACATATTTACATATTTGGCATGTTGTGCAAGAAAAATCAAGACCAAAAGGGGGAAAACTATAAGAAACAAAGAGGTGAAAATACTATTTCAATCCACATTCAGTCTCCATAATTCTCTGATGTGGATGGCATTTTAAATCTCAAGTATTTTGGAATGGTCTTGGATCATCACATAATCTTGCTGGTACTGTGTACAGTGTTCCCCTCTTCTGCTCACTTCATCAGCATATCAGCTTTCTGAAATCAGCCTGTTCATCATTTCTTACTGAATACTATAACTTATTCAGCCATTCCCCAAATGATGAGCATTCACTCAATTTCCATTTATTTGCCACTATAACGAGAGGCAAATTTTTTTTGCACATGTGGGTCTTTTTCCCTCTTTTTTTATATCTTTGGGATATCAGTAGTGACACTGCTGAATCAGACTATAGACAGTTTTATAGTCTTTTGGTCTTAGCTCTAAATTTTGATCTGAGTTTTTTTAAAGAAACAAGGAAAAATACAGAAATGAGAAGGGAGTTCATTCAAATGCAAAGAATATTCAGTATAGAGGTGTGAAGATGAAATATAAAATATTCTATGTGCAGAAGAGTATAAAGTAACTTTGGATGGACTAGACAGTGTGTTAATGAGAGTAATTTACAATAAAGTTAGGTTGAATTTATATTTGATGCTACAGGTAATAGGAAACCATTGAAGTGTGTATTGGATCAGTAGGTAGGGGAGAGACACTAGGGGGAAGAGTAACATGTTCAGACCGACATTCCAGGAAAATTTTTTTATCAACTTTATAAATGATAGCCTGTTTTTAGGAAAGATTGAGGCAAAGAAATTAAGTCAAAGGCTATGGCAATAGTATAGATAGTACCATAGAAAAAGTGATGAATGTCTGAATAATGGTAGTGACTTGTGAGTAATAGAGGACTGAGAGGTGTTAATGTAGATTGGGCAACTGATTGGAATGTATAGACTGAGGGATAGTGAAAAGTCAGTAACATCAATATATTTTTAAATGTCACAAAAAATCAGTAATCATAAGGAAAATCAGATTTAAAGAGAAAAATGATGCACTTGGACAAAAAGGACTTGCTGAATTTGAAACAACCAGTAGAGATGTCAAATAAGCTTCTGGATAGAACTAAGAAGAAAGATCAGGACTAGAGATGCTAACCATGTTATATCAACATGTTAATTAAAACCTTCAGAGTGAATGAGATTGCCAAGGAAGGTTATAAAGTGGGGAGGTGATTCTGCTGTCAACAATGATGAAAAAAGATCATTATCAAAGTACTTTGATTTGTGGCAAAGAATTAACAATTAAGCAAAAAATATCCTATACAGAGACTATATCTGCCAATGTATAAATTTTTCCTTCTAATAGTCCCTTGCTTCTCTGCCATGAGGAGGGAAATTCTCTGCACCTTCACTGGCTTTTCAATTATTTGTCTGCCTTTTAGTATCCTTTTCAGCTATATTGTGCTGAATGTGTACATTGTTTTTTTTGGTACTAGTTATTTTATTCTATCAGTTCATTCAGATTTTCTTAACTTTATCCTTAACTGCACAATATTTTTCCACTACATTCAAATGTCATAGTTCTTGGGATTTTTATGTCATTTCTCAATTGATGGGAATATAGTTTGTTTCTTGTTCATTATGCTGTTGCTGCTGTTATATCCAAATCTTCATGATCTAGTGCACTTATAGCACACCAAGTCCAGTACTATTCAGGGGTTCCATCTTGGGTAACATTTCTTAGTATAGTTAATAGCTTCATTGAGTTATACAAGCCCTTCCGCCATGACAAGGTAGTGATAGTTCTTTGCTACCATCAAGAGTGCTGCTATGAATATTTTGTTATAAATTTTGGAACTTTGTTTCTCTCTGTCTGTCTTGGTATACAAGCCCAGTATTAAGTAATTTGATTTGAAAACTTTAGCTAGCTACTATACTTGTATAATTCCAATTTGTTATCCAGAACAGATGAACCAATTCATAACCCTACTGAAAATATATTAATGTTCCTGGCTCCCTATAGTTAATCTGCTGTTAACTCTTCCTTTCTTTAATCATATTTTTTCTTTTCACATGGAACAAAGTGAATTATCCAGGTAAATTGTTTTGTGTTTTTCTACTATTAATCATGTAAAAACTATCTGTAATCTCTAATTCTCCTTGGAAAAATTGTTTATATCCTGTTCATATTGATTCTCCACTTATCGTGAATATCAGACACATATCTATATTTGATGCAAATATCTTCCCACTCCAGTTTTCATTTTTATTGTTTTAATTTAAATGTGCAAATCACTTTTAATTTTTTTTAACATTTTTATCATTTTTATTACTTGAAATTAAAACTTGTACAAATAAAATCAATGATGCAAGGATATGAAAGGGAAGTAAGAATCAGGTTAAAATTTGCCATATTTTTCTAACAAAGTTCTGATATTCAAACTATGTAGGGAACTATAAATATATAAGACCAAAAGCCATTCCCCTAAAGCAGAGGTTCTCAAACTTTTGTTTTCAGTACTTTATCCTATTAAAAATTATTGAGGCTCTCTCCAAAGTTATCTGGATTATATTTATAGACATTTACTATATTGGAAATAAAGACTATTTTTGAATTTGTAGACCCTCTAAAAGGGTTTCAGAGATTCCCCAGGATTCTCTAGACCATACTTTGAGAACCACTGCTAAAGAATCTTGTATTCTTGTATAGTAGAGTTGGTAATTACTGATAAGTTTCTGGCCACCCTTTTTTGGTTATAAAATACAACTTTGAATTTTATTTGGAAAGTCTCCATGAGTATGACATCTCCAATCTTGATTTCCATAGTGTATAGATTTGGTCAAATCTAGCCACTCTTCATTGCTTTATTTTCTGAACTGTTATCTCACATAGTCCATTGAAGTGGTGGAGACTAAATGTAGTGAGACGATTCTGCTGTCAACAATGATGAAAAAAAGATCAGTATCAAAATACTGGCAAACTGATTTTACATCTTTTTGTTCTCATATTTTAATCTATAAATGCTCTCAGGATGGTTTACTTAGTTTGTTTTCTGCCAAACTTTTTTATGCAGGTTAATTTTCTTTCCACAGCTTCTTACAGTTTTGTGAGGTAATTTTGGGATATCCTTTATAAAATTACAGATTCATTAAGTTGGAATGGATCTCAGACTTGAAACTTGAAACAAACTTGAAAAAGAATGTCTTCCCTAACATAGCCAACAAGTGATTGTTTAGTCTTTCTTTGATAGAGGAAAGAGCATCCAGCTAGCTCCCAAAAGCATCCCTAGACATTTGGATGTTATTTTCTTACATTGAATTTAAATATGCTTCTCTTTACCTATATCCTATAATTATGGCCTCTGAGGACAAATAGAACAAAATTTATGTTGCTTCCATCTTAGAGATTTAGATATTTTAAGAAAGCTAATATGACTCACTTGAGTCTTCTCTAAAGATATCTTAAAAGTTTCTTCCAATGATATTCACAGGCCATGATTTTCTGTTATCATCATTTTTGTTATTCTCTTCTGGATATGCTCCAGCTTGCTAATTTCTTTCTTCCAAAGAGATGTTTCTCAAAACTGAAAACTCCTCTATCTGTATTCTATCAAGAAAACAAGACTTTCCCTTGTCTAATACATTTTAAATTGCATAAACATTTGGAGCCAACAAGTTTCACTTTTTACTCACATTAAGCTTGTGAGACATAGTCATACTTCCCTTATTGGTTCTTCTAGGATTGATTTTTTTTTTTGAATCTGTAAGGAGACATTTTGTTATTCAGTTATTTCAATCATGTACAATTCTTCATCATCACATTTGGAGTTTTCATGGCAAGATACCAATGTATTTTGCTATTTCTTTCTCTAGCTCATTTTATATATGAGGAAACTTAGGCAAAAAAAGCAAGTTACTTGCAAGGGGATCGGGGGGTGTCACACAGCTAGTAAGTGTCTGAAGCCATATTTGAATACATTCCTGATTCCAGGCTGGCACTCCATCCATTGTACCATCTATTTGCCCAGATGACATTTATCCATATTCAATTTCATCCTTCTCTATTTGATTCAAAATTCTAGCCTGTTAAGATCTTTTTTGAGCCACATCCAATGTATTACTTGTATGTGATTCACAACCTTATATCAACTGCAATAACTATCCCAGCATTGATTAAAAGGAAAATCCAGCACAATAACAGAGTAAATCCTTACGATACTTTACTGGAAACCTTATTCATTTCAAGCTGACATGAAAATATTAATGACTACTCTTTGGGGCTTGCTATTCAATTAGTTTTTAATCCACTTGTTACATTTTTTTTCTTGCTCATATCCCTTCATCTTGTCTATAAAAATAATATGAAATTTTGTCAAAACTTTTACTAAAATCAAAATTAACAACATAGCACAGTAGAAATGTCACTGGCTCTGAAGTCAGAGGACAGGGTTCAAAAGTTACTTTTGATATTCACCACCTATGTGACTTTATGCAAACTCTTAATCACTCAGGGTTTCTTTCAGCTCTAAATCTGTAATCTGATGATCCAACTACTCTAGTGACCTCATCAAGAAAGGAGATTAAATTAGGTATGATGAAGCTAAGATGAGTCTTTGGGATCCCATCTATCTTTTGATTAAAGGGATAGCAATCAGCCTATTATTAATAAGTTACAGGATTTTTATAGTAATCACAATAAACCTTACTTGGTTTATATAATTAATTCCCTGCCGTTCTTTGAAAATTGGGACATCATTGATCTGCCTTTGATGAATGTGTTTATGTGTTGTTATTGCTGGATAAACTGAGGGTCATTAGCTAGGAGCCATTTTTAATTATTTTGAAGAGCTATCATGGAATAAAGAGTTGACTTGTTCTTATTGTGCATAAAGAATGTAGAGTACAAATTACAGAAAGATTATTTTACATTTAAAATTATCCAACAATAGAAAAGACTTTCTTGTGAAGTAATGAGATCTCTGTCCCTTGAAAAGTTAAGCAGGATTTAATTTTCTATCATAAAGAAACAATTCCTGAATGGGGAAGTTTAACCAAATTATCTCTTAAGATCTCTTCTATTTCTAATATTCTATAAATGTCACTAATAGTTTTTTCCTCTTAAATTTAAATAATGACTATAAATTGTAAGAAACACAGCATTTATAGGAATTCAAGGGTCTTATGTGAAGGACATGGATCAGTAACAATTCATCTGAATCTTTATGCAATTTCTTTTGCTAGATGTCTGAACTGTTGAACTCAAAACAATCAAATAACAACTGATATGTTTAAATGACTACTACACATTTTGGGGATGGAGTAGAAGGAACTAGATCTTTTGTTCATTGATATATGGAACTCCAGATAAGGAAACTCCCTCTACCAGTATATATTAGCACTTGCTATGTAATTTATAGTTTTAAAGAGGTACCTGAGACAATGAAAGAGTAAGTGATTTGCCCAGAGTATATAATAGCTTATATGTGTCAGAGGTAAGATTTGAGCTCAGGTAGTCTTTAACTCTGTGGCCAATTAACTCTCTATTCACTATGTCTCATTTAAAATAAAACTAATTTTAGGAGACATAGATGCTGCCCTACTGAAATTTTCTATGTAAAACCAATATTGATTAATGAGGAAATAGCATTTTATCCTGAAATAAAATGAGAGGTAAAAAAAAAAAAAAAAAAAAAATGGATCAACTGCCTCATGTTCACTTCATCTAGGAAGTATTTAGAGAGGATGTGGAATTTTTGGCTTTCCCTAAAGAAAGGAGATGTTTTAAAAAGATTGAGGAAAGGCTATTCCAAGCATATAAAATATCTTAGGACTTTAAAGGAAATTGCATGATATTCAGAGTATCTTTCCCTCAAAAGTAAAGTGTTAAATCACTTGTTTTTCCTTATGTTTAGAAAGTTCCTGTGTTTTTAGTTTTATAATTTTAAATATCAATATGTTTGAAAATTCTCCTTTGAATGTTCTCTTTTGTTAAACTATTATATCATAAAATCTGCTGTCATATTTGAAATCAGTTTTCTCCATAAAATAGTAAAAATAGATTATCTTCTTTGCATAATTGATGCCTTTTTCTGACATTTGTCTTAAGATTCTACCAGTGCAAGAAGAAAAATAAATCTTGAAAGCAATGAAAATAAACAAAGAGCTCTTTTAGAGCAAAGAAGACAGATTTCCAATTCCACAAGGCAGAAGTGCATTGAACAGCCACAGGTAAATATAAATAAAAATCTCCAATAAACATTGCTAAATTATGTTAATGAAATAAAACAAAATGAGATCTAATCTAATCAGCTATATCAAACCTAATATAATAATACTGCTTATCTGATTTTCAAAGCTTTATGCTGTACTAATTGTTCTTATCACAAGAACAATTTTTGTTTAACAACGTTTTCAGAACTTCATAAATGGTAATATGGAACAGAGAAAATTGACTGTAGAATTCAAAGGACTGCTTAGTTCAAATCCTGTCATTTTTTATCTGTGTACCCTGAAATAAATTTCTTAACAAGCCCTTTGGACCTCATTTCCTCAACTATAAAATGAAGAGGTTCAACTAGGTGACCTTTAAAGTCCCTTCTAGCTCCAGATTTATAATTTTATAATTACTTGTATAATATATACTAATGGTTTTTGTACAGACAACATTGCTAATTACTATGTAAGTGAAAAAAATTGATCCAATTCTTGAAGTAGGTAAAAAAAAAAATCTTAATAGTCTCTTAAGCAGTATTTCTATATTTGACATGTTTCATTTGTTTCATGACTAAAATATGTACTTGAATTTTTGATACAATTAGTCATTTTTACAGCTTCTGTGCTTTTTTCTGATGGGGTATCAGAGTTTAAAAGGTGGAAAAATTAAGTCAGCAAACTATCACTAAACCTATTCTGGAGGGGAGGGGAAGTATGTGTGTTTGTCTTTAAGTTTTATTCTTATTTTTAATAGAGACAGTGTGACCTAACAATAGAATGCTGGGCTTGGAATCATAAAGAACTGGATTCAAATCCCAATTCTAACACTGTCTTAAGGAAGATAGGAAATGGATAGAAAATGGTATTTTAGGGAATAAGTCAGAGGAGACAAGAGATAGATGAGAAGGGAAAGAACTCTGAAAATTCCAGAATTGGGATACAGAATGTCTTCCATAAGGAACAGCAAAAAATCTAGAGTTACTGGAACCTAGAGTACAAGAAAGGGGGGAGTACGTTTTTAAAACACTAGAAAGGCAGAAAGTAGAGGGAAAGGGGGATCTTTGAAGGACAAGCTTCAGTTTAAGAGGACCCATTCCAGATCTTGGAAGTTACAGGGACCCATTGGAATTTACTGAATAGGGAGAATAATAGGGTCAGACCTGCATTTTAGAAAGGTCATTTGACAGGTGATTAGAGAATATCAAAATAATAATAATAATATTTATGTAATATTTTAAGGTATATAAAGCACTTTGAAAACATCTCATTTTATCATTTTATCTTCACAATAATCCAAGAATTTGGGTATTATTAAATATATATCCATTTAACAGATGAGAAAATTGAAGCAGGCAGAGATTAAGTAACTTATCCAGGGCCACACAGCTCATATCTGTGGCATTATTTAAATTTAGGTCTCTCAATTCCAGTTCCAATGCTCTATCCAGAGCTTGAAGCAGGGAGATGAATGAGAATGCTACACAGCAGTGTCAGAGAAAAGGAGACATATAGAACTTATTTTAAAAAGAGAATTTGATAACAGATCTGATATAGGGAATTAGAGTAGCCAAGGATAACATATCCATATTATAATACCCTATGTGACATCTTGGTATTACCCTCCACAGTAATAGGAAAGTTAGGAAGAGGAAGGGTTTGGCAAGAAAAATGGATTCAGTTTTGGACATGCTAAGTTCAAGATGTCTATATCTCACCTAAGATGTCTATATCTCATCTGAGATAATCAGTCACCAATTAGAGAAACAAGTTGGTGATCAGGGCATAGACTAGAACTAGTAGAACTTGAAGATTATTAGCATAGAAATGGTAATGTAATCAATACATGGGAGCTAAGCTTTTCACTAAGCAAAAATAAGTAGATATTAGTAAAAAGGACTCAGGTCTGAGCCTGAGAAAACATCTACAATTTTGTGAAGGAGGATTGGTCAGAAAGGTAGAAAAACTCTGTGTCTGCCTGTCTGTCTCCCTATCTGTCTTTTTCTTTCCCTTCCCCTTCCCCTTCCTCTTCTTCTCCTCTTCCTCCTCCTCTTTCTTTTCCTTCTCCTCCTCGTTCTCTTCCTCCTCCTTCTCTTTCTCCTCTTCTCTCTCTCATACACACACTCACACAAAACAAGAGAAAAGATATTGAAAAGAGTAATCAATCATGTCAGAAGCTACAGAAAGTTCAAAAAGGAAAAGGACTAAGAAAAAAACCAAGAGATCATTGGTGAGGTCAGAATCCAAAAGAAAAAAAGAGACACCAATTGTAGATGGATTTAAATTCAGCTGCAAAAGGATAGATAGATAGATAGATAGATAGATAGATAGATAGATAGATAGATAGATCGATCACAGATATCGATCAAGTAAAAACTTTTTGACAGGGATGTTGGGGGATATTAGATGTTTTGTTGGAAGCAAGAAAACAGTCAGTAAACAAAACAAATTTAAAGATTAATGCAAGAGTAGAAATGATCAAGGGGCAATCTACCAGAAGAAATAGGATAAAGGGTACAGGTAGAGGAGTTAGCCTTGGCAAGCCTTGGAGCTTACTCTTTGTGTGAAAACAGGGCTGGAGCAAGTGCCAAAAAAAGACATCTGCGTGTTGTTCAATGAAGAGGAGAATAAGAGGGAAATCTCAGCAAATGACCTCAACTTTTCAGTAAAATAGAAGGTAAAGTTCTTAGCTGAGAAATTAGGGGGACTGAGAGTGATGAGGTGTTTGAAGAAGAGTGAAAAAAACTGTTAAGTCTGATAGTGAGATTAGGAAAACTAAAAGGACTGCCTTACCACAGTGAAGGCCTACTTGAGATTATGTAATATAAATTTGCAGTGAACTTTTTTTATCACAGTTTCATAATTTTCAATTAGCAGATGCGATTCCAACAACAAGAATTCCTCAGGATAAAAACCATACATTTTTCTCATATTAACATTACTCTTACTTGACTCTTCTAAAGTTTTCATTGCTAGAATAACATCATTGTAGTATCACTTATAATAGAATTCTAGTTAGAAGATTCCCAGCTGACAAAAGTTTAATGTCTAATTCCTGAAATAATGCTAAATGTATATGTTTTAATGTTTTTCAATTGAATAGAGTTGCTGGATTTTAATCCAGGTCTTTCTGACTCCAAGTTCAGTGCCCCATCCTCTATGTCACATACCTATTCATATTCTTTTCAAAGTCTTTTGTTTTAAATACATCAGAATTAAAGTAACACCTGAATTTCTCCCTCATTCAAGGCATTTTTATAATTATTTCTATTCCCCTATTCAGTTTACATATCCAATATTTAACCATTACAGTGTTGTCAGCATAGTTGCACAGAAAATATTGTTTCATTCTGGATTTTCTACTACTACCAACATAGCCCCTCGGGCAAAACAGAAAGTAAACTCTTTCTACAAAGATAAATGGATGAAGAAGGAAAAGGATCATAGTCATTAAAAAAAAATCTGCTTCTCCTTAGGCACTAGGGACTTGTCAAAAAATATCCACAGCTCTCTATTTTTCCTGGCGAGTATTTAGAGGCGGGGGAGAGGGGGAACTGGGCAAAGTGGGCAAAGTGGGGAGGAGAAAAGGGAATCCAAATTACAATTCAACAGTCAATGAAATGGGAATTTGAATTTACATGCTGGTACAAACAATCAGAATGGTGTTGCAGAAGAGTCTAAGTAATAGTAAGGGTCTCAGAAACTTATCCTCACTTTTCCTGACTAGTAAGAGTAAAGATGAGTCTTCAAATCAAGCCACTCACATTCATAATTATTTAGTATATAAGGATGGCATCTGATCAATCAGTCAATTGTCCTCACTGTGGCTTATCCATTTTTCTCCATTTTCTTCTAGATTCATCCTGTTTTCCCCTTTGGAGAGTCTAATCCACTCTTGCAAGCTTGTTGCTTGAAACTTATTTCTCCAGTTTTAAACTTTTTTGAATGCATAGTATATATTTCTATTATTCCACTTAGATTTTTTTTTTAATCTCAGTATAGCTTCTCTGCAGAAGGAGACCAAAATGACAGGTCTCATTCTTCAGATAAACCCAAATCCAATTAAGCATTGTCTATAGTGAGGACAACTGCAAGTTGCCGAGTCACAATTTGACACTCTCAACTGGATGGAATCAATCTCTAAACTGTGGGTGTCCAGAGTCAAATGGAGCAGGTTGTCTTTACAGGAGAGGCAGGAATCAAACAGAAGTTTAATTTCAAAATGAGGGAAATGGCTTGAAAGCAAAGACACATGTGCTGGAATCCCACCCCTACTAGTTGGGGTCCCAAGGAAGTATAGGGAAATCTAAATACTTACACCAGCGAGTTGTAGCCCAGATGATGAGGGATAATAACAACAATGTGACAGGTTTGATTCATAGCAGAACTTTGTGACCAGAACGTGGGTACAGCAGATGCTTGTACAAGCTCAGAGAACACCTGGTGCTGATCAAAGCATGACAATAATGATGTGATCATCTAGAGGGTGAGCACAAACAATTGTTATGCTAAATGAAAGGCACAGTTTTCTTGCTGGGCCTTAGCTCTGGAAAACAGAGTTTTTCCTAACATCTTGACAAAATAGTTGTCCTATTTCACATACCCTTATCCTGATTCTTATTTCCTATTTTTGGCATAAGTCTACCTGCTTTTATATCTTAAAGGTTAACACCATACAATTTCTAATTTTCACTAGAAACACTAACCTGTTACAGTAGAAGTAAGAGAAATTACAAAATATATAAATTGAAGAAAATTATATAAATGGAAAGACTTTAAAAGTGACTGAAACAGTAAATGAAAAGAAATCACAATATCCCCACAAGTCATTAAATCATAGATGTAGAACTGAAAAAAATTCTTTGCATTCATATAGAATATTCTCCTTTTATAGGGGGAGAAACAAACCCTCAGGAAATTTAATGCCTTGCCCAGGATACAATTAGAAAAGTTCAGAACCAGAATTTGAAGCTAAGACCTCTGACTCCAAATCCAATACTCCATGTAAATTTCTAAAAATGTCAATGAATGATTAAGAGTAATTTGCAAGTTTTATATAAAATATTTTAAACATATAGTGTCATGTATAATTCAGTTAGCTGAATTACACTGAAGAACTTAACACTGAAAAACACTAATCTTTGCAAGGGACAACATTGAAAAATTATCCATGCATATGTTTTGAAAATAAAAAGCTTTAATTTAAAAAAAAAAAAAGATATACAGAGAAAAAAATACTTGCTGAACACTAAAATATTCATTTCAACTAAACTACTGAAAATATTTATTAATATATAATTTATGTAAGTTTTACAATACAGAATAATGGTTTTTATTTTTTTTCAATTTTTACAGAATATAATATATCCTATACAACTAAGTTCAAGTGAGCCAGTACAAAGTCTGAGTGGTATTTCTCATCCTTTAGAAGGTATGCTTAAGTTTTCATATTTTCTTCCCTGATCTAGTCATAGACGTTTCACTTCTTGCTTTACATTTTTTCATTGTTAACTCTCATGCACTAATCATGTTGCTATACATTGATAAATTATTTTTAAGCTACATTGATAAGTTATTTTTAAATCTATTACTGCCTGATTTTTCCTTATTCAAGTTATTCTTACAAATTTAATTATTTCTCTGACATATTCCTGGATATTTTTGCTGCTACATCAAATTAATTGTAGTAAAATCATTCAAGAGATAGAATATGTAATTTTTATTTGATTCTTTTTTCTTTTCTATTTATAATCTTCCACATATTAATCATTATGGGAAAGATCATCTTGTTCATCTAATTTATATGCAATGTTCATCTAATTTATATGCAATCTCAAGATCAAAGGATAAAATAAAATGTATTTTATCCCAACCATACTGAATAATTTAATTTTTGTTTTATGCAAGAATCATTTCAAAAACTTTCATTGCCTCAGTGTCATTATTATGACTATCAGTTATAGTAAAATCCCAGTTAAAAGCTTGCCAGCTGATAAGGATTTTATGCCTAATTCATAAAATAATATGTTTTAGTCTTTTCAACTGGGAAAAAAAATATCATCCTATTAATGTTTTGCATAACATCTCTAGTTTCAGAAAGTACTGCCCAATTTTTGATGGCTGAAAATTTAGTGAAATCATCAGTTCCTGAGGATACAATTCTAACTGCCATGAAATCCACGCAGCCATACAAACCAATTCTTCCTTTACATAAGACACAACGATTAAATATTGGTGCACTGTCTTTTGAAGAACAGAAGATCATAGAGTCACTTAATGACCTCAATCAAAGATTACATTGTAAGCATTTGAATAGTTTTGCTGTATTTAACACAATACTGAATATTTTGGTAATTTCAATAACCTTTTATTAAAATCCTATTTCAGTGCCCTAGTGTGGCATGTTGATAACTCTGTACTCTCAAAAGGCTATGTCATTGATATTAAATGATGATAGTTCCTACCAAGCTCTAACAGCTTCAAGGACTAACCTAAAAGTAGACTGCATCTCTTATCCCAGGACTAGCTTAGCTAAATTCAGTGAAAAGGGGACTTTTCATCAGGAGGCTGATCAACAGGCAATACATTTTTTGACCAGAGAAAATCAGGAGGTTGAGAAAGGATTGGGATCTGTATCATTAGAAGGGAGAACAGTCTATTACAATGAAATCACAGATCTTTTGAAGTAAGTTATGTTATTAGCAAGTTATTTTAGTAGCCTAAAAATCAGAATTATCATGTCTTCGAATGAAAAGAGATTTTGGGACTAACTACTAGGAGATTATTTCAAGAACATAGTTTTTAGAATCTTAATTTTTAAATGCATGAAACAATAGGTAGCAAAGAGAACTTATTTCTATGATCTTAAGAAAAACATATAGTATGAAATAATGTTATTGAAAAATCCAGATGAAAAATTCAATCTTTCATCAGGATAGTGTTTTTGTTTGTTTGTTTTTGTTTCTTGACACTGACCATTTGACTATTTGAAAATATCTGGATGACTAACTGAATTTTTCACTTTTTGTCCAGATATTTGGTATTATATAGATACAACCTAAAAGTCAGAAGGCCTCTGTTTTTTCCTGGCTCTACCACTAATCCATTCCATCACCTTGAGAATATTACTTCAACTTTGTGTGCCTCAGCAACAAAACAGGAATAACAGAACCTGCTCTTATCTTCTTGATAGTGATTCTCCTAGGGTAAAAGGCACTTTATAAAAATTTAATATTTATAAATAGCTTGTTATTATCAAAACACTCAAGTAATCATTATTTTCTAATTTAATTTGTATGTATTTTAATCAACTTGTCTGTATTATCTAATGTTATACATATATGATGCTTTACAACTAAAAATAACTTTCATTATCTTACATTATCTTATTTTGTCCCTTAGATACCTCACAACTAATTGACATTACAATTACAGGAATCCACATTTGCAATTTTCCATGAACATAAAAGCAAATTAAGTATATAGAAACATTCTCCATTTAAAGTATTATTGACACCCATAGGAATTTGTAACATATTTTTACTGTGATTCATGTATCTATTTTAATAAATATTATTAGTATATATTACCACAGTAATTTTTTATTATGTAACTTTTTTAGACGTCCAAGAAGCCATTTGCAAAAACCCATCTATCAAAAGTATTTTACAAATAGCATCACCTCTGGTAAGTATTGAAATTAACTATTTTTATTTGTTTTCATGTAGGAAAAAAAAAAAACTTGCTCTTATCTAAGCCTCTCCCATATTTACTGACTAATTAATTTTTAGAGATGACAATCCTCCCCTTACCCATACATAATAATGCTTCTCATGGGAACTCAGAATTTGAAGAGAAAGTATTGACTTTAGATCATCTAGTCCAACCAATTGATCAGATAAATGAAGACATGAAGCCCTAGAAAAGGTTAGGTCACACAGGTAGTAATGAGCAAAACCAAGAGGATTCTAAAACCAGGGTTCTGTTCTCTACACCATGCTTATATATCTTGCTTTCAAAATATAAGAGCATTTCATTAGAATAAATGGATGCCCTGATATAATGAAGAAGCTGGCATACTTTTACATCTAGACTATTTCAATAATAAAACTTTATGGGAGCACATGCAAAGACAAGAATATCAGTCTTTATGGTAAGGTAAGTGCTTAGCTACATCAAGAATTGAGTTTTCAGTGATAGTTATGTCTACTTCTCTCATGTTCTTTCTGGAATTCAACATCCCAAAGTCATCATTTGGTAATTCCTCAGTTATTAATTACCAAATGCATGCTTAATCCCATAGATAATTCCTCATGAATTAGAATGATCACCAGCTTTGAGTTTATTGAAAAAGTTCCCACTAACTAACTTCTAGCAGAAAAAATACATGGGGTGTCAATCATCAATTGTTTTAAGTCATTTCTCAATAGCCAATAATTTACAAAGCTTATAATCGTTTTGGAAATTTTTAGTATATTCAGCAGCATGTATTAAAGGTCTACTATGTACAGAGGAGTCTTTTAGGAACCAAAGTGAATAAAACATAGTCTCTGTCTTCAAATAGTTTATACAGTAAGAGAGAAATGTATATGCACAGAACACAGATAATTTAAAAAATAATAATCATTTTGATAAATTTTACCAATTGTGAGCAAACTGCTCACATATAGGAATACAAAAAAGTAATGTGTCTATGACTGGGGTCATTCAATCAGCATGCATTTATTAAACATGCTTAATAATCAATTGCTTAATACTATATTAAGTATAGTATTAATACTATATTAAGTATAGTATTAATACTATACTTGGCTGTAATAGGCACTGTGCTAAGAACTTGAGACACAAAAGAAAAAATGAATACAATTTCTGCCCTCAAGGATTTTACATTCCAGTAGAAAAGATAATACATATAAATCAAAACATACAAAGATAAATACAGAGTAGATAAAAGATAACCTTAGAAGAAGTGACAGTAGAAATTGGGAAAACTAGAAAAGGCGTCTTAAAGGTAGCCAAAGATTCTAAATTGGGAGGGAGAACATTCCATTCATGGAGAAAGCTGAATAAAGTTTTCTTGAAGACTGTCTGATATGGAGAAGACAAGATTTAAAGAGATAATGGTTTTAAATGTGTTATTGGGTTTTTTTTTTCCCCAGGGCTAAGCAAAACAAGCATAATCTTCCTTATGGCAATCTGCCATCATATCTCTGCATTTCAAGGCTTATTCTTCCCAATTCCAACCATTTCTCTACTTGTCTCTTCATGAGCAATCATATTCGAGTCCTACTTTCTTCTGTCTTTTCTTCTGTCATTTATAGCCAGGATGAATGACATAACTTCATTTTCTTTAGTGGATGAATGACATAACTTCATTTTCTTTAGTAAAGTGTTCAGTGACTGATCACTGAACAAAAATCACACATTTAGAGTACTGACAGCTAAATTAATTTATAAAAATTAATTTAATAAAATTTTAATTTTATAAAATCTGTATGATCCTTAATACCATTGATCCAGAACGTGGAAGGAAGTTGCACAAGATTAAGTGATATTTTCTATTTTCTTTTTTTCATAGGTTACTTTGTAAGCCATTTCATACTTAGCAAAACTGGTCCTCAGAAGGCAGAGTGAGTCTTGTTGCTGGGACAGTACTCAGAGCTTTTCAAGCATGGTAGAATGTGGAATTTGTACTTTTCTAGCATAGCTTTCAAGGATTTAAGGTTACCTCTATATACCACAAGGCATCAGAGTAAAAAGAGAAGTGAAATGAGAGTTGAGTAATTTTGCACTAAGAAGAAATATTAACATTCCACTTATTCCACTTACCATTAACATAACTTTTAAAAATTCCAGATACTACCGTGAAACTGAGTCCAGTGAAAACTGAGCACTGGAACTAGATTGAGGAAAACCTGAATTCAAATCCAGCCTAAACCTGCTAGCAGTGTGACCTTATGAGATAATATTTGTAAAGTACTAAGCACAGTATCTGGTATATAGTAGGTACTTACTAAAATGTTCATTCCCTTCCTTTCCCTGCTCTCTTTAAGTAAGATTTTCTAATATCTCCTTTATAGTACAAGAAATTATACATTCTTGTATATTTATGTATGTATATTTATGGCTATCTCTTTCCTAGAATTTAAAGAAAAAAAACATCATTCTTTCCTACTTTCCTTTATAAAGAATTAATATTAATTCTAGAAGCTAAAACTAATGAAAAGAAATTTTACAATCTCTTGAGAATTGATAAATGTATTGAAAGAGGCAGGTGGGTAGTACAATGGATAGAGCATCAGCCCTAGAGTCAGAAAAGATCTGAGTTCAAATTTGGTCTCAGACAGTTGACACTGATTGCCTCATAAAAACAAAAATAGAAATTGTATAAAAAGTACTTCATTGCCCCCCCCCAAATAATTGTTTTGACAATCTAATTAAATACCTGATATTTTTCTCCTTAGTTCCCTTTATTCCCATTAATGAATCTCAATTCAAATCAATCTGATAGCTGTCTTCTTAAAAAAAATCGTTGTACTTTTTCTGCCTCTAATTTTGCTCATAAAATTCCACCTAGCCTATGATGGCCTTTGAGCTTATAATATGATAATAGCTTATATTTATAAAGCATGCAAATATTTACAAAGTATTTTCCTCACAACAGTCCTTTGATATGAGTAACCTAAATGTTATCCTCAATTTATGTCAGGAAAAAGAGACTTAAGAAATTATGTGTAAATTTCATTTATGTGTCATTTCAAAATTTACAAAGCTCTTCACATCTACTACCCTTTTTATCCTCATGATAAACCTTCTAAGGTAGATAAATAGATCAAGCATAATTTATTCCAATTTCATAGATAACTAGATTTCAACCTCATGTTATCCTTATAGACAAGATAGAGATAAATGTGGACTGAATGAAACAGAACTAATCAAATAATCAAAACAAATAGTGTTCATTATTAGATGTCAGCTTGGATGAAATCTAGTAGATAGCCTCAAAGGGCTTGTCCTTACTCTTGTGCTGTTTTATGATATTTTAAAATGACATGAATAAAGACAGCCCACATAATGAATAAAAGTGCTAGAGTTAGAATCAGGAAAACCTGGTTCAAATTATGTCTTTCAAGATAGTTTCTAATTATTGGTAGATGTCATGCTTAGGCAGATTATAGCTGACACAATTGCAAGGGGAAGGATAGCTAATAATATTAGTTAAGATAAGACAATTGTGAAATCTATTAAGATTCAAAAGTTTAAGTTTAGGGGGGAAAAAAAGTCACACAAGTCCCAAAGTCCCAGATAGGGGAGTCATGGCTAAATAGCTGGGGTTTACCATATGGGAATCAAAAGAGAAGATTTAAGAGAAACTTGATTATTTCAGGAATTGGCAAGCTGTCATCAAGGTTTAGATTTGTTCTTCTTAGAAGTGGAATTCACAATGGGTAAAAGTTGCCGAGATGCAAATGTAGGCTTCACATCAGGAAAAACTTCCTAATACCTGGAGCTAACCAAAAGTAGAATGAATTCCGAGGTCATTCTGGATTTCTCCTTTAAGTAAAACTGCAGAAATCCTTCCCTGTTGTAGAAAAGGGGGGATCATTTTCACTGAACTAAACCCTGGAAATGATGATCTGATTTTTCCTTCCAATTCTAACATTCTGTGACATGAAAGTACTTAAGTCACATTATCCAAAATTATTTGACTCTTAAATACAAGAGCTAAATTGAACTCAAGAAGTCTCTTGAATCAAGGTTCTCAAGCTCTCTCTAGCTTAATTCATTAATTGGTTCAAATTTTGACTAGAGCAAAATAATTTTGATATTCCTTGTAATATTTAATGTCAATGTAATACAAGCTCTGACAAGGCTTAATAAGCAGGAAAGGCTTCAAATATAGGTCCTATTGATAAACTGTAGTTCAGGTATTTAAAGATCAGTATGGATTGAGAAAAATTCATCACCTTTTCTCCCAAGGCAGTTCATTCCTCTTTTGATCACCTCTAATTGTTAGGAATGTCTTTTTTTTTTTTTTTTTTTTTTTTTTTAAGTTGTGGCAAGCTTAAATATATCTCCATACCACTTCCACTCTTTGCTCCTATTCTGCAGCCTTCCCAGGGCCAAGCAAAACAAGTGAATCATTTTTTTACACATGATAGCCCTTCAAATACTCAAGGACATGTAGCATGGCTTCCCTGTCTTCAGTTTTCCTTGCCTAACACTTCTAGTTTCTACAAGGGCTGCTCATATGGCTTGATCTCAAGGATTGTCACTATCTTGGTCACTCACCCTCCTCTAAAAACTCAAATATGTCCTTTTTAAAATAGAACAGAACTCAAAATGTGGTCTGACCAAGACATAATACAATGACACTTTAAGCTTCTTATATCTCATTGTTGATTATCTATTATCTTTTTTTCAGATTAACAGCTATCTAGCCATACATCACGTATTTTGTACTTGTGTTGACTTTTAGAAGCACAGCATAAGATTTCATATTTTATCTCCATTAAATCTCATTAGAATATGTCCAATGCTCTAACCTGTTAAGATCTCCTTGGATATTGACTCTGTTATAATGTTAGCTATCCCTCCTGGCTTTATGTCATCTGCACATTTGAAAAATTCAACAATATTCTTTTATCTGAATTACTGACAAAATTTCAACAGCAGAGGTCCAAAAGACAGGTCCTCGGGGTACTCAACTAAATTTAATAATTTAATAGCCTACATTTAAATAGCACTACAAAGTTTATATAATACTTTATATCCAGATTATCCTCTGGAAGGTAATAGGTGCTCTTAACAGCCTTAGTATGATGAGTCTAAGGTAGACAGAAATCAAATGAATTGCTTTGAGGCAAGGTCAAGAACTGTATCTACTACACCTTCTAGTCCTATAAAGACATCCTCCTAAACTGACAGTGAGTCGTTATTAATAATTTCAAAGATTAGGAAATTGAGAAATTCTAGGTTGCCCCTAAAAAAGACTGCCATCTTAATATATTGACTACCACCTAAACAAAAATGGGACATGTAAGCTAGAAGATCTTAAAGCATTTGTTTTCAGCTTTAGAGAAATAGGGCATAATGTCTACATCATTGCTTTAGAATTTATCACATTCTTTTCTTTTGCATTGTTATATTTTCATGTTCATTATTTCTGAATATAAACACCTTGAAGGCAGAAATTGTTTTATATGGCTGTGTATACCCTACTGTACATAGAAGACTCATATACATGATAAATATTTTGCTAATGATTAGTGGAATATTATCTTTGATAAATGTTCTGTTGAACTTCAAATGTTTTCTATCCTATAAAAATACTGCTTTGTAAAAGCCTGCATATTTAAGAGTAGAAGTGACTATATGTCCCATACCTTCTGTTTGATGACCAGCCCAGCTAAATTCTGAGAGTGTAGATAAGGAGGCAAGGTAATCATCACAAGAGGGTTTGATCACCAAGTGATGACTTTTTTTTTTTTTTGGCATCGTAATTCATGAAGATATGGACTGTGTGAAATCTGTCCTAGTGAAGAAAATATCTGCACTAAAGAGATCACAGAGAAAATGGAATATTTAAAGATTACCATATAGTTCGACTTTTCCAGAACCCCTTTAAATGTTCCACAATTGAACTACAGAAATTAGAAGTCTCTTTAATACAGAATTGAGTTGTAAACTTAACTTCTTTTAGAAATAATCCAACAATTCTTCTCTGATCCCTTCTCCCTTCCCATTTTGAGAATTATTATCCTTGAAGTAGATTTGGAAGCTTTTCTTTAAGCATCCTTAAGACTTCTACAACCCCCAGGTTATGATTTTCAATGTTGAATGAATTTCTGAAGCCATTTTGCTAATTTTTAAAAGTGCTATAATATATTTTGAACAATTATCACACTTAAGCAAGTTGCTTTAGTGTGCTTTAAAATGCACTTATAAAAAGCAAAATTATTAAGTTTTTGGATAGAGATGTTTTATCAGTAACATAAATGTGAACATTATTGATACTCTTTATGTTTATATATGAAAAGGATGTACCCGATTAATAATATGTTATAGCCAACTTATTCAGAATATTTTTTCATTATGTTTTTCATAAACTAATTATGTTACAGAACAGTCAGCCATGGACAACTTCCCTATCTATAGGCTGCAGTGTATCTACTGAAGTTCAATCCCAAACACAGAGAAAATATTAATGGAACTTAACAACTACTAGATGGAACATTTATTTTGAAATTATCTTGTAAATATATAATATATTCCTGAAACCTATAACTGTTTTAAGCACTATACAATAAATTGTAAAAATAAAGGCAAATTGATAACACAAGTAATAAATATTAACAGATTAGTTTACATTTATGATATCAATTCTGCTTTATTATGCACTTTATTGTTAAATGCATTTTAAAAGAATGGAAATACCTCATTGTTTTTTAATGAGCATGTTACTGGATGTAAATTTACTTTAAAAGGACAAATATTTTGCTATTCAGATTATGTAAGAGCTATACTCTTAAAACTTTGTTTTTCTGAAATTCCTAATAAATTCAATTAAATTTGTAAAAGATACTGTAGTTTTCTGATCTTCAGTTTTATTTTATTATACATAAAGGGGGAAGACGTGTGTGTGTGTATGTGTGTGTGTGTGTGTCCTCTCCTTTCTACTTTCTTTGCTCTTCTGCAGTTTGGTAGGGTCGCCATAAGTTCAGAGTCTGGTTCTCATCTTTGCATGTTCAGAAACTTGAATATGTTCATTCAGGGATGATCAGATCTTGAGATACTAGTTCATACTAACCAAACTCACATGAGACTGATGATTCATAATACCACTTATTAATTTACTCTGAAAACTCTGTCAAACAGGCCAAAATACTTGTACCCATAGGTTAACCCTTTAGCTTTCTAGTATGAAAGTATAACTTGAAAAATAATTTAGTATCAAAAATTACTTGATGAATAAAACAAGGCAAAGGAATTGAAATACTTTAGGGAATATTGAAACTGACTTTATATCTCAGCTAGTCAGGGAACTCTCTTCCTAGACAATATTAGAGATACTAACATGTTCTATGACTCTTTTTTTGGATTCCATTCAGATTACCATCATATTTTTGTTGTTATAGTATTTATTCCAGACAGATTACAATTCGTTAGGTTGTAATAAAGTCTTGGACAATGTAGTGTCAACATGAACAGTTTTTACACTTATTCCCAATTTTTTTAGTGCTTATTTAAACAATCCATGCCATTCTTCAAAGTCCATTCCATCCTTCAGAAAATGTGCCAAGTCTTGATTTCTTAGGCTTTCTCATCTCTGAGTCTGCCTAACCATCCCTGACTTTTCTATTGTCTTGACCTCTGACCTTCTTTTCCGACCAACCTTTATTTAGTTATTTAATAAGGCCATTCAACATAACATTCAAATGATTTGCTATTCTGTCCAGGACAAAGACAAGTGATAGTTTATATGAATTCTGTCCTGGCCACACCACATTTCTGGAGCACTATGTCAAGTTCTGAGCATTTCATTTTAGAATGAACATAGATAAGGTAAAGAGTTTATAAAGGAGGCTGACTTCAGGGTTAAAGGACCTTGAGATCATTTGGAACATATTGCCTAAAGAAGAGAAAACTTGGAGTAAAATTTCACAAAGAAAGAAGTAAACATTTAAGAACATATTATGTACTAGAAAATGAGTTAATTGAGTTAATTGATTTACAAATATCTTATTGGATCCTTAAAATATAATCTTGAAGGAAAGATATTATTATTCCCCTTTTCTCATTTTAGGGTTAAGAAACCTGAGGCAGAAAGAACTGATTTGCCTAAACAACTAGTAAGTATTTAAGGCCAAATTTGAACTCGGGTCTTACTGAGTAAAGGCCCAGTTCTCTTAGCCACTAAACCATCTCTCTAAAAAGGTATAAAACTTATTCTGCTAAATCTCATAGAAACAATGGAAAAAAGTGGAAGAGAAACTATGATAAGCTTAGTGAAAGGAAAAGCTTTCCAACAATTAGAACTATGAAAAAATAGAATAGGCTCCCTTGGGAGGTGGCAAGTAATGGTTGTACACAGGTAAAGGTCTTCAGGCAAAGGTTGGATGCTTCCCTGTCAAGTGTGTTGTAGAGAATGTTCTTGGTCATATATGGCCAAGACTATATAGTCTTTTCTAACAGAGATTCTATAATTATTATACTTAGAATTTTCAAAAAACATATAAAAACGGAAACTTGAATAAGTAACTGAAGATGAATAAAAATCCTCTCACAGCTCTTTTAAAATGTCAGAACTAAATAAACTAGGATTGGGAAGAAATAGTAATATAAAATAGGATTTTTAAAAAGTTACATTATAGAAAATAAAAGGGTAGCTATAACAGTGATAACAGACAAAAGAGAGAAGCTAAAGCTACTCAAATTTAATTCTTCTGTTTTTTCTTCTAAGGAGAATAATCTTTGGGCTAGAAAGTAATGAACAAAAAATACCAATATAGAGTATTTAACAGTTCTGATTAGTTTAACTGTCACTAGACCTAAACAAACTACTACTATAGTCTAATGTGGTCAAAGAAGTGATGTGATTTCTAAAGGACTATAGAGAAAATAAGAATTGCCACAGGATTGGCTAAGGGCAAATCTCTGAAAGGTATTTTGACTTAAATTGTTGGCAAAATTCTAAAACTTAATTTTAAACAGAGTAAAAAATCTACAAAACTTTAAAAACAAATCGTACTTAACTAACTTCCTTTTTTTTTTACACGGTTACTAAAATGACAGATAAGACAAATGCTGATATGGTTTGTCTATCAATATTTTTCAAAGTCTAACACTACTTGTGGATGAGATGGAGAAATATGGGCTAAACAACAGTGTTTTCAGGTGGACATACTGATGCTTCTGTTAGCTTTGAAGGAATTATCTAGTGAAATGCCTTAATTATCTATTCCTGTGCTGTTTAACAGTGCCTTGTATAAAGGCACAGATGTCTTACCTGTCAGATTGCACATAACAAAAAGTTAAGAGTGATCTAACATAAATGACAGAATTGATATACAAAAAAAGACAATTTAGGCAAAAATCAAATAAGATAAAATATAATTTATATCTAATTGCATTAATTTTTAAAATTAAACACTTGCATATATGTTTTTAAAACATCAGCTTTTAGAGTATAATAATTTGTCAAAAAATTAATTTTCCTCTTTATACCAATAAATGCCAGATATAACCATCTCTAATCTTTTGAACTTGAGTCTTAAATCATCAACTAACTATTGGACATTTCAAACTGGATGTACTGTAAATATCTCAAAGTCATTCCAGAGCATAACTTATCTTTCCTTACCCATCCTAAATTTGCCCAGTTCTATCAAGAGCAACACCAACTTGTGTATCACCCAGGTTCAAAATCTTCACATTTGTGAAGTCAGAACTTGGCCCTATTATGCCTTTTTAGTATTACCATGGTTTACTCCTTTCACATGTTCTATTGTATAGAACTTAGAAAATGACATACTAAACAACATTCCATCTCCCATCATCCATCTCTGCCTTTGCACTGGCTATTCCCAGTCTCCTAACTTCTGCTCTTTGGAATATCTGCTTTCCTTAAAGATTCTGCTCAAGTGTCATCTTCTCTATGAGCATTTTTCTGGTTCTTCCATGCACAAATATACATGTACATATTTTTTTCCCTATTACAATGTTAGCTCTTTGAATTCAGGGACTATTTTATTTTTGCCATTGTATCCCCAGTACCTAGAATAATGGTTAGTACCTAATAATTAAAAATAGCTACTAATGAAAAGATGTAGATGTTTTAGTATAACATATCCTACATATGTGTATAATAGTGTGATTTGGCAAAGTGTTCATGCAATTATAGATAACCAGGATAGTGAGTTTCAAGTTCAAACTATTAATTGTGATAAGTCTGGAGTAAGATCTTAGGAAAGGTTTGATAACTCTCTTCAAGTATTGAAAGACTATCACATGGAAGGGGTTAGACTTGTTCTTGGCCCTAGAGGATATTTGTATTGAAATCTGGGTATCCTAGATTGGCCTCTAAGGTTATTTGATCATAGACCTAGACCTGAAAAAGAGACCTTCTATTCCAATCCTCATATTTTATAAATTAGGACTCTAAAGACTATGGCTTGCCTAAAGTAACATGAAAATAAATCATTAGAGATAAAATATAAACATAGATATTCTGCCTGACTCTTCATTGTACCACACTAACTCCACCCCAATTTTGCAGATAATTAAAGGAAAGAAACTTTCCAAAAAGAAAAAAAATCATACATAAATTATATTAATATTGTAAATATAGAACCAGAAAGTATTGAAGTCATGGAAATAAGGTTTAAAGGTGAGGCTGTAGAGGAAATAGGAAGCATACGACATAGATATTTGAAAGCAAGAGAGAGACTTAGAAGGAATGATCAGGTATGGAAGGGAACCTTCAGGAAAAATCATGGAGAGGACAATTATGAGAAAGTAAAGCTGATTCAGCAGTATCATTTGCTGTAGAAAGAACAAAGAAAATGTGGAATGAGAAAAGGGTATTAAAAGTTGGCTACTAAGAGATCATTTGTGACCTTGAGAGAGTTCCATCAGTAGACTGGTAGGGAAAGAAGACATTGCAAAAGCCTGAGGAGTAAGTAGGTAGAAAGGAAGCAAGAGTCTTTTTAGAAAGTTAGTGGTGACTGGGTTTATATCCCAAAGAGAAAGAAGGGAAAGGACCTGTATGTGCAAGAATGTTTGTGGCAGCCCTGTTTGTAGTGGCAAAAAATTGGAAACTGAGTGGATGCCCATTAGTTGGAGAATGACTGAATAAGTTATGGTAAATGAATGTTATGGAATATTATTGTTCTGTAAGACCAGCAGGATGATTTCAGAAAGGCCTGGAAAGACTTACACGAACTGATGCAAAGTGAAATGAGCAGAACCAGGAGATCTTTATACACAGCAACAACAAGACCATACAAAGATCAGTGAGCTCTCTTCAACAATGAGATGATTGAAACCAGTTCCAGTTATTCAGTAATGAAGAGAGCCATCTACACTCAGCAAGAGGATCATGGGAACTGAGTGTGGACCACAACATAGCATTTTCACTCTGTTATTGTTTGCTTGCATTTTTATTTTCCTTCTCAGATTTTTTTCTTTCTTTCTAGATTGGATTTTCTTGTGCAGCAAGATAACTGTATAAATATGTATACATATATTAGATTTAACATATACTTTAACATGTTTAACATATGTTGGACTACCTGCCATCTAGGAGAGAGGTGGGGGAAAGAGGGGGAAATTTGGAATAGAAAATTTTGCAAGGATCAATGTTGAAAAGTTACCCATGAATATGTTTTGTAAATAAAAAGCCATAATAAAAAAAAAAGTTAGTGGTGAAAGGAAGCAAAGATTATAGTTCAGAAGAGGTGAAATTTGAAGAGTTAGCAAAGTCAAGAGAAAATATTTTTTAGAATTGGAGAGAACTGAGCATGCTTATAGATAGGAGAAAAGTCTTTAAAAAAATTAAAAAGCAGAAAAATTTAAAAAGAAGAGAAAATGACCAATTTAGCAAATTCCAAAAGATGTAGGAGGGAATAGAATCAAGAACATCAGCGGCAGAATGAATCGTGGCAACTAAGAGAACTACTTAATAGTTTAAGACTACAGTGAAGGAAGAGATTTTTTTTTAAAAAGTAGATTTACGATATGGAGAAGAGATGGGATTTTGAGGTATGAATGAGGAAGCTTACCATAAATAGCCTCTGTCTTCTAATTCTTTGCTCAGGAAGAGCTAGGAATAGAATCAATAACTTAAAGGGAAAAAAATTTTTTTAATTTTTTTTTAAAAGCCTTTTATGGAGTGATAATTAATAGGCCAAAAATCAACAACAAATATTGTCACAAACCTATGGCCACCTGGTTTGTTTAGGCAGTAGATCCATTCAGTTCAGTCTCATGACTAAAATAGTATCTTCTTCATGAATTCCATGATGCCCTTCTCATTCCCCATTAGTAACAATCTTATTGCACTTTTATCTTATTCTCTATTACACTATTAAATTCCATAAGAATATAGTTTATGGCCTATCTAACTTATGTACCTCCTTTAGCATCTAGGATGAGTGCTTGTACAAGTGCTTAATGTTTAATGAATAAATGAAGAAAAAAATGAGTGACTCCCTTCAATGGTGGTATATTATTAGAAAACCAAAGCAGAGGTGACATCATGAGAATGATACAGGAATACCAAGTAACAGAGAAGAAATATGGGGAGGATAAAGAAACCTAATCTCAATTCTGAAGAAAAAATGTCTTATTGAAAAGACTGACCATGGACAACATTGTGTATTGAAGAAATCTAGACTACATAGGAGTAATGGACCAAACTAAGTAATATAGTAATAGAAGAATTAGATAACTTATGATCAGAGGAGTTTCAGGGCTTAAACTAGAACAGTTTTAGATGATTTTAAGATCTAAGAAATAACAATCTACATAGATAGCTGAGAAAAAGTGAAGATGGAAGTCATAAGAAATGAGATGAAGATTAAGGTAATGTTATCAAAATCATGAAAAGCATGGGCAGGGAGAACATAAGCCATAGTCGCTAAAAACTGTTAGAATAAAAAGTATATTTATTGAACCTTTCCCACACCAAATTAAGTGTAAATAAAAGTAAAAATTGCTTCACACAATAAATTGTTGAAATTTGGTCTCCAAAGACTTACATGAACTGATGCTAAATGAAATGAACAGAACCAGGAGATTATTATATACTTCAACAACAATACTATATGAGGATCAATTCTGATGGAAGTGGCTATCTTCAACAATGAGAGGATACAAATCAGTTCTAATTGATCAATGATAAACAGAACTAGCTATACCCAGCGAAAGAACACTGGGAAATGAGTGGGGACCACAACATAGCATTTGTACCCTTTCTGTTGTTCTTTGCTTGAATTTTTGTTTTTCTTCCCAGATTATTTTTACCTTTTTTCTAACTCTGATTTTTCTTGTGCAACAAGATATCTGTATAAATATGTATACATATATTGTATTTAACATATGTTTAATATGTATGCGATTGCCTGCCATCTAGGGGACGGGGTGGAGGGAAGGAGGGGAAAAGTTGATGGAATAGAAGTCAATGTTGAATTTTTTTTTTAATTTTTTAAAAAGAGAAAAAAAGAAAAAAAAAAAAGAAGAAATTTGCTCTCCAAAAAAATGTATTGACAATGTTTGGACTAATGTATGAGTCAGAATCCTAAATAGCTACCAAAAAAGGGGATAATATTGCTACTCTATATTAATATAACATATTAATATAGCAATTAGTATAATGTGGTATATTAGTATTATAATAATAATGGTATCTTATATTAAGTTTTTTAAAGTAGATTATTAGAAAGCCTTTCAATTTATCAAATGTCAGTACAAACTGAAATTTCCATAGCACTTAAAAATTTGCGTTTTTTTTTCTTTTTTGAACCTTTTTTGAACCTTTGAGATAGGTACTCAAATTATTATCATGACCATTTTATGGATAAGGAAACTTAGAGTTACATAGATTAAGTAATTTGATCATCTAGGTCAGAGGTCTAATGAACCAATCATCTCCTATCCAGTACTCCATCTAGGATGCCAGATGATTCTGATAACTTCCTATGTGTTAGACATACAAAGACAAAAATAAGATTCCATTCCATAAAGGAATAATTCTAATGGTATATACAGCATGTGAAATAGTTAAGGATAATTCAGTCCTTGAAGCAGACTCAATATGTTATTTGCCTTAAGTTAATGCACTTAGTCTAATTCAATCAAAATATTATATATTAACAATCTTATATTGTTAGGCACCTGATTATTTTATACTATATTAATTTTGTGAAAATAGTGATGATTATTGCATTAAAAATTACAGTTTAATAGAAATTCTAGATATAATGAACAAAAGTATAGTAGGAGAAAACTAAAAAAAGCCTCACACCATTTAGTAACCTCTAGGTAGCATTTCTCCACAAAAACTATGGAAGTCTGAGACACAGAAATATGGAGGGCCCTACTCCTTTATCTAAAGAGTTCTAGAATCTGGAAGACACCTTTTAGTGTGTAATACAGTAGAATTATATTTCAAACATTCAAAAAGATTTTCAAATCTCTTGTTGATTTAATTTTACTAAGGAAACATGCCATAAGCAGACTTTGTAGGTCCAATTTTATTTCCTCCTAAACCCTTACTCCTAACTGTGTATCTTACTAAAGAACTATCCCCTCTTTCATTCCAGTGTGCTCTTTAAAATCTCCATTAACCACAAAGCTCACTATCTCCTCTACCTTCTCATCACCATCTTTATTTGACCCAAAAAAAAAAAAAAAAAAAAAAAACCTTACTTTGCCATGGGACACTAGGTCACTGAAAACTTCAGCAAGAGGCAACTGTTCTCTGTCTTGGACCCACAGAGTTAGGATTAGAATTAATTAAGGGAAGGGACAGTATTAGAAGGTTGATGAAAACATATTTATAAGAATAAAGAAAATATGTCACTTCTATTATACATATTTTTAAACTATTAAGATACAGAAAATACAGAGGTTATCTGCTACAAACCCCTGAGGCTTAGGTAGGTTATATAACTTCTCTATGGTTATTCAGTTAATAAATAATAGAGCACCAGGGATTCAAACTGAGGATCCCTAATGCCAAATCCAACATTCTTTGTATTTCACCACACTGCCTTCTAAAGACATTTCTTTCATCAAGACTTCCCTTAATCTCCTAATCGGTAAAAATATTTCCCCCTCAAACTTCTTTTTTATCCCTCTAATAAAATCAAAACAAAAATTAAAAAATACAAAAGTCAAGGTAGCAGCTAAATAGGTAGAGGTGGTAGAAGTCTGAACCCTGGAGTAAGACATTCATCTTTGTGAGTTCAAATCTGCACTCAGACTTAGGCAATAAACAAAGGGTGGGAGACAGAGAAAAGAAGGGGGGGAGAGAAAAAGAGATACAGAATCAGAAAATCTAATAATCTGTCATACACCAAAAATATATATATATATATATATGTAAATGATAAAAATGGAGAGACTGATACAAAATCTATTTTGTACCATATGATTCCAAAAAACAGAAGTTGCAATAATACTATCAGAAAAGGCAAAAATAAAAATTCATGTTAGGAATAAAAATGAACAAGGAAACTATTAAAGGAACAATAAATGTGAACCAATATCAGTCCTAAACTTTATGCCACAAATATTAGCATATAAATTCAAATCGGAAAATTGTGAAAAGATAAACTGTTGCACAATAATTGTAAATGTTAATTCGCCTCTCTCACAACTTAGTTAATATTTTTAAAAATTAGGAAATTTTAACAGTTTTTTCTATAAGTGTTTAAGAATTTAGACCATTAAGATTTAGGATTTTCTGAATGGGAATGTAAACAGATATACCTATATCACAGGATCATACATTTACAAAAATAGATCATGTTGCCAGAGCATAAAAAAACTGTTTACAAGGAAAAAAAAAAAAAAAACAGAAATGCTAACCACATCCTTTATAAAACAAAGACACAAACAAATGAAAATTTAATAATATCCCCAATGAGTAGGTCAAAAAGCAAATCATAAAAACAAAACAGTAAATGAGAGTTATAAGAAGCTTTATCAAAATGTCTTGGATATAGGTAAAATAGTCCTTAAAGATTAGCTAAGAGGTAAGTAGAAGACAATATATATAGATATTCTCTCCCAAAAGAAGAAAATGACTCTAAAATATCTAGGCACAACCTCTACACAGTTTACATACAAGTTCAACTAAAATTACTGTAAGAAAAGTTCTTTTAAAATATTTTAAATAGTTTGTAAGTTAAATGTAAGCAATAGAGGAAAGAATGGCAAAAGAAATAATATTTATGGATGAAAAATTGTAAAGAAAATGTAATAGCTTAGTATGAATGGGGGAATATATGTATATATAACATGTAATATGTAATATATACATGTATATGTAACATAAACATATATTTCAAAAAATAGAATGGACTAAATAGAAGTTAATAATGCCATGAGACAATTTTTTTTAAGTTAAAAGACTGAAAAAAAGAGAAGAATATAAAACGTATCTAATATAAAAAATAAACTGGAACATAGATCAAGACAACACTGGACCACCTGAAAGAACCATGACCAAAATAAGTCTAGACATTATATTTCAAGGAATCATGAAAAATAACCATCTGGATCTCCTAAAACTAGAGGGTAAAACAAACATAAAAAGAATCCTATAGTTACTTCTTGAAAGAAACTGCCACATGAAAGCATCCAAGAAAATCATTGTCTAAATTCAGAGCTTATGTGCCAATGAAATATTGCAGTCACAAATGTAAAGGAGCAAAGGAAAAAAAAGCAGGCTTATTACCAGGAATAACACTCAGTAAAACAGTATAATTTTACAAAGATTAAAAATATCTTTAATGAAATCGATTTCTAAAGGCATATTTGGTGATCGGTCCAAAGCTGTTAGAAACTCTGAAATACAAACTCAAAAGTCAAGAGAAACATAAAAAGGTAAAGACAAAAATACAATCATAAGAGACTAAACAAGGTTAAACTGTTTATATTCTTATATTAGAAGATGATACATGTGTCTCCTCAGAACTCTAAGATTAGGTTATAGAGGGAATTGAGAGAGAGGTTCTAGGAGTAATTTTATTTTGTTGTTCTTTTCAAAGAGGGAAGAAGAGACAGAGGAAGGGACAGCATTTAAACCTCATTTTCCCTTGTGAAAAGATGGGGAAATATACAGAGAGAGCAAGGTACAGAATTGCAATTCACTCAAAAGGAAAATGAGAAAAAAAGGGAAATGAGAGAAAAAAAGAAGTGTGGGATCCTAGATGGTCAGGAGAGGAATATAAGTAAGCAAACTAATAACAGAGAATTATCCGAAAGGGATGTTTAAGTGGAAAGAAAAAACGGTAATTAGTGAGTAGGGTAAGGGGAAAAAAAAGGGGGGGGGACAAAAGCAGAAGCAGATGGCATCAAAACTAGGGTGTTTAGAACATCGCTTACCACTCTCTTCTTTGTTAAAAGAGCTCAGGATACAAAGAGAGGAAAGATACAAGAGAATCAAATGGTGAGAAATAAATGATCATAATTCTGAATGTGAGATGAACTCATAATATGGAGGATTGCAGAATATGATAGAAAGCAAAGTCAATATATTGTTTATAAGAAACACATTTTTAAGTGTGTAAAGATTTACAAAGACTTCAAAAACGGGACAAAGGAAAATCTATTATGCTTCAACTGAAGCCAAAAAGGCAGGGATAACAATTATTTCAGACAAGATTTCGCCATTATCCAAAATAAATAAATACTAGGCTAGATTAAGAGAGTTAAATAGGGAAAGTACATTGTGCTGAAAAGTAACAAATACCACCAGCATTAAACTTGTATGCACAGAATGACATTTTCCTAACACATAAAAAATAAGTTAGTTATAGGGAGAAATAGTAAAACTAGAGTAGTGGAGTCTCAATGTACACTACTTCAGACCTAAACAAATTTAATTTTTTTAAAAAAGTTAAAATTTGAATAGCATTTTAGAAAAGTTAGATATAAAATCACTGGTGGTTTTAAATGGGAATAGAAGGAAGTATGTAAGTATATATACATATATGTATATATCATTTACATATGTGTGTATATGTACTCAAAAACAATGCACATGGCATCTTTACAAAAAAAAATGACCATGTATTGGGGCATAAACACCTCATAAATAAATACAGAAGAGCAGAAATAATATTTTGCTGACAACAGTGCAATAAAAATTAATCAGTAAAAGGCTAATGAAGAAATTAAAATTAGGCTAAATAAATTAAAACTAAAGAATTCATCAAATTAAAAAATCATCATAGAAATGATAGTAAAGGTAATGGCAATAAGATCACACTAAAATTTGGGGGATAATGGCCAAAGAAATCCTTAGCCAAAATGCATAACTCTAAACTCTTTAACACAAGAAAGGCTACATGTCCCAATTAATAAATGATTGAAAGATATGGTCTGCGCTTAAAGGGCTATAAATTCATGCATATTTTTTGACCTAACAATACCACTACTAGGCATGAATACCAAAAGAGATTCAAAAATAAAAGGAAAATTATCTAAATGTACAAAAAGAGAAAGCAAGCAATTCAATTTAGGATATACATATGTAATCATGAAAAACATTTCTGTATTAATATTGTTCAAACATAGAAAAAAACTCAAGAAAAATAAATTTTTAAAAATGCTTCAACCTGTATTCAGACACCATAAGATAGTATTTTTTCATCAAAAGTCCTTCAGAGCCATCTTAGATTATTATATTTCTGAGAAGAATAAAGTGATTCACAACTGATCATCTTATAATATTGCTGTTATTTTGTATGCAGTAAAAATTTCACTTGGCATCAATATTCATGTAAGTCTTTCCAGGTTTTTTTTTAGAGAATCCTGCTCATCATTTCTTATAGCACAATAGTATTTCATCACAATCACATAGCATAGTTTGTTCAGACATTCCCCAATTGCTAGACAGCCTCCTAATTTCCAACTCCCTGCCACCAGAAAAGAGAAGCTAGAAATTAATCATTTTTTTTCTTTTGTTTTTTTATCTCTTTTTGGATATAGATCTAGTAGCAGTATTGCTAAGTCAATTGCATGGTTTTATAGCCCTTTTGGACATAGTTCCAAATTGCTCTCAGTTCACAACTCCATCAGGGCATTAATGTCTCATTCCCTCCGATATTTGTAACTTTTCTTTTTTTGAGCTATTAGCCAATCTAATAGATACAAGGTCATAACTCAGATTTGTTTCAATTTGTATTCTTCCAATCTATAGTGATTTAGAGCACCTCCTCATATAGCTATAGATAGCTTTGCTTATTTCATCTGAAAACTGTTCATATCTCCTGATCATTTATCTATTAGGAAATGGCTCCGATTTTTAGAAATTTGCTTCAGTTCTCTCTATATTTGAGAAATGAGGCCTTTATTAGAGAAACATGCTTCAATTTTTTTTAGTTATGATTGCTAAATGTATTCTCCTTTCTTTGCACTCTGTCCCTCTTTAAAGTATTTTGTTTCTAACTACCATAACCTCAAACCTGTCCTTCCTTCTATCTCTCTCCTTCTCCCCTTCTCCCCTTCTCCCCTTCTTCTACTTTCTACAGGATAAAATAGATTTCTGTGTTCAGTTGAGTGTATGTTATTCCCTCTTTGAGCAACTCTGATAAGAGTACACATACACACACACACACACACACACACACACACACACACCTCATTGTCCCCATTGTAGAAGCTTTTTCTTTTTTATGTGAAATAATTAACCCATTTTACTCCTTTCCTTTTTCTCAGTGCATTCCTCTTTCTCATTCCTTAAATTTTATTTTCATGGATATCATCCTATCATATTCTGTTCACCTGTACCTTCTGTCTACATGTACCTAACTGCCCTAATAATGAGAAAACTTTTATGAGTTACAAGTATCTTCCTTTGTAGGAATATAAACAATTTAACCTAGTTGCATTTCCTGTGTATCTTTTTATGCTTCTCTTGAGTCTTATATTTTCAAGTCAAAATTTCTATTCAGCAATGGTCTTTTCATCAAAAATGTTTGAAAATCCTTTATTTCATTGAATATCATTTTTTCTCCTCACAGATTTTATTCAACAAGTACTTCTTAATTGTAACCCTAATTCCTTTGCCCTCTGGAATATCATATTCTAAACCCTCCAATCCTTTAATGTAAAAGCTGGTAAGTCTTGTGTTATCCTGACTGTGGCTCCACAATACTTGAATTGTTTTTTTCTGGCCTCTTGCAATGTTCTCTCCTTGACCTGAAAGCTCTGGAATTTGGCTGAAATATTCCTGAAGTTTTAATCTTGGGACCTCTTTCAGGAAGTTATCCATGGATTTTTCCAGTTTCTATTTTATCCTCTTGCTCTAGAATATCAGGGCAGTTTTCCTTGATGATTTCTTGAAAGATGATATCTAGACTCTTTAATCATGGCTTTCAGATAGTCTTATAATTTAAAATTTATTTCTCCTGGATCTATTTTCCAGGTTATTTGTTTTTCCAATGAGATATTTCACATTGTCATATTTTTACTTTTTTGTTTTGTTTTATTGTTTCTTGATTTTTCATAAAGTCAGCTTCCATTTGCTCAACTCTAATTTTTAAGGAATTTTTTTCTTCAATGAACTTTTGTATATGCTTTTTCATTTAACTAATTCTATTTTTTTAAGGAGGAATTTTTGCGTGTCTTTTTCCAGTTAGCCAATTTTGTTTTTCAAATCATTCTTTTCCTCATTGGCTTTTTGTACTTCTTTTGGGCCTATTTTGTTTTGAAAGTGTTATTTTATTCAGTATTTGGAGAGTTTCTTTTACCAAACTTTTGACTCTTTTTTTTCATGATTTTCTTTTGTCACGCTCATTTCTCTTCCCAATGACTTTGTTATTTTCTGAGTGTGTGTTTTGATCTTCCTTTTCAACATAGTAACTTTCTGTGATAAGAATTTTTTGTTGTTAATTCCTCATTTTTCTAATCTATTTCTTGATTTTGAACTCTCTGTTAAAGTGGGGCTGTGCTTTGTGGGTAGAGGGTGCACTATCTTTAGCTTCAGGGGTTTTATGCAGTTGTTTTCAGAGATACTTCTAGAGACCTGTAAGTTTTTGGTTCTTCCAAAGTGGTATTATATAAGGAGAGATGTATTTACCACTCTCCTGGCCTGTGCTCTGATCCGTGAATGATCACAAGCATTCTTTTCTGCCCTAGAAATGTGATGAGGGAGCCTGCTCCACTGCAGCCACCAGCTAGTTCTAGTGCTTCTCCTTGCCCTTGAATTGCCAACCAGGACTAACCCATATCTGAATATAGAAAAAGGCTACAGAGTCCTGCTCCCAGTGCCAACAAAGAGACCCCTGTAATCTCCTTCTGATCAGTTAAACCCTCCTACATCTTTGGGCTGAGAGCTCCCAAAGGAGCTGCTGATGATGATCTGATGTGGTCTGCACTGGACTATGATCCACTCCTATCCAAGCACAACAGATGTTTTCTGCCAGCTTTCTAAGTTGTCTTTGGGAAATTATTTCCCCTCATCATTTTGTGAGTTCTGCCACTTCTTTTGTTTTATGGCATTATTATTTAAAGGTGTTCAGAGGGGAATTTGACTGCCTCCCAAATATTGTCTTGATATTTAAACCAGAAAGAATCAAAACAGAGAAAGAAAACTATAGACTAAATATTCTTAATGAGCATTGACACAATTTTTAAAATATATTAGCAAAAAAACCACAGCAACAAATGAAAGAGATTATATACTGTCCTCAGTTGGATTTTCACCAGGAATACAGAAATGATTCAAAATTAAGAAAACTATGAACATAATTAATCACACTAATAACAGAAACAGCAAAAATCTTATGTTTTTATTAATTGCTTTCAGAGAAGCTTTTGACAAGATACAAAATCTAATCCTATTTTTAAAAAACACTATAAAATGCAGGAATAAATGTCTTTCTTTAATATGTTAAGTAGCATTTAAAACTAAAAGCCAGCATTACATATGATGAGGATAACTAGAGATATTTACATTTAAAATCAGGTATAACAAGGATGTCTATTACCATTACCATTTAATACAGTGACAGAAATGCTTGCTATAATAAGACAAGAAAAGGAATTAAAGGAATAAACATAGATAAGAGGAAACAAAATTACTGCTTTTTTTTTTTTTGCAGGTGATATGATGGTTTACTTAGAGAACCCTAAAAAAGTTAAATTAGTTGAAACAATAACTTTAGCAAATTTGCAGAATATAAAATAAACCCACTTAAATCAACATTTTTGAATATTACCAAGAAGACCCAGCTTGAAGAGAAAAATTCCATCTAAAGTAACTACAGAATTTGTAAAATATTTGGGCGTGTACCTGCCAAGACATACTCAGGAACTATATGAATACAACTACAAAAAAAAAAAAAAAAGCCCTTTACCCAAATACAGATCTAAAAACAGAAATATTGGTGGATAATAAGTATGATGGCATACCTACTAAGCGATACAGTAGACAGATCTGGAATCGGGAAGTTCAAATATGGCTTCAGATACTAGCTGTGTGACACCAGGCAAGTCACTTAACCTGTTTCCTCAATTGAAAATGGAATAATAGCATCTACCTCACAAGGTTGATGTGAAGGTCAAATGAAATAATATTGTAAAGTGCTTAGTACAATGGCCAGATGTAGTAGGTATCCTATAGATTATATAGCTCTATAAACCCTTTTGCTCCTATCGTAAAACTAATATAATAAAAATGAAAATACTACCTAAACAGGCTTACTTGTTCAGTGCAGAGCCAATCAAACTTCCAAAGGATTAGTTTGTATAGCTAGAACAAAATAATAATGAAACTTTTCCATCTGGATGAACAAAAGATAAAGAATCTTAATGGAAAATAAGGAAACCTAATAATAACAGATTTCAAACTTTACTGCAATTCTGTAATTATCAAAACAATTTGATACTGATAAGGAAATAGTCAATAATTGAATAAATTATGTATACAACATACAGAATTAAAGGAGCATAGCAACTTAGTTTTTGATAAACTCAAAGACCCAAACTACTAGGATGAGAACTCAACATTAAAAAAAAAAAAAATTGCTGGAAAAACTGGAAAAAATTTACAGAATTGAGTTTATAGACCAACATCTTGCTCATAAACATCACAATTCTTAAAGGTAAAATATATAGTACCATACCTTAACAAATATACTGAAACATAATCAAGATATTGGAATAAACAGAAGTACAACCTAGTTTACTCAACAAACTTGCTCCACAAAGATCTAGAAGCCTTAGCAGAACAAATTCTGATTGAAAATTTCAAGAAAAAGGTACAATGAATCATTTTTCCAGCCCAAGGAAGTTCAAATAGAGAAGTGTAATGATACTAGATGATAAAGTCTAAGCAAGAGAAAGCTTCATGGAGCATTTCAGAACCCAGGAGCAAAAAGAAGATCAACCAGAGCAAGAATCACCTGGGAGGGAAGTATCCCTGAATGAGTTCCTTGCCCAGGATAGAAGAATGGGTGTTAGCTATCAGTTGTCACTATCTTGTTCTAGGTCATAGATCCAGAAAAGAGAGGAGACCCAGACAAGTAGTCGCTAACTTGGCTCTAGCTATATCCTGAGCAGGGAACAAGTACAGAAATGAACAGCTGTGTGACTTAGATCCCAGAAGAGGAGCAGAAACTGAGTTTCTGAATCTACCATCCAGTTCCACCACAGAATAACTGGGGTAGAAGTCCCAGGAAAAAAAAAAGGAACTTGCAGTTCAGCACTTTGAACATGCAGTGTCCTAGCAGTCTAATAATAGCTGAGTCCAGCAACATCTATTGCAATTCATAATGAAAATTTGTAGAACTCAGACCAGAGGGCACTGAGCAGATTAGGCCCAGAATCACACCTTTTTGAGATTACTGAAAGTTTGCAGGCTTCAGCCTGAGCTGTGAATGCAAGAGGACATAAAAGGACAGGGAGCTAAATATTATCCCCTGAGAAAGGCAAAGCCTAGCATTGTTATAAAGTCCAAAGTCAAGAAGTAGGCTAGAAGAATTACCAAAGGAAAAAAAAGAATCACCATAAGGATATATTGTGGTAACAGGAGAAAGCTCAAGACATAATTCAGGAGAAGATTTTTTTAAATCTAATGCAAAGCCTCAAAATAAAATACTAGGATTTCTGGAATAGTTAAAAAAAAAAAAAAAGATTTTTAAAACCAAATGAAAGGTATGGAAGAAATGTATGAAAAAAGAACAGTTTGGAATAAGTATAAAGCCTTAACCAAGAAAATTAGAATTAACTAAATTGAAACTATAACTCCATGAAACATCAAGAAATATTAAAATTAAAAGCTAAAAAAAATAGAAAATGCAAAATATTTTACACCAAAAACAATTTACCTGGAAAATAGATTGAGAAGAGATAATTTAAGAATAATTAGACTGCCTGAGGTCGTGACCAAAAAAAGACATATTTCACAAAATCATAATACTGTACAGACATCTTAGAATTGTGGGCAAAATGGAAATAAAATCTATGTATCACTATCTTCTAGGAATATTAGGTTCAAAATCCAGGACTTCAGAATCAAAATTAAAATGATTAAAGTAGCCAAAAAGAAAGAGTGTAAATATGAGGAGCCAGTTAGAATCAAACAAGATTTAGAAGACCCCATTCTAAAGGATCAAAGAGCTTAGATCATGGTATTCCAAAAGGTAAAAGACTGAGGTTTTCCATTAGTAATAATTTACTCAACAAAACTGAGTGTAATATTATGGGGTGGGGGGAGAGGGTAAGACTCAACTTTTCATGAAATATAGGACTTTGATACATTTCTAATAAAAAATCCAAAGCTGAGTGGAAAATCTAACTTAAAAACAGAGGAGTCAAGAGAACATAAAATATTGAACATGAGTGAGAAATCATAAGTGTACTAAATAAAGCTATTCTAAATAAAGTTGTGTGGGAAGATGATACATGTAGCCCCTCACAACTCTTATCAGCAAGGGATCTAATTTTACAGGGTGCCTAGGAATGCTTCTCATGTTTTGATAATCTCAAAAGAAGAATAGAATGGGTTAGGAAGAAGAAAATGCTTGGAGATGGAGGGAGAAAAAGAATAAGGAAAAGTATCTCCTAAGATGGGACATGCAAGAAAAAGCATATACAACAAGAGAAAGGCAATGGGGGCAGAGGGTAGAGGTGGAGAAAGGGAGAATGAATGGTGATACAAGAATCTCAATCTCATTTATACTGATTAAAGGAAGGAAGAATATATACATACACAATTGGATTCAGGAATACATCTTATTTAACAAAGAAATAGGGAAACAGGTTAGTAGAAAAGAGCAGGGAAAGGCAAGACTAAATTAAGGGAGGCATTATTCAGAAGTAAAACAAATTCTTAAAGAGAGAGGACGGGGCAAAAAGGACAAATATTTTTTTAAAATGTAGGGAAATATATGGCATTCATAATTGTGAGTATGAATGGAAAAAATTTGCCCATAAGATGAAGGCAAATAATAGAATGTATTAGAAATCAGAATCCAACAATATGTTGTTTGGTTGGTTTTTTATAAGAAATGCAATTTAAAAGATATTCAGAGCACTTTTTTAAAAAGGATTGGAGTACAACTATTATGCTTCAACTGAAGGAAGACAAGTAACAATCAGAATCTCAAAACAAAAGTAAAAATGGACCTAAATAAAATAAATAGGCAAACTAAATTTTTCATAGGCAGTAAATTAATATCAATATTAAACATGTATCACTAAATGGCATAGCATTTAAATTCTTAAAGGAAAAGTTAAATGAATTACAGGAAAATATAAACAATAAATCTATGATAGTGATGGACTTCAATAAGCTGATACAAAATGATATGAGCAGTAATGTTGAACTATGAATGACTTTGCTTTTTTCAGCAATACAGTATTCCAAGACAATTTCAAAAGACTTGATGGAAAATGTCATCCACACCCAGATAAAGAACTGACATAGATTGAAGCATATTTTTTCTTTCTTTTTGATCTGTTTCTTCTTTCACAACTGTGACTAATATGAAAATATGTTTTACATAATCACATATATATAACTATATCAAATTGCTTACCATTTTAGGAAGAAGGGAAGGGAGAGAAAGAGGGAAAGAGACAGACAGACACGCAGACAGACAGAGACAGAGACAGAAAGAGAAGAGAGAAAGAGAAGAGAGAGGGAAAGAAGAGACAGAGAATATTTTGGAATTCCAAATCTTGTAAAAATGAATAGTAAAAAGTGTTTTTATACATATTTGGGGAAAAAATAAAATACTATTAAAATAATAGTTTAAAAAGGATAGTTAATGCCAATATGTTATAAACTGAAAAGATTTTACCAATTTGTATTTCACACACTCCTGACACCCAAATCAGAGAGTCAAACAGAAACAACTATAGGCCAATTGCTGCAATGAATCATTGGTGCAACAATTTTAGACAAACTATTGACAAGGAGACCACAGCAACAGATTATACATATGATCAGAATGGATTTATATCATGAATGCAGTGCTGGTTCCATATTTTATGAAAACTACCAAACACAATTGACCATGTTAATAAGAAAAAAATCATTTTAGGATTATATTAATAAGAAAAATATTTTGAAAAGATACAATAATTATTTTTAAAATACACTGAAAAGCATAGAAATAGTTTTTCTTAAAATATATTATGTATCAAAAAATATATATAAAATACATAAACAAGTCAATGTCATGTGCAATGGGGATAAATTGGAGTCCTTTCCAATAAGATCCTAACCGTCTTTAAGAGGAAGCCAATGAATTAATTTTTTTAATGTTTAGCATAATGCCTTGAAAATAACCATTTAGTAAATTTTTGTTGAATTTATTTGATTGAAACCAGAGAGTTGTATCCCCTACAGAACCCAACATATGGAAGATCCTCAATTAATATTTAATTAATTAGTGAACTTTTTGAGAATACTCTTAAGTGCATTGGAATTAATATTCACCAGTGCTGGTCAATTTCAATCAATTGTGACCTTTCTTCTGACTTTTCATAGTATTTTATATCCCCTCATTTTTTAATCACACTTTTTATATTATAAGTTTTTTTATATGACTGAATATTTGTATATTTTTCATTTACCCAAGGACAGGGGCTGTGTCTTAACTGTCGTTGTACTTCCTATAAATCCTAGAACTTTTCTTTGCTCTGAGAAGGCAGTTAGTAAGTCATGGGTTAATATAAAGACCATGTATTTCCTTTTATAGTTTGGTACTGGACTCAAGATAATGTATATACTGCCCTCTAAAGACATAAAAGAAAAGCGTTCTACATAGAACATGCT
Organism: Antechinus flavipes; assembly: GCF_016432865.1. Lineage (NCBI taxonomy): Eukaryota > Metazoa > Chordata > Mammalia > Dasyuromorphia > Dasyuridae > Antechinus > Antechinus flavipes. Next base: position 495,267,726 of record NC_067400.1, read on the forward strand.
TACAATATTGTGTTAAATTATTTTAAGTATGATAAATACACTAACCTGAGCCCTCATGACTCATTTTTTTATTTACCATAAATTATTTGGATCACCTATTTGTATAATTTAACTTCTCCACATAATGTGCAAAATATGTTTCAAGTTCAATATTTTAGTCTATGAGCTTATCAGTGTAGGTACTACTTTTATCAAATCTTACTATCAATAATTTCATACTTTAGATTCTGATATAATTTATCTTTCAATACATATTCCAGTTAATTTACCTACCTACTATAGATGTTCCTTTGATTCTGTAAACATTCCATAGGTATTAGTGAAGTATTCAATTTAATCCAAAGGATAATTTTCCTCTCAACTACTTTTTACTGATTTGCAGAATGATGATTATAGTAATCTTCTGTTATTCTCCAAAATATTCTGCAAAGGAGCTTGTATTATATTCTTTATTAGAAATGCCCTTCCTTATCATGTCTCTTTGTTCAACAAGGAAATTGTGTACTTTTTGGGTAAGACAATATCTAGGATCTTTGGGGTTTCTTATTGTGACAGTCAAGTTTCTTAGGTTAAAATTACCTGAAAAATGGGGAAGAGGAAGATATAGAAAAGAAAGGAAGATGAAATGTTTCTATTATACCTACTTATGTAGCAGGCATTGTGTTATAAATACTATCTCATTTGATCTTCACAATAATCCTATGAGGTAGATACTATTATGCCCATTTTATAGTTGAAGAAACTGAGGCAAACAGAGGACTTGCCTAAGTCACACAGCTAATAAGTGTCTGATGCTAGAGTTGAACTCATCTTCTAATTCCCAGTCCAGCATTTTATCCACTGCACCCACTGAAATGGTGATAAGAGTCCACATCTGTAGCACAGTGACCATGTATCCATAAAATCATTTCTTTTTGCCTTTGAGTAGATAAAGAAATCAATTCTGCTAACTCCTTTACTTAACTTTTTGAGAAGATATACCTCTATTTAGTTACAATTTCTGTCTTCTGGTTTGATGGATGTTATTTGTTTGTCCTTCATTTTCAAAGAGGATCAGTGATATCACAGGATGTTGTCTTGCCTTGTGCTTAAATTGGATTTCAGTGAGGCAAAGTTGCACAAAGTTGTCAGCCTCACTCTCTCTTCTACAGTCATTGAAGTCAAGTCAAGACAGCTGACAGTGACCCTGGATATAGGGGATGACCTTGACAACTTTAATGTTCAAAAACCCTCCACAGCAGCTGCTGCGGCTGCCTCCATAGCTGTTAGAACAAGTTGTTTTCATTCACCCATTCCACCAGGGAAAGTCTCCACATACTTGCAGTAGATACCCCACTAACACACTGATGGGTTTGCATCTTATCGCTAACCCTCAACCTAGTTTAGCTACCTGCTGAGAGAGTTTTAGGAGGATATGGCTACTGTGTATGTTACAGCTTCTCAGAGCCACAAGTGAGAGTAAAGTGACAAGTGGACATCAACGATAGATGAGCAGCCCTAAAAAGGAGTTCAGTGAGTCCTCACATCAGAGATGCTAGTCTTCCTTGAACACAAATAAATACACCCTGGTTTGATGTAGAGAAATAAAGTCAATGTGGTTGTGGTTTATTCTTCTAGTGATATGTCCAGTCATTAAATAAAAAGTTCAAATGAATAGTATTCATAATTATATCAATACTAGTCAGTGTTGTAAGAACTGTGTAATTGTTAGCTTCCCTGATCCTTTTCAGTTAGTGATCAAATTATCACTAATATTGCACATATGAAAGGGGATTTAGCAGTTTTAAAGAATATTTTGTATTTTGATCAATTTTATGAGTCACATGACCAAAAAGTTCATTATGTGATAGCCAATCTTCTGATGAAAAGCCTTTCTGTTCTCTTAGACTCTTCTTTAGACACTTTAGCTAGATTAGTTCTTTGGATGATCTGTTACTGTACTTATATTTAAAGTCTTTCTGGCTTGGTAGAAGTTTCTAGAGTTTGTGCTTTACTACTATAGTCTCTGATAATATTGATGACAAATCATTTTATAGAACTATTATATACATTTAAAAATATTTTCCTTAACACAATTCTTACTAAATCCCAGATCCAGTAAAAATAGTATGATGTGAATTATTACTGTGATTTATTCAAGTAATGTCTATGTCATTAGACTGCTGAAGAAATAGAAAAGATAGGTTTGAAAAATTCTCAAAGTAGAAAGGGCCCTGGATTTGGAATTGGTAGGCTGAGATTTGAATATTAACTCTGCTATCTTCTACCCATGTAATTTTGAGAAAGTCACTTAATGCTGAGAAGGGAAGCCCCTCAAGACTCATTTCCCAGCATCTACTAGATAATCACTGATTTTATAGTCAACATTTAGCTGGCCACAATATTTTCAAGTGCTGCTTTTATGCTGGAAAACTCCCTGAATGCCCACAAGTAGATTTGTCCTATCCCACATTCAGGGCATTTAACATAATATTTTACCTGCTAAGGAACTGAATATAATACTTGCAAATAAACCTATGAAGGATTTTTGTTTCTGATTTAGTAAATCAATGGAAGATTTGTCCCTGAAAACATAAAATATTCTTACTTCTAATCCATGGTTTGGGGATTTATAGATGAATTACAGATGGATAAAGTAGTAGGAAAGTGTTACCTGACACAATGGAACTTGGTTAAGTACAGGGATAGTATTCTTAATTAATAAAATGTTACTATAAGTAAAGGTTAGTTAAACTGTCTGAATCTGTGTTGATCGAGATAGAGGCGAATACATGCCTGTTGGGATAAAAGTTGACTAGTTTTTAGTGCAGAAAAGGCAGGGCTGGCCAGAGATTAAGCAATTCCAGCAGATTTGAAAGAAAGCTTAATTCCTGCCCATAGCTCAAAAAAGGCAAGATCCAGTTTGGGATAAGAATCAAAATGTGTTTGTTACATGCTACATTGTAGAGTAGTATATGATACAATTGTTAAGAGTAGCAGGAAAACTGATTGGCTGTGCTTTGGACATGAGACAGTCCCTATAGGATTAGAAAATTGAAACTGATCATTCAAAAAGCATTTATTAAGTACCTACTATGTGCCAGGCACACTGCTAAGTATTAGGGATACAAAAAGAGGTAAAAGACAGACTCTGCTCTCAAAGAGCTTACAATCTTTATGTAACATGCAAAGAAATATATCAACTATAAACAGAATAAATAGAAGATAATTAACAGAGGGAAAGCAGTGGAATTAAGAACAGTTGGGGAAGGCTTCCTGAAGAAGTTAAGATTTTAGTTGGGACATAAAAGGAATCAATTACAATTACAATTACAAAAATAATTACAATAGAGGAAGGAGGGATTCCAAGCATGAGAGAGAGTCAGAGAGAATGCCAGGAGCTGAAAGATGAAGTGTCTTGTTCAAGGGACATCCAGAAGGGCAGTGTCACTGCATCAAAGAGTATGTAGTGGGAATAAAGTATAAGAAGATTGGAAAGGTAGCAGGGATCTAGGTTATGAAGAGTTTTGAATGTCAAACAGCATTTTACATTTATTCTTGAAAACAAATGCTAGAATTTAATTAAGGCATGGGGTTAGTGGGAATGTGTGTGATGTGATCAAACTTCTACTTTAGGAAAATCACTTTAATGGCTAAATGGAGAATCAATTGGAATGAGGAAAGACTTGAAACAAGCATTCCCACCAGTAGGCTATTGCAATCATTAAGGCATGAAATGATGAGGGCTTACACTAGAGTGATGGCAGTATCAATAGAGAGAAGTTGCAAAGATGAAATAGGCAGGCCTTGACAAGAGTTTGGATGTGGGGGATGAGAGATAGTGAGAAATCCAGCATGACTTCTAAGTTGCACACCTGAAGGACTGGAATGATGATGTTGCCCTCTACCATAACAGAGAAGGGGGGAAGTTAGGGGAAAGATAGAATTCTGTTTTGGACATCTTGAGTTTAAGATGTTAAGATGTCTACTGTAGGGCATCCAGTTCAAGATGTCTGAAAGACATTTGGAAGTACAAGGTTGTAGATCAGTAGAGAGATTAGGGCAGGATAGAGATATTTGAGAATCCATGAATTGCTGCGATCATAGAGAAGGAAAAAGGGCCCAGGACAGAACACTGAGGAACGCCTATGATTAGAAAGTATCATCTGGAGAAAGATCCACCAAAAAAAAGACAGAGGAGGAATGGGCAGTCAGGTAAGAGGAAAACAGGAAAGAGAATAGTATCTCAAAAACCTAGAGGGAAGAGAGCATTAAGGAGATGCAAGAAGCACCTTTTGGTGTTCTGTTTTGTTTTATTTTTATTGCTATAGTTTGTATATTTTGATCTAGGCCAAGGCCAGTAATGATGTACCACTGTGGTTATAAGCCACAAAGTCTCCTTCTGTTTCAGATTCCTTCCATCAAGCTGTGCACATCATTATTTTCCCCAGAATATCTCTCCAACCCTCACTATAATAGCTTTGAAGAGTGGTTTTAATAGTATATCTCTACCAATTCTGGAGCGTTACATGTTTTATGTTGTTTTCTTTGTCATCTACTTGGGTTTTATATCATGGCCAGGCAATAGGTATTACTTACATGACTTAAGAACATATGGAATCATCTATTCTTCTTACCCATAATTAGCAATGATGATTGTAGTTTGGAGTCAAGGTGAGTCCTTCATAGCAAAGACGGGTGAAGTTTAGTAATGTAGTATTACTCTGGGTTTCTCAGTCTCCCTCAACCCACATATCCAACCAGCTACTAGATCTTGCTTTTTCTACTTCATGATGTCTATCACATCCTATCCTTCTCTCTTCTTAAACAAGTATCTGACAGCCAATTCCAGTAGCTTCCAGTTGCCTCAAAAAAAAAAAAAAAAAATCCTCTGTTTAGTTTTCAAAGCCTTACACAACCAAGGCCCAACCTCATTAGATATTACCTCCACTACCCCATTCTACACACTGACCTAATTAAACTGATCTTCTTACTGTTCCTCACTCGATGTTCTATCACCATCTCCGTGCCTTTATTTTGTTCCCATAACTGGAAAGCACTTCCTCTACTTTATACACTCCCTTTCTTCCTTTAAGATAAACCTCAAACACCATCTTTGTCCTGATTCCTCCAATTACTACTATACTCCCCCCACCAACTACCTTCTATTCAATTACTGTGTATGTTTATTTATTTTATATTTATGCCTTATTGGTTTTATACATTTTTTATGTCTTCCCCATTAGAATGTAAGCTTATCTCAAACTATACAAATTTTTTTATTTTAAAAAATTATCCACTTTATTTTTATCCAATTACAAAAAAAATTGTCCATTTATCTTCTGTGATTTTCTCTTATTTGGTCATCTTTGTTCCTCCATTTTTTATGACGCTATCCTTTATGTTTAGTCAATTAAAGCAGTCAAAATTATTTGATTCTTGAAAAAATTAGGTCAATCAATAGAACAGATTAGTATATAATGTAGAGAAGCAAATGAACACAATATCCTAGTGTTTGATAAATCCAAATACTCAGCTACAAAGGTAAGAACTCAATAAAAATTTCTAGAAAAACTGAAAGTAATATGGCTGAAAACCAACACCTTATGATAAATTGATACATGATAGACATAAAGGATAAGTTCCTTTTTTAAATGATAGCTTTTTATCTTCAAAATATATACAAAAATAGTTTTCAACATTAACCTTTTCAAAAACCTTGTGTTTCAAATTTTTTCTCCTTCCCTTCCCACATTCCCTCATCTAGATGGCAATAATACAATACATGTTAAACATGTATAATTCTTCAACACATATTTCCACAAATATCATGTTGCACAAGAAAAATCTGATCAATAAGGGGGAAAATGAAAAAGAAAACAAAATGCAAGTAAACAAAAATAAAGATGGAAATACTATGTTGTGATCCACATTCAGTCCCCATAGGCCTCTGGGTGCAGATGGCTCTATCACAAGTCTATTGGAACTGGCTTGAATTACCTCCTTATTGAAAAGAACCATGTCCATCAAAATTAATCATTATATATTCTTGTTCCTGTAGATAATGTTTTCTTGGTTCTACTCACTTCATTTAGCATCAGTTCATGCAAGTCTCTCCAGGCCTTTCTGAAATCATTCTGTTGATCGTTTCTTATAGAACAATACTACTCCATCACATTCATATAACTTATTTAGCCATTCTCCAATTGATGAACATCCACTTAGTTTCTAGTTTCCTACCACTACAAAAAGAGCTGCTGCAAATATTTTTGCAAATGTGGGATAAAGGATAATTTCTTAAATTAGAGGAGCAAGGAAAAAACTACCTTTCAAATAAGAGTTCATGACCAAAAGAGGGACACAGATAGATGATCATAGAATATGAAGTGGAAAATTTTTATAAAATAAAATGTAAAATGTTTTGCACAAAGAAACACAAAAATATGGCATGGATTCTGTCAATACAAAATTATTATTAATTAAAATAAAATTTAAATTTAAAATAATAATAATAATAAAAGAAAAATGAGACATACTTGTTCTCAAAAAAAAAAGAAACACAAAAGTAGCTAAGATTAGAAGAGAAACAGATTTCTATTAAAAAAAAAAAAAACCAACTTTGCAACATATTTTTCTGATAAGGATCTCTTTTCCAAGACTATTATGTAAGGATGCAAACATGAAGTTTTCAAAGGAAGAATTTAAAAGGTTCCAAATCATTAGTAATTAGAGAAATGCAAATTAAAGCAACTCTGAGACTTTACTCAGAAAAATATACCTCATGCCTGTCAGATTGATAAAGTTGACAAAAAATGAAAATGACAAATGTTGGAAAGGTTATGAGAAAATAGTTACATTACTTTCCCTAGAACTGTGAATTTTTCTAACCATTCTGGAAAGCAATCTAGAACTGTGCCTCTAAAGTTACAAAATGGTTCAGATCTCTGACCCAGTCAAATCACTACTATGTCTATATGACAAAAAGATCTCCCCATCCCACCCCACCCTATCCCCCCCCCCGACCAAAAAAAAAAAAAAAAAGACAAAACAGAGCTACAAAAAGACTGACACACAGAGAGAACTATACAGACATTCCACTTTTTTGTGATGTCAGAGAACTGGAAATTAAAGAGAAACTGCTGGTCAAATTATATGATGGAATTCTATTGTACTTTAAGAAATAGTGATGAGGATGATTTCAGAGAAATCTGAGAAGACTTGAGTAAAACAATTCAGAGTGAAGTAAGCAGAATCAGAATAATTTATACAATAATAATATTGTGAAAACAAACACTTTGAAAAACTGAAGAACTCTGATCAAAATAATGACCAACCATGATTCCAAAAGAACCATAATAAACATGTTACCCACCAGAGAGATGATGATCTAAGGGCCCAGACTGACATTTTTGAACAATGAGGGAATAAATTTTTCTTGACTCTCTGTTTTAGGAAAGTGGTTTTTCTTTTTTTTCCTTTTCTTTCTTTTTTTAACCAGGAGAGGAGAAATAGAAAGGAAATAATAAAATAGAGAGAAAACAGATTTTTTTTCATTGAAAATTTTTTTAAATCAAGCTCATTTCAAGTAAGAATTGTTTCATACTTTTTCTATATTTATCCCTTGTGACAAACACCATATCTAGCACATAGAAGATACTTAATAAATATTTATTGGTGAATTTGAGTGAGTGAGTGATTGATTAATTTAAAAGTGTAGTCCTTGACTAGATTGACTACATGAATAATGGAAAAGCACCTTTTGCCCTTCTTACAGTTTTAAGGAAAGTCCACTAAAACAGAGATTGCAAGAGAACAGCCAGACCTGGCACCCTACAATCAAGGACTCTACAGGGGTATAATGGTGATTGGACCCCTAAGTGTGCACCTTCAATTATCCCATGTAATCATTGACAATGGAAAATGCATTGCATGTAGTGGGTAAACGAGGAAAAAAATAAAGGTGGAAACTACATTATATCACTTTGCGCAATGTTTGACAAATAGTAGATACTTAATAAATGCTTATTGAATTATCTGTAGTTTACACAGAAGAGTATATTCAAATGATTGACTATATCAGGTAATTATAACAGAGTTCCTCATTAGGCAGGAAGACAGTCTACTCAAACTGATTATAAAACAGTAAGAGAAATATTGATGCAGAATTTAGTTAAGGTACTCTGCCCATCAGGACTGACTGTGACAAATCCACACATATATTCAATTCAATTCAATTCAAGGAGCACCTGCCATGTGCAAGAGCGCTGTGTGAGACTCTAGGGATACAAAGATTAAAATAAAATATCCTGGAAGAGGAAGAAACCATCACAGTCCTCAAGGAGCTTAAAATCTACCTGTGAGATATAACTTGTATAAAGATGAATAAATACAAGACATAAGGGCTATGAAACTAGAAATGTGAGATAAATGAGGCATTGCAGCTTTGGGTAAAGCTTTTGGGTAAAGGCTGCAGAGCTGAAAAATTTCTTACAGAAATAGACTGGAAGCCTCAGATGTAGTGAGCTGTATGGTGTGGGGAAGAAAATGAGTTCTCTTGAACTGCCTGCCAGAGAGTTTCCTAATAGAGAAATGTCCATGGAAAAACCCAACCCTATCCAAGGTCAAAGACAAGTCAGAGCTGCAGCATGCAGCTCCACTAAGTCCTGGATCTGAGAACATACTACATGTAACTGAACAATATTACTTAAGGTCACATCACAGTTGAGCCCCTCAAAACTCAAAATATACTAGGGATAAGTTCCTGAATAGACCCATGATACCTACTGCTGAAGGAATATATCACAGTTAGACTACTATCTAGCAGTCATCACCCACAAAGGAGCAGAAATGAAAGAAGCAGGGTTGCAGGACCATTATGTAAAACTGACTTCCCTTGTGTGCAGGTGTGTTACCTATTCAGAGGATAAACAATTGAGCCTGAAAATAAGCATCTCCACTTACTTACTAGATTGCAGATCGAGTCTTAGTAGCTACAAAATAGTCTAAAAATAATCTAGCTTTCACTCAAACATGGAGCATTTTGTGTGCTTCTGTGTAATACTTAGTGTATTTTTTCATTCATTCCCTATAACTTTATATACATGTATATTGTGTCTCTCATTAGACTGCAATGCTCTAAATATGTTGTGATGTAGTTAAAAAAAAAAAGTCTTTAACTTTATAACCTTTCTCTGTATCCCCAGAATTTAGCACAATGCCTGGCACATAATAGGCACATAATATTGACTTCTCAACTTTATAGGTATTCTTACCACTAGTAAGCCTTGCAGTAGACTGCAAGGAGTACTATAAGGAGCACTGTTAAAGTATATGACCTGGAAATGTAACAGATTGGAAATATATGAGAATACCATCAGGATAATCCATCATTCCCTGGTCCAGCAGTTCTTAAAAAAAACAAATCAATAAACCATTGTAAAACTTGAGGGGGTGAAATAAGGATGCCCATTGTCATCATTATTCAACATTGTACTGGAAACATTGAAGAAATAAAACTATCACTCTCTGCAAATGATATGATGATATATTTAGAGAATCCTAGAATATCAAAAAACCTAACAGAAACAATTAACAGCTTTAGCAGAGTTGCAGGATATAAAATAAACCCACACAAATCATCAGCATTTCTATACTACAAACAAAGTATTACTAATAAAGCCCATCAGCAAGAAATAGAAAGAGAACTTCTATTTAAAATTACTGTAAACAAAATAAAGTAATTGGGGAGGGGGGGAGGAACATGTCTACCTACCAAGACAAACCCAAGAACTATATGAACACAATTATAAAAAATTTCTCACACAAAGTTGTTGGAATCCTTACTAACTGCTAACTAATTAGGGTTGATCTAATCTTACAAGAAGATGTTTTGGGCAGAACCTGAAACAAGGTACTAAGTAGAACTAATTAATACAAGGCTTGTGTTCACACCTTTACTCATTGGAGTTCAATGAGTTCACACCTCCCTTGAAGCTCTTTGGGCCAGAGAGCACTATGGGAGAAAACCCATAATCCCTCTCTTGAGCATAAATAGAGCTTCAATGGGCCAGTCGAGGAAGTTCTTCAGAGTGAAGAAGCTACAAGTCGAGATTTTAGAGATTCATTCCATCTCTGTGCTGGTTGGAGGCAGAAGAAAGCAGAGGCAGAGGCTGAAGGACCAGACCTTTGGATTTGGCGACATTCGGAGGGAGCTCTTGGAACCAAGCAGAGAGATAGGCCTCTAAGCTAACTGGGCTATATTGGAGATAATAAAAGATCTGAACTTTTATCACCTGGCTGTGTTTTGAGAAGAAAAAGCTCATAACATTTTGGCGCCCGAACAGGGACCGATTCAGATCCATCTGAACTAGATCACAACATTTTGGCGCCCAACGTGGGAACCAAGGACCCTACTTTCACTGAAGAAGTCTCCAGTGACCAGGAACTGAGTGAGTACAACCTTTTTTGGCTGAAATAGGACAGAACCTTTGGATTTGGAGACATCCGAAGGGCTCTAAGCCTCTAAACCGGCTGTGCTTTGAGAAGAACAAGAACTCCAACATTTGAACTCATAACATTTGGCGCCCGAACAGGGACATGAACCCTGGACCCTCAGATAATTATTCATGAGTAGACAGAGCTAATATAATTAAAATGACAATTCTACCTAAATTGGTCTACTTGTTCAGTGCTGTACCAATCAAACTGCCAAAAAATATTTTCTAGAACTAGAAAAAAGAAAAACAAAATTCATTTGGAAGAACAAAAGATCAAGAATATCAAGGGAATTAATGAAAAATAAAAAAATACAAAGGATGGTGACTTAGCAGGACCAAACCTAAAACTCTATTATAAAGCAACAGTAATCAAAACCATTTCATACTGGAGTGGTGGATCAGTGGAATCTAGATACACGTGACACAGTAATCAAGGACTATAGTAATCTAGAATTTGATAAACCTCTAAACTCCAACTTCTAGAAAAAAGAACTCAGTATTTGACAAAAATTGTTGGGAAAGCTGGAAAATAATATCAGAAACTTGGCATAGGCCTACATCTCATACTCCATACCAAAATAAGGTGAAAACGGGTACATGATTTGAACATAAAGGATGATACCATAAATAAATTAGAAGACCAATAGGGTAATTTATTTATCAGATCTTTGGAGAAAGGAAGAATTTATGACCAAAGAAGAACTAGAGAATATTGATTACATTAACTTTAAAAGGGTTTGCACAAACAAAACCAACAGAAACAAAATTAAAAGGGAAATATAAAGCTGGGAAAAAATCTTTATAGCCAGTGTTTCTGATAAAGATCTCATTTCTAAATGAGCACTCGGTCAAATTTTTAAGAATACAAGTCATTCCCCAATTGATAAATGGTCAAAGGATATATAAACAGACAATTTACAGATGGTGAAGTTAATGCCATGTATAATTATATGAAAAAAATGCTCTACATCACTATTGATTAGAGAAATGCAAATTAAAATATCTTGAGTTACCTCATACCTCTCAGATTGTCTAAGATGACAGGAAAAGATAATGATAAATGTTGGAGAGGATGTGAAAAAACTGGGACACTAATGCACTGTTAGTGGAGTTGTGAAATGATTCAACTATTCTAGAGAACAATTTGGAATTATGCCCCAAAGGGCTATAAAACTGTATACCCTTTGACCCAGCAGTACCATTACTGGGTCTGTATTCCAAGGAAACTATAAAGGAGGGAAAAGAATCCACATGTGCAAAAATGTTTGCAGCAGCTCTTTTTATGGTAGCAAAGAACTGGAAAATGAGAAGATGGCCATCAATTGGGGAATGGCTGAATAAGTTGTGGTATATGAAGATAATGGAATATTATTGTTCTATTAAAAAATGATCAATTTAGATTTTAGATTTTAACTGATTTTAGAAAGGCCTGGAAAGATTTGCACAAACTGATGCTGAGCAAAACAAGCAGAACCAGGACTGCATTAATAACAGCAAGAATATATGATGATCAGCTATGAAAGATTTGGTTCTTCTCAGTGGTTCAGTGATCCAAAACAATCCTAATAGATTTTGGACAGAAAATGCCATCTGCATCCAGAAAAAAAAACTAAAGAGAACTGAATATAAATCAACCCATGCTTTTTATGCAAGTCCTGATGTGTTGTATAGGAAATGACAGTTTTGGTGGGTGGAGGCAGCAGGGTGGAAAGGGAAAAGGAAAGAGAGACTGCTGGCTGGCATCTTGTTGCAGCTGCACACATTGCTATTGCAGCCCTCCCCCCCTTTCACCTCTGATCCCCCTTCACCTTCGATCCTTCTTCATCTTCACTAAGAATAAAGATCAACGATTTTCCCCTAACCTGAATTCCTGACTCCGGCTGATTTTAAAATATGCGTCATCACAATCACCCAACCTCCTCCTTAGCCAACTACTTTTATTGTGTTGTAGACATATGCTGAGATATTAATAATCCTTCTTTAGAGAAGTCACAGGTCCCCAGTTTTATCCTTGAAATACTATATACATCTGGGTCAACCACTTGACTATTCTCCCCTAAAGAATTAGATTAGAAAGCATCCCAAAGTTATGCTGAAATGAAGAGTACTCTCCCAATAACAGGGAATGGTGTTGCAATGCTGGCTGCATTCTATTCTACAAGTAGTATAAACTTGATACACAAGAGATGGATGAATCTTTTTTTTTAATTTTTATTTAATAATTACTTTATATTGACACTCATTTCTGTTCCGATTTTTTTTTCCCTCCCTCCCTCCACCCCCTCCCCTAGATGGCAAGCAGTCCTTTATATGTTGGATATGTTGCAGTATATCCTAGATACAATATATGTTTGCAGAACCGAACAGTTCTCTTGTTGCATAGGGAGAATTGGAATCAGAAGGTATAAATAACCTGGGAAGAAAAACAAAAATGCAGATAGTTCACATTCGTTTCCCAGTGTTCTTTCTTTGGGTGTAGCTGCTTTTGTCCGTCATTTATCAATTGAAACTCAGGTCTCTTTGTCAAAGAAATCCACTTCCATCAAAATACGTCCTCATACAATATCGTTGTCGAAGTGTATAATGATCTCCTAGTTCTGCTCATTTCACTTAGCATCAGTTCATGTAAGTCTCGCCAGTCTTCTCTGTATTCATCCTGTTGGTCATTTCTTACAGAACAATAATATTCCATAACATTCATATACCACAATTTACCCAGCCATTCTCCAATTGATGGGCATCCATTCATTTTCCAGTTTCTAGCCACTACAAACAGGGCTGCTACAAACATTTTGGCACATACAGGTCCCTTTCCCTTCTTTAGTATTTCTTTGGGATATAAGCCCAATAGAAACACTGCTGGATCAAAGGGTATGCACAATTTGATAATTTTTTGGGCATAATTCCAGATTGCTCTCCAGAATGGTTGGATTCGTTCACAACTCCACCAACAGTGCATTAGTGTCCCAGTTTTCCCGCATCCCCTCCAACATTCATCATTATTTTTTCCTGTCATCTTAGCCAATCTGACAGGTGTGTAGTGGTATCTCAGAGTTGTCTTAATTTGCATTTCTCTGATCAATAATGATTTGGAACACTCTTTCATATGAGTGGTAATAGTTTCAATTTCATCTTCTGAAAATTGTCTGTTCATATCCTTTGACCATTTATCAATTGGAGAATGGCTTGATTTCTTATAAATTTGAGTCAGTTCTCTATATATTTTGGAAATGAGGCCTTTATCAGAAGAGAGACACACCCTTTTCTAGGCCACTGACACATCAAACCTTGCTTCATCTTTCAGGATTCAATTCTAGAAGAATAAGCATAAGGATAAAGGAAAAAACCCTTTGGGAATATTATTTTCATATTTATTTAAAAGTTTCATGTACCAATAGAAATTCATTATTATTTTAAATGATTTTAAACTTTTTAAAATTAGAATAAAATGCTGCTCCAAGAACTATTTATTTGATTAAAATAGTAAGGAAAGGACAACAAATATTCTTGACTTACTGGAGGAAGGGAAAAGAATAACTAGAATTTGTTAGATTTTATAAAATCAATAAAATTTCAGGCTTAGAGTACAGATATTTCTAGAGATACTGGCTGATCTCTTCCCAATGCAAAATATAATCCATTGTTTTAAATAGAATTCCAAAGGGGCACACTACCTGAAATATATATGTGTATATATATATATATATACACTTTTTTAATTAAAGCTTTTTATTTTCAAAACACGTACGTGGACAACTGTCAGCATTCTCTCCTATAAAACCCTGCTCTCCAAATTTTTTCCTTCTCTTCCCTCCACCCTCCCCAGACCACAAGCAATCCAATACACGTCAAATATGCGCAACTCCTCTACACATATCCCACAAACACCAAGAAAAATCAGATCAAAAAAGGAAATAAATGAGAACAAAAACAAAATGCAAGCAAACAACAAAAACAGCCAAAACACCACTGCCAGATGAACTAAAAAGGGGGAAATATTCAAAATGCAAAGATGTTATCAGAACATTTCAGGAAGATTTGGAAGCTGTTCAACATCTGAGATTCGGTGGACCTTATAGTTAAAATAAATTATGATCAAAACTATCATTTTAAATTAAGGAAATTTACAACTCTTCCCCTTTGCTCTCTGGTTTGTGGCCATGAACAACAACCTGAAAAATATATTTGATGAAAAAGTAAAATTTTTAAAACCTGTTTTAAAGTAAGCCAATTAATCAAGTTGCTTGTATAAAAATAAGTTTTCTTCTTCAAAGTCATTTAATTACAAAAAGAAGTAGGAAGGTACTTTTCTATTGGGTGGGCCGTGAACTCTGATTTGATTTAGGAATAGGACATACCATACTAGAGCCATCCCAGACTTGCAGATCAAGTCTGACATATTAGGGTCACTCCAAATAGTAACAGGTATCTAAAGTCATCTCTCTTCCAGAATCATATCTTTACAGCTACATTAAAGTCAAGAATATCTTCTAAGAATTTTAAAAGTTTAGGTCATACCTACAAGAACAATTTTGGCATGCTATACCATGAGAAATACTGTATTCTCAGTCCAAAAGAGTTCCAAAACTGTTTTTAAATGTTGTTGTTGAAATAAATACATGATTCTCTAAGATGACTACTTTGAAAAACATGTATTTGAATGTCTTTTCAAGTGTGTTTGTTTATAGCCTGCCCTTCTTTGGTAATGAGGCATAAAATTTACACCCAGGTTCAAGAGATTATTGAGTCAGAATCTATTTTGGAATCACAGCTTAAAGTTTCTATCAATTTTTCTCTTTTACTAGATCAAGACAGAAGACAAAATAATTCAAAGCAAAAAACATTTAATTAAACTATATGGCAAAGTATATAAGAAGAAAAATTACCCCTAATGCTGGGCCACACTCTCTTAAAGAATCCCATGTCAGTAATGGAAGTAAGAATATCTATATATGTATATACACACATATATATATAACACACATACACACACATGCACACATACATACATATAGAGGGAAGAAAGAAGAGAAAAAGAAAGGAGGAGGAGAAATATGAGCAAAAGATAAATAATAAGAGACTACGTAATGGGTGAAATACATCAAACCAGCATGGGACTACTTACCTCAATGACTCTAATCTCAGCTCTGCTTGCCCAGATTCAACCAAAATCTCCCTTTACCAATAGTAGGGGGATTAGGATTTCTAGGATCTTAGCTGCTGGACAAAAATTGTTTCTCAAATGTTTTCAGTAAGAAAGAATTCATCAACCATATCCTCCTAAATTAGAGGCTCACCAGGCCTAATCATCTGAATTCATTCAGCCCTAAAATGATTAAACTTTTTCATTTTCTCTGCCTTTAAGCCATTATTTCATTAGAACACATGCATAGAATATCCCAAGAACCTAGAAATTTTTGCCCCTAGAGACCTAGCCTACAAAACCGTGATTATTAAATTGAGGTGATAGTCTGATTAAGGTGCTACATTGTGAGATCCTGAACTAGAATATATGGTTCTTCAGTGAATTTACAATGACTTATGAGAGATTTTCCAACCTATAATTTTCCTTCTTGGATGCCCTTGAGGTCCCTTTGATTATTAAGAGAATTAATTAAGAAAGAAATTATGATGGCGGTATTCTTGCTTTAAATTATAATTGTCAATTTTCTGGTGTTTCCTTTACAAATCAAACCAGTTTCTTGAAGACAATTTTTTCCATGGTAGAATGCCTAAAAACTGATATAAATCCTATATCACTGAATCCATTGTGAGTATGGAGGCTATGAGCAGTACAAATGGTACTTTTTAAAAATATTGGTGACTAAAAATTCTCCTAGAGTATATAGTGGGAGCTCATGCATGTTAACTATTCTTATTTTGATCAGACCAAGACTGCATGCCTTATTCTGAATTTAGACAGCTTGTCTGAGGTCCTTATGGATAGCAGGTTAAGGTGGCACTGTCTAATGACCTAGAAACTCTTGAGTAATAAATTCCAAGTACTTAATCCCTTTATGGGAGCTCTATGCCCCTTTTCCTGCCCCACAGCAGGAGGGTGGAAGGGTTAATCCCGTTACTGTTAATAAGGGACTGAGAGGCCAAAGGATTGGAGAGGAGACTGAGGTCTCTCTTCCAAGGGTAGAAATAAGGGGTCAGTATCAAGCTGGACAAGAAAAGAGGAAGGGGACATTAATGGGAAGGGTGTAGGATAAAGAAAGAAAAAAGGAGATGCACCAAGAGGAGGCACATTGGGTTCTCCTTGCTGTTTCCCATCAGCCCCCATCTCATAAAACCCGACTAGAAGCTCTTACACTGACAAATGCTATCCAGGTGCTAGTTTACAGAAGTGTTTTTTTTTTTTTTTTTTAAATTCTTAATTACAAAGGAAGGTTTCTAAGTGGTATGGAGAGAATATATTCAGAAATGAATGTAATCTAAAACAAAAGATATCAAAAGAAAAATACATTTTAAAATAAAACATTTAATTAAACTTAAAAAGCAAAAGAACAAAGAAAACAATCTCAGGATATACACTCTAGGGATAAGGTCTCATTTTGAAAAGACCAGTGGGGAAAACTATCTCCTTACAAGATTTGGAGCACGTCTTTAGCATAACCAGACCAAAATTTGGTAAGATCTGCTCCTAAAACATTAGAATATACTCTTGGAACAGTTGCCACTCTTCACCATTTTAGCTTTGCTGGCAAAAAAAGAAAAAAAGAAAAGAAAAGAAAAAAGAAAAAAAAAAGCTGTGGTATTCCTTCTCCCTTTCCTATAGCAGGTGCCACCAGCCATCCCCAAAGTCACCTTCCTTCTCCCCAGAAATCTTTAATGGCTTCCTGATGCAATCAGCCTACCACATGAATACACAGTCTTACAATATTTCAAGTCCTAGAAATTTCAATGAAACCTGTTTTGAATCATGGACCTTTTTGGAAACATAGTGCTCCATAGTATGAAACATGTTTATAATTCTATATGAGCAGATGATAAGGGTTAATATGTATCAAAAATACTGATCTTATTATAATTAACCACTTAAAATCCTTATAAAAGTTCATCTGGATCACAGAAAAAAAAAAAGAAATCTAGAAATATACAGGTATCATGGGGGGTGGGGTGGGAGGGAGGTTAAAACTTTTCCAAAATGAAATAACATTGGTCACCAATGTTTTGCAACTCTACAAATAAAAGAAATAAAACTGAGTAGGAACTTCTCAGGAATATTAATAACAAGTTAGAAGTTAAATAAACAAAACAAAGTCTTCATGAGAACCACCTGACCAGTAGAAAATGAAATTTGTCTGTACAACTTTATATATTTTTTAATATCCTCATTTTTGATAATTAGGAAATGTTAACAGATGAAAAACTATTCCTGCATAAGGAGATGCAATGAGTTCTTTGCTTCTCAAAGAAGTAAGGTACAGAACTATTGATTACAAATGATAGCAAGCCTTACAAATGATAATAATAATTCCTCTCTGGAGAGAATCCCATCCAATGAAGTTAAAAACTGTATCAAATCTCTTCATAGAAATTGCAATCTCTAATTGAGAAGGGAAGGAACTCATAAGTCATCTAGTCTAACTCCTACCCAAATCACAATTCTCTACTACATTCACAAGTAGTAGACTCCTTTAAAACATCTTCAGTGACTGAGAACACATGGACAAAGACAGTGTTTTCCATTTTTGTCAACTCTAATGGTTAGGAAGTTTTCCCTTATATTGAGCCAAAATCTGCTTCTTTGTACTTTCTATAGGTTAGTTCCTAGTCCTACTACTCAGAGTTATGAAATTTGGTACTCAGGAAAAAATTATTTTTAGTGCAGCTCTAAATAGAACTTCAGGGACTTGAAAGAGCACAGATAACATCAGAGAGTGATAGAATTCATACTACTATTCCTGGTGAGGAATTAATTTAATTAGACTTATTTTATTATTATATATCATTATTAAATTTCATTAAATTAATTTATAAGATTAATTGCATTAATCATATCAATTGCAATGTGTCTCCATTCACCATTCTCTCTAACTTCTACATCTAAAATATTTCTCCTTAGCCATCACTCTCCAATATGTGCTGCCTTCTTTATCAGAATGTAATTTCCTTAAGGGCAGGGACTATCTTGTTCCCTCATATTTGTAACTCCAGTACTTAACATAATATGGGGTATATAAAAATAAATGCTTTTTCATTCATCTTTCCATTAAACATCATATGTATCAAAATAGTTGTAGGTTTTTTTTGTTGCAGGAAAAAAATGGAAACAAAACAGGTACTTATATAGGGAGCTGAAAGGAAACTTAAAGACAGTTAAGTCCAACCCACTCATTTTACATATGAGGCAACTGAAGCACAGAGCAGCTAATTGACTTATGAAGGGTCAATCAATCAATATTAAGTGCCTACTATGTGCAAGGCACTATGTTAAGGACTAGGCATACAAAAAAAAAAAAAAAAAAAAAAAAAAAGGCAAAAGATAGTCCCGGCCCTTAAGAAGATCATAGTCCAATGGGAAAGACAAGCAAGTAAGTGCAGACAAGCTATGTACAAGACAAATAAGTAATAATTAAAAGAGATTGGGAAAAGCTTTCTATAAAAGCTAGAACTGGAAGGAAGGCAGGAAACTAGTAGAAAAAAATGCCTGGAGCCAAGAGATGGAGCGTCCTTGTTGGTGGAATAGCCAAGAAGGCTAGTATCAATGGAACAAAGTGTATGAGGTAAGAAGTAAGGTATAAGAAGACTGGAAGGTTATAGGCTTGGAGAGGTGGAAGGGTGAAGATTATAGAGAGCTCTAAACATCAAACATAGCAGTCATATAACCTGTATCTGAAGTAGGTTCTGAATCCAAGTCTTCCTAATTCAAAAACCAGCATTCAATTGGGTGAGTTCTAAAAAAAATATTATATTTTAATGTCTTAGAATATGATTGTGAGGAAAGAAATGACAAATATAAGGAATTCAGAACAACATGGGAAAGCTTGTGTAATCTGATATAAAATGAAGTAAGCAGAACCAGAGCAATACACATAGTGACTGTAATGACGTCTATGAAAACAACACAAATGGGCAAGGGAACTCTAATTAATTGTGATTGATGACAATATTATTCCTCCAAAATAGATAATGAAACACACTTTTCCCTCCTGTCATCAGAGAAGTGAGGAAATATTTGTTGGAAATATCGTATATGCTCTCAGGTGCAGTTGCTATGTTGGTTGTTCTTGTTTAACTGTTTTTCTTTTTTATAAGAGAGGAGTCAGTGTGAGGAGAGTCTGCTGGGAAGTAACTGAGATGTAAAACCAAAAGGCACCAATAAGACTTCAAAAAAAAGTTTGGGTAAATTAATGATGAATTACAAGGTTAATAACAATATTAATAGAAGGTTTTACAAAATAATACTTTAAGATTTTACAAAGCATTTAACAAATATTTCATTTTATCCTCACAATTGTGGAAGGTAAATGATATTATTATTATTCCCATTTTAAAAATGAAGAAATTAAGATAGAAATTAAATGACTTGCCCAGCATCATACAGCTAGTAAGTTTCTGAGGCAGGATTTGAATTCTGGCTTTGATGACTCTAAATCTAGAGATCTATACAATGTACCATCCAACTACCTACGTGACATGAAAACCAGGGACCAAAGGAGTGGTAGTGGAAAAGAGAATCTAAAAATAGGAAAAAAAGAAAAAAAAAAAAGGAAAAATCAGTATTGTACGGTCTCTAATAGATCTTTATGAACATAATCATAAATTCTGTTAAGAGAAAAACACTAAAAGAGAAGGCAAATATGGTGGACTCCAAAGACTACTGAACTTTGAATGAGAAAACCTGACCTTTACTTCTGGCTCTGCCTCTTATTAAAAATTGCATAATCTTGACCAAGTTATTTGACTTGAGCATCGGAATCCACATCTGAAAAATGAGGAACATAACAGTGAAATTACTTGATTTGAAAGTGATTTCAAAGCTCAAATTAGATAATATATTTAACATGTTGGCTAATGTAAGTTGATGTTCCACTAGATTGTGAGATACTAGAATACTTTCCAGAAGCTAGTGGTAGAAAAGTGGATAGGACACTAGGTCTGGATTTGGGAAGATCTGAATTCAAATTTAGACTTAGGCACTTACTAGCTGTGTGATCCTGAGCTTAACCAAATAATCTCTGTTCACCTCAGTTTTCTCAACTATAAAATGGAGATAATAATAGTACCTAATCCTAGAATTGCTATAAGGATCAAATGACCTGAGTGTCAGGCACATCATAGGTGTTTAAATTATTTCCTCTCACTTCCCATTTAATTACATATCTCTTAAAATGTCCATTAGTATTATTATACATGGTAAAAGTTTCTTGAATAAGTGAATGAATATACAAACCCCTTAAATATGAAAAGAAAGTAGAAATAAAATAGTTATACTATCAAATGTCTATCAGTATTGCAGAAGGTTTTTAGCAAGTCATGTCAAGTTTCTACATTTAGAGAGAGAGAAAGACAGAGACAGAGACAGAGACAGAATCAGAGACAGAAGACAGAGACTGTGTGTGTGTGTGTGTGTGTGTGTGTGTGTGTGTGTGTCCCTGGAAATACATACCCTCAGTTTTCCCTCCATAGGGGTTAGAATGAGGAGCTGTATTTATGGTCCCAAGCTGGGACTTATCATGCAGTGCTGGAGGCCTGGCAGATTGATTTGAGCAGGAAATTGGGGTACCTTACTTTATAACATTTCATAAACTTTGTTTAAACAAGTATAAACAAAAAACAGGATTTTGCAATAAAAACTATTTTTATAGAAGCCAAACAAAGACTCACATGACCTTGTACCCAACCCTTACAAAAGCAGAGGAACTAACTGGTTTGCTCACCAACCCCAGAAAGCTTTAAATTAACGTCAAAGACAGGCATCTTGCCAAAGAACAGACACATTCCAGCCCCTACATGTTTATATCTTCCTGGTGCCATAACTCCGCCCCCCAACACTTGATCAGAAACAAAAGGCAGACTTAACCCATTCCTATTTTCTGTATCTTCTTTCTCAGCTGCTTTTCCCTACTCACAGACATGGAGTAAGTTTCAGATTTCCACTGTAATATTCTGTTTTGTGACAAGTTAGCATTAAAACAATCTCTTTGAACCATTAAAATTACTGAAATTCAAGTTTTGGAAATGTCAGGTTATTGTTATGATCAAGATTGTGTCTGCCTCAGCTTATAACAATCATCAAAATGTCTTTACAATTCTGTGAAGAAATCATGATGGATTTTTGATATCATCTAACAAAACCAGAAACAGAAAGAATGAGGTTTTTTTTTTCTATTTTTAAACAGTTGTAGATATAACCTATATTCTTTTAACAAAGATCTCAGATATCAGTTTTAAGTGAAAAAAAAAAAAAAAAGGTTAACAATCACTGAAGTTCTTTGCTAAATGAAGTTACCCAATTATGCCAATTTGGCACTCTTGTGGGGTTCAGATCTATGATTTAATGTATATAGGGAACTACCATTGTGGAAACATCCTCCATTGTTGACACATTAACAACTTGCTTGTAATTTAGTCTTAGTATTAAACATTGCTGATTGCTTTCTCCTCCTGGATATTTTCTCTTCTCTATTTTCAGTACACTATTCTTTTCTTATTTTCCCTTCCATCAAACTGCTCTTTCTTGTGCTCTTTTTCTGGTTCTTCATCCACTGCATGTCCAAAAATTGTGGGTGTACTATAAAGTTCCATTTGTCAGGAAGGCTCATCTTTCTGAGTTCAAATCTGGTCTCAGACACTTACTAACTCTGTAATCCTGGGCTAGTCACTTAATCCTGTTTAATCTCAGTTTCTTCATCTGTAAAATGAGCTGGAGAAGGAAATGGCAGACCACTCCAGTATCTTTGCCAAGAAAACCCCAAATGTGGTCATAAAGAGTGGGAGATGACTGAACAACAATAATCTCTCTTAATGATCTCAGCTCCCATGGGTCTAATTATCATCTTTATGTAAATGATTCTAAGCTCTATGTATCCAGATCTAATCTCTCTCCTGAGCCTGGGTCTCACATCACCAAATGCCTTTTAGATATCTCAAATTTAAGATATCCAAGTCAAAACTTATCTTTCCTCAAAAACTTTTCCATCTTTTGAATTTCCCAATTATAGTTGAAGGTACCACTATTCTCTGAGAAAATTTAACTTCTAAAGGCTATAAAGCTAAAACTTAAGTGGAAAGATAATTAGTGCATGATTTTTTTATTTGCAGATGATTGTGCAGTCAATTCAGCCTGACTGATACTCAGCTGCTTATGCTAATTTTGGTCCAACAATGAACAACGAGGAAAACATAGATTCTCCATCAGCCAGTACCACACCATCCATATTTAGAACTGTCAGTTACAGCATATAAAAAAAATTTTTAATACTGTGGATAAATTCATTTACCTTGACAGTATGATTTCCAGGAATGTACATATAGATGATGGTTTTGATACATGCATTTCCAGGACTAGCTCAGTATTAAGGAGGCTCAGAAGGAAAGCATGGGAGAGAAGTATTTGGTTGCCTACCAAATTGAAGACTTTATACCTGTGAAACCTGGACAGCATAACAATGCCATGCAAGGAAACTGAATTATTTCCATCTCAAGTACCTTACGAAAATTCTCAACATCAACTAGCAAGATAAGGTACCAGACACTGAGGTCCTTTCTCAAGCTAAATTGCCAAGCCTTCCAACTCTACACAGAAGCCAACTCCACAGGCTGGCCACATTGTTCAAATGCCAAGTGTACATTTGCCTAAAAGACTATTTTATGGAGCAAGTGCTTACATAGAGGTCAAAAGAAACCCTCTCAAGGACTCTCTGAAGAATTCTGGCATTGACTGGGTGACATGGAGACATAGAGGAGGATCACCCAACAGGACAGGCCCACATCAAAGAAAGGGTGAACCACAATTGCAATAGCACAAAAGAAATGTAAAATGAACAAATTTGGAGACATCTTTACTCCAAATGTTCTTATGGAGTAGTTGAGCTCTCTGAGCTCATATTTGTCTAGTCAGCCACAAACACACCATACCTAACTCCACCTCAGTGATGTCATTGGAATGAAGGACAACCACCAGCCAATCAGGCTCCCGAAATCATTCCCAGCTCCTTGTTGCACCCCCCCCCCATAACCAAATTTGTTGCTAAATCTTGTTTTCTCTACTTTCCTATCATCTCTTCTCTCCCTCCATATGGACATTGAGCCTTTACCCTCTCTCACCTGGACCCTGCAACATCTCTCTGCCTTGAATGTTTTCTTTACCTGAAAAAGTATTTTTTCTGAAGTACAGGCCCACTCAAGTCATTCAAATATAAATTCCTTTGTTTGGTATTTAAAACTCTTTCTATTTCTGCCTTCCAGTCCTTTTACACTTTACTCTCCTCCACTTACCTTCTATGACCCAACTACAATGGCCTTCTTGCTGTGCCTCAGATATGATATCCCATTGCCAGTCTCATTGCCTTGTACTTGCCTCCCTCCTACATGAAATGATCTTTCTTTTTCCTTTCTCTTCATAATTTTGCTTTCTTCAAATTGCAGTTCAATCCCACCTTCCGCAGGAAGTCTTTCCCTAATCTCCCCAGTTAATAGCACTTTCTCTTCTGAAATTCCTTCCATCTACTCTATGTATATATTTTGTATTTATCTATTTATATGCTTTCTCCCTTATCATACTGTGAGTTCCTTGAGGGCAGGGACTCAGCATGTAGTACAGTGCCCAGAACATAATAAAAGCTTAATGAGCACTAGATTCCTTTCTGTATTTGGCACAGACCAGTTAAAATACAATTATAGTACTTAACCCCATCCAATTTAATTAAACCCTTTTATGTCTCTCAAACTATATGACCCAAGTTATTAGACCCAAAAATCTGTCTAGTTGTATCTCCTGTGGAAAATAATTCTAATCATAAGCAAATCTAATCACTAGCACTGACCTGTGTTAGTTGGCTTTGCCAAGGAAGAAGTGGCACAATTAAAAAGCCCACAAGGAGAACAATATAATGAACCCTCCTACCCTATAAGCCTCATCTTATAAGCGCTACAATACATTAATAAATTTAATAATTTTTTAAAAAATATGTTCAAGACTATGGCTGTAACCCTTGGAAAAGAATATACTTCTCCAGAGCAGAATTTCAGGGAAATTTTCTGAAACAAAACTTAGGACATTAGGTATTAGATTGACCAAAAAAGGATTTGCCCTTCTAGAAAAGGTATGCCAGGTATAAAATGGATCTCAGTTATTTCCACTATTGCAAAAGAAAATTTTAAAACACAAAAGGTTCCTAAAATGCATGTTAACAAATTTCCACTATTGCAAAAGAAAATTTTAAAACACAAAAGGTTCCTAAAATGCATGTTTAAAACATAGAATAATATAGTTCATCATATCAATTATACTCTCCTGAGGGATTAAAGAGAGTTTCACTCACTTCGATCTGTATTATCTGAACAACTCACAAAATCCAAATCTTCTGAATAGGTATAGTTCTTTAATCCAAGTCAAAATGATCCAGTCAATAATCTTCTCTTCCTCTTAGAATCAAGTGTAGTTGCAGAAAGCACCTTCCATTAGGAACATGGACTCAGGAACCCAGGAACTAGCCACCAAAACTGGAAATATCCATTTCCCAGGATCAATCTTCAAATAACCTGTGCTCAGGGAATCACAAACTTCCACAGGTAGCCAATGATTTGGAACCCTCAATCATACTCACCTAGGAAAGTTCACATTCTCGTTATGTTTGTGTAGCTTTCATTGCTTGGGGGAAAAACCGTGGGAATTCCCATCCCATCTCCCACTCCTACCCCAAGGAACACACTCAAGCATTCTGCTCAAAAGGGAAGGAAGGAAGCAGAACATTTCCGTCTCAACCTATTGAAGGTAGAAGCTCCACATATAAAGTGTTTTTCAAACTTAAAAGTGCTATATAAATCTTAGTCATTCAGACTTTATCCCCAAGCTACCCTCTATGCTAGGTGACTATAAGGTGTAGACTCAGATAATTCATGGAAGATTCATGGTAATGAAAAAGGGAAGGAGTAGGATCATGCCTGGAATAAAGAAGGGAAGGGGGAAGAATGAGGGACAACATGAGCAGTGGAACGTAGGTAAAGAGGAGCTTGGTTTGTGGGTAGGCAATTAAAAAACTGATCTTACTAGATCAAAGTTTGTGTTAGGAAGTAGTGAAAGATAAGAGTCCTGGTGATAGACTGCAGGACAGCCAGGTGGCAAAGTATCCACATCTAGGCACCTAATATCAGGAAAACCAATCTTTGCAAGTTCAAATCTGGCCTCAGACATTACTAGTTGTGTGCCTCTGGGCAAGTCACTTAATCCTATTTGTCTCTGTTTCCTCATCTGTAGAATAAACTAAAGAAGGAAATGGCGAAATACTCCAATATCTTTGCCCAGAAAAATCTTTGCCCATATGGGGTCACAAAGAGTTGGACGTTACTGAATAGCTAATGGAGATCTTTAAAAGTCAGGCTGGTCAATTTGTACTTGATCCATTAAAGAATAGGTTCCTAAGCAAAGAGAGGTGAATTCTTTAAGCAGAATTTTAGGAAAACAGTGATACCATTCTATATATCATATATAATATATATAATTCAAAATATTATTTTCATGGATTCATGATTTAGAGATAAAAGATGATACTATAAGCAAATTAGGAGAACAAGGAAAAGTCTATCTCTCGTATCTGTGGAGAAGGAAGGAATTTATGGCCAAAGAAGAACTAGAGAACATTGTGAAATGCAAAATGGATAATTCTGACTAATTTTGATTATATTAAATTTAAAAGTTTTTGTACAAACAAAACCAATACAGCTAAGATTATAAGGGAAGAGAAAACTGGGAGAAATTTTACATCCAAGGGTTCTGATAAAGGCCTCATTTCTAAGAGAATTGACCCAAATTTAAAAAACTATAAGCCATTCTCCAATTGATAAATGGTCAAAATATATGAACAGACAATTTTCAGACAAAGAATTACAATTTTCAGACAAATAAATTAAAGCCATTTCTAGTCATATGAAAAAATGCTCTAAATCACTATTGATTAGGAAAATGCAAATTAAGACATCACTGAGGTACTACTTCATATCTCACAGACTGTCTAAGATGACAGGAAAAGATAATGATAAATGTTGGATGGTATGTGGGAAAACTGGGACACTAATACATTGTTGATGGAATTGTGAACTGATCCAACCATGCTGGGGAATAATTTGGAATTATGCCCAAAAAGCTAAAAACTGTGCATACCTTTTTTTGATCCAGCAGTGTCTCTACTGAGTCTGTCTCTCAAACAGATTATAAGAAAAGGAAAAGGACTCACACGTGCAAAAATTTTTATATCAGTCTTTTACGTAGTGGCAAGTAACGGGAAACTAAGTGGATGTTCATTAGTTGAGCAATGGCTGAATAAGTTATTATGGTATAAGAAAGTAATGGAATATTATTATTCTATAAGAAAAATCAGCAGGATGACTTCAGAAATGTCTGAAGCGACTTACATGAATTGATGTTAGGTGAACTGAACAGAAATAAGAGAACATTGTACACAGCAACAATAAGCTTATGTGATGACCAATTCTTCCAGAAGTGGCTCTTTTCAATAGTGAGGTGATTCAGGCCATTTCCAAAGATCTTGGAAAGAACCATCTGCACCCAGAGAGAGGTCTGTGGGAATTGAGTATAGATCACAACATAGTATTTTCACTTTTTAATTGTTGTTTGTTGCTTACATTTTGTTTTCTTTCTCATTTTTTTCCTTTTTTGATCTGATTTTTCTTGTGCAGCATGATCCCTGTGGAAATATATATATATATATAAAACTGCACATGTTTAACATATATTGGATTACTTGCCATCTAGAAAGGGGGTGAGGAGGAAGGGAAGGAGAAAAAAATGGAACACAAGGTTTTGCAAAGCTGAATGTTGACAACTACCTATTAATGTTTTGAAAATAAAAAGATCTTTTAAAAAATTTTAAGAAATTGGGGAATTAGAAAGATTCCAAGGGAGTATTGGAGCTAGCTCCAACAAGCTGGTAAGAACTAACTTGAATTTTCAGTGCAAGGATATCATATACTTCAGAGATCAACAAGACAAATCAGAGTTTGATTTATTCTTTTGTTAGTTGTCTAAATTTAAAACAGTGATGGAGAAAATGCCAATAATGCAAACTAAACTTGGTAAAAAGTGTGTTGTGCAGAGCTTTGTTTTGTTTTCCAGAGAACCTGTTAAACATTTGAAACTGGAAGGAAAACATTCTGAAGCAAACATACTCAAGGAAATGAACCAGGGAATAGATGACTTTTATATATTTTATACATATATACATTTTTTGTGTGTATATATATATACATATATACAATTTTTATATATACACATATATATATCATTTATGTAGTAAATAGCTTGAAATTAATTGTACTTTGATAAACATAAGCAGAAATTCAGTAAGGAAAGAATAAAGAATTTAATATTTTTTCTTAGTGCTTTAAACTTCACATTTCAAGAAGAGAGAATGAAAATAGCTCTAACCCCTCCAGAGCTCCTCCACTGGCCAGCTTCTCTTTTTACTTTCTCTGTGGAAGTAGTCCATGGACTTTTTAGTATTTAAACCAATTCAGTACAGCCCCCTTAAGATGAAAATTTTGAACTAAGAGGCAAAGTGAATTGCCTAAGGTCCTATATAGTTAATGGCAAAATCAGACTCATCACTCTTTAGTAATGAATGTTTTATAAGTATTAGCCCACAAAGGCTAGAGGGGGAAAAGTAAAAAAAAAAAAAAAAAAAAAAGGACCAGTATGACTGAATAGGTAGAGAATGGGGGGAAGTCAGTAATAAAGTATATGAAGACTGAAAAAGTCAATTATTGGACCAATAAACAGTAAGCTTCTTAGTGCCAGGCAATCAACTAAATTCTAGAAGTTCAAAAGTAGGCAAAAGACAGCCCTTGCCTTCAACGAACTCACAATCTAATGATAGAGACAAGCAATACATGTACTTATGAGCTATATACAGGATACAGGATAAACAGGGAGTGAGGGAAGGTACTAGAATTAAAAGGAATTGGGAAGGACTAGAGGGAAGCTGACCCATCAATCAGGTATTGTAATAGTACAAGCATGAAGTGGTGGGGATCAGCACTAGGATAAGCGGAAGTGTAAGGGGAGAGAAGGGGACATATTGTTGCAAAGTGATTGCAAAAAACAAAAAACAAAAACAAAAACAAACAAAAAAAAAAAAAAACTACAAGCCTTGGCCACTTTGTGGGGTAAAAAGAGCCACTTTGTGAAAAGCTTTAAAATCCAAAGGGAGTTTTCTTTTGAATTTGGGAAGCCGCTAGAGCTTACTGAGCAGGGAAGGTATGTGATGTGGTCAGACATTTTGACAGGATGGAGAATGAACCCGGGAGGTGAGAGGCTTGACTCGCGGAGACCAAACTAGCCATTCTAATAGTCTGAGGACGAGATGAAGAGGACTGCAGGAGATTGGTAACTGTGGGTGGAGGAAAGGCGTCAGAGTTAAGAAATGATACAAAGGTAGAAAGACAAGAGTTAGCAGCTGATTGGCTATTCGGGGTCCGGGATGACACTGGGTTGAGGACTTGGGAGTCTGCAGTGATTGCGGTACTTGGATGGCGATAGGGACATTGTACTATGTGCCAGGCACTTCGATAAACAAACGCAAGGAGAAAAAATAGCCCTGTCCTCGAGTAGCTTACATTCTAAAGAAGCAAAGCAAGCTTACAAAAGGAAACTGAAAGGGAGAAGAAGGGGTCAAGGTACCTGCTTGGGGACATAAAAGTCAGAGATGTTGCAGCCTAGAAAGGAATGAACGAAAGGAGAGGGTGTGGGCGGTAAAATAGTTGTGTTTTGGATATGCTGAGTTCGACATACTTAAGGCTCATCCAGTCCAGCTCCATTTATTGGACAACGAAGCAGAAGGGCCGTATTCCGAGGATGGAGGAGGGGAAGTTTTCCAGAAATGTCTTCTTCCCCCTCCCCCAACTGCATCCCTGGGCTCCCGAGAGACGAAACCTCGAGCTCAGAAGCGCAGGAAGGACTGGAGGGCGGGGCCTCCCAGGAGCCGCGACCTCGTTTCCATGACAACATCCCTAGCGACCTCAAACTGAGAAAGATTGAGCATGGCGGCTCACTCCGGGTACAAGTCCAATTTCACCTTCAGGTTCCTTCCTCAGAGAGCCTTCCAGTCGCTCACCTCCCCCGAGACGGTCCAGCGCCTGCGGAAGTGGTGAGGAGAGGGCAGACGGGGCGCGGGGAGGGAAGACTGCAGCCCCGGGACGCGGGAGCGCTGAGGCGCGGGACAGGTGGCGGATCTCCGACCGACGTCTCATTCTCGGGTCTCGTCTCTTCCCTCTGCCCCAGGTCCATGCAGGGAAGAATCTGCGCGCAGGCGTTCGGTTTTGACGAGAATTTCCAGTCCTATTACAAAGATGATTTCTTAATGGTAAAATCCGCATCGGACCTTCAGGATCCAAGTAGCCAAAACTCTGGGTTTGGGGGCACTTGGTTTCTCTCTCTCCTTTGGGAAGGGTGGGGGGTGGGAGGGAGAGAAAGGGGCAACCCTTAAATAAGAGGTTACTACACACACACACACACACACACACACACAGAAGTCTTAAAATGAAAAGCTCCTAATGTTTCATTATCGTTGTGAACGTTTCAAGAAATGAAATTCTACCCGTTACCTGTGGAAACATGGTGTCTATATCATCTCAACGTCCGGTCCAGAACCTCTCCCCTCCAAAAAAGAAAAAAAAAAGCCCTAGAAACGATTTCTCTTTGGGTCATTTGTCCCCAGAAGATTATATTGCAATTCTGCCTCCTTGGGGATCTTTTGGCACTGGCTCAGAAATTGCGTCATGTTAAACCGTGTACTCCACTGCAGCATCCTCTTCCAGCCTCTCACCAGCCTTTTGAAATGCAGATAAACTTGGGAAAAGGCCAGATTCTCCTGCTTCTTCTGCTAACAATTATTAGTTAACAACCTACAAAGATTCAATTCAATTCAGGTTCTACAAATGGAATCATTTAGGGAATCCAGAGTGAGGGTATTAGAGCTAAAAGGAAGATGGGGGAAGGAATCCTGATAAGGAAAATGGGAGGCTATAAACAGAAATTTCAGTCCTTAATGATTTGGGAGAGTAGGACTAATCTCCAAGCATGCCTCTCAAAATTTATCCTGCATAACTTTTTTGGCATTATTGCCTTTGATTTCGAAAAATCAACAATTTTTAGTTGGGTGTAAATGACTCCTCAAGATTCTATATGAGTGATTTTTTATGTTTGTTATCTGAAAGAATCTAGCACATTGCTCATAATGGTCATTCAAAAACTGAATGAATAAAGATTGGGAAAGGGGATCCTAAAAGAACAGAAGAGAAATCAAGAGAAAAGATAATGCATGAATGGTGATAGAGTGCTACCAACAATTTTTATAAGCTGTCTTTAAAGAATCTGATCTGCCAGCCCAGAGATCTAAGAATTCTAATATTAGACTGTCCAAAGCTGTTCTCAATCTGATTCTGCAGAAACATGCTTAACTATTTCTTCAATGTAGGTTTAGGAGTCAGCATCAATAATAAGCATATATGTAAACTTGATTAAAAATATTTAGTGACAATCTTTATACTGCATTATATCAACAGCAGAAATATAAGTTGCATCTGGGCTGCTGTCAACTAGATATTTGTTAATGAGACTTTGATGATAAAAAAAAGAAATCACAAAAGATTCATTATCTTCTTTCTCTCTAACAATATTTTAAAAATATTTTAGATATCAACATATACTAGAATTCTATACGTTTAAATGAATATTGTACTTTAAAGTAGCCATTTTAGGAACTTTTATAATACATTTATTCCCATGACAATGCTGTTACTCAAATTTGGAGTGGGTGAGGGTGAAGTACAGAATTCTTCCTCTGCAATTGTTGTAAAGCCAATTTAAAATCTATATGGGGAAAAAAATAGCTTTATTATATTATGACCGCAATGATTTTTTTGTTTTGTTTTTTAGCTAAAAATGTTATTATACACCTTACTAATGAGATATAGCTCTAAATTATTTGCATGTTTTTTCCCAAAACATCAAGTCCAGTCTCAAAAAATAATTGTCACCATTTAGTATAGTAAAAAGAATATATCACAGACTTATTTCAAAAACAAGGTAATTTCAAAAGTTTTTAACCATATAATTTTGTACTTGGGAAGAATATCAAAAAGACTGTAGTCCACACATTTCACACATCAGGAAACTAAGGCCCAAGAGAGGTTAAGAGATTTTTCTAGAGTATATAGTTGGTGATTGGCAACCACAACCAGAAGCTACATCCCTTGATGGCTGGTCCAGTGTTCCACTGGAATACATATTACTACAAATATATTGTTGAATTTAGTATATAGGCTTTTCAGATGACTCCTTTGAAGTATATAAAACTTATTTGGATGTTTGAGTTCTGGCATATTTTTTACTTTAAAACCTTTCATATTACTTTACTCCATATTAGTTTCCCATTCCCTAAATTCAATAAAACCCTAGGTACAATTAAGATTTGTGAATTTTCCCATCAAAATTCCCAACTGAAGCCCCATAGACCATTAGGCACAGTTAATTGTCAAACCTTTTATCTCAGCTTATATTGTCAAGAAAAAAGACTTTTATGTTTTATTTTTTATTCCAGTGTTATCATTATAAAAAATGAAGAGAAAAAAGGCTTACCTTTATTTAATTTTACAGCACTTGAGAATACAGTAACATATTGTTTCCTTTACAAGTTCTGTTGAATAATGTCATCACAGTAAGAATTTTCACCAGAATACAAAGAATAATTATAATAGGACTATTTCTAACTTTTTTCCCCCTAAGAAAGTCAGACCTCCTATTTGTCAGTTCTAACATGTTCCAAGTAATTTAAGCAGCTTTTCCCCTTTTGCAAATGGGGAAACTAATTAAGTGATATCCCAAAATTCAGTGTTATGAATATCTACTTACCTACTTGGTAGTACCTTCTTCCTAAACTCTTCTAATTTGAATTTATTCACTAATACCACTACCACTTTATATATCAAGAGCAAGTCATGTAAATCTCAATTTGAATCTTGATAATTTGGCATTTCTGATTATTTGATCACTTCCCAGATTAAATGCAAGGTACTCTGACAAGATTAGGAAATAATAATGACAAAAATACAAGTCTGATTTGAAGGCCCAAACATGCCATTTATGGCATGATTAAGGGAGTAAAGACCACAAAATGGAGTAGGGATCAGGAAAAGCATCACATAGAAGTCACACTAAAATTTGAAGGCTACATGTTAAAGTTAGCTGTATGCTATCTATTTTTTAAAAGATTTGCTTCATAATTCGTATTATAAGTGAATTGTTTTCAGATAGTTTTTGAAAGAATCTTTTTACATACAAATATGGTATTCCATACCATATTTCACCATATATAATTCCTATCTAATTCTTCAATCTTTAAAGATTCTGTAGTTGGAATATACTTTGTTAGCTTTTTTCATAGTTACTGCATATTTGTGAAATTAATAAAATTTTAAATCCATCTGACTTTCACTAATTTATACAGACCTTTAGTTTTTAGAGAGATTTTTAATCTGGTTCCTTCATGAAAATTTTTAATAGTACACATAGAAAAATCAGTTACTGTAATTATATTAGAAATTGGGCTTCTAATATTAGTAAAAAAAATGCTTAATTTTTTCTCCTATTTTATTTTTTAGGCTTTTTTTAGAGATCCAAATGTTATTTCAGATTTGAAATTACTTTCAGATTCTTCTGGACGATGGATTAACTTAGGTAAATAACTAGAATTTAATTTTAATATATCTTTGACTATTTTTCAGTTTTACTAAGAGAAAATTTTATTTTACATTTTCTTCATTTAAGTTAGAAAGAAAAGCAACAATGTAAATGTAAATATTTGCCTTGGTAAAATATCTAACCTATCAGACTGCTAGAAAGCCAATGTAAAATAATGGATAGAGTCAGGAAAACCTGAGTTCAGTTCTGGTTTCATAAATTCCAGCTGTGCACAATCCCCTGTGCCCACACACACACACACACACACACACATCATCATCATCATCATCATCATCATCATCATCATCACTGTACACAAGTTACATTAGTACATCAATAAAAGGAGTTTCCATGCTGAAGGTTTCCTAGACTAATGAAATCTCATGTCCAGACAAAACAAAAACCAATCTTCTAAAAATCTTTACTTCCTTAACTAAAAATAAATAAAATTAGCTATATTTAGTATTTAATGATTAAACTGTCACTATTCTTATCTTCAAAAAATTGAGGGTGCCAGTTATCCATGTACCTGGACAGTAAAAAAAAAAAAAAATCATAGAATTTAGAGATGAAAAGAATCTTAAAGTTCACATTACCCTACAGCAATATTTATCCTTCATTTCATTATTTGATAAGATTAGTTAGAAGATGAGTGCAGAGCTTGCATCAATCAGAAATTCAGCCTAGATTTTCTAATTCAAAAGATATATCAGTCTTATAGATACTAATAAGGAAAATTATTGCACCAAGACCACAGATATCTCTCTACTTTGCTCCAAACAATTAATTGGGCCAAAATTACCTAGAAGATTAGATCCTATCTCCTTCCTGGTTCTATCACATTTTCCTCCTTGGCCTCCAAGTGTGGGGATAATTATGGCTCTTTAGCCCTCCTTTTTAATCTCTGCACTCTCTTAGTGACATAAACTACTCTTTGGGATTGATATATCACCAATATGCAAATAACTATATCCTCTAAAAGTTAAGAGAAATAGTGAATACAGTATTGAAAATGGAATAAGGAATACTGAATTCAAATCTGGCTTCAGACACTAATTCTGACATTGAGCAAATTACTTAACTTCTGCATGCCACCTGTGTAAAATGGAATGATAACAGCACCCACCTTCCAAAGTAGTTATGAGTTCAATTAATCCATGACCATCTTTGCCTACTGTTTGGTTTATAGTTTAAATTTGAGAGCTACTAAAAAAAAAAAAATCTCATTGTAGTTTCGGTGTTATTTTTGGTGTAGTTATTCTTTTGATGTTTAGTTAACTTGGCTCAGAAATTCAAAATTCAAAACCACATTTCCTGATTGTTGTATTTCTCTATTCACATAATTCACAGAATTAAGGACTAAACGTGTAGGAAATATAGAAATTAAACGTGCTTGAAATGTTTCTAAAGTATAGGACTATGAAATGAAATGCAAAAATGAAAATTCTTGAACATATCTAATAAGGGAGAAATCACTATGGTTCTTTTGGATAGCTCTCATTCTTTTTTATTATTTTCTGAACAAATTAGTGGTATGTCAGTAAATGTTTAACAACTAGCTCTTGGGGAAAAAAATGTACTGGAAATACTTTTATGTTTAATCAGCATTTATTAACATTTTCTTCATTATTCTGAGGTGTAAATACTGCTCACATTGAAAATTTAACAGTCAAGCCAGCTCTAGCATACTCCTA
Source organism: Antechinus flavipes (assembly GCF_016432865.1). Classification (NCBI taxonomy): domain Eukaryota; kingdom Metazoa; phylum Chordata; class Mammalia; order Dasyuromorphia; family Dasyuridae; genus Antechinus; species Antechinus flavipes. The sequence continues at coordinate 495,302,822 of NC_067400.1, forward strand.
TCAACAAATAGAAACTTTATGACTAACAGCACTGATTTCACTTCCAAGAAAACTTGGGTGGAATATTGTGTAAAAATAGCTGTGAAAAAAATTATTACTAAAACTGGGAGGGTGGCACTGACCTGTGATTTTATTCATATAGGAAACTTCCAGGTTGGAAATTTCCTTCACCAATTCATATCAGCAACTCTATAACTTATAATCTTAGGATATTGAAAGTTTAAGTAACTTGCCCATAGTCTTATAACTGATATGTGTCATAAGCAGAATTTGAACCTAGGCTTTCTCCCCAAAACCCAGTTACCGATATAAAAATCAATAATTATTCATTACCACCACTTTAAAAAAAGTTCTAAGGACTTTATGACAAAAGTGTATGTCACAATTCCGAGTAATTTTAAAGTTGTTAATTCTCTTATCAGTGGCTGTTCCTTTCACGTGTTTGGACTTAAAAAATATTTTGCTCATCATACTTCAAAAGATGCATAATTTCAGTGGTATAAGCTCTCCTTCTACTAAAAAAAAAATTGCAATTCATTTTTCTTGTAATTACTTCCTAATTTATTTAACTAACCCTGATTTCTTCACTTCATCAATCATGCAGTTATCCAAATAATTTTTCTACACAATTATACCTTTATCACTATCTGCTTAAATGCCTTTAGTGACTCTGCTCCCCAGAGTATAAAATAGAAACTACTTAATGTGTAAGTATTTAAGCCTTCTACAATCTTGGATCCAAGTTACCTTTTCATTTGTTGCACATTTTTTCTCCTTCACTTTCATTCTATTTCAGCCAGACTGGACTACTCAACATACTTCAATCACATCCTGCCATCTCCTACCTCTCAGCATTCCTTTAAGCCATTGCTACTTCCCTTGAAATAGACTTGATCCTCCATCCCCACCCCACCCCTAGTTATTCATATTAAAATCCTTTCCTTTCTTCATAATCATGATGCCTTTGATGATTGTCCAGCTGGAAATGTTTTCTCTCCTTACATTTTCTAATACACTGTCTGGTTCTCTTATCTGCCCTTTACTTTCTGTTGTGCTTCTCTGTCTCCATATCATAATTTGCCTAGAAGATTATAAGCTCTTTGAGTTGAGGGACTCTGCCATCTTTGTGCCTAGCATATAATAATGTCTTAAATACTTGTGAAATTGAATTTACTGTTGCAACATATATTACAATATTTAAGCATAGTAGACAGAATTATCTTCTTTCACTTCTTTAAGATTTGGATAAATAAAGATACTGCTTTGTATACAGGGATAATCAGATAATTTATTACATTGTGGTCAGGAAGGTAAATGTGATTTTCAATAGGATTATCATTTCTGAAGGTTGAATAATAAGATTGACTCTGGTAAGCTCACATCTAGATTATTGAGTTAAATTTGGGGAGTTTGCACATTTTTGGAAGAACATTGACAAAATGGAGATTGTTCAGAAGAATATACATGTAGTAAAAGACCTTGAAATCTTACAGATGATGATGAGTTTGAAATAACTTGGGATAATTGGATTGGAAAAGAGAATACTTGAGAGAGTTGGAAGAGGGGGAAACGATGAAGAATTTGTGGTCAAGTGGTTGAAGAACTGCTACCTAAAAGAAAGGTTAGACTCAGAGTCAAGTAGTAGAGGAAACTTTACATATTTTAGATGCTGGGTTTGGGGACCAAAAGGCAGAACTAGGAGAACTGGGTGAAAGTCTCATCAAAGAAGATGTATATTTGGCACAATCTTCCTAACAGAGCAATGCCAAAGTGGAATGGGGTCCTTTAGTGACAGAGGGTTCCCCCTCCTTGGAGGGTCTTCAAACAAAAGCTCAATGTTAAGTATGTTGGAGAAGAAATTCTTTTTCAGCAATGTTTAACTAGACTCTGAGGTCCCCTTCCAACTCTGAGATTCTTTGTTCCTCTTTGTAATAATAGGACCTTAAGTGAAAATTATTTATTAAAGAATGAAATAAAAACAAACTTATTGATATTTCATACTTTTATATTCAGTATTTCAATATTTCTACAAGTCTGTGAGCTCATCATTGATGGGATATCCTCCAAAGCTACAGATACCAGTCTATCCATACTTTTCTTATCCTGTAAAACCACTCTTTGTTCTCCCATAAATTTTCTAAGGAATTGAGGTATTTTATTGTTTTTACACAAATATCTTTTTTTTTAACTCCAAGAAAATACTCATTATTAGCTTCTCTTGCTTTGAGGTACAATCAATACAGATTTATTACCAAACCATCATTTTGGTAGCCTTTTATCCACTGACTTGCCTGACACTCTTATTCTTTCCTTAATTAGTTTAGCACTTGACTCAGTCTTTTTTCTCCTCATTTCCTGCACTCAGTTCTTGACATATCTTCCATGACCTATGTCTCTATCCACCTCAGCCATATACCTTTATACCTTTCACCTAACCATCATCCACAATGGTTCCCCTTTGTAGGTTCATGAACTCTGAAATTCCTTTATCTGCTTGTAATGTTATCATCTATTTACCTCTCTACCTTGCAGTCCCTCCACTGATTATTTTTCCCCCAGGCTATCTCCCTTGCACTGCTTATATTCTCCTCCTGTTCCCGTTGTACCTCCGGATGAATCAATATAATTTTACCCTACACTCTGCCCTCTTCCTTAATCCTGGTGCCAAACTTGGCACACCAACCACCAGCCCCCCATATAACTGTTTCTCTCTGGATGATCTCATCAGAGATGAGTCACTTATGATTTTCAGATCTATTTATCCAGTCTCAACCTCTATCTTGAGGTCTCCTATCTCCAACTGACTAGGGACATCTCAAACTCGATGTTCCATAGATATCTTTAACTCAGCATGTCCAAAACCCGAACCATTATTTTTCCCCCAAGCCCTCTCTCCTGTTTTTTTTCCCATTATATTCACAGCCATCACCATCTCCCCAGTCACCCAAGCTCATAGACACCTCTGTGTGTGTGTGTGTGTCTTTCTGTCTCCCCCCCTCTGTCTCTGTCTGTCTCTCTCTCTCTCTCTCTGTGTCTCCGTTTGTGTCTCTTTCTCTCTGAATCCCTCTGTCTCTATCTGTGTGTGTATGTGTGTGTGTGTGTGTCTTTCTGTCCCCCCCACTGCCCCTCCGTCTCTGTCTCTGTCTCCCTCTCTCTGTCTCTCTATTTGTCTCTCTCTCGTTCTCTCTCTCTCTCTCTTTCTCTTTCCCTCTCTGTCTCCCCACTCCGTCTCTCTTTCTCTCTCTCTCTCTCTCTCTCTCTCTCTCTCTCTCTCTCTCTCTCTCTCTCTCCCTCCCTCCCTCTCTCTCTCTCTCTCTCTCTTTCTCTCTCTCTCTCTTTCTCCTTCCCTCTCTTTCTTTCCCTCTCTCTGTCTCTCTCTGTCTCTCTGTCTCTCCCACTCTCTCTCTCTCTGTCTTTCCTCCTCTGTCTCTGTCTCTGTCTCTCTCAGAGAGAGAGAGAGAGAGAGAAATTATTAAAGGAGAAAATTGTGATACAATAAAATTTCATTTACAACAACTAAGAGCTTATGATAACTTGGACAAAACTTGACTAAAATTTATTTTTACCTAGAAAACCCTTTTTCTGTGGATAGTATAAAGAAAAATTATTCAAGGAAAAAATAAAAATTGTTTATGTTGAACAACAACAGCTATCATGTTCTTTAGAAACACATTTATATTATGAGTTTACTTGCTCTATACTTCTTGGAGTTACAGTGTGAAATGATTTATTGTTGCATCCAAATGGGATGCCCATCAAGTACAGAATATGGGCCAAAAAAAAGTCCCAAAAAATAGATAATTTAGGATCTACTAATCACAGGATCCATAAGATATTGTCACTATACTAGAAAAATGACTTTTTGTGAAAACGGGATGAAGTAGCTCGAGTCCACTGATCCTACTTCAGTACATCTCAAAGTTAATGGACCATAGGCTAAGCTGACGTATAAGCATGATGACTTTGAGGTGTTTTAGAGTTTTTTATTCCTGTGTTAGGAAGTGCAAACTCAGCTCCAAGGTCCAAAGGAGAAACTAGAATGAAAGAAGGAAAATGACAAGGAGAAGAATAAGATCACAATTAGACTTTTGTAATCAAAGATCACTGACAAGAAGAGCTAAGGCAAAGGGATAGATTTAATTTTGTTTCTCATCTTCCAGCTTTATCTCCCATTTCCCATGCCTTACTTTTTGCCTTTCTTCGCCTCTTCCTTGGAATGAATACTGGAAAGTGTCAGGAAGTTGATACAATTGAAGAATTAAATTTTAAAATAATAGTTCTAATGGAAAATTAAATAATGATCAGATAATGTTCTCAGACTTAATCATATAACTGACTTGATATGACTCAATTGAACCCAATTTTTATTTCTGCCTCTAGGAGTGTAAGCACCATTATTAGTTTGAATACAATAGAAAATAATTTTGGCAACCTGAAAGTAATTTACATCTTAATTACAGTGATTATTCTGATCTATGTAATAAAGTGGGACTTTTGAAGAAGAGTGTAAAATCCTTAAAAGACAAGGATTTTTTTCATTTTATCTTTTAACTCTTAGCACCCAACACTGTACCTTTTACACATTGTTGGTTAAGATTTCTAATCAATACAATGACCAGTCATGATTCCAGCAAGCCAGTGATAAAGAATGAGAAAAGAGAAGTGATAAATTCAGTATGTAGAATGAAACTTAAATTTTTAAACATGAACAATGTGAGGGTTTGATTTTTTTCATTGTATATATTACAAAAAAAATTGTTTTCCTCTTTTTCTTTCTCTTTGAGGAGAAGACAGGAAGGAAAGAATAAATGCTTGCTGGAAATATTTGCTGATATTGAATTTCTATTGTCATTTAATTTTTTCAATTAATAATACTCATTTATTTTTTTCCCTGTTCAACTTTTATCTGCCACCATTGGGAAAAAAAAAAAAAACTTTTGTAACATGTACGTATTCAAGAAAAATAGCTACATTGGCCATGTCTAAAATTATATTCTGAATCTTTAGCCTATAATATATCTCTTAGGAGGTCTGCTTGGCATTTGTATCTTCAGTTCGCTAGAACTGTAGTTCATTGGTACATTGAGCAAAGTTCTTAAATCTTTCAAAAGTTGTTTTTCTTTATATTGTATAAATTGTACTGCTCACTTCACTGTGCCTCAACTTATATTTATTTCTGCCATTCTCTTTCCCAGTTTTTATGTCTCTCTCAGTTTTTATGAAGACACTCATTTCTTTATGGGTTAATAATATCTTGTTACATTCATATATCATATTTTTTTAGCCATTCCCAATAGAGAATTCTATTAAATTCCAGGCCTCTCCCATCACAAAAAGAACTCATCAATATTTTTTACATATGGATCCTTCTTCCCTTTCTGTAATTTCTTTGAGATTAAAACCTAATAGGGGTTTAACTGAGCTATTCAATATTTTGTAAGTTCTTGTGCTTATTTCCAGAATTTTCAGAATCCTTGGACCAACTCACAACTTCACCAACAGTTTTTTGGTGTGTCTATTTACCTGAAACCCCTCTAATGTTTGTCATTTTCTTTTGTCATCTTTGCCAATATGATAGATATGAAGTGCAGTCTCAGAGTTGCTTTAATTTTAATTTCTATAAACATTAATGCACTAACATTTCTTCAAATGGCTGTTGATAGCTTGGACTTCTTCCTTTGAAAATTTCAGCTAAATGGCACAGAGTATAGAGCACCAGCCCTGAAGTCAGGAGGATCTGCGTTCAAATATGATCTCAGACACTTAACACTTCCTAGCTGCGTGACCCTGGACAAGTCACTTAGCCCCAATTGCCGTAGCAAAAAAAAAGAAAAAAAAGGGAAATTTTCTATTCATATCCTTTCATCATTTATCTATTTGTGAAAGGCTTTTACACTTATATATTTGAATCATTTCCTTAGGTATCTTGGATCTGAGACTTTCATCAGAGAAAATTATTACAAAGATTTTTTTTCCCAATTTACCTGATTCCTTTCAAATTTTAACTATTGGATTTTTTGATGAAAAACTTTATCATTTTGTAAAAATCAAAATATCCTGTTTTTATCCCTTGTTGTTCTCTCTTTTTAAAAATGTATTTATTTATTTTAACTCTCCCTAGTTCTTTTCTGGATACAAATGGCATTTTCTGTCCAAAGTCTATTGGGATTGCTTTGGTTCGCTGAACTACTGAGAAGAATCAAATCTTTCATAGTTGATCATCACACATTCTTGCTGTTATTTTGTACAATGTATTCATAATTCTGCTCATTTTGTTCAGCATCAGTTCATGTAAATCTTTCTAGGGCTTTCTAAAATCATCTTAATAGAACAATAACCTTCATATACTACATTATATACATACATATGTACATATATATGTAATATAACATTACCTTCATATAACACAACTTGTTCAGCCATTCCCCAATTGATGGGCATCCACTCCTTTTCCAATTCTTTGCTATCATAAAAAGAGCAGCTACCAACATTGTTGCACATGTGGGTTCTTTTCCCTCCTTTATGATTTCTTCGGGATACAGACCCAGTAATGCACTGCTGGGTCAAAGGGTATGCACAGTTTTATAGTCCTTTGGGCATAGATCCTGATTGCTATCCAGAATGGTTGGATCAAAACCATTTCTCATTAGTGTGCCCCAGTTTTCCATCATCCCCTCCAACATTTATCATTATTTTTTCCTGTCATCTTAACCAATCTGAAAAGTGTGAGGTGGTACCTCAGAGTTATTTTAATTTGCATTTTCTAATCAATAGTGATTTAGAGCATTTTTTCATATGACTAAAGATGGCTTTAATTTTGTCATCTGAAAATTACTTGTTCATATCTTTGAGCATTTATCAATTGGAGAATGACTTGTATTCTTGTAAATTTGACATTTGTCAAATTTGTATTCTTTTTTTGTTTTAATAACTTTTTATTGACAGAACCCATGCCAGGGTAATTTTTTACAACATTATCCCTTGCACTCACTTCTGTTCCGATTTTTCCCCTCCCTCCCTCCACCCCCTCTCCCAGATGGCAAGCAGTCATATGTTAAATATGTCACGGTATATCCTAGATACAGTATATGTATGCAGAACCTAGCAGTTCTCTTGTTGCACAGGGAGAATTGGATTCAGGAGGTAGAAATAACCCAGAAAGAAAAACAAAAATGCAAGTAGTTTACATTCATATCCCAGTGTTCTTTCTTTGAGTGTAGCTGCTTTTGTCCATCACTGATCAATTGAAACTGAGTTAGATCTTCTCTTTGTCAAAGAAATCCACTTCCATCAGAATACATCCTCATACAATATCGTTGTTGAAGAATATAATGATCTCCTGATTCTGCTCATTTCATTTAGCATCAGTTCATGTAAGTCTCTCCAAGTTTCTCAGTCTTCATCCTGCTGGTCATTTTTTACAAAACAATAATATTCTATAACATTCATATACCACAATTTACCTGACCATTCTCGAATTGATGGGCATCCATTCAATTTCCAGTTTCTAGCCACTACAAAGAGGGCTGCCACAAACATTTTGGCACATACAGCTCCCTTTCCTTTTTTAGTATTTCTTTGGGGTATAAGCCCAGTATAACACTGCTGGATCAAAGGGTATGCACAGTTTGATAACTTTTGGGGCATAATTCCAGATAGCTGTCCAGAATGGGTTGGATTCGTTCACAACTCCACCAACAATGCATCAGTGTCCCAGTTTTCCCGCATCCCCTCCAACATTCATCATTATTTTTTCCTGTCATCTTAGCCAATCTGATAGGTGTGTAGTGGTATCTCAGAGTTGTTTTAATTTGCATTTCTCTGATCAATAGTGATTTGGAACACTTTCATATGAGTGGAAATAGTTTCAATTTCATCATCTGAAAAGTCTGTTCATATCCTTTGACCATTTATCAATTGGAGAATGGCTTGATTTCTTATAAATTAGAGTCAATTCTCTATATGTCAAATTTGTATTCTTGTAAAATTGAGTGATATTTATTGTTTTTCTTATTTTTTTAAAGTTCCATGCCCAATTCATGGATTTGTTTTATGTCTGTTTTAATAAAGCATTTAGAGAAACAAAATTTAAAAATAAATCCTTAACATCTACCCTCTTGTTAGATTTGTCTGGGTCTGAAAAGGGTTCATTGAGGTTTCCTGGTATTGCATTTTTACTATCTGTTTTTACCTATAATTCAATAAATATTCTTCTAAGTATTTAGATGCTATGCTGCTCAGTCAATATTGATATGGGTAATTTATGTATGGTGTCTATAACCATAATGTATTTTCCCTGTTTACCTCGTCTTATCATGCCCCTATTCTATAATATTATATAAAATCATAATTGTTTCCTGCTTTTTTTTGTTCATCTGAGGTATAATACATAGATTCCAGTCTAAAACCCCATTTTAAAATCCCTGTGAATATTTGTTTCAATTGAAGTACTTATAAATCATATATTATCTAATTCTGTTTTCTAAGCCATGCTTCTATTCTCCTCAATTTTATGGAGAAGTTTATCATTTTCTAGGAGCATACTATGGAAATAATCCCTGAAAATATAATTTTTATTGTATTTTCTTTAGATAGCCTATAATTCAGATTTTTTCCTAAGTGACATTAAATTTCTCTTTAATTATTGAACCTTTTGCTATATTTTAAAATGAGTATAAAAATGAAGTAAACTTTAGAAATGATGAATACTTAAAGTATTAAAAAATACTGAAAGTATTTGACAAGTGTTAAAATTTAGGACTTGGGGATAAAAATTTATTATTGGTAAAAAAAAAATTATTGGAAACTAATATGGCAGAAATTGGACATAGACCAATATCTTATACCATTTACCAAGACAATATCAAAATGGATACATGACTCAGATATAAAGATAAGTATTATGAAAAATGATTTTAAAAATGGAACATACTACTTAACTTATGCATAGGCAAATAATTTATGAATAAACAAGAGATAGAAAGCAAGGCTAGGTAGAAAAGGGATAGTTTCTGTTACATTAAATTTACAAATTTCTTTACAAATAAATGTTGCCAAGATCATAAGGAAAACAGAAAATTGGGAGAAAAAATTCTATAGAGTTTCTTATTTAAAAGTTTCATATCTCAAACATATAAGGAACTTTGTCAAATCTATAAGAATAAGAGTCATTCCTCAACTGATAAATTATCAAAAGTTTTATACAGGAAGCTCTCCAATGAAGAAATTAAAGCAATTTATAGTCATATGAAAAAATACTCAATCATTATTGATTAGAGAAATGCCAATTAAAATAATCTTGAGAGATCATTTTATGCTACTAGATTGGCTAAAATCATTGAAGGGGAAAGCAATAAATACTGGAGGGGATGTGGGAAACACTTAATTTAACCATTTTGGAGAGAAATGTGGAGTAATGCTCAAAGAGCTATTAAACTGCCTTATACCCTTGACTTAGCAATACCACTGCTAAATTTGTTTCCAGAGATGATTAGGAAAAATTTTAAAGTTCCCATATGTTCCTCAGTATAAATCTTAAAGAAATGTCTTTAAATATTATTTCATTTTAGTAGCTTTTTGGATAGTATATTCAATTTTACTTACTATGACTCTTATTTGTGATATTCTTAAAATTTTACATTTGAAGGTGATTTTTAAAAGATAAAATTATCCTATTCTCTATGCCATCTTTCAGGAACAGAAGTAAAAAAAGTTGAAGCCATAAATATTCCTTGCACACAAATTTCAATGTCATTTTTTGACCGATTATATTCTGAAGAAATTGTTCGAGAGAGTGGACATATTGTTAAGTGTTTGGATAATTTTTGTGATCCTTTTCTTGTTTCTGATGAATTAAGAAAAGTAAGTATGATGGTATCAAATTATTAGAGTATTTTTAGTGTAATCTTTATACCTAAGGCAGTGATTAATATATACTACTTACTATATATATATGCTATATCTTTGAAATATCTAATGTCTACATAGTAAAATAATATGTTATACTTATTTGGGCATTCCTGTTCTTGCTTTAATTTTTACATAGCTACTCTATCTGCTCCCTTCTCTATGTTCTGCACCCAGTTGGTCCTTAATTAATATATTGTGTTTGTTCTATTTAAGTAATAACTGTTATCCTCAGAGATTTCAAAAGACTATTCTTTAGAAACAATTAGCTTAGAATAGAAGCATAATCTTATCATTTTTCTAGTTTCAACCAAATTATTTTTGTAAGATAAGAATTCCTCATCACACAAAATTATTTTTATAAGATAAGAGTTCCTCATCATAGATCATAATATAGAACTGAATGGAACATTAAGCCTCCTAGTCCAACTCAGCCTTTAACATGAGAAATAGACCCAGAAAGGTCAAGTCACTTGACTGGGGTCACACAAGCAGTGACCAGAGCCAGAGTTTGAATTTTTCTCCTCTGATTCCAAATACTGTATTCCTTCCACTGTATTACATTTCATAGTAGTTGCTATTCAAATAAGCCATTAGGTTGAAAAGGGAAATGTCAACTTCTACAATTTAATAATTTGCTGATCATTTAATGATATAGTTTACTTGTGTATACACACATATGTCTATAGAGATATGTTATTCAATCAACAGTTATAAGCAAATACTGTGAGTCAGGGCTTTTTTGGAGAATGGGCTGGACCCATTTTTAAATTGACAACTTTCCCATATAGGGAGGACAGCTTGACCTAAGGTTCAGAAACAATAACACTTATTAAGCTTTTTATTATTTTTATAATAATACTTTGTATTTGAGTAGTAATCTATAATTTTAAAAAACATGTTCAAGTAGATAATCATAGGTGTTTATACACATATGTGTGTTTATACATGTATAAATAATATAGCAATTAGGTTCTTTTTTACAAAAACTTTAGAATCACGTGGCTGTATTATGATATTCTTATTTTACAGAAGAGAAAAATTAGGCCACAATCATATATATAATCAGTAAGGGACAGGACCAAGACTTGCACCAGAATTTAGAAATAACAATTACAAGATAATGGAAAAACATGTATGTTGTGATGTTTCAAATAAAAATAACAAAAGAAAGGCACATCCTCATTAAATTAAAATTGATACTGTTCTTTTATTAGTTTACTAATAACATGTTTTTAAAGCCCCAAAACATAAAACTCTGAATCAAGTTTTCTGTTTTAGGTCAGGTCCTAACTACAAATGGATCAGTTTTTGATGTTTAACTTAATAACTATTTAAGAGGCATCTATATTAGATTTACAATCAGAGGACCTACTTTCAAATTCTGATTCTGTTATTTTCTCTATATGATCATGTACAAACCACCTAATTTTTATAGGCCTCAGTTCTTTCATCAGTAAAACAAGGAGGTTGAAACTGAAGATCTCTTGGGACATACTCTCATTTATCCCAACTTACCTAGTGGGCTGTGCCATTGTACATTTAGAAACCATCTTAAAGGTGCTCTCACATAATTCTCTCAGAATATAAATATATATGTGTGTGTGTGTGTGTATATATATATATATATATTGCATGTATACATGTTCACATGCGTACACACATATACACATATAATTGTGCATGTATACATACTGACATATAATGTATAGGGACAGGGATGAGGAGCAAACCTTGAAATCACTGGTATAAACTCCCAGATCAGCAGAGGTCAAGACCTTCTTTTCAACACATATTCTTAAAATTTTGGCTAGACTGCTGAGAAATGAATTTATTTGCCCCAGGTCACAAAGCCACTATATGTCAGAGGCAGGAATTTAATTTTCTAACTTTAAGGCCAGCACATTATACCCACTGTCTCTCTTTGCATATATATGAAAAAACATACACAATAATTTATATATACATAATATGTGTGGAGAAAAGAATAAAATATGAAAATACATTTTAATGTGGAAAACGCAGAATCTTATTGTGTGTAACTATTAAATCAAAAGATTTTTTTTAGATCACATGTTATATACAAACACAGACATACATGCATAATACAACCAAGTTTATAAGTCCCTAAGTGATCAGCATATGAATTTTATATGTTAGTGTGGTATGACAGAATAGGAAAGGACCTCAGAGGTCATCTAGTCTAACTTTTTTCCTTTTATAGATGGGGAAAATAAGATCCAGAAATGTTAAAAGAGGGATAAGCTGATAGGAACAAAGTGTGCTGAAATCCAGGACCTACCTTTAAGAGGTACAAATGGATAGAGTCCTGAGTTTTGGAATCAGGAAAATCTGATTTCAGATTTGACCTCAGATATTTTCTAGCTGTGTGACCCTGAGCAAGTCATTTAATCCACTTGCCTTGTTTCATCATCTGTAAAATGAGCTGGAGAATGAAATGGCAAACAATACAGTATCTTTGCCAAGAAAACCCCAAATGTGATCACAAAGAATCAGACAGGACTGAAAAGACTGAACAACACCAAAGCTAAATTCCAAGAATAAATGAAAAGAATTTTTAAATGATAAGGCCATTGCCCTAAGGTAGGAGCAAAGAGAAATTATGTGTGACAGGTGCTAGAGAAAGCCTTCAATGAAATGTCTAATGATAAGGCAGAAAGAAAACAGCTACGATACTCATCTAAATTGCTCTGGGTTTTGTTCTTCATGCAGGAATTTCAAAAAATTCACTAATACTCTTGTGCTACTGTAAAAAAAATAGTCTGCTTTTAAAAAAAAGATTTTTTAATACATTTTCAAAAATGTCACATATTCTTAAACCAATGTTGCCTTGAGATTAAACCATATCTTCTCATCTTGTATAAGGTTTTACTAATGGAAGACTCAGAAAAATACGAAATTTTCAGCCAATTAGATCGTCAAGAGTTCCTTTTTTGTATTTTTAAACATCTTTGCCTTGGTGGACTTCTTTGTCAATATGAAGATATTCTTGACCCGTATCTAGAAACAACAAAAGCTATTTATAAGGATCTTGTCAGGTAATATTTCTAGATCATAATATGTTAATGTCTGATTAATTGACTGAACATAAGCAGAATTCTTTGCTTGACCCCTGTACATTATTCATTTGTAATGTATTAAAAACAGCACTCCTGTCACCCACTGTCATTCCTTCTACCCCACTGTTACCAGCCATGTAGGCCTGAAGGGCAGCATTTACTTTATATCCAGAGTTCCAGTCATATCCACATCTAAAATAATTACCTATACATTCTCCAATGCAGACATTCTTTGGGGAAATATTTGAATTTTCTTAATAGTAAAGTTAGATTTTTATACTTAGCAGAAATGTTATATATATAAATTTTTATAATTAATTTCATAACTGTTACATTTTCTCTTCAGCTTGGTCTATAGGATTCAATGGAATGTACACACTCTTTATGTCTGCAAATCCTTTGTAAGACATTTATAGTTAAATTTTTTAAAATCTTGTTTCATTAGTCTCCCTTATATGAGATTGCTCTGTTCTCCCATGACTCTACATCTGGTAAACTTTCTTCTTTACTTCTTATAAAATTTTTAGTAACAAAACCAAAAAATTAGCTTCTTAACTGGTTCATAATAGCAGCTCTGCTACTCCTTATTTGTTCTATTTCCTTCAAGGTCTGTTTCATGTATATGTATTCTTTAGATTCCTTAAAATCTCAAATTAACTTTTCATTAGATTATAGTTAGGTTTCCTTTTAGCTTCTCTAGAGAAGTTCTTTTCATATCTAGGGAGCACAGTAGTATTTGGCCTGGAGACAAGAAGAGCTGCATTTAAATCTGATCTCAGACACCTACTAGTTTTGGGACTCTGAGCAAGTTGTTTAACCTTGTTTGTTTCAATTCCCCAAATGTAAAAAGGGAATAATAATAGCACCTACCTTTAAAAGTTGTTTTCCATTAGGGCCAAATGAGATAGTGTTTGTAAAGTGCTTAGAATGGTGCCTGACATTTGGCAGGGTCTTAATAAATACTTGTGTCCTTATTTATTTTTTAAAAGTTAGAATATAGTTTAAAAGGAAAAATAATCACATACTTTAAGATAAATTTTAGTATTAAAATAATGTTTTTCTTTTTGCAAAACTCAGTGATTTACAAATTAATAATTTTACTGAATGTAAAATGTCATTAAAAAAGAGTCAATGCTCTCTTAGAGCAATGAACAGTTTGAGATTATTAAAAGCACTGGGTGACTTTCCAAATGTGGTTCAAGTTCATTTTGGGATTAATTTTTTGGCATAGTAACTCACAAAATAGACAAAAATACAAAATGTCGAAAGGCCCTGTAATCTTGTATTTATATAGGGACAGTGGTAGAATGGGTTTGTTCCCTTTTAATTCCTACAATTTCACACACTTATGCATACCGATGTACCTGCATATACTCATCCCATTCTAATAGATTTTTTTTTCTGATCCTCTTCTTATGAGAGATCATAATGCACTTTGATGTTAAAAAAAAAATTTTGTAATAGAAGTCAAGAGGCCTACATTCTATTCAAAGTTCTGCCACTAACTAGCTGTATAACCTTGAGTGTGCAGTTTCATTTCTCTGGTCTTCAATTTCTTTATTTGTAAAATGGACTAAATTATTTCTGATGTCCCTTCTTGTACTACTAATCTGTTATTCTATAGTATTGCTTCCCTTTTATTTTTAAGCCCCTAGTAGACTCTATCTTATTTGAAACCTGTACAAGTGCTGTAGATTGAGCACTTGATATGAAATCCTATTATTCCAATTTTGGGAAAGGGAGGAGTCCTTGGTTATGAACTTTCTATACAGCTAGGCAGCATAGCAGATAGTATGCTGGGCCTGCAACCATGAAGACTCATTTTCCTGAATTCAAATACAGTCTCAGACATTTACTAGCTATATGAGTAAAATTATAAATAAAAGATGTGAGTATATAGGCATATGTCTAAAATATGTTTTTCTTTGATTCTAGTGTTATAAAGGACCCTCAGACCAAGACTATACGTGTTACTTCTATTGTCTTTAAGGTTACAGCATATGTAAGTCTTATTTTGCTGCTCTTTATGTACATTCATTACTAAGTGGATTGAGGATATTGGATATATTGACTATTGAATAATCAAGGATTTAGATACTTATTAGGGGTGGAATTGTAGGAGTACTCGGTGCTAGAAGAATGTTCATTCATTTATCCATTTTTTGAGTTGCTAAAATCTTAATGGAATTTGTCTGTATTGCTACAAATTTTTCTCTCTCTTATAAAGGGAAGAAAAGCAAATAATCATCTTATTTTGCTTCTGTTTTCTTTTTTAACAACTAAAGTCATCCAAAATTAGAACATGCTTTCAGGGAAGTGATTTCATTGCATATCACTAAGCAAAACCTAGATAAACCGTTGTAAGAGAAGTTGATGAAGGAGGTCTTTTAAACCAGCCATGGATTGGATCAGAAGACTTAGATCTAAGGTTTCCTTTAACTCTGAGATTCTGTTCTCAGAATGAACCAGGCATCTTCTGCAAGTTTGGTTTCAGTAAAATAGAAGAAGTCGTGAAGGAACATTTGAGAAAAAATTGGGGGCGGGGGGGAGGTAGGACAGGGAGGGGAGGGTATGTAGAATAAAAGATAGGGATTGGTCACAGAGTCCAATGACTGGGTAAGGAAAGGAATGGGCAAGCCGAGGAGACGTTTGAATCAGCTTTGTGTCACATTGGCAACTCGGTCAGAAAGTGGGCAATGGATAAGGGTGAGGAATTCACTGATCTCTAAGTTCTAATTGTGATGTTAGTAATTTTGAGTGCTCTTCTATGTGGTCCTCTCACCTCACATGTTCTTTCTTGGCACTGCTGATGACCACCGACTTCTTGGGTGGGGAGGGACCCTGGGCACCTGCTTAGCCAACATTCTGGTGCCATGGAGCTGAAACTGGAAGGCACCGAGGAGGTGCCTTAGAGAGGGGGTGACTTGGCAAGGGCTCTAGGGAACAAACAGCAAGGCTAAGGCTCAGTCCATCCTCTTTCTCCAAATCTGGGGCTCTTCTGCCACACTTCCCTGCCACTGACAATTGAGGTGTAAGGTATGGTAAAGAAGTGTTAATAATAACAGCTAACATTTATATAGAACTTTAAAGTTTACACAGTGCTTTACACATATTATCTCATTTGATCCTCATAAACCCTGTGATGTAAGGTTCTACCTTTGTATCCATTTTTAATATATAAAGAAACTAAGTTTAAAAGGAAGAGATAAATCTGGAAAAGGAATTACAGAATGTCAGAGTTAAAAGAGGACCCAAAGGCCATCTGATTCAACCTAAATAAGAATTCCTGCTACAACATACCCAATGAATGTACCCAAGCATTTGCTTAGAACTCTAATGAGAATAAGCTTACTATCCCAAAGGCCACCCATTCCACTTTGGGGTATCTATAATTGTTGGGAAATTTTTCATCACACTGAAGCAAATCTGCCTTTCTCTGTAACTAGCATTTACTGTTCCTCCCATGCCCTTTAGGGCCAACCAGAATAAGTCTGATTCTTCTTCCACAGTCTTTCAGATACAAGCAGGTCAGCTCCAAAGGATGGAAAACTTTGAATATCAGTTGAAGGAACTTGTCTAGGCTTCATTTGAAGGGTTTTGTACAAGAATGTAAAATGATCAGAGTTTACTTTGGAAAGATTAATCCAAAAGTTCTACATAGGATGGATTAGAGAAGGAAGAAGCTAAAGCCAGTTAGAAGGCTGTTGTCATAGTCTAGATCGGAGGAGAGAACTAGTTCAATGCCAAGGGCCATTTGGATATTTATAACATCATTTGCAGGCCATACAAAATTATCAGCTTAAAGAACTCAAGCAGTGGGAGGTTGTTGTACTTAACTTTCAGCTCATTATTGCCTGAGAGTGACTTAGCAAATGATTTTGCAGGCCTTATACAGCCCACAGGCCAGATGTTGCCCACCCCTGGTTTAGATGAAATAATGAGGATGGTTTTAGAGAGAATAGAAAGGAGAGGGAGAAAACAAGAGATCTTACTAAGTCAGTTCAGTAGTTCTTGGCTGATGTTACATTTAGGAAGAAATGGTCTTTTTAAAATCTCTGTTGCAAAGGGAAAAAAGCTGCATCAAAGAAGCACAAGCACAAAGAAGGGATAGTAAGAAAGGATGGAATGAGGGCCAAATTGCTTAACTCATATTTTGCTTCTCTTTCTGCTGCCAAGGAGAATGACTGTAAAGGAGACAACAAAAATACTAATGGGCAGTGACTGCCAAGACAAGTAGGTAAATAGAAGAGACCACAAAACTGCCCTTAGATGAACTGCCTCTGTCAGTTATCTTTGAAAAAGCATGAGGAATCAAAGGAATTCTATGGGATTCAAAAACAACAAAATTTCTGGATTAAAAAAAAAAAAGATGAGTAAGAGTCTGCTAACTGTAGGTTAGCAAACTTCAATGTATGATAATATTCTAGCAGATTTTATTCTAACAAAGTTTCTCATGATATTATGAAAAGCATAGTGGAATATGGAATGGTTATTAGTTAATACAGTTCAGTGGATGCAAAACTAGTTGATCAAACCCAAAGATACTTATTAATGGTTCAATGTCATTCTGAAAGAAGGTCTCATGTGGAGTATCTCACAAATTCATGCATGGTTCTGTGCTGTCCAATGTTTTTAATCAGTGATTTGGATTACAGTATTTGCAAGCTTGTCAGATTTACAGATAAAAGCTGAGAGGGATGGCTAATACCATAGATAATAGGATCTAGATTAAAAATCTTTCCCAAGATCACACTTCAGTAATATGTAACTTCCAGGGACAAGAAGGCCATGATCAGAACACTTTTCAAGTATTATTTTCAGTTTAAGGATGTCATATTTTATTAAGAATTTTGCAAAGTTGAGGAATATGTAGGGGCGGGCAACCAGAATAATAAAGGAACTTGAGTGATGCCATATGAGGATCATTTGAAGGAATTAGAAATTTTAGAGAAGTATTAGGAGTGTTATGATCATTTTCTTCAAGTATTTTGAAAAAAACTATATTTGTTCTTATTGGTCCCAGATGGCAGAACTAGGAATGACAAGTAAAAGTTTCAGACAAATTGTGGTTTGCTATTTAAAAGAAAATCTTCCTAACAGAGTTCTCCAAAAGTGATTGCCTTGAATAGATATGGATTCCCCCTCACAGTTCTATAAGCAAAAGCTATGTGACTCCTTGTAAATACTTCTTGTATGTGACTGTAAAGATAACATTTGTTTAAGTATGAATTAAACTAGATGAACCTTGAGGTCACTGAGCTTACTGTGATTCAGTGAGATTAAGATGACAATAAAGTGACATAATACTAAAGGTAAAGATGAATTATGCACCTATTTGGAAGTCTTCTACTTTACAAACTTGCTTTTTTCTTTCCCATTCTCTTCCTATCATGCCTGATGCTTTTTCTCAACGATATTTCTTAATTATCTCAGAGATTAGTCTGTGGCCAAGTTGTAGCCAATCACATATTTTTTGCACCTAATCAAAATTTTAAAACCACACATTCTGGAATGGCAGAAGTCTTAAAAATCTTAGATACTTTTAAGCATTTACTCAAATAACCTAAATTATTTCCATGAAAAAAGCATTGTTTGTTATCAAATTAAGGTGAATCAAATCCCATTACTTTCATTCTGACATAAAAGGAACAAAAAGAAAAATGGAAACTTTGATAATCTTGATAATTTACATTTTTTCAAAAGAATATCTTTAAATTATCATATCTAATTTAGAGCACAAATTTATTAAAAATAAGAATTTTATTTTTCAGGTACAAAACCTAGCATACTGTGTTGTTAATAATATCAAATGATAACCTTTTAATTGTTTACCAAAGTTTTTTATTGAATATTTCTGTGGAATTTTGATACATATATTAAGTTCAAATATTTTAATAAAATTCAAAGCCAGTCTTATATATAATAATTTAGGGTTTGTTTGTTTGGGTTTTCTTTTTTAGGATGAAAATGGTACGTGTTACCCTTCAACAAAAAGTCATGAACAATCGTTTGCTTACTTAATTGTGGATCCTTTAAAACGTCACATTAATGTATTATACCATTGCGTTGGTGTAGGTGAACTGTCTTTCTAATTTACAACCCCAAGTATATGTACAGCTATTCTTCTGTATATTAATCATTTCATAATGTTTTATGTGCAGTTTGGTAGAAGAACTCAACTTCTGACCAGAATTCAGTTTTTAATTCACTTCACATAAAAATGTATGTGCTTCAGAATAAAAGAAAAAAAAAGGATAATAAAGTTCCATTCTTCCATATTGGTTTTTATTCTTCTGCATTATTAATAGAGGAATAGATTTCCATCTTTCATTTCCCATATAACACTAATGAATTCTACAATTCTTCCTAAAAATTACTTAGAATGAATTATTTACACAATATAAATCTTCTTAAATCATTATTTACTCCATATATTTTGTTAAAGCTATTTTTCATAAAAAATAATAAAATTATATTCACAACAAACTCTTTGAATATAGTTTTCTTTTTATGCATATACTTAGATTTAGTTATAGTTATTTTTTTACACAGCAAGTTTACTTTTTTTACAACAACAATGTCAAGATGGAGTATAACAGTATCTCCACTATTTCCTTCATTTTACCAGTAAGAAAAAGGCAACTCAGAAAGGCAGTGACTTGCCCCAATTCATACATCTGTCATCATAATGACAGATGCAAAATCTGAACATAGTTTTCTCTTCACTCCAAGTCCAGAATTCTTTCCTCTAAATCATAAAGTTTTTACAATTTTTGGATTCAGGTAATATATAACCATTATTAATACATGTGATTTTCTGAGAATTTGACATTTTCTTCATTATTCATTTAATTAAAATAGAAGAAATTTTACTTTGTGATAAGTCAAAAGAATATCCTATAACTTTGAGGAATCCACAGCTGCTTTGTTGCTTAGCATAAATCTAATTCTTCATTGCTTTAGCTATCTTACTGTTCTTATAAAGGATTCTTTTTAAAAAATATGATATTTCATGTATAATTTCAAATACCTATGAGAAAGGAGAGACCTCCTAAATAGGGAAACTAAGGGAATTTTAGGCACCTGGGTCCTAGGATGAATGAGTGAAGAACTATATATGAGTTTGGAAAAATTCATATATATATATATATATATATATATATATGTCCTACATATTTCAATATATTGGTTAGTTTTGCTAAACTTTTTCTCCTTCGTATGTATTTTTGTTATAAGGGATTGCTTGGGGGTGGAAGAGGGTGGCACATTGGATAATGTGGTTATAGTAAACAAAAATATCAATAAAATCTACTAAAATTAGTTTATCACAAGAAAGCATGTGAAGATAGATGAAAAATAAGCTGACTCCATGCTCTCCTCTAACTTGGCACAGTGTCTGACTCTAGATTATTTTTCTACCTTGCTCCTAAGTAAGAACTTACTCTGCCCCATCCCACTCTGATTTTCAACACTCTTTTATGTGTTATCTTCCCCCATTAAATAAGATTAGATTAGATAAATTCTTAAAGGAGCAGGAACTACATATTTTATTTTTCCTTTAATTTGTTATTCCAAATGTTTAACACAATATCTGGCACAAAGTAAACCAATAATACTGAGTTTCTTAACCTTTTTTCAACTCAGGACCCCTTTTCACTTGAGAAATTTTTACCCAACTCCAGGTATAAAAGCATATAAAATAGGTATATAAATCAAATATTGATAATAAATCATAAAATTGTGATCCCCACACACATTCAGTTATAAGACCTCACATGGAATCACAAACCACAGTTTTAAGAAGCTGGGCTATATAATAAATGCTTTAGTTAATCTCTAACCCAACCTTGAAAAAGCTACATAAACAGCCCTTGTCTCATATTTCTGCATTCTACCTGCTCTTTGGATAATAAACGGGCTCCTTGCCTATCTTCCCAACTATGAAACATTTGCAGTACTTGGAAATTACATGGGGGTATATTTAACATACATGAACATATCTCATAGTCATTATAACATATCAATAATAGTTATCCTAACAATCTAGTATAATGGATATAATAGTAAGTGCCTAATATATGGCATTCATACATAATTGCATTCAAAGAAAGTCAAAAAAACAAGTCTCAGACCCAGTTCTTAACTTACAAATAACTTTCTACAGAAAAGATTTTATACATGATTGATCAGTCAATAAGATGAAGCCTCAAAGAGGAATATGAACTGATGTCAGGTTCAAAAAGTTCTCTTCACAGAGTTCAAAAAGGATCTTAAAAGATAGGAGAAAAATGGGAAAAACAAATGAGTGCTATGTAGAAAAAGTATGAAAGGCTGAGGAAAAGAGCCAATAGCATAGAAAAGGAAACACAGAAAGTGAATGAAGAAAACAACTCCTTAAAAAATAAATTTAGTGAAATGGAAAAATACAATTCCTTGAAAAATAAAATTGGCAAAATGGGTAGGAAAAAATCATTGAACTAAACAACTCCTTTAAAAGTACAATTGGCCAAATGCAAAAAGAGGTAAAAAATGTTAACTGAAAAAAATAATTTGCTAAAAATTAGAATTGGACAAATGACAGTGAATGATTCAATGAGACATCAAGAGTCAGTCAAACAAAACCAAAAAAAGAGATAAGAAAAGAAAATTCAAAATGTAAAAAAACGTCATTGGAAAAACAACTGACCTGGAAAATAGATCTAGGAGAGAGAATCTAAGAATTACTGGACTATCTGAAGGCCATGATGAAAAAAAAGAGCCTGGACAACATCTTTCAAGAAATCATTAAGTGCCCTGATATCATAGAACTAGAGGGTAAAATAGTTATTGAAAGAATCCACCAATCATCTCATGAAAAAAAACCAAAATAAAAATTCTAAGGAATGTTGTAGCTAAATTTCAGAATTATCTAATCAAGGAAAAGCTATGACAAGCAATCAGAAAGAAACAATTCAAATATCAAAAAGCCACAATCAGAATTACCCAGGACCTAGCAACTTCCAATTTAAAGGATTGAGGGGCCTGGAATATTCTATTCCAGAAGGTAAAGGAGCTTGGACTACTGTTGGAATCCTTACTAACTGCTAACTAATTAGAGTTGATCTAATCTTACAAAAAGATTTTGGCCAGAACCTGAAACAAGGCACTAAGTAGAACTAATCAATACAAGGCTTGTGTTCACACCTTTACTCATTGGAGTCCACAAGTATGCTAGCTTCACAAAGTACACTTTCTAACTTCAAGGGAGTCCACACCTCCCTTAAAGCTCGTTGGGCCAGAGAGCACTATGGGAGAAAACCCATAATCCCATTCTCTCAGAAGAGTCAGATAAAAGGCCAGCGATGAGGGATCTATGGCAGAATACATTTTTTCCACTTGGCTGGCTGGTGGCGGACAAAGAGCTTTCAGAGGATAAAGCTACGAGTGAGAGTTCAGTGGACAACCGGATTCATCTTCATCTCACACCACTGTAGTTGGTGGCTGGGCTCCCCAGAAGGAGACAAGAGAGACATTCCATCTCTGTGTTGGTTGGAGGCTGAAGAAAGCAGAGGCAGAGGCTGAAGGACAGAACCTTTGGATTTGGAGACATCCGAAGGGCTCTAAGCCTCTAAGCCCTGTGTCTTGAGAAGAACAAGAACTCCAACATTTGAACTCATAACAGACTACAACCACAAATCAACTATCTAGCAAAACTAAGCATTATCTTTCAGGGGAAAACATGAGCATTCAATGAAAGAGGGGATTTTCAAATCATTTTTTGATGAAAAGACCAGAGCTGAATAGAAAATTTGATCTTCAAATACAAAACTCAAGAGAAGCATAAGTAGGTAAAAGAAACTATTTTTTAAAGATTAAAATGTTTAAAAACATCCCTACATGGGAAAATGATACAAGTAACTCTTGAATACTTGTATCTTTGTCAGGGGAAGTAAGAAGAGGTATATGTAGAGGGTGTAGGTATGAGTTGACTTTAATGTAATGATATAAAAATGAAATTTGGAGTGGAAAAGGAATTGTATAGGGAGAAGAGGAAAGAGGAGATAAAATGGGATAAATTATGTTGCATGACAGGCATAAAAGACCTCCTTACAGTTGAGGAAAAGAAGGGAAATGAGCATTGTTTGAACCTTAATATCAGATTTGACTCAAAGAGGGAATGACATATGTACTTAATTTGGTATAGAAATCTATCTCACCTTATAGGGGAATAGGAAGAGAAAGAGGAAAAGAAAGAGAGCAGAGGCTAATAGAAGAGGGGCAGAAGTAAAAGGGGAAAAGAATAATAAAAGGGGAATGACTTAAAAAGGAAGGGCAAATTGTGGGAACTGGTAGGCAGAAGCAATACACTGGTTACAAGGGAAAGGGCAAAAGGAGAGAGAAAAGTATAACTTGGGAAAATAGGATGGTGGGAAATACAGAGTTAGTCATTTTAATTGTAGATGTGAAGGGGATTAACTCTCCCATAAAATGGAAGTGGATTAAAAAACAGAATCCTATAATATGTTGTTTACAAGAAACACATTTGAAGCAGAGAGATCAGAGTAAAGTAAAAGGCTGGAACAGAATCTATTATTCTTCAGATGAAGTTAAAAAAAAAAAAAAAGCAGGGATAGCTATCCTGATCTTAGATCAAGCAAAAGCAAAAATTGATTTAATTAAAAGAGATAAGGAAAGAAACTACATCTTGCTAAAGGGTACCATAGACAATGAAGTAATAGCAATACTAAATATATATGCTTCAAGTTGTATAGCATCCAAATTCTTAGAGAAGTTAAGTGAGTTGCAAGAAGAAATAAACAGCAAAACTAGTGAGACATCAGAACTCTATCAGAACTAGATAAATCTAGTTCACAAAATAAACAAATGAGAAGTTAAGGAGGCGAATAGAATTTTAGCAAAATTAGGTATGATAGACCTTTGGAGAAAATTTAATGGGGATAAAAGGAAATATGCCTTTTCTCAGCAATGCATGGCACATCCACAAAAATTGACCGTGTATTAGGGCATAAAAACCTCACAATCAATTGTAGAGAGGCAGAAATAAATGCATCCTTTTCAGGTCATGTTGTAATAAAAATTACACGGAATAAAGAGCCAAAGAAAATATGTCAAAAATTAACTGGAAACAACAATCTAATTCAATCTAAAGAATGAGTGGGTCAAACAACAAATCATAGAAACAACTGATAACTTCATCCAAAAGAATGATAATACTGACACAATATACCAAAACTTATGGAATGTATCCAAAGCAGTTCTTAGGAGCAATTTTATGTCATTAGATGCTTACATAAATAAAATGGAGAAAGAGAACATCAATGAATTGGATGTGCAGCCAAAAAAGCTAGGAAAAGAACAAATTAAAACCTCCCAATTAAATAGCAAATTTGAAATTCTGAAAAATCAAAGGAGCGATTAATAAAATTAAATGAAAACTTGTGAACTAATAAACAGGACTAAGAGTTGGTTTTATGAAAAAAACAAAATAGATAAACTTTTGGTTAATTTGATTAGATAAAGGAAAGATGAAAAACAAATTACTAGTATCACAAATGAAAAGGGTGAACTTACCACCAATGAAAAGGAACTTAAAGTAATAATTAGGCGCTATTTTGCCCAATTGTGTGGTAATTAAAATTATCCCACCTATAATAAAAGAGATTGAGGCAGAGATCTCTTTTAATAAAGTGGTCCATGGTCCTCCATTATAAAGTGGACCTCAGATTGTATTCATAATCTGAGGTGCCACCTCCTTACAATAGCTATACAAAATACAGAATAATTTCATTGAACAAACAAAATAATATGTCAGCAGGATCACAAGTTGGATGAAGCAAAGAATATCTCCACATAAGATGAACAGGCTTGTCCTTAATTTGGGCAGGAGGAAATGGCACTATCACTGTCAGTGACCTAAATGGTCATAAGATGGTTATTTGCTTTTATTGGACAAGCAATTAGTTCAGAGGTACAAAAATATTTTGGGGGACTTTCTACGTAGTTGTGATCTTTGTCACATTGGGCTTGGTCACAATGATAAAGCAAAACAAGGGTAGAGAGGACTTTTAGCTAACTTCCTATAGTTAAACAAGTGAACTTAGAATCTGCAGATCATAGCTCTAGGGTTTTATACAGAGAACTTTGGTATGGTTCTATCAAATAGATTAACACTGATCATTGTTGGTAGAGTTGTGAACTGATCCAACCATTCTGGAGAGCAGTTTCTAACTATACCAAAAGACTATCTAACTGTGCATCCCCTTTGACCCAGCAGTGTTATTGCTGGACTTGTATCCCAAAGAGACCTTAAAGGAGGGAAAGGGACTCAAATGTACAGAAATGTTTGTGGCAGTCCTTTTTATAGTGGCAAAGAACTGGAAATTGAGTGGACGCTTATCAGTTGGAGAATGGCTGAATAAATCAGTATGGCAGAAACTAGGCATTGAACCACACTTAACACCGTACACCAAGATAAGGTCAAAATGGGTTCATGACGTAGGCATAAAGAATGAGATTATAAATAAATTGGAAGAGCATAGGATAGTTTACCTCTCAGACCTGTGGAAGAGGGAGGAATTTATAACCAAAGAAGAACTAGAGATCACTATTGACCACAAAATAGAAAATTTTGATTATTTCAAATTGAAAAGTTTTTGTACAAACAAAACAAATGCAGACAAGATTAGAAGGGAAACAATAAACTGTGTTCTAGGCATTAGAGATAACAAATAGAAAGAACAAAACAATCTCTACTTTCTAAAAGTCTATACTCTGTCAGGAAAAACATAAGTAAGAATGTATATTAAAAAGAATAAAAGCAAACTAAAGAAATGTTAATTAAATTCAAGATAATTAGGTAAATTCAAGATAATTAGCAGCAGTGAGGGATCAGAAGAGTATTAATGTAAAAGATAAAGCTTGAAGTCCTAGGTTTGAAATCAGGAAGACCCAAATTTTTAAAAAGTACCTCTCACACTTACTAATTCATTAGTCTTTCATGAGCTTTTGGCAATTTCCTAGGATTTATTTACTAAGCTTGAATATGAAAGATTCTGTGCTCTGTGGATATAAAGAAAAAAAAATTAATGCCGTCAATAAGCTTACATTGTTATAATCTTAAGTATCTCCATAGTATTCTAAGGTAGATATAAAAATTTAAAAACTGAAATTTGAGTTGTGAATTTATCAGGTATTTGTATTCATCAAAGTGATTTTACCTTTAGTAAAGAGAGCATGTTAATGCATTTTTGTTCAACTAAAAATTAGACAAGTATGGGTTTATCTTATTCATTACAATCCATTAGAT
Source organism: Antechinus flavipes (assembly GCF_016432865.1). Classification (NCBI taxonomy): domain Eukaryota; kingdom Metazoa; phylum Chordata; class Mammalia; order Dasyuromorphia; family Dasyuridae; genus Antechinus; species Antechinus flavipes. Next base: position 495,329,114 of record NC_067400.1, read on the forward strand.
TGAAAGTGGCTGTCTTTTGCCTTTTTTTTTTTTTCTGTATTCTCAGTGTTTAATATGGGTCCTTGAACATGGCAGGGGCTTACTAAATATTTATTACATTGAATTGCAGTATTATACAGAGAGAGAGAGAGAGAGAAAGGAGAGAGAGAGAGAGAGAAGGTAATGCTTCAGCTTCATTTTGAAGGGAAAAAAAGATATTATATGAAGCAAAGATCAAGAGAAAGCCAATCCAAGCATGGCAGATGGTCAATGAAAAGTCATACAGTTAAGAAACAAAGTGCTATTTATATCTACCTCTGCAACATATTTTTCATCTGACCCCTTTTCTGTAATGGGCCAGAATTCTGGACAAATGTACTTGAAAGAGGGTGTTAACTCAGTTTTATTGATAAGACAATGGTTATCTAGTTTTACAAATACTTAGTGCTTAATATTAGTGCTTAATATAGTTCTATAATTTTCACACCTACAATGATGTAATTATAATAGAGTATATAAGAGCCAACAAGGACTGGATGAGACACCTTCACTCCATCTCCCACCACCATGGTAGCTGGCCTGTCCTTCATCATTCCTGCACTGAGACCAAGGCCCATCTAAAGGGCCTCCAGAAAGCTAGCCCGGGCCCCAGGCAAGGAGACAGACTTGAAGGAGACAATAAAGAATTTGGACTTTATCCCTGGCTATTCTCATCGGATTACTCAGCTGAAACGAAGGCTGGTCCCAAGACCTTCAGAAAGCTAACCAGAACACTCCCAATATTTTTCCAAAGTTCCGGCCCTGTACACTTCTCTAATCACACAAGCACTACAGAGATCACAAGCAAAATACTAGAAAGAAGGGAAGAGGGCTCAGAGCGGGTTAGAGAGAGAGTTAACAGCCAACATGGACGAAGACCCAGCACAGCAGGCTTAAAAAGAGCAGTCAAGAAAGGTGAGACTAGGAGAGGGTCACAGAAACCTATAGAAAAGGCAGAATCAAGTTAAAAGTGGGTGGATCAACAGCATCAAAAGTTATAAAGCACCCAAGATGCATGAAGACTGAGAAAAGGCCACAGATGTGGCCACTAAGAAGTTACTGGTACCATTAGACAGAATAGTTTCAGTTGAATGATGCTGGAAACCTGATTTGTTTTTCTGGCACATTCATTCACTGAACCATGTCCAAAAGGCAAAGGATTAAAGTCTCATTCTAGAAAAGAAGCTGGGAGGGGAGTGGGAGAGAAAAAAAAGAAAAACTAGAATGATCACCATCTTGTCTTTTTCTGTCTTTTTTTCTTGTATATCCCTAAATGCTGACTCACTTCCTACATCATTTTGTAGACTTCCTAGCAAACTGATATAAACTCTATCCATACTCTCTCCCTCTTTTTTGTCATGATCTTGGCTCAAAAGCCTTATGAGTGAAACCAATGGATGCTGTTCCTACCCAGAGCATGCTTGTAAGAGATGTAAAAAGAGCAATAATTTTGTTCAAAGAGCTCTGATTATCAATTTCAACTGAAGAATTAAACAGGAATATTTGTGCTTATCAAATGTGGGAGGCTACCAATATAGGATACAAATCAGAGAAGTTTCCTATAGATGATATGATCATATCAATGCTCTTGTTCCCAGATAACATTGTACTAATTGCAACAACCCTTGGAAAATTCTAGAGACATTTAAATGAGATCCATAATTATCAAAAGAATTTGGTCTACCTACATAGGAAAAATCAAGTGGTTGGATAATGCTTAATATTCACACTGTTGGATGAATATCTCATGTACCATCCATTTCTCTGATTTAAACAAACATTGCAAATAGACAGTAAAAACTGAACCAGAGGAGGAGAACAGGCTGTATTATCTTTAGAAAACTATATAGTTCTTTGTATTCCTCCCTGAAGGGGAAAAGTTTATTTTTACCTATAAGTATTCTTCCAGTGACATTATAAGACTATGAGCCATAGAAACCACAGTTTTTAAAGAAGCAAAGTCTAAAATTGCTTAAAAGAGAGTAGAATTTGGTTTCTAAGAGGTTTTTAGGAATGACAAACTTCTTGTTAGGGAAAGAATGCACCTAATGAGCCAAGTAAAAAGAGATTTGTCTGAATTCTTAAAAATCTAATCAAAAAGAATTAAAGAAAAAAGGAAGAGGGGAAAAATTTCCTACACAGATTCACAAAATTGGGTATTATATAGAATAGTTACAATTAAAGACTAGTAGTCTAGATGACCAGAAAATTCATTACATAAAATAGCAATAAAACATATAAAGTCAGATAGCTACACATAAGTGTACAAATTATGAATATGCAGAATCAACTAGAGAGCCTAATCCAAGGAATAAAATTAGATTCTGAGACTTGGTGTTTTGAGACCCATAATGAAATTATTCTGAAATAGTACACATTTTTTACAAGAAATGGGATGCATAAAGATGTGTAGGTAGGGAAAGGGAGGATACTATGAGTGTCCCTGTAGATTAAAAAAAATATACTCAGGTGAGGATATCCAGGACCCAGACAGGGGAAACATGATGGAGAACATATGGCTGAAGATCAAGAGGAGTAGGAAAAAAACAACAATCAATATTATCATTGCAGTATACTACAGACCAGCTGGACTGAAAAAAAGAGATAGATGAGGAGTTCAGGAAACATCACAGAACTGTCATGAGATAAGATATAGTAGCAATAGAGGATTTCAATTATCTTGTTATCTGTTGTAACGATCTCTCTCTCTCTCTCTCATTCTGTGTGTGTGTTTGTTTTCTCTCTCTCCCCAAAGTGGAGCAGTTAATCATTTCTTAATTTGCCTTAATTTTATTCTTCATTGGAGGAACAAAATGAGGGGAACTTCTTTTCTGAATTTCAATACTGTTTAACAAGAAAGAACTATTACTCAGATAAAAAGAAATGGAACTGTGGAAGCGGTGGAGGTGGGGGAAATTTTGCTATTCTATCTCAAAATATGTGATAGAAGTGAGGGAAGCCAAGCATTGGTCTGACATGCCTAAATGTTGAGACAATGGGTTTCCAAATATTCAGAAAAAGAATAAGTTGAATTCATGGGCTAAAATTCCACAGAAGTCATCACAAGAGAAATCCTCCAAGAAATTCTGAAAATACAAAGAGAAGCTATTCAGGTGAGGAGGTAAAGAAAGAATTGTTAAAAGAGATGAGAGAGAAAGAGACAGACAGACAGGAACAGAAAGACATAGACAGAGACGGAGAGATAGAGAGACAGGGACAGAGAGACTTTGAGAGAAAAAGAGAGAGGAGGGGGGAGGCAGGGAGAGAGAGAAAAGGGGGGAAGGGAGGGAGAAAGGGGAAGAGAGGGAGAAGGGGGAGGGAGGGAGAATGGGAAAGGGAAGGAGGAGGAAGAGACAGACAGAGAGAGAGGAAAGGAAGGAGGAAGAGACAGAGAAAGAGACAGGGAGAAAGGGAAGGAGGAAAAGAGGGAGGGAGGGAGGAGACAAAGAGAAAGAAGATTGATCAACTAGCTTAAATTTAAATATATATTCATATAATATATAATATAATGTATATATATACATATGCCTATATGTACATATAATATACATATATGTGTGTCTGTATGTGTGAGTATATATATATATACACACACACACACACACACACACACACACATAATAAAATGTTAGAGGGGTCATCAGAGAATGAATACAAAATCATGCAATAGTTTTGTCAGAATAGTATCCAAAGTACAGAAGCTCAGAATAAGCAAAGATTAGTTAAAATAAAAATCAAGGACAACAAAAAACCATTTGCTGGTTTCTGTGGGGTTTTTAAGTGGAAAAGTAGAGGCTGGAATATTTTAATATGTGTGGAACTGGTGTTTTTAGGTCTGCTCGTGTGATTTCATTGGTATAGAGACTCAACCTACCCCTTCTCCCCATTTCAACCAAAAACTTTTTTCCAATAACACTGATCAGTAATTAATCTACAACTTTCATTTTTAGAGTTGGGGAAAAGGGGTATCTGAGAATTTAACTAACTTATCTAGAATCACTTAGCTTATGGGAAAGTCAGGATTAAATGCAGATAATCCTTACTCCATGGACAACATACCATCCATTTCATTTTTCTGCCTTTCATCTAGACATATATCAAAATTCATAAATTGTAAAGGGGGTAAATCAGACAATTAGTCATAATATAAAATAGTTTTGACTTCTTTTTTACTTTAAATTTTTATTAGGATCCTAGAATGAGACCTGGCAAGGATTTTATCATTTCTGATGTTTTCATGGGCACAGGGAATGTTTGGCCTGGAGTTGGGAAGACCTGAGGGGTTCAAATTCTGTATCAGATAGTATCTCTGTGACCCTGGACAAGTCGATTAACCCTGTTTACCTCAGTTTCCTCATCTGTGAAATGAGCTGGAGAAGGAAATAGCAAATCACTCCAATATCTTTACCAAGAAAACCCCAAAAGGGAACACAAAGAGTCAGACACAACTGAAAATAACTAAAATAAAATATTTTCATTTTAATGATGAGGAAAATTGGAACTGTAATTTGTCCAAAATCACCCAGATAGCATCAGAATTGTGTGATTCAAACCTAGGTCTCTGGAAAGTTCAGTGTTATTCCTGTTTAGTTTCTAACTAGTTTGTATTATTTCCTTCTATACTCTATTTTTCTCAACTCGGCCTACCTAACCCTCAATATCCATTACTTTTTCTTTTTTGTGAATAGTATGGAACTGGTAGCCATTCAAAATGGTAGCCTAACAAGGTTTTGCAAAAGTGAATGTTGAAAACTATTTTTCCACATATTTGAAAAAAAAAAATACTATCAGTAAGGGGGGAAAAAAGATAGTTTAGGTTTTTTAGGTGGCAGTTCTCTTCCAGAGATCTAACAGAACCTTATGAGATAGCGGGGTGATCTTTTAGTAGTATAGCTCATGAATTCCCCATGCTTCCTTCATTATCAGTTGTTATCCATTATTCATACTCAGACATCAAATTTGAGACCTG